>NC_062547.1:137071891-137696891 GCF_016906955.1 Phacochoerus africanus
GTCAGCTCTTTGGAGTGGCCAGTGCGGGGCCGCACCCGTGTCTCTGTGGCCAGGGCATCTCTGCCCTCGGGAGGGGCTCGGCGGACACAGAGCTCATGCTGGCCCCCAGTTCTCTGTGTTCTGCTCTTTTCTTTACCAGCTTCTAAACAAAACAAAGCAGGACGTGCACTCCTCCATTTTGCAGGAAATTTGCTACTGTGTTGCCCTTCCGATCCAGGCTAGGATAGGCCATTCTAACTAATTCACTAAAATTAATCCGCTGAATTTTACAGAAAGACCAGACTGAGATTGGATTGCTGGTGGTCGCACTGGGTGCTGTCGCAGTAGCGGCCGGACTCGAATCTCTGGTTCCCACAGCAGCATTTTTTGATCCGACTGTGATACAGAGAGGTGTTTTTGTCTGTATTTTAACTAACATCTTTCGAGGAGATGCTTTGTTTTCCAGGGACTACCTGTTGGATTACTTTTCCACCTTAAATGGGTTTGACAGTACTTCCCTGAGAAAGGGGCCGTTCACCAGCTCCAAGCAAACAAAGCTGTGCCTGTGTCGCAGCAGCCCAGCCATCACTGCTGAGCGATCGGAGGTCCTTTGCTTGTATCCTTCACCTCAGTCCTGTCAAAACAGCACACGCTGCTGATGAATCACTTTGCCCCTGTGCTCTCAGCCGGTAAGGCAGGATCGTGGCCTTCTCCCATAGCATTCGTTCAACTGACTTCCACTGCCATGGCCTTGCCACTGTGGCCCTGGCCGTGGATGTGCACCACGGACCTGGCACGGACCCCGTCCGGGTTGGGCTGAGAGCCAGAGAGCCTGGCTCTGTCCAGATCAGGGAGCAGCCTCTTCGGGGCTCGCACGCTCTCGGCCCAAGGCTTGGAAGGAAGACAATGCAGAACACGTGCCTCATTCTGTTTCTGCCCAGAAAAGTTCCCAGCTTTGCTGGGGAAGGTGGACCCTCTGAGTTGTATAAGATAGCCGATTTCAGAAATTGCTCTGCCCTCAGATTTGATGTGAGCTGGGCTAAAGGTTGGCAGGAAAGGTCCTTGTGGCGCTTGCTCCCTCGTTCAGCATCGCCTCAGGCTTAGCGTCTCTAAAAGCACACTCATCTTTCCATCTTTCCTACAAGACAGGTCCTTGTCTCAGTAGGACCCCCACCCTCTCCAGCACCCAGACCTGAAACGGAAGGATTATCTTGGTGCTCCGTCACCCGGTGCTGCTCAGTCCTCCTTTGGTGTCTCACCAAGACTGAGCGTCTGGGCTTGGGGCCCCTCCCTTCCTGCCGGTGTTCCTGGAGGAGCTTCCTGATGGCCCTTTCCTTCCAGGCCCTCCGTGCCTTCAGGGGCCTGCGTGCTGCTTTTTTTTTTTTTTTGTCTTTTTGCCATTTCTTGGGCTGCTCCCGCGGCATATGGGAGGTTCCCAGGCTAAGGGTCGAATTGGAGCTGTAGCCGCCAGCCTATGCCAGAGCCACAGCAACGTGGGATCCGAGCCACGTCTGCGACCTACACCACAGCTCACGGCAAGGCTGGATCCTTAACCCACTGAGCAAGGGCAGGGATCGAACCCCAACCTCATGGTTCCTAGTCGGATTCGTTAACCCCTGCGCCACGACGGGAACTCCCCCTGCATGCCGCTTTGTCGTGACCACGGCGGTTGGTCTCTGCTTAGAACACCCCGGCTCCTTCCTGTTCCCTCATGTAAGGCCGCATCTTCTCAGAGGCTTTCCGGGGTGCCCGTGAGCTCTCGCCTTACCTCTCTTGACGTCTCTGCTCGAGGCCTCTTCGGTCTCTTGGAGAGTCCAACTGCAAGATGCCTGCCAGGGCGCCCAGTCATCCCTTTCCCTGAAGACGTAAGGAAACCGAGGGACGGGGAGCAAAACACATTGGGGACCGCCCTGGAGCTGTCTTCCGGTTCATGTCTTTCCTGCCTTTGCCAAGCTCTTCTCCCCTCCTGTGCGCCTCCCACCCCCGCCTGTCCCATCCCCGTCTGTCCGAATGCCACACGCCCCGAGAAAATACTGTTTTGACTCTTCCACCCTTAACACTAATACACAATGACTGCGCTCTTGCTGTAGGCCAGGCACTTGGCCACACCCTGGGCAGGATGGTGAGCAGGGCGGGCGGGCACCATCCCCATTGCCATGGCCCTTCCAGCGTCGTTGGGGAGGGAGCGCATCAGCAAAATAATGCGCACACGCTGCCCATGATGCCAGCGCCGTCAGGGACCATCCTCAGGGCTCCTGCCGACCAACGTGCACGCCGGGCCGGGCGCCGCCTGGGGAGGATTTCGCGTGTGTTTATTTCATGTAGTCCTCACACAGCCCTGTCTTGACAGAGACTCTTTCCCTCATTTTGCAGACTCGGTACCAAAGTTTAGAGCCAGTGGACTTGCCCGAGGCTCCACATCTCGTGCGCAGTGGAGCGGGGACTGGACTCCAAGCAGCCCCTTGCATTTGCCAGCCCGAGCGCTGCCTCTGCAGCAGAAAGGAGCGTGGGGCGGCCTGGGGGGAAGGCCAAGGTCACTCGGAGGAGGGCCACCAGGGAAGGCCTCCCTAAGGCACTGAGGAGCTGATGCATTTTCCTTCTTGTTCCTTTGTCCGCTGAGGCGTTTTATTTGCACGCGTGTGTCACATCCCTAGGTAGAGAATCCCGGGATGGTCCCTCCTGTGTTTTTGTTTTGCTTCTTCTTGGTCCATGCTGCTAGCTGAGGTGGTCAGCATAATGGAACCAAACGGGCAGGTCTGCCTTTTTTTTTTTTTTTTTTTTTCTTTTCATCTTTAGTTGCACATCAGATCCGGGGCTCATCCCTACACAGTTGGTTAATCTGCCCATGAGCTTCACGGCACCTTTCCCAGCTCTGCGATCAGCGGTGATTGTCAATTTGCCAATGTAACCAGGAGACTCTGGGCTGGGTAGTGGCAGAGGGGAAGCAGGTAGAGAGGTCGGAGCTGTTTTTAGGAAGCAATGGTGCCACACAGAGCTCTTAAAGGAACTAAAAATTTCAAGGGAAAACCCAAGTTCGTCTAAATAAGGAGGAGCAGTGGGGGGTGGTGTGGAAGAGGAGCAGGGGGTGTTACGCATGACCTTCAGATTTAGCCCCCGGGGAGCTGGGTGGTGGGAAGTGACCCTGACCGAACTGGGGAAGTGCTGAAAGGGCACAGGATTAGGGTGCAGGGATCAAGATTTCTGCTTTGATGTGAAGTGTGAGTTGGGAGTTCCCGTCGTGGCACAGTGGTTGATGAATCCAACTAGCAACCGTGAGGTTGCGGGTTTGTTCCCTGGCCTCACTCAGTGGGTTAAGGATCCCGCATTGCCATGAGCTGTGGTGTAGGTCACAGACACAGCTCGGATCCAACGTGGCTGTGCCTCTGGCGAAGGCCGATGGCTACAGCTCCATTTAGACCCCTAGTCTGGGAATCTCCATATGCTGCGGGAGTGGCCCTAGAAAAGGCAAAAAGACAAAAATAATAAATAAATAAATAAATAAATGAAGTGTGAGTTGCTACGAGACATCTGAATGTCAACCTCGAGAAGGCAGTTTGGTGTCCGGGGTGTAGGAATTGGGGAGACATGGGTGCCTATGGAACAAAGCCAGGGTAACAGGTGAGGTCACCCAGGCAGAAACTGTAGTGTGAGAAGAGAAGCGGCTCAGAACTCAGGCCATTTAGTGCTTGGCTAGAAGAGGACATGCTGGCAGAAGACTGAGAAAGACAGTGGAGTCGGAAGACAGGCAGGCCAGCGTTGTACGCAGACCCCAAAAGAAGAGGCAGTTTTACCAGGAGAGAGGAATCAGTTTTGCGGCCTCTCCAGGTGATCCCTGGCTCTCCAGGTGATCCCTGGCTCAGGCAGCCCGGAGGTCATCGGGGGCCGTGGGAAGGCTGGTTGAGGGGGTGCAGGTGCAGGCTGCCTGGAGAGAAGGTGGAGCTCGGGTGCCTTATCCACACCTTGGCGCCTACAGACATGAGTCCATTCTTTCCGTTTACAGCTCAGCCCTTGGGTCACCGCTTTTGTTTGGGCTGGTAAACCTGTGGGCATTAGAAGGGATGAGGCTGCCAAGGAACCAGCGGCAGAGCCAGTGGGTGCAGATGCATCTTGGATGGTGCAGCAGAGGGCTGCCACTGCTTCCCTCTGTCTGTGCACCGGACGGCTAAGCCGTAGGTTGTGCTCGGGAACCTCTCCCCCAGAGCCCCCCGGTGTTTCCCAGGTGTCTTGAACGCTCCACGTCCCTTGCTCGGGCTCCTGGATGTGATTCTAGCAGCACGCTGAGCCCCCGGAGAACACGGTGTTTTTCATCGTTTTGTCTCCTGCGGGTTTCCTCTCCAGGGCCCCCTCCTCGCCCGCTTCCTTGCTCCTCGACACACGTAGGTCCTGCCGGGACCACGTTCCGTGGCTGCTACGTGTCTGTGTATCACGGGATGATCTTTGGCACCGAGGCGCCCTTCTCAGGAGGACAGAAGCCCATGCCTTTGTTCTGCAGGCAGAGTTGAAGTGTCAGAGGAAGAAATGGGCCCCTGTGGCATCTCTGGCAATTATTCGAGAAGGAGAGACGGAGGTTGACACCGACTCAGTTTTTGGGTCGCACAGCGTCAGCCACACACGCCCGGTCTTGGTGTCCTGAGGGACTGTGGCACATTCTTCTGAGATGCCACCCAGTATGACGCTGCCACAGACCTTTTACCTGTTAGCAGTTAGGCACTCATTTCTGTTTCAAGACGGTTCTTTTCATGTCAGACCCCTTTCCTTTTCTGTGACCACTGGCACTCTTAGCTGAATTTTTTTTTTTTTTTTAAATCATAGCTTGGTGGCATTCCAGATAGAAGAGTTTAAAAAAATTGATATGTTTTTAAGGAACTAAAAAATTAATATAAGGAACTTTTTAATATACAGTTTTCTGACTTTTGTTGGGAGCTGGTTCAGAGATTTTGGGGGGGTGCATACCCATGGCAAATGCAAGTTCCTGGGCCAGGGATTGCATCCCTGCAGCAATACCAGATCCTTAACCCACTGCGCTGTGTGGCAGATCCAACCCACTCCTCCGCAGAGACACAGCGCTGTAACTCTTAATGTTGCGCCATTTACCTGAAAGGCCACCACGTCCGTTTTCTTTCCGACAGTTTGAAGAGTCACAGTGTATTTTATGAACTAATGAGTGTTTACCAGGAGTTAGCAGCTTGATGTTGGGTGACCTGAGAAATAATGGAGGTGGTTTCACTGAAGCTTCTCAGCAGCCTTGCAAGGCTGGGCTCGGTGTCCTAGTGGTGGACGTGTCGGAACTTGCTCATCCTTACAGATGAAGCAGCGAGGGGAGCTCCTTCCAAGGCCGGGCTTCTGATCCTAGCCCAAGGCTCTGCTCTAGCCCAGGTTCATCTTTTGAAGGATTATGGAATAATTCAGAATATGGATCGCAGTTCTATTTAGGAATGTCCTAGATCTTTGAATGAGCACCTCCACTGTTCAAAAATGAGTCTGTTTCTTTGTTCTATTTAGGACACAGTGTTTATTTTGAAGGGCTTAAAAGAGGCAATGTGTTCATTGCTTATTTTGAAGAAAAGTGTAGCCAGCTACTGATAGGAATTTGACCTGTTGATTGCTGCATGCGTGCCAGATGCTCTGCCCTGAAAGCATTACTTTATAATACCTGACTGATCAATTATTTGAACTAAGTCAGGTACAGAGTGGCGATCAATGTCTGCCTGGAGGGGGCAGTCACTGCAGACAGAAGGTCTGCAAAGAGCAGCTAAAAACGACCTGGCAAATTGGAACTCTGCTTAGAGTCCATAGACTTGTTCTGCCTTGAGAAACCCCAGCTTTCTGCGGCACTGACCCTATAGCTGTGGATACTGAGCTGTAGCAGAGGGGGCCATTGTACTTCTGAATGTCTTAGAGTGTGATTCTCTTAGTATTAAGCTTGAGAATGAGTCTCTTCCACCTTCCCATTTGTTTAAAACTGCACACTTTGAAGAGAAGGGTTTGGAGTTCCTGCTGTGGTGCAGCGTGTTAAGGACCTGGTGTTGATCCAGGTCCTGGATCAAATCCAGGACCTGGCCTGGATTTGATCCACCACAAACCCAGTGCAGTGGGTTAAGGATCCACCATTGCCACAGCTGTAGTGTAGGCCGCAGCTGCGGCTTGGGTTGGATCCCTGGCTTGGGAATTAGCATATGCCATGGGTTTGGCCAAAAAAAAATAAATAAATAAAAATAAAGAGAGAGAGAAGGGTTTGATGTTTATGGATTACTCATACCCCACAGCGATCAGCCAGACCCCTCTCTCTGGTGGGCATGAGAGATGATAGCAGCCTATTACACTTGGATGGGGTGTAGCTTGTTCATAATTACATTTTTTTTCCCTGATTGCATAATATGTTTTATAATTTTGGAAACACAGGAGAGTACAAAGGAGAAAAATACACCTGCAGTCCTTCTGCTCACTTAAAAACAGTTATGTGTGAATGTGTATTTTGTATGCATGTGTGTATGTATGTATATATATTTGGGGTCATACTGTCGATTTTTTTTTGCTCAATTGCTATTGTTTCACTTCCCATATCAGTCAGATATTTTACTTTATGATTTTTAATGGTGGGATATGTGTGCAATGTGTACATAGTATTCCATTGAGTTGAAAGGCCACATTTAATTCGCCCTGTGCCCTTCTGCAGTACCCAACCGTCTTCAAGGTGAGGTTTGTGAGCCCACCTCTTCTAAACGCTCCCTGTAAATGTTGTCGGTTGATCACAGAAGTATCAGGGAGTCATACCAGGTTCTTCTTGCCAAAGATCCTCAGGCTCCAGATGTCCTTGGAGATCAGGCAGAGATCCAGTTACTTGTTAAAGTAACTAGAAATCACCATCTAGATTGAATTGACCCGTTGACGCTAAAAAAGTCAAGCCCTTCAAGTTACTTGAGAAGGTCAGAAGGAAAATGTTATGTTATCGGGCTTTGTAGCTCCCATTCTCGCAGCTTAGGGCAGTGGTGTAGGGAATATTTTCATAGAAATGTTTCTCTTTGAGAGATTTTTTTTTCCGATAAAGAAGGCTGGTTTAATTCGGGAAGTTATTTCATAGGAAATTAAATCTTTGTAAATCCTCTATCACATTTCTGCACTTGCCAGTTCTTTGGCAAATGATGGCTTTTGGGTGGTTCAGGAAGGGTTTCTCAGAAGGAAACAATTCTATGTTTTATACATGTTCCTCTTTTTATTTTTGAATTGGATAGGTAAGAGAAACTTGTGTTTTCTCTTTGTATTTGTCTGTGGGTGATTACTGCTGGTTCTCAAACTTAGAACAGTGGTTTTAAAAAAATTTCACCTTATGAAAATGTTTTCTTGGGATGATGAATGGTTCCAAAGAGCTTTGGAACCCCAACCAGTGGTGCTGGCCAGGCACTGGAGAGTTGCTGCTTGGCGGTCAGTAATGGTTACGTCTTGGTTTGGTATGCTTGGTGGTGTCTAATCATGTTGTGTGCTTGGGAACCATGAAAGAATTTTCTTTTCAAGTCTTAGTGCATCATTTTTCCTGACATTGATCAAAGGATGGAAAACTAGTATTATATACATAGCCAGCGTATTCATAACTGTCTTACATTCTTAATCTTTTGGCTATTTGGTTGAAATATATCTATGCCTCTTAAATATTGAAAGCATAATATCCTTTAACCTACGACTGCAGAGTTAAAATGAATTTTATGTGAAATATTTAGTTGTGGACCACATCTTCAGCTTTTTATATGCCACAGTGGTCTTGTTTTTTTCCCTTCCATTGTCTGATAGTGAGGTCATTTTCCGTCCTCTGAGAAATTCTATTCCCAGCCAGATGCGGCTCATATATTAAAAGTAGCACCTGTGGCTAATATCACAGCAGCTTACCATAAATTTACATGGTAACTAGGATTATATCTGTCAAGACTGTTAAAAAACATCTAGATTTAATTTGATTTCCAGTATTGTAGAAGCTATCCAACATTTTGCTTCATAACTATATTTTAAAAGTTAAAAATCACTCCATTGTTAAGTTTTATAGCACTCCTAGTGCCCATTAAGTTGATTTGTTCAATGGAGGTCAGAGTAGTAAAGCAACTTGGCTACATTAAGATCGGAAACCAACCCATTTGTGACAAATTTAGTCCTTTCGTGTGAATCTTCTCAACGTCTCTGCACTGATTGGATTCAGGTGTAGCTTATGTCAGTAGCATTTAACCTCAAAAGAATGAGCAACGTGATTGGGTCGTTGTAAATTACAGAGCGTTTTGCCTTTGCTTGTTCAAATGTAGCTGTTGACTCTGCCGCCCGTGCCTGCCTGCTCCACTGCGTCTGCCTCTAAATGAGTAGTTTGCTTTTCAAGACATCTTGGAAAGTTGGGGGTACCATGCCCTCGCTCCTTCCCCTTCTTTTGGTGACCCTTCCTAAACTGTTTTATTCCCCATTATCCTTTGAGTCATCTCCCACATGTTATGATTTGCACACCTGCAGTTATAAAATTATTTCGGGGTGTCATTATATCATGTTGTTCACCAACTTTCTAGCATTTATGAATACAATAATGATTCGCCATAAATCACAATAATTTACAAGTTATGGAGCCTCTGCTCTGACAAATAAAGATTGAATGATTCATTTCTTTGGTATCCTCCCATTCGAATATAGGTCCTTAGAAAGAAACTGGTAATAGCATATTTCTCTGTGTTTGTAAAAACTCACAGTCCAGAACTGAATGAAAGTATAAGTTCCAACCTTCTGGATGTTTGATTTGAAGATGTTCAAGCAAATATAAGCTCAGTAAGAAGTAAGCAATGTGTCGTGCGTAACCCGTAGTTCGATTGCCTTAGTAATAATCTTGCTGCTGGAGTTCCCGTGGTGGCACATCAGAAACAAATGCAACTGGCATCCGTGAGGACATGTGTTCGATCCCTGGCCTCCCTTAGTGGGTGGGGGATTCTGCGTGGCTGTGGCCGTGGCCGGCAGCTGCAGCTCTGATTCGACCCCTAGCCCGGGAACTTCCTTATGCTGTGGGTGTGGCCCTAAAAAGCAAAAAAAAAAAAGCAAAAAAGAAGAAGAAGTCTTGCTCCTGAGTGAGAGAATTCTGAGGGGGTCGTGGGGGCGCCTGCATCTCAGCCCAGGGTCCGTAACCCTGAGAGGGCATGCCCACCTTAGGTTGGAACTCAGTGTGGGCGCGCTTTCCGCTCTGCTGAGCCTCTCTCTGGAGGGGAGCTCATGAGCTTCTTCGAGCCTGAGCCTCACCGGGGAAGTAGAGTAGTGGCCAAGAGTCCTTATGCTGAAAAGGTTGTGGTGATGGAAGAACCGATTAGGAGTGAGGCTAAAATCATGTATGTTTCATGTGGTACCAGGTAGAGTCAGTCACTTCACGGTGTAAGAAAATACCTGAGTGGCCAGTTTGGAACCTCCTGAAATATACATACGTGTGGGTGTGGGGGTGTGTGTGTGTGTGTGTATGGGGTTTTGGTGTGCGTGGTGAATTATACGTCTCTTCTTTGTGTACCTAGGATAAATTTAGCTCCTCTGGTAACTTAGGTGCCCTGCTTGTGAATCTGGGTTGCCGTGGCCTCTCTGGAGGGCGGGGTGAAAATATACCCCAGCCCAGCCTTTCTGGGCTGCTTCGCCTCTTCCTCTTCCCTTCCTGCCAGGTCTTCCTGGTTGACCTTTTTGCCCTCTCCCACCACACTCGGGAAGCTCCGTGAAGGGCAGGGCCTGTGTCCCGGGGCCTAGAGCCCAGGAAGGTGCTTTGGGTGCAGAGTCGCAGGTTGATAAATACGTTCATTCCATGCCTTCCGAAGCAGACTGTTAGGGAGATTCTGGCTCTTCCAAATACGTTGAAAGTTTTATATCCTGTATGGAAAGCAGAACATAAGAAATCAATAACCAGGGAGTTCCTGTTGCGGCTCACTGGGTTAAGAACTCGGTGTGGTCTTCGCGAGGATGCGTGTTCGATTCTGGCCTCACTCAGTGGGTTAAGGATCCAGTGTTGCTGCGAGCTGCAGTGTAGGTTGCAGATATGGCTTGGACCTGGTGTGGCGGTGGCTGTGGCACAGGCCAGCAGCTGCAGCTCCGATTGGACCTCTAGCCTGGGAACCTCCATATGCCAGAGGTGCGGCCCTAAAGAGAAAACAACAACAGAAAAAGAAACTTTTGTTCTGCTGACCGTAATTCTTTTTTCTCTTCAGTCTTCCATTGCAGCTAGTAGCACATGTGTGATTTTGTCTCTCAAGGTGTCAGTGGCCATTCTGAAGGGGACAGGAGGCATGAGATTGCTGGCAGTGAAGCTGTCCCTGCCATGCGGCCAGCTCCAAGGTTTCTGTATTGAGTGTGCAAAGGGCCCAGGAGCTGCATCTGTCCACTTGCCAGATACAACCTTACAAAGCTGGTTTTGAGTACAGAAATAAAAGTTACTGTAGAAGATGTGCTTATTTTCAGAGAGAAGTATTATTTCCTCTCAACTCAGAAATGTATTAAATCCTAAAATAATCGCTGCAATGCACAGTGCCAGCCTTTATCACTCTTAACGCCATATAACCTTAAGTGGTTTCGGTGTGGGAGAAATGGCTAACTTAAAGCCAAATGAGCCAGTTCTCTGGCACGAAATATGTGTAAAGTACTTTTGGCTTATAAGGCAATGTCTAGCTTGATACTTTTCTAAGTAACCGCTCATGTTGAGAAATGAAAACTGGTATTAACTGCATATTTATTTACAGTTTTGTTTTAAGCCATGCAAAATAGTATTGTGTAATTGCTTTTTTAGATTATGATATGTGAGTAAATTACGCATTTGTTCTAATGAAATCCTCACTTGGCAAATTTAGGCTTTTATGTTACACTTGTATTACAAGTGTATACACGTGTAATTGGATGAACAAATATATTCATTTTACGTGAAAAAAATTTTCATTCATTATATCAACAAACATTTAAGGCATTCCCGTAGTGGCTCAGCAGTAATGAATTCGGCCAGTATCCATGAGGGTGCAGGTTTGATCCCTGGCGCCACTCAGTGGGTTAAGGATCCGGAGTGGTTGTGAGCTGTGGTGTGGGTCACAGACTCGGCTTGGATCTGGCATTGGTGCGCCTGTGGCCTAGTCTGGCAGTTGCAGCTCTGATTTAACCCCTAGCCTGGGAACTTCCATATTCCACGGGTACAGACCTAAAAAGACAAAAATACGTACATTAAAAAACCCAAACATTTAAAAATACATGTACCTTTTCCTTCACTAAATTAATTTTTTTTAACCACACCCATGGCATATGGAAGTTCCCAGGCCAGGGATCAAATCTGAGCTGCAGCTGTGACCTACTCCACAGCTGTGGCAACACTGGATTCTTAACCTACTGCACCCGGCCGGGGATTGAACCCCCATCGTCATAGAAACAACACCAGGTCCTTAACCTGTGGTGCCACAATGGGAACTCCCTTCACTAAATGATTAAAAACAAATTTTATTTAAAAAATAAGGAACTTTGTAGGAGTTCCCTGGTGATCTAGTGGTTCTGGATCTGGTGTTGTTACTGCTGCGGCTCTGGTTTGATCCCCGATTTGGGAACGTCCACATGTAGGGGGTAGCCAAAAATAAAATAAGGGAGTTCGTTATAATGAGATGATGTTATAAATCTAACATCGTCATATTCCGGGGCTCCAATTGAGAATGAGTTCTGCTGGCCAAGGTCGGGAAGAGGCAGAGAAGAAAGTTCCAGTACGTTGCCTATTTACAAATTAACCATTGCCTGCCAGCAGCACATCAGCCCCACGCAGCGGACATCCGCTAATCCCGCGGTCAGCCGTGCCGGGCTCCGAGGCTCACTGTTTTGCACGTTAACGGTTTTGAAGTTCCAGGCCAAAGCTGACCTTTCACATGTGCTCCGTTCACAGTAGGACTCTCCACTCCCTGCTCCCTGTCAGAATGGATTAGGGTGACACAGTGCAGGGCTCCCTTTGGCCGCAATTAAGTTTTTGATCAGAATTATTTCGTTCACAAACAATCACATTTGTTAAAATGTTACATCTGCCCTGAAAACCACTGGCAGCCTCTCAGTTGATCAGTGTCACGTGAGTGTAGGTCTTCATTTGTTTTTCATAAAACGACAAAACCATCTTACATGTATGGTTTCATGTTTTTTGCGTTTGCTTGTTTCTGCCTTTCATTTCATCATCGGCTTGGGAAGGAAACTGTCTTGAAATTCGTACCAATCTGTCGCTAGACTTCGGGAATTTGCATGGAATTGTTTTTGGTGCAGGACAACATGAGCCAGTTGAGCCAAGACTCGAATATTATTTCCAAAAATTGTCAGTGGTGGGTCTGTGTCTCACGCGAGGAAGCGTTTTAGCTTTGTGAGGGTGGCGTTCGAGGTTTTGATTCTGGTCCGCAGTTGCTGGAGTCCCCAGGCCTTTCAGAGTTGATTGTAATGCATGTCTTGGGCTCCGTCTCTACTGCCAGAGACCCTGGGTGCCACAAGTGAGCCCAGCAGTGGCTCTCTTAACCTTGCCTCTCGTGGTTCGAAGACTAGCTTTTTTTTTTTTTTTTTTTGAATTTTAATTTTTCTTTTTATGGCTGCCCCTGCGGCATGTAGAAGTTCCTTGGCCAGGGATTGCATCCAAGCCACAGCTTGACCTCCCACAGCTGCAGCAACGCTGGACCCTTGAAGCCCCTGCAGGGATCGAACTCGTGCCTCTGCAGCAACCTAAGCCCTCGCAGTTGGATTCTTAACCCACTGCACCACAGCAGGAAGTTGTCACCCTTTCGTGAACCTCCAACTTTGAAAAAGAGACTGTTTGCCCTGTGGTTTTGTGTGTTGGATGGGGTACATTGGGTGCCTACGATTAGAGTTGGGAATAGAGTTAGCCTTAGAAATGGAAATTAACCTTTGGCTTAACTTCTGTGTGCAAGGAGAGGCTGGGAAATGGTGCTGAGCTGAGGCAGTGTGGGCCAGAGAAGGGCCAAGGAAGGCAGTGAAGAGAGGCTGTGAAGTAAGGAATGCTTGAATTCTGTCTGAAATTCAAGCATTATGTTTAGGAATTTTGATCAGTTAAAAATATATTTAGAGTGCTGTTAAAGGAACTTATTACTAGCTTTTAAAAAATTGCATCAAAACCCAAACTGTTTCCCATTTGTTCTGATGTAACCAAAGTCATTTATTACTAACTCATAAAATTACAAGTAGCAAAAGAAAGCTGTTGCACCAAAAAAAACCCCAAAACACAATGCTTTATTTGGTTTGAATTTTTCAAAATTTTAAAATAGAGCCAAAGATAAATAAATAAATAAATAAAGTAGTGCCTATACATACTTCTAAAATCAAAAGACTATTTAATTGGAATGATATAAGTACTGGCTGTAATTTAATCTTCATTTTCTCTATTGCCACATTTGTGAGCAGATTTTTTTTCTCTCTCTCTCTCTTTTTTTTTTTTTTGTCTTTTTGCCATTTCTTGGGCCACTCCTGCGGCATGTGGAGGTTCCCAGGCTAGGGGTCGAATCAGAGCTGCAGCCACCAGCCTACACCACAGCCACAGCAACGCCAGATCCTTAACCCACTGAGCGAGGCCAGGGATCGAACCCGCAACCTCATGGTTCCTAGTCGGATTTGTTAACCACTGAGCCACAACGGGAACTCCAGGTTTTTCTTAAATATGTTATAATTATGTTTTTAGTCTTTTACAAATATCCTATTTGAAATATATTTGACCATATTTGCTGTTTAAAGGAAACATATTGGAAAAAAATACTGAATAGTGTTGAATTTTTGAAAGAAAACACCAACCTTGAACCTTCTAAAAAGGCACATGTGAGTGTCTTTTAGCTATCATTGTTCAATGCCTTCTTAGCTTCCCCCCCCCCCCCGGGTCTTTTTTTTCAGGGTTGCAACCTGTGGCATATGGAGGTTCCAGGCTGGGGGTTGAATCAGAGCTGTAGCCGCCAGCCTATGCCACAGGCACAGCGATGCCAGATCCGAGCTGCATCTGAGACCTACACCACAGCTGGTGGCAACACTGGATCCTTAACCCTCTGAGCAAGGCCAGGAATGGAACCTGCATCCTCATGGTTGCTAGTCAGATTTGTTTCTACTGAGCCACAATGGGAACTCCTATAGTACCATCTTAGAAAGTAGTATGCAAACAGAAGGTAGCCAGAAAGAATTTCTAACTTTATTACATGCTTATATTAATGTAGTAATTGATTTTCTTATATTCAGATTTCGTTTTTTTTGGCTTTTTCTACTTTTTTTTTTTTTTAAATTTTTTGGCTGTACCCGTGGCCTAATGGACATTCCCAGGCCAGGGATCGAATCCGAACCAGAGCTGTGACCTACACCACAGCTGCGGCAAGGGTGGATCCTTAACCCCCTGTGCCGGGCCGGGGATTAAGCCCTTAACCACCCCAGAGACACCCCTGCATTGCATTCTTAACCCGCGGCACGCCCATGACGGTTTTTTTTTTTTTTCTTTTGGAGATGCTGAAATTTTGCGAGTCTTTTCTTCCTAATCCGTTAATGCCCATGTAATATGTGAGGGGCCTCTGCTGCATCCTAGGAAGCTTCATCATCTGTGAAGGGGGTTTTACGAAATCCCGAGGCCGCGAGGAGCCAGGGATGCCGAGCGCCCCCGTCTGGGCCAGAACAGAGACCGCGGAAATCCCGGGTCGCCTTTGCCGCGTGCAGACCCAGTCTCCAGGCCTGAAAGCTCCGGTTCATCCAAGGTCGGCTGCAGAAACACGGAAGAGCGTCCCCAAGGGCTCTCCGTGGAGGACTGTGACAGGCTTTTGTGACCGGGGGTCTGCTCTCGCAGGCTGTGAACCCGAAAGATAAATGGGACACCGAACTCTCTTGAAGTTTTCCCGGAGCTTGCAAAAGCCCTCCCGAGGGCCCGGATAGGCTCCCTTCCCAACCACCCCCAGGAAAGCAGCTCTCCCTTCCCAAGCGCCGCGGGTGCTGCTGGCTCAGGAAAACCCCCGTCTGTGCCGTGAGAAGGATCTTTTTTGTTTTTGTTTCTTGATCACCAGGGAGCCCAGCCCTAGTCTCCGGGGCTGGCCGTCAAGGCCCCCCGTGGGAGGAACCCAGCCGCCGTCACTGGCCCTCCAGCTTCCTCCCGAGCTGAGCTGAGGGAGGAGCGACCCAGGGCCCTTTCCCTCTCCCGCTTCCTCCAGCACAGGGCTTTTCGGTGCTTTTCCAGAACATTCCGCGTGGCTCCAGAGAGCTCGAAAGTCGGGGCAGCACACCTCTTTTGCAAAGAAAACAAATGCACACTAAAACCCGCAAGGCGGGCTTGGCCGAGCCTCGGGGATTTCGGCTGCTGTCCCAGACGGTTCCGCCCGTCTGGGTCTCCGGAAGCTTGGCCCCCGGCATCGCGCCTTTTTTTCAGAACCACCCCGAACATGCTTTTGACCTCATGCCCACTCCCTGTTTGCCCAGTGCGGCCTGTTTTCTGTTTCATTATAACCCTGGATGCGCAACTGGTGGTATGTCTCCACGTTGCCGTGAAGAGCAGCAGAGTAGGCGCGGCCCCAAGTTTCCGCCGGGTGCTTGAGGGAGGTGAGGCGAGCCAAGAGGGTACCGGAGACGTGGACTCATCACCAAACTCTCCCAGCAGCATCCTTTCGCAAACGGAAGGTGCAGCTCCTTTGAGAGCAGTGCTCTGTTGTCTCCGCACTAAAGGTAGAAGCACGCAGAGCCCTTTCGCAACCTGACGCCTGGGCCTCCTGGCAGCCCCTGAGTGAGGAGTCCTCTCCTAGGCAGACTGGGAGCCCCGTGGGAAAGTTGAGCAGTGCGCCCACAGTTGCATGTGTGGCTTGAAGAACTGTTTGAGGTTAAGAATTCAGGTCCCAGAGACGTCTCCTCTGGGGCTTTGTCCACCGGGCACACTGCCTGCACACAGGAGGATTTGATGACAGCATCTCTGTCCCCTGCTGTCTGCACTTTGGTGTGTGGTCTTTGTTCCCACAGGTTCAGTGGTCATGATTTTGGCCCAGCAGATGGCTAATACCTGAACTAATCGGTTGCCCTCATAGGTGCTCAGCTAAAGAAGACTTTATCATACAAGGTAATGTTTTCGCTGGACTGTGCACAAAGGATATAAAAAAAAGACTTCATTTATTCCAAACACCCCCAGTCACACCGTTGTTTTTCACTTTTGCCTCTGAAACCCCACAGTGTATATTGGTAGAGAATTCCAAGAGTCTTTTCCGTATCTTGTAATAATCTATAATGGAAAAGAATCTGAAAGAGACTCTCTCTCTCGATCTCCATACAACTGAAGCAGTTTGCTGTATACCTGAAATAAATCAACTAGACTTCAACCGAAAAAAGAATGTGCTCAGAAGGCTTGGCTTAAGCTTATGTTTGTATACATGTCTCTCCATGACTGAACCAGCTACATTAAATAGTTTCTATAAGAGAAAAATATCCATTCTATATAAAATTATGCAGCTTCTAAAAGTAAGACATGGAGCCACATGGACAAATGGGTAGGATGTTTTAATGTTCTAAGGGTTCAGGATCCACAATAAAAAAATATGATGACAATTGCAGGAAAAAGGACAGAGGGAGAGAAATAAAAACAAAATATATGATAGTTTTTTACTTCTTTTCCTAAACTGTCTATAATGCTTCATTTTTCTCTTGTAATTAAATTTTTGAAATAAAAACTACAGGAAACCTAGGAGTTCCCGTAGTGGTGCAGTGGAAACGAATCCGACTAGTATCCATGAGGTTGCAGGTTTGATACCTGGCCTCGCTCACTGGGTTAAGGATCGAGCGTTGCCGTGAGCGGTGGTGTAGGTCGCAGATGCGGCTTGGATCCTGCGTTGCTGTGGCTCTGGTGTAGGCCAGAGGCTACAGCTCCAATTCGACCCCTAGCCTGGGAACCTCCATATGCCTCGGGTGTGGCCCTAAAAAGACAAAAAGACAAAACAAACTACAGAAAACTTAGTTTTGGTATGATTAGCTTTTAGGTAAAAGAAAGAAACGGAAAGAGTGTAACTGACATTAGGGATTTGTCCTAAACACACGTGTGGAAGCTTTGGAGTTGGGCACATTTGAATTCAATATGAGGTAGGTGACTCCTCGCACACCTTCAGTTTTCTTCTCTTTAAAACAGGAAGGATCAGCCTGTTCGCAGGGCTGTGAATGCCTGGCTTTAAATGTCTTTTGCATTTTCCCCTTGCCTTCTTGGTCCACAATGAAATGGTGAGAATCAGTGGTCCACAGTCAGTAAGAATTAATTATGTTGGAGTTCCCGCTGTGGCTTAGGGGTAACGACCGTGACTAGTACCCATGAGGATGGAGGTTAGATCCCTGGCCTCACTCAGTGGGTTAAGGATCCAGCGTTGCCGTGTTGTGAGCTGTGGTGTAGGTCGAAGTCACGGCTCAGATCCCGCCGTTGCTGTGGCGGGGGTGTAGGCCGGCAGCTACAGCTCTGATTCGACCCCGAGCCTGGGAACCTGCACATGCTGCGGGTGTGGGCCTAAAAAGCAAAAACAAAAATAAAAACAGCTTATGGTTAATGCTGAAGTAATTGAAAAGGAATCAGAGATAAACTGTTCCTTGTGCTTACTAGGCACTGCTACTGCTGCTGCTGTTATTATTAGCTAATAGTCTTTTTTTTTTTTTGAACTTTACTGTGTGTGTGAGGCCACTGTGCTGCGTGATTGGTACACATGCTCGCCCTGTGCCCAGTCGGAATCTCATCTTGACCAAGACATGTAGCTTACTCAGGGTCTGGGTGCAGAACCCAGGTTTTAGATTCCCAGACTGATACTCTTTCCATCTCATTGTGTTCTCATACAGTAGATGTATTGTTAAAATGGTCTATTCCTCCGCAAATCAATTTAAAAATTAAATAAGTTAATCACAGTTTATCAGTTTCCCTATCGATGGACATTTATTCTCTCCGATGTTCACTGTTACTTTGTGTGTGTGTGTGTGTGTGTGTGTGTGCGTGTGTCTTTTTGCCATTTCTTGGGCTGCTCCTGTGGCATATGGAGGTTCCCAGGCTAGGGGTCGAATCGGAGCTGCAGCCACTGGCCTACGCCAGAGCCACAGCAACGCGCAGGATCTGATCCAAGTCTGCAACCCACACCACAGCTCACAGCAACGCCAATCGTTAACCCGCTGAGCAAGGCCAGGGATCAAACCTGCAACCTCATGGTCCTTAGTCGGACCCGCTAACCACTGCGCCATGACGGGAACTCCCACTGTTACTCTTGAGTTCCGTGACACGCGTTCTTGTATTTTCTGTGGACAGATGTGAGTGCCCTTAGGGTACAGATCTAAAAGTGGAATTGCGGAGTTTGCTTTGTGGCTCAGTTGTTAAAGAACCGGACTAGCATCCATGAGGACGTGGGTTCAATCCCTGGCCTCGCTCAGTGGGTTAAGGATCCAGCGTTGCTGTGAGCTGTGCTGTAGGTTGCAGACGCGGCTTGGATTCCAAGTTGCTGTGGCTCTGGCATAGGCCGGTGGCTACAGCTCTGATGGGCCCCCTAGCCTGGGAACTTCTGTAAGCCACAGGTACGGCCCTAAAAAGAGAAATAACAACAACAAAATGGAATTGCTAAAATAATCCTCTGGTATACAGATTAATAAAAAATTAAGGTGCAGGATTGTGCGAAGGTCAGGGCTTCGGGATCGTCACATAGTAGCCTCGTGACAAGGCTCTTTGTCCTTAGAGAACCCCTATCCATGCGTGAGGCCAGCGAGACCCATGGCGACCGAAGCCCTTGTAACTTGAGAGCAGGTGAGCTGATTTTGAAGTGGTTCTGGAAACCTGGGGGGACGTGCAGAAGGTGCAAAGATCAAGCACAAGTCGGTCCTCAGTCCAGGGGGTGAGTCCTTTAGGGCAAAAGAGACCCACTTTTTATCACAATTCACTGTTGATAGCACTAACTTGAAATGCCGCCCGTGATCCTGCACATTCGTAATGTATTACTTAAAATGTTTGCAAAACTGTTAAGTTCAAACCCAAGTTATTGAATGTCTATTGCCTGAAAAAGGATATCCCAAAATGATACTTTCCCGTTAATTTCCCAAATCAAAAGGTTGGGATAGAAATGAACCTACTTGCTGTCTTGTTTCCCGCACAGATACTGGTGAGGTTGAAAAATGGTGCTTGTCGCGTTGGCTTAGCTCCTGTGCATGTGGGGACTGGTAGACCTGAGCCGGAGCGTTGTAGTGTGTCCTCAGTGCAGCTGAGGTTGGGATGCCGATGCTTGGTATCTGCTAGTCTTGTCACATCCCGCTGCGTTTCAGTCATCTCCTTGCTTTCAGTGGAGGGACCCATTTACACCAGTCTTCATGGGCAAAGGAAGTTATGTATATATATGCGCCTGGGTAAGCAAATCGATCAGCTTGTAATAAAGTGTATCAGACCATTCCTTTGGCAGGACCAGCCAGAACCGCTTATGAAGCAGAGCTGTTTCCAATGGAGCATGAAAAGCTTTGAAAATTCTCAGTAATAGCAGCAAGCAATATCTGAAACCACCCTTAAACAATTGTTTGTTTTCCTCTTCTCCAACCAAGTTTATAAAAATTTGGTCAGACAGGCGTTTTGTTTTGATTTAAAATATTTTCAGTGAATTGTTATCTGCCGAACGCACATGTGTTCCTGCACTTTTTCTTTCACGACTGAAACTTTAAACCCGTCCCTTCAGTCCCCCTGAACACCTCCCTCTGCCTAGTGAGGTTCGCATATGGGAGGAGGGCGAAGGGATTTGGACCCTGGAGAAATCTCACAATTTGAAATCTGCCCAAGCAGTTACATACCAGAAATGGCCATGGTTAGTGCCGATGGGCTTTTGTCTTCCTCTTCTAGCAAGATTCCTCACCTCCAAAAGAGGTTGGTTAATTTGAGCATTTCAGTTTGCTTAAGCAGATCACGAGTGCCTGTGAGCGTGGCAAGACATGATTGAAGCATTTATAAAAATTTGGCTCATAGTAAGCCCCATAATTTGTTTTAAAGAATTACCTCTTCAGTGACATTAAAAAAAAAACAAAACAAAAAACCCCGAAGATTGTGGTTTCTAAGACTGCACCTGGTCCAGATTGTACTGGATGAGTCCATATTTGCTTCACTGTAAGTGATTTCGAGGGTGGAATTCTTGGATTGTTTTCTGTCTTGTAAGCCCTTGACATTGTGCTGGTACCTGTGTGCGCACAAACCTCCTGACATGGGAAAGGCCAGCTCAGCCTCCCACTGAAATGCAGGTTGGCTGCATTTATTCTGCATGTTCCTAGAATGAGGAAATGATATGACAATAAACAGAAATGCCCTTGCTGAAGAGAGAAGGGAAGCTGGTGTTTATCTGGTCAGGTGGTTTAGATTAGCCGTGATGCGGCTCTGTATTATGTTACTTTAAATCATTGTGTCCCAACAGGACATAAATTATGAAGATTGTTACAGTATGTTTCATCCTATGTAAGATCAACAAATTGGAATAATTTTTTTATAGGAAAATCACAGTGCTTTTGGCAAGGCTATTGAAGCCTTTAATTTGACTTGAGTATTTCCCAAATATTATTGCCTAATATATAAAGTATGATTTGCATAAGGTACGAAGTAACAAAAATTTGAAAACAAAAGGCAGGAATTTCTCTTGAGCGATTGCGTGAAATGCCAAAGCACTCGCACTGCAGCAGGATCTATCTGCTTTCTTTGTCTTGGTGGTTTAGGGCTGTTTGTGTTCTCCTCTGACGGGATTGTAAATGAGCTGTGCAGGTCTCGGTGCAGAGCTGGGCTTCGCTGTGTGCCGCCAGCCCATTAGCCCTCACCTGCACAGAGAAGGCAGCCCCTCCGTGGTGGAACTGAATGGGAGCCTGCTCTAAGGAGCATTTATCTACGCCCAGGAAAACAAACCATTTTTTTTCTTTCTTGCAAGATTTTGTGAATTATTTTTAAAAAAGAAAAACAAAGACAACCCCCCCCCCACAAACCCCTATACCCTATTTGATCAACAGCTGAAATTAAGGTAATATATGTAGGAATATTGTAAAGAAAGATGTAAGTCAACATTCTTTTGTGTTGCCTCTATTGGTTACTATTTTCTGAGTTACTAGCCTTATTTGTGAATTTTAAACACAGAGACGATTCCTCATTTGTATTCAGGATGCAGCTAAATTTATTTGGCTACACAGAACAAATCTTCTCGATTTAAAAAAAATGCCATAAAATGACTTCGTGTGCGACTCAAGCAAATCAGAAGCTTTGCAGTATCCCACAGCAGCACATTCTCTGTGCACAGCACTCTGCAGGTTCTTAGGAGACCTCCTTACACTCACAGTGAGGCTAAGAAATAGTATGAGCCTCCACTTTACAGAGACTAGGAGAGGTGAGAGAGGTTTAGGATTTGCTTAAGGCCACAGACTGAGACAGAGCTGGGATCAGAACTTTTCAGAGTGTGATGACATCCCCCCAGCAGACCTTGTGATTTTTCTGATGCCAAATACAGGGTGAGTACAGAGCTAAAAACATTATTCTCTTTGTGCCTCAAGCCCTGGAAGGTTTCTTTTAATTCTTTGCTAATACTGTTTAGAATGCTGCACCAAAAAAGTCCCAGCTTCAGTTAATCAGGGTGGGTAGAGAGCGCATCCGAACAGCTCAAGGATAAATTCCGAGTGTCTTTGTGGTTTGCTTCAGTTCAGTGTCTGACGACTCTTGAAAGGTTCCGGGACCTTTCCAAGTTCACAACCTGCGCGTGCCCTTTGAAACAAATAAATGAACACAGATGACTTAGGAGATGGTCTCTTTTCGGCACTGGGCTTCTGGATTGGCACCGTTTTCTGAGAAGTGGGTCTGGCAGCCCGTTTGCTTCCAGTGATGCGCTGTGGTTGTCACTCCAGCACTGCGTGTCCTCTGTGGAATGATCAGGATGTCTGAAGGGGCTTGACTATTTATTTGGGGGATGTGTTTTTCCTACGGAAGATATTGGCAAATGTTACTGAAACCATCCTTAAAAACTCTTAAAAGGAGAATAGATTCTGCTTAAAAATAAGGGAGAGAGAGAAATAGTATGAGGAGCTCGTGCAGGCCTTTTTACGCCCTCTGATGTTTTGTGATGTGACGTGTTTTACAAAATGCGTTCTGCTGTAGCAAACGTGTTTGCTGTGCCATCGGGCCAGGTTCGGTATTGCTTTGTTTCTTTAAAATACTTTTTAAGTGCCCCGCCCCCAGGTGGTGGGGACGTGGGTGTTCTTTTTGCCCCGGACTCTCCTTTCCTTCCGCCGCCCTTTCGGCTGTTGTTACCAGATCTCGACTTTGAGTGTCACGCGTCCCAGTTTGAGCAGAATGAAACCTTGCTTGCCTTTTCTTTCTTTTCTCTTTTTAAAATGTGTTTAATAAAGCAAGACGTGTTCCTGTCAGATGGAAACTGGAATTCTGTAGTGTGAGTGGTAGTTGCATCTCTTAAAAGGATCCCGCTGGTTGTAAAGAAGAAAAGACAGGGAGGAGACTGCCGTTTTGCATTTTATTTGCTTTCTGAAAATGTGTTGGGCCAGATACTCCGTATGTTGTAGTGGTTTGGATGCATGAAGTTGAAGGCTAGGGATATTTTTCTATGTAAACTCGAATTTTTGGAAGTTTTATGATCACAGTATGAAGGAGTTTACATTGTCATTCTCCAAGACGCGTTAAAACAAAACAAAAACCTTTGGTAGTCTTTGCCCTTCCTCTCCCCTCGTAAGATTCCTGAAAGCTGACAATCATGGATTATCAGCAGGTTGGGAAAGAAAACCTCCCACACAACTTTTCTGAGGCAACCGATGGGCAGTAAGGGAACCGCGAGGGGTCGGAAGTTATTTTGATGTTGGGGCTCTTGCCATAAATGGCTTCTCTGGTGGATCCTCTCCGGCTGTTTTGGAAGCCCTTGTTTCAGCCTGCTTTAGCGGGGAAGGACGAATAGATCGAATAGATCACGGGCGAGAGGTCCCGATTCCAAGAGGGCCAGACTCCAGGACCGTGAGAAATTCTGGAAAGAGCTAATCAGCGTGAGCTGTTGGTCTGCCCAGTAGGAGCTGTGTGATGATCTGGGGAAATGAAGTTTAAATGTACACGCAGAGGAAATGGGAAACGAGAGGGGCGACTTTTCAGGGAGAAGGCGTTCTCGGTTTGTGCTCATCTTGGTCAGAAGGCCTTTGGGGCACACGTCAGCCGTGTGAAACGTGGCTGCTTAGAGAGCATTCCCTGAAAATGGAACAGAAACGAAGCCCTCTTAGGCACAGTTGTGTGTACAGTTGTTTATGTTGCCCATACTCTGCTGCCTGGAGAAGAGTGGGGTCATCCAGGTAGCCCTCTGCCAGGGAGTCTCCCCAGCCTGGGAATTCAGGAGGAATATACTAATTAATTATAAACGCTAATTCTGCAAAGGAAGCAGTTTGGCCCCTTGCCTTCTCATTTAACAGTGTATATATTGAAGGTGGTTCCCTGTAATTAGCTAAAAGAGCTACCTGACCTTTCTCTCTCTCTCTCTCTCTTTCTTTTAAGGCCGAACCTGCAGCATATTAAAGTTCCCAGGCCAGGGGCTGAATCGGAGACGTAGCTGCCGGCCTCCACCACGACCACAGCAGCGCCAGATCCGAGCCGTGTCTGCGACCTACAACCACAGCTCACGGCAACCCGGATCCTTAACCCACTGAGTGAGACCAGGCATCAAACCCACATCCTGATAGATGCTACTTGGATTCGTTTCTGCTGAGCCACAGAGGGAACTCCCTGCCTTATTTTTCCAAATGGCTCTTTAGGATGTTATGGTTATTACCAGAAACAGCGACTTCACTTACTTTAAAGGCTCTAAAATGTTATGGTTCTGGGAGACTTGTAGGTAATATTTAGAAGCGAGCGTGCTCGCTGATGGGTGCTGTACGTACTACCACTAGCTGAAGAGGCACTAATTTAGCCCAGGACACAGCAGAGCAGGCTTGAGGACATTGTCTGAAGTGCCCTGGGAAGCCAGCTTTCATTTTAGAGTTGGGTATGCTTGGCACGAGTTATTGGAGCTGTTCGGCTCTGCGGTGGATCACGTAAAAGGCAGGTAGACTAGTGGCCCTCGATGGGTGAGGGTTTGTCTGCCCCAGTGCACACGTGCCAGGCGGCCTGGGAATGGTCCTTAGAGGAGGCCTTTTGTCTGGCTTCTCAGGGAGACGTGAATCACCTGCTCGGCTCATAAGATGCTCAGCGACAGGTAGCCAGTTCACTGGAGATCCCCTTTTGAGGATACCTACGGAAAGAAACAATTTAAAATGTGTTTCTGGCTTTCTCGGCCTTGCAGAAGTGCATTTCTTTGGCCTTCCTCTTGTTCTCGTACTGGGTTTGGGGAGGCACGCTTCCCTTCCAGGTCGTAGACGCTCTCCCGTTAAGGTGTTGGTGGTGATTGTAAACACTGGCACTCACTGTGCGCCAAGCAGAAGGCCTGGCATCCTGCACTCTGTTACATGAGTTACCCCTTTGTACACAGGAGGAAACCGAGGCTCGTTTCCAATGTTAAGTAATTCCTCTGAGGTCCCCTCACCGGCGAAGAGCAGAGAGGTCTTGAACCGAGGTCTGTGACCCTTCAGTCTGTGCAGTTGACCGTTGTGTCAAAATACTGGTGACGTTCTGGAGAGAAAAAAAAAGCATGATTAAATACATCTTTAGTTGGGTCTGCTCCTCCCATGCCTTGTACCGCTAGCTGAGAATATCCTTGTGTTGCCTGCAGATGAAGACCTGAGGTTCCCTGTGCAGTGGCTGGAACGGTGAACAATGTTTTCCGCGAGAAAGTTAGGGCGAGACACGTAGTCATATTGTGGGGCAAAGAATGCCTTTCCTTGGTGTACCCCGCGATGTTTGTGTGATTGATCAGTCCCCTACACCGAGGGAGGGTCCTGTCCCGTGACATGTGTGTGTTGGGCAATGATCTTGCAGTGCATTTTGCTTAATAATTTTCATTATTTTTAATTAAAGTTGAAGAAGTGCAGACTCTAGCTGAAATTAAGGTAGGTTGTGTTGCCGGAATCTGGTAATTACTTTAATTGATCACAAGATAGTTTCCTTGATCACCAATTAGACTAAATTGCCGATCATGTTTCAAGACGTGAAGAAATGCCCAAACTGATTTATGTAATAGTGTTTTCATTTCTAATCAGACATAAATATCGTTTCCTTCCATAGCAATTGTATTTATAAAAGAAGGGTTATAGGCCTGCAAACATAAAGGTGATTCATAAACAATAGAGTTCTAATGCATTGCATTAGTAAAGGAAGTATTTAGAGGCTTAATGGAGATTGTACTGGGAAATTACCTTGGAGTTGCTGGTGCTCATTTTCTTAGTGGGAGATGTGTTCTCTTTTAGTGCATAATTAGAATAGTCTATAATCAGAATGTAAAAGGCAGCTGATTTAAAGAACATATCAAAGAGAATTGCTCTGAGTAATGACAGATTCGTATTGTAAATACGTGCTAGACGTTGTCTTAGAACTTTAATAAATCATACATGTTATATGGACTGAAGCTGCGTTTCGAATTCAGGGTGCTGTTAAACATTTCACAGATGGATACAGGATTTTTGTTTCGGTTTTGTGCATCTGATAGTCTCTCATATTTTCATGGAATAAACTAAACACAAGGAACATTTAGAAAAATTAAAGTTCCCGAAGAATACTTGATTTAGGGTTCATGGAAAAATCTTTTAATTGCTGATGGTTTGGAGATTTCCAAATGACAAACTTCATTGGCCCAATTTACTGTGATTGTAATGCTTACATTCCTTAAAATGGCAGAGTGACTTAAAAAAGTCATACTTCATCATGCATTCACGGACTTGTTCATAAAACGTTTGTAATTTGCAATAGAGGAAAGACTGAAACCATTATCAGCCATTATATGCTATTTGGTGGACATATGTTTGTTTGAAATGGCTGTGGCTCAACAGAACATGGCTCATGGACAAACTATGCTGTAAATTGGCACTAAAAACCCACCTAAACAGGTAGGCATATGTTAAGAAGTTAACGTGAGCCAAAATATTTTAATATGAACCAGCTTACAGACGCTGCAGGGTCCCAGTTCCCTTTGCCGTGAGACCTTCGTTTGCATGGCTCCTTCATGTTTCCTAAGCTAACAAACTTGAAACATAGGTCATGTATGTCCTGGTACAACTGTCAGAAGGTATCAAGGAGATAGTAAGCTTCTTCCTGTTCCTGATTCTCAACCACCCAGTTCTCCCCCCCGCCCCCATCATGTACTGTTGCTAGATCCTTGTGTATCAGTCTAGAGATTTTAATGCATATAGTTTCTTTCCTTTGCTTTTTATACAATTCACAGACTGTTGTTAGGCATTTTTTCCCCCCATCTAGTAATGTATCTTGAAAGTATTTCCATGTCAGAGGATAGTTTTCTCTTCTTCTTCTTCTTTTTCTTTTTTCTTTTTGGCTGCCCCTCGGCATATGGAGTTCCCAGGCCAGGGATCAGCCCCACATCACAGCTGCCGCAACACCAGATCCGAGCTGTGTCTGCGACCTACACAACAGCTCACGGCAATGCTGGATCCTTAACCCACCGATCGAGGCCAGGGATTGAGCCCACAACCTCATGGTTCCTAGTCGGATTCGTTTCTGCTGCGCCATGATGGGGACTCCCTGGTGCCAATTTTTTTGGCTGTGCCCATGGCCTGTGGAATTTCCTGGGCCAAGGATTGAAACTGGTGCCACAGCTGGTGCAAGCTGCTGCGATGATAACACTGGATCCTTAACTCACTGAACCACAGGGAACTCCTGGTGTCATTTTATTTTGTTTATTTTTAAAAAAAATTTTAAATTACTTAATGAATTTTATTTGATATATAGGTGTACAACAGTCATCACAACCAAATTTTATAGCATGTCCATCCCAAACCCTCCGTGCATCCCCCCTACAATCTGTCTCATTTGGAAACCATAAGTCTTTTCAAAGTCTGTGAGTCAGTATCTGTTCTGCAAAGAAGTTCATTGTGTCCTTTTTTCAGATTCCACATGTCGGTGATAGCATTTGATGTTGGTGTCTCATTGTCTGACTTCTTTTAGCATGATAATTTCTATTCCATCCATATTGCCGCAAACACCATTATTTCTTTCCTTTTAATGGCTGAGTAATATTCCATTGTGTATATGTACCACATCTTCTTGATCCACTCCTCTGTCGACGGACATTTAGGTTGTTTTCATGTCTTGGCTATTGAAAATAGTGCTGCAATGAACATCTGGAGTACATGTGTCTTTGTGAGTCATGGTTTTCTCTGGATAGATGCCCAGGAGTGGGATTGCTGGATCAAATGGTAGTTCTGTGTTTAGTTTTCTGAGGACTCTCCATACTGTTTCCATAGTGGCTGCACCGATTTACAATCCCACCCACAGTGTACTAGGGGTCCTTTTTCTCCACCCCCTCTCCAGCACTTATTGTTTGTAGACTTTTGGATGATGGCCATTCTGGCTGGTGTAAGGTGGTACCTCAGAGTGGTTTGATGTGCATTTCTCTAATCATGAGTGATGCTGAACATCTTTTCATGTGTTTTTTTGGCCATCTGTATGTCTTCTTTGGAGAACTGTCTGTTTAGATCTTCTGCCCCTTTTTTGATGGGGTTGTTTGTTTTTTTGGTATGGAGCAGTAGGAGGTGTTTAAATGTTGGAGATGAATCCGTTGTCAGTCGCTTCATTTGCAGATATTTTCTTCCATTCTTGGGTTGTCTTTTCGTTTTGTTTAGGGTTTCCTTTGCTGTGCAGAAACTTTGAAGTCCCATTTTTTAATTTTGTTTTTATTGTCATTACTCTAAGAGGTGGATCTGAGAAGATGTTGCTGTCATTTATGTTAGAGAGTGTTTGGCCTGTGTTTTCCTCTAAGAGTTTTATAGTGTCTGTTTTTTTGTGGGTTTTTTGGTCTTTATTTTTGGCCATTCTTGGCCACTGCCACAGCATATGGAGGATCCCAGGCTAGGAGTCGAATTGGAGCTGTAGCTGCCAGCCTACGCCACAGCCACAGCCATGCCGGATCCTTAACCCTCTGAGCGAGGCCAGGGATCGAACCCGCAACCTCATGGTTCCTAGTCGGATTCGTTAACCACCGAGCCACGACGGGAACTCCTGTCTTGTCTTATACCTAGGTCATTAATCCATTTTGAGTTTATTTTTGTGTATGGTATTAGGAAGTATTCTAATTTCATTCTTTTACATGTGGCTGTCCAGTTTTCCCAGAACCACTTATTGAACAGGCTGTCTTTTCTCCATTGTATATTCTTCCACTCCTGTGTCATTTTAGATGGAAACTTTTCTTCCTGTATGCACACACACATGTATATATATATTTTTTAATAAATTAACTGCTTTTTTTTTTTGAGGACTGCACCTGGAGCATATGTAAGTTCCCAGGCTACAAATCAGAGCTGCCGCTGCAGGCCTGTACCACAGCCACAGCAATGTGGGATCCTTAATCCACTGAGCAAGGCCAAGGACTGAACCCAAATCCTCATGGATACTAGTCAGGTTCATTACTGCTGAGCCACAGGAACTCCCTTCAGTGTATTTTCTAATTTGTTGTTTTTTATAAAAAAGCTATTGACTTTTTTGTCTTTATTTTGGTTTGTTTTATTCTTAACTTTAATGGAAATTCTTCTACTGTTTCCTTGTTAAGAAAAATGTTGCCTTTTAAAATTTTTCTAATAATTTTTATTTTTATGGCCACGTCTCTGGCATTTTGAAGATCCCAGGCCAGGATTGGATCCAAGCCACAGCTGTGACCTGCACTGTAGCTGCAGCAACACTGGGTCCTTAAAACTACTGAGCCAGGCCAGGGGTAGAACCCGAGACTTTCAAGTGACTTGAGTCCTTGCAGTCGGATCCTTAACCCACTGTGCCACAGTGGGAAACTCCAGGATGTTGCCTTTTGTGCTGAGAATATGGTCTATCATTTAAGGAGGGGCCCACATATTCATATTTCATTATGAGATTTAATGCATAATATATATTGATTTTATCAAATATCTTTGCAGAATTTATGGAAGTCATGTACGATTTTTTTCTCTTGATTTATTAAGATGGTAAATTATATTAATAATTCCCTGATATTGAACCATCCTTGCATTCTTAGAATAAATCCTATTTGCTCATGGTGTTTTGTTCTTTCAGTGTTTTGTTTGTTAAATGATTGAACCTACAACTTCATGGTTCCTAGTTGGATTCATTTCTGCTGTGCCACAATGGGAACTCCTTTATTATTAATTTTTATTCATTTTCAGTGTTGATTTCTTCTTTGACCCAAGAGTTTTAAAAGAATTTAAAAATTATTCACATAGTACTCCTTGCTGCACTTGTGTCCTAGTTTTAATTTTATCAGCAAATGTTATCAATACAATTTCTACTTTTTTTTTTCTTTGTCTTTTTGCCTTTTCTAGGGCTGCTCCCACCGCATATGGAGATTCCCAGACTAGGGGTTGAATTGGAGCTGTAGCTGCTGGCCTACGCCAGAGCCACAGCAACACAGGATCCGAGCTGCGTCTGCAACCTACACACAGCTCATGGCAACGCCGGATCCTTAACCCACTGAGCAAGGCCAGGGATCCAGCCCGCAACCTCATGGTTCCTAGTCGGATTCATTAACCACTGAGCCACGACAGGAACTCCTATTTCTTGGTTATTGAGATTTTCTTTGGGTAATGTATATTCAGTTTTTGTGAATGTTCGATATATATATTTTAAAAGCTATATTCTTATTTTATGATTTAAAATCTATCATTTACATCTAGCTTTTAAATTATGTATTTAAGTAGTTTGTATTTGAATTTTTGTTTACTTAATATGCCATGGGTTAAGAGATGTGAATTGAAGTCTCCAACTATAAATGTTTCTGTTTGGCCTATGTTCCTTGTCATTTCTGCCTCATTGATTTTGATGCCATGTTATTTGTAATGTAGATATTCACAGTTACTCAGTCTTCATTTTCATTGTTGATATACTTTATAGTTATAAATTACCCTATGATTTCTTAAAAAATTTTATATTTGCCCTTTTATTTATTTATTTAGTCTTTTTGCCTTTTCTAGGGCCGCTCCCGTGGCATATGGAGGTTCCCAGGCTAGGGATTGAATTGGAGCTGTAGCTGCTGGTCTACACCACAGCCACAGCAATGCTGGATCGGAGCCATGTCTGCGACCTACACCATAGCTCACGGCAACACCAGATTCTTAACCCACTGAGCAAGGCCAGGGATCGAACCCGCAACCTCATGATTCCTAGTTGGATTCAATAACCACTGAGCCATGACGGGAACTCCTATTTGACCTTTTATTTATAGTGGTTGATTATAAAATTTTATCTTAATTGGATTAAGGCTCTTTACATTTGTTGATTAGAACAGTGTTTTGTCTTGTAAAACATGATAGAACCAGTGTACTTTTTTCATTCTTAATTTAAATCATTATATGGGTTGTGAGTTTTTGTTGTTGTTGTTGTTGCATTTTAATTGTGTTTTCCTTTACTTTATTGTGAGTATTTCTATTTTTACTTTTCTTCTTGTGGATACTATTAAACCTATAATTTACATAGCAAATGTAATCCTCCATTTCTTTAGATAGCATTTAGCTAGCATGTCTTTAGATGTTAAGCATCTCTCTACTAAGCAATATCAAAGTTACACTTCTCCTTTCTCCTTTACCATATAATTTTAGTTCATATTATTTTTTAGTTCTAGGACTTATACCTTTAAATGTACTTATATCTTTAACACTTGATCTTTGAGATTGTAAATTTTTTTGAACTTTCATCTACCTTTCCTATTTCTATTTCCTTCAACCCTTTTAATGGTTGATAACATTTACCTTTTATTCTGTAACTATAATCACCACAGTTGTTTTAAATATCAGCTAGAGCTGAGTGCACTCATTACTTGCTGCCAATAGTTTTGATATAGTTTCTCCATTCATCTCTGACTTATATTTCATCCTTTCATAAAAATTTCTTCAAGAAAGGTGCATAGGAATTATTCCGGAGTTATTGCATTTTTAGAAATGTACATCTTTTGCATTAATTTTCAGCAATAGTTTAGCTGGGTATAGAATTCTTCTCGATTTCATTTCCTAAAATCTTTATAGGCATTGTTCCTCTGACTTGTATGTTGAATGTTGATATGTAGAAATTTGAAGTTAGCCAGATTCTTTTTATCATTATGGTTGAATTTGATCCCTGGCCTTGCTCAGTGGATTAAGAATCTGGCATTGCTGTGAGCTGTGGCATAGGTTGCAGATGTGGCTCAGATCTGGCATTGCTGTGGCTGTGGTGTGGGCTGGTGGCTGCAGCTGTGATTCAACTGATCGACTAGGACTTTCCAATACGTCATTGGGTGCGGCCCTGAAAAAAGACAGAAAAAGCAGTCATCATTATAGATGAATTGATCTTTTTGATTAGATGCCAAATGGATTTTTTAATCTTCAAAGTTCACTAGCTTTACTTGTATATGTAGACATGGCTGACTTTTTATTTTACGTTATTTTATTTTGCTCTTTAGGGCCACACCTGTGGCATATGGAAGTTCCCTGTCAGGGATGGAATTGGAGCTGCAGCTGCTGGCCTATGCCACTGATACAGCCATAGCAATGTGGATCCAAGCCACATCTGCAACTTACACCACAGCTCATAGCAATGCCAGATCCCCGACCCACTGAGCAAGGCCAGAGATCACACCTGCATCATCATGGATACTAGTTGGATTCGTTTCTGCTGCGCCACAATGGGAACTCCCATGACTGACTTTTTATAATCTATAGATTTAAATATTTTCTTTTTGGCAATATTCTTTAATTTCATGTCCATTTTTTTCTGGTGTTTTTTAATTTTTATTTATTTATTTGTTTATCTTTTTTAGGGCTGCACCTGAAAAAGAGATTTTTTTTGAGATTACCAGGCTAGGGGTCAAATCGGAGCTATAACTGCTGGCCTACACCACAGCCACAGCAGCACCAGATCTGAGCCTCATCTGCAACCTACAGCACAGCTCATGGCAACACTAGATTCCTAACCTGCTGAGTGAGGCCAGGGATTGAACCCACAACCTCATGGTTCCTAGTCGGATTCGTTTCCTCTGTGCCATGACGGGAACTCCTCTGTGTGTTTTTTTAAAGTTGTTCTCTTATTGGCAACATTTATCTACATGTTAGACCTACTTTGTTTTCTATATTGATTACTTTCTAATTCTTAGAAACTCTCGTTGAGTTCTGCTTCATTTATCCAGTCACTTAGTCCTGCTCTATAAACTTTTTACTAGGTTGATGGTGCCTATTCTGCCTTGGGCTGTTTGCAGCTTTCTTTTTATTTTATTTTATTTTATTTTATTTTATTTTATTTTATTTTTTATTGTTATTTTCCCAATACGATTTTTTTTCTACTGTACAGCTTGGTGACCCAGTTACACATACATGTATACATTCTTTTTTCTCCCATTATGGTGCTCCATCTTAAGTAACTAGAGGTAGTTCTCAGTGCTACACAGCAGGATCTCATTGCTAATCCATTCCAAAAGCAGTAGTTTGCATCTATTAACCGCAAGCTCCCAATCCATCCCACTCCCTCCCCCTCCCCCCGGGCAACCACAAGTCTTTCTCCAAGTCCATGATTTTCTTTTCTGTGAAAAGGTTCATTTGTGCCATATATTAGATCCCAGATATAAGTGATATCATATGGTATTTGTATTTCTCTTTCTGACTCACTTTACTCAGTATGAGAGTCTTCACTTCCTTCCACGTTGCTGCAAAATGGCATGATCTTGTACTTTTTTTTTTAAGGCTGAGTAGTATTCCATTGTGTATATATACCACATCTTCCTAATCCAATCATCTGTTGAGGGACATTTGGGTTGTTTCCACGTCTTGGCTATTGTGAATAGTGCTGTTTGCAGCTTTCTTTCATGTAATGGTTTTAGACCACCTGTATTTTTAGCTGTCTGAAGGCCTTTAGATTCCACCTGGCATCCTGGTAACAAATAGCTTGGGCTGTAAAAATAAATCTTTTGAAGGAAGGGACAAATGCTTTTCACTGTTGCCAAGTTTGCTATTTACTCATATTCCTTCTTTATTGTATTCCAGATAATCACAATTTCCCTTTGAGCTTTGCTTTTTTCCTCTCTTACCTACTCATCTAACTTGCTTGCAGAAATTCTTTTAATTTGAATGTGTATTGTTTATAGATTTTTTTAAATTTGTGGATTTAAAAGTAAATATTTGGAGGAGGGTTATTATTTTTTTATATGGAAGAAAGATTATGGAATTGACCTTTTGCTTCCAGAGCAGATTGAGTATTCTTTCCCTAAGGAAGAATTAGGAGTAAATCCTCTGCAAATGGCTTATCAGGCTTTGTGTTTTGTTTTTTTTTGTTGTTGTTTTTAGGGCTGCACCCAAGGCATGTCGAGGTTCCCAGGCTAGGAGTTGAATCGGAGCTGTGGCTGCCAGCCTATGCCATGGTCACAGCAGTGCCAGATATCAGCTGCATCTGTGACCTGTGCCACAGCTTGCAGTAATGCCAGATCCTTAACCCACTGAGAGAGGCCAGGGATCGAACCCACATCCTCATGGATACTACTTGGGTTTTTTTCTTTTTTTTTCTTTTTTTTTTTTTTTTGGCTTCTTGACCTTTTGGAGGCATATGGAGGTTCCCAGGCTAGGGGTCGAATCAGAATACAGCTGCCGGCTTCTGCCACAGCCACAGCAACGTGGGACCTGAGCTGCATCTTTGACCTACACCACAGCTCATGGCATCTGGATCCTTAACCCACTGAGTAAGGCCAGGGGTCGAATCCACATCCTCATGGATCCTAGTCGGGTTTGTTAACCCCTGAGCCACAGTGGGAACTCCGACTAGTTGGATTCTTAACCTGCTGAGCCACAACAGGAGCTCCAAGCTTGTGATATTTTATTAAATGTGAATATTAGGTGATACTTGAAGGGAAATATGTAAAACCAAGGAAAACACACATTTGGAGAGGGGATGTGGTGGTGCTTTTGTTTTTTATATTGTGTGTAGTTAGGGTGGCTGCTTTTCTTTGATCAGCGGGTGTTCTCTTTTACGTCGTATTTGTGATGGAGTGGATTTTGCTGCTCGAGTGGCAGCAGCTGGTGGTCAAATACTTAGGGAGCACTTCTGACCGTGTTCGCATCATCCACTCAGTCTGCTTGGCTCTCGGGCAGTGGTAAGGGATTCGGAGCACCACTTGGACCTTGTAGGACAGCGCGGCTCAAAGAAATGGAGGCCACTTGGCTTAAGAACTTGGGCAGTGACTGGCGATGCCCGCTGATTTCTTGTTGTAAAGCTCTTTTCTCCAGTCGGGGTGTAGCAGGGTGTTACCCACAGGGTAGCATCTGTTTGTCTGGGATGTATGTGTCCGTCTCTCTTCATGGCACGTGGGGAAAGGCAAGGGTCCTTCTTTTGGAGGCAGCAGCTGGAATCTTAGAGGCTGGGGGCTGTGGGAGAACCACCTCCCGTTTGTCTTAAAGGTTACGGTGTGCTTGGCCAGCAGCAGTAGTGGTAGCCGTATGCGCCGTTAGTCTTCTCTTCCTCTGTGCCAGGTGCTGTGCAAAGTGAGTTTATATCTCCTATCTCTTTTTTTTATTAAAGTAATCCCATGACCTTTTTATTATTATCCCCAGTTTACGTAAGAAAATTGAGGCGTGGAATTCCTGCTCTGGTGCAGTGGGTTAAGAATCCGACTGCATCAGCTCAGGTCGCTGAAGAGGTGCAGGGTTTGATCCCTGGCCCGGGACGGTGGGTTCAAGGATCTGGCATTGCTGCAGCTACATTGTAGATCACAGCTGTGGCTCAGATTCAGTCCCTGGCCTGGCATATAGGCTCTTCCATATGCTGTGGGTTGTGGCCATTAAAAAAAAAAAAAAGGCGGAGGAGGAAGAAAATTGAGGCTGGAAGTTAAATCGCATGGTAATTGAATATTAGAGTTGGGGTTTGAATCCAGGACTCCCTGGCTCCAAACCCCATGCCATTAATGTCTATATCGCTGTCTCTCGGGGTGACGGTGAGATTGTAAATCTCGTAAAGCTAAACAAGAACAAGGCTTTATGGGCCAACAGGGTAAAAATTCCTAAGTTACATAAGTTAATACAGGTTAACTTTGTGGATAATTAAAACACATGTTCTCATTCGACTTGTCCCCTCCCCTCACATGATCTAGAGAATCGAGTTATGAAATGAGAAGTGGTAGGAGAGTGAGTATTGTTTTCCCAGTGATAATCCCATTCCTGTTAAATGGATTTTTCTTGCACTCCTTCTGTTTCCTGACAGGGAAAACCTTCAGGTATTAAGTGGCCAAGTGATCATCTTTATCCCACATAAAGTCACTTCTGAGCTAGGAACCATCATGAATGACAGAATTGTTTGAAAGTGACATCTTCCTTTTGTTTTTGTTTTTTTGTTTTTTCGTTAGCTTGGAAATGCTCTCTTATGTCATTGGGTGACCCAAAACGCACAGCCCAACTAACATGAGGTTGGTTTCTCTGGGTGGGGGGTCAAGAAGTTACATTTTATTTATGTGGCTGAACCAGGGACTGCCCTGTGAATTTCTCTGTCACATTGTAATTAACATGCTTTGCCTAGTATTTCTGCTTTCTAGACATGAGAGAGACAAACTCTCCGATTGTTTGCAATTACCTGCAGAACAATTTGAAAGCAAGCCACGAGAAAAATTGCGTTTTCCTCTCAGGACGCATTTGCCTTCTTCGAAAGGAAATGCGGTTTGCACTTTCCCTGTGGTGTGAAGACAGTGCCCTAAGGTCCCTCTCTCGGCTGGCGGCTGGGTCTGCGGCCACCTGCCTGAGCAGAGGGCTTCTCCTCCAAATGGCAGCGCTGGGCAGCAGCCAGAAGACCTTAGGGGGCAAGCCTGGCTTTTCTGTTCCACTCTGGACGGCAATGAAAATAGTCTTTCATCTCCTCCTGGCCTGCCTGGGGGAGGGGTTGGTCCTTCCTTCCTTCCTTCCTCCCTCCCTCCCTCCCTTCCTTCCTTCCTTCCCTTTTGCTTTTTAGGACCGCACCTGCAGCATATGGAGGTTTCCAGGCTGGGATCCAATCGGAGCTACAGCTGCCGGCCTACACCATGGCCACGCCGGATCCAAGTTGCATCTTCGACCTACACCCAGAGCTCACGGCAACGCCGGATCCCCAACCCACTGATCGAGGCCAGGGATCGAACCCTTATCCTCGTGGATCACGGAGCCACGAAGGGAACCCCCAGTTGTTCAGTTCTTCCGGAGCTTTTGCTTAAGACCTGCTGACATTTCTCCGTAGTGCCTGCAGTGGACGCTGTAGTTAGTGCCCAGTCCCTCAGCACAGAGAGCAGAGCGGCGCTGCAGCAAAAGTGACTCCTAAGAGTCGGGGCCAGGTAGTGAGACCCAGGGCCCTGGCTTGAAGGGAAATTATTCCCTCTTTTGGAGCGTCTCGTCCTAAGGACTGTTAAACAGTCCAGACAGGTCACTGGGTGAGACCAATTTCCTGGTTTGTTTATTTGAGCCCGATTGCTTTTCTCCCTGGAGCAGCAGGTCCGAGTCGGGCCGCCCCGCTCCCCCAGCTCCGTAAAGACCCTTTGCTTTCACACTCGCTTCTCCAGGCGGCCCTGAGGATGGAGCCGTGTCTGTCTGTATCTGGTTGGGTGGCTGCGGTGTCTCTCTCAGGTCGGGGGCAGAGGGCACTGGCAGTCATCGTTTTCGACTTCATCTCCCGCAGGCATTTGGCTTTATGTCCCGAGTTGCTCTCCAAGCAGAGAAGATGAATCATCACCCGGAGTGGTTCAATGTGTATAACAAGGTAACTGACCTGCCTTATGGGGGGGATCCCTTCATGACGGCACCTAAGAGACGCCCGTCTTCCTTTCTGGCTTGTCCTCCTGTGCAGCTCAGCGTCGTTGTGCCTAGAAAAATATCCTCTTATTCTTTCTTTCAGAATCGCTGCGTGTTACTGCAGATCAGTGACACATTTTCAGATCCGCTCCAGAGAACAGGGCCCGACGTCATTATTTTCATGCTTGTCTTCTACCGAAACTCGTATGAAAAAGTTGGGCCACATTAAGCTCCTGAATTAAACCTGGTTATCAGTCACATAGATACAGTTTCAAACCCTCTTCAAGTATCGGAAGAAACGGTAGCAAATACGACAGACAGGGCTGATTTATCTCATTGAAATAAAGTTGCTCAACTGTGCTTTAGGTAATAAAGCACAGTTTATTTATTAAATTCTCTCTTCTCAGCGGGAGCTGACCTTCTTAAGAGCAGAGTGAAGAGGCGTCATCAAGTAGCTCTAAGGGGGCACAGCGAGAAGAAGCAGGCTCGCTCAAAAAGTGTCCTTGCCCTTGATGGTCCTGCCGTGTGGAATGTCTTACCTAGATTTCCTGGGGTTCTTTTGTCTCATTGAAAGTCCTCTTTGAAAAGAGAAAATTTTGTAGTATTTTTGTGATTACATATTTCTGTGATTTATTGGAAGAATTCAGAGCATGCAGGAGCCAGTGTACCCTTTCTTTCCTAGCTGCTTCCTTTGCCCATGGTTTGCTTTTACTTTTAATCCATTTGTCAAGAGGCCAGCAGTCTGGTCCTCCACCCCACCCCCACCCCACTTCCCTAGATTGGAAATGGGCTTTCTTAACATGGTTCTGAGATATTACATTGATAGCTTGGTTTTTCTAGTGACCTGGAAATAGTTGTGTGTAATTAAAGTAATGGGAGTTAAAATGGAACCTCAGTCTTTCTCGCTCTCTCTCTCTCTTTTGTTCCCCCAAGAGACAAGATTTGAGATTCTGGCAGCTCATTTGCCCTTCATAAGTGAACGTTTTTATCCCCGGGTGGCTGCTGGGCCCGGCCTGAAGCAGACCGTGCCCCTGGAGCTTGCTGGATGTGGGAAATACATTGCTTATTCACACTATAGTATTTTCTAGATGATTTAATCTCCCCAGTTCTCAAAGATAAATATTGAGTCATGGACTGATTCCTGAACCACCAAAGCAGAGTATCACGAATTGCTCTCAGGGTTTTAACAGCTGGCTCCCTCCTTCCGTAGGTGCAGATAACGCTCACGTCGCATGACTGCGGTGGACTGACCAAAAGAGATGTGAAGCTGGCCAAGTTTATTGACAAAGCAGCTGCTTCCGTGTGACCTCTTCCAAAACGCATGTAAAATCTGACACACAGCTTCGCTCCAGTGGGTTTGAAGGCAGTTTACGTGAACAAATGAAGTTTTAAATTTGGTTCACCTTTTGAGTTGTCACATTTTGTAAAATCAGTGCTTAAATAAACATGATTTAAACTCGAGCCTGAAATATGTTTTCCTTATTCCCAGTCACAGACATCAGGTGAATCAACCTGGGTAACTCCGTTAATCATATTCACAAAGAGGAATGACACCCTTGAGGACCGGAATTGGGGTGGGGAGCAGGCAGGCATTTCATAACCCAGAACTTGCAGTGATTACGGTGACCTTTACGGACGCGTTGTGTTGGGGAGCGGTTGTAAGGTAGGAAGGGATGATGCACTCTGTAGGTAAAGGGTGTAACTGTAGGGAATGATTCTTAGGACACTCCAGTTTGTTTCGGGAGTTCCCTGGTGGTCTAGGGGTTAAGGACTTGGCTTTGTCACTGCTGTGGCTCAGGTTCAGTCCCTGGCCTGGGAACTTGGCACACGCTGCAGGTACAGCCCCCAAAAAGGTTGATTTGGATTTCAGCTGTTGGTATTACTTAAGCAGTTAATTGCATTACAGAGGTCACAGAAATTGGGTAAGCTGTCTCGTGTTTTATCCTTCTTTTTCAGACATGGCCAAGGGAGAGGACAAGTGTCTCATCTGTGGCTTCCAGCAAGGTGAGGTAGCATAAGGACTCTCTGTCACACTGACCCACCTGCCAGGTCATTATTTGACCTCCTGAGCTAAGGAGGAACCAAGGGTCGGTTTTTTTCCCCATCATTTGCATGTTGTGACCTTTGAACTGAGAGTCTTTTGCCACTGAGCTAGAAGCTACTTGGGTATCATCCAGTAAAAAGCTCTGTTTATTCCATGTGTCACTGACAGGAGTAAAATGGAATACAATTAAAAATGGCAAGAGCTGGTCTTAGAAGGATCTCAGGAATGTAGTTATTCATGAGATTAGAATATAGATGAAAAGTATGGTGTATATACCCATCCAAGGAACGGCACCAGGGAAGTAGGATTTAGCAGGGGTCGCTTTATGAGCCCTCACATCAAAGGCCAGAGAACCACTCTGTGACAGTGAGCTAAGCTCTCCTCCCACCCAACCCCAGTCCCCAGTCTGAGAAGCCAGACAGGAAACATGGCAAGGAGGCTGAACTCTCTGAAGCCAGTTTTTGGCTGGTTCTCTTGGCCTGGGAGAGGCAGGCTTGGTTAACTGGCCCTGTGGGTGTGGGAGAGAGCCCCTCGGGCCCTGTGGCTGCCTGGAGTTCCAGAGCCTGGACCCTGGAACTTGAACTTCTTTGAAATTGTTAGGAGGAAGAGGCGAAGCTAAGTATTTTTATGAGGTCTTTCCCATGTTCTAGGTTTACATTTTATTACCAAAGGTTTTTAGTTCAGTGCTTCAAAGTTTCATGAATGTTTAATATGAAAAATTTAAACCTATTTTAAAAATAGAGTGAGTAGTACATTCAGCCCTTGTGTGTGGATCACGCAGATTTAACACTTACCTAGATTTTGCTGCAGTTACTTCATATAATCCCCCATTTCCTTTCTCTTCATTAAAGGATTTGAAAGCCTGTCCCAGGTGCCGTTTTACCCCCACGTCCTCGAGGAAATCTCTCTAGAAAAATACCATCCTTTTCTTGTGCGAACCAGAATGCCGTGATCACAGCTGCCAGGAGAAATCGTGACTCCTTGGAATCACTTCATAGCTGGGCAAAGCCGAATTGTCCTGCAGGTCAAGAGCGTCTTTGGACAGTGATGTTCTAATCCGGATCCACGTGACGTCCACCCATCCCATCTGGCGCTTTGCGTTTCTCCCCTCTTCGAATCTAGAACAAGCCGCCCCCACCCCTCCATCTCCCCTTTCCCTCCGCATCCCTGGCTGGACTGGACCCACCGAGTCTTGTGGAACTCGCCACCTTCTGGAGTCGTTTGCTCCCTTCGTAGTGTCCTTTAGCGTGTTGTACTGTACCTTGTGTGGAAACCTTTCCCCTCATTTTGAACCTAAGTCTGCGAGGCTGCACGGTTAACCTGTCCTGCGTGTGGCGCGGGGGAAGGAGCAGGATGTGGCCACCGGTAGGACAATCAGGACCTGAGCACGTGGCTCCTCATCGGCGCGCGTGTCCGGGTTCCCATCGAGTTCACGCCAAGGGCTGTCGCATCTGCCGGAACCCACGAGCTTTACTCTGGAGAATCAGCGCTCCCAGCGCAGAAGTCTGGGGACAGATTCCTTGGGGGAGATTCCAACAGACTGAAGCCCCAGACTTGCCTGAAGTCAGGTGCCATGTCAACGTCAAGCGAGACCTGGTCACTGTCGGAGGCCCCCAGGCTTGCTTCTGTTCCAGATCTGTCTTTTGTCTTTTTTTTTGTTGTTGTTGTTGTTGTTGTTGCTATTTCTTGGGCCGCTCCCGCGGCATATGGAGGTTCCCAGGCTAGGGGTTGAATCGGAGCTGTAGCCGCCAGCCTACGCCAGAGCCACAGCAACGCGGGATCCAAGCCGCATCTGCAACCTACACCACAGCTCACGGCAACGCCGGATCGTTAACCCACCGAGCAAGGGCAGGGACCGAACCCGCAACCTCATGGTTCCTAGTCGGATTCGTTAACTGCTGCGCCACAACGGGAACTCCCCAGTTCCAGATCTGTGTGTGAGGACAGTGGCTTCCCTGATGCGATGAGGTTTGGTTTCTCTCCATGTTCTTCGTTAAATGTTTACCGGAGTGGAGGGGAGTTCAGATGACATGACCTATGACCTTTGGCAGGACCTCCCGAGATAATAAATGTGGGGCCGGCACTTTTGACCGTGTCCTTTTCTAAAGTGACGCTGGTGAAAGTTCTGAAAATAACGGCTACTTTCTGACATTGATGGAATTTTGGAAATCTCTGGGTAAATAGAAGAAGCATGATTCGTTATGTTTTTGCTCGAGACAAAAAGCAGCAGCATATGTATTGCATATGGACACAAACCTGACCTCGGCGACTGCATGAAGTATTCGACTCCGAGTTAATATGGAACATCCCGGATGCCTTCTAATCCAGCATTCAAAACACCACTGGTTCAGCTTTAACTTTTTTCCCTATAACTTAAAAGTGATAGAACTTTCAGTTTTGTAAAATATCCTGCAAAACAGCCAGAACTGTGATAGGGTTTGGCTATAACGTGTGAGCTTTGTGTTTCATGTCCACGGAACTAGGACTGCCTCTTGGTCAGAAGACTCGAGTCCTCAAGCCGCCGTGCCTGCTGGCTGCTGGTTGTCCGCAGCTGCGTGCGGCTGAGGTGCTGCCTCCCAAGTCAGGCCGAGGGTGAGCTGCTGCTGGGAGGACAGAAGAGGTGGCCCTTGCACTTCTCATCCCAGGATGTCTGCCCTGCCCACCTCCCCACAAGCAGATATGGGTAGTTTCTGTTGGTCTGGATAAGGTGGTCTCCTCTGATTCCATCACCAGCCGGTGTTCCAGCCCCAGACTAAGATGTCTCCATCAGCGACTTCAGAAGCCACATCCAGCTGTGGTTGGCTGGGCCAATGTCTTGCACCAAGAACAACTGGGCTCTTCTCGACTACTTCCAGCTGCGCACCTGTTCCCCCCCCACCGCCCCAAACATCGCGGAAGAATTGTTTTACATTCATAATCTTTTCTTTTCTCCCCGAAAGTGTGCTTTGGTGCTTAAAGAGGGGGAGAATAGAAGTGTGCTGTTGGGGTTCCTGGAAATAGAATCCCACTGTATCCAGCTACTTGAGGGAGCCGAAGGACCCCTGAGGCCGCTCATGGGTCAGTTCACGCAGCTCACATTTACTGAGGGCCTCCTGTGTGCCCTGGCGGGATGAGGCCCGTGGATGTGTTGGGGCAGGTGGAAGCAGGGATGGAGGACTGATGCAGGCTCTCTCTGAGCAGCTGCTCCGGGAGGCCACGGTCGGGGTGCTGGGCAGGAGCCCAGAAGGTATTTGGGGGCACATGACCAGAGGAGAGATGAGATGAGAGACCCGTCGGAGGGAGGGAGGAGCTTGACTCCTGCGGTAGACGAAGAAGATGAGGCCCAAGTTGAATCCTGGGCACGGGAATCAAAGTGTTCCTCCAAGCTTCTTGCCGCTGTTGATTTTCAGTGGAGCGATTGAGTAAATAAGGTGTTATTTCCCTGTTGTGAGTGCTGCTTGCCTGCCGAGGTATTTTTCTATGGGAAAGAGTTGTATCACACTTGTTTTGAATACCCAACATAGGGGAGGTGGTGAGCTGGTTCCCGCCTTTTATTGTGGGCCCAAGAAATTAAGTTTCTAGGCCTTTGACCCATTTGGCCCCTAAAGATTTCATTCAACACAGGAGAACCCAGAAGCTTCTCTTTGCCTTGTCTTGGAAGTCAGAAGAGAATTGGGGGATATACTCATCTCAGGAACGGAACAGAGCAAAAAGCTCTGTGGCTCTTGTGCCTCCATCACCTCTAACCCGCGGCTCGCCCCTTACACTCTCTTTAGGTGGTTCATATGTGCACATATTCTGCGTCCGCACTTAGCCAGTGCTGGGCCCTGGTATCCCCTGCGCCTCCCATTCCTCGTGGTCTAGCCCCAACCCCCTCAGCATCTTCCAGGAGTCTCAGGTGCTGTGCCCTGGATGTCCGCACTTGCTCTTGCAACCCCAGAGAACTGTGTGTTCCCCCCCGTGGCCCTGCACCTCTTAGGACACGTGAGTAAGGGCTTCTGTCTGTCAGGTGGGGGCCCTTCCTGAAGAAGCAGTGGCTTTGCCTGACCTGTCTCTGCTGTCTCCAGCTCTGGCCTGGAGCTTCCCCATTGCAGGGCGCTCATGACCTTTTTGCTGAATGGAGGCGCTCCGTCTCCTTAGGAAGAGAGTCCCTGCAGAGAGACCAGGGGGTAGCTCTCCCCTCCCAGGGCCTGCAGGCTGGTACTATTCTGGAACGCCCAAGAGCGACCTCATAAAGCAAGGATTCCCCCCCCATGGACCTTCTCTGTGGCTTCTTGGAATGTAGATGCCGAGGAATTGCCTAAGCAGAGATTTTCTGTTGGCTGTTAAAAGCGAGGAAGAAAAATTGAAAATTTGGAAAATGTCTCAACATTTGAATCATCAGAACCACACACAAGTCACTTCTAGCTCGCTGCTCGAGAATGCTTCGCTGATGCTCCATGAGAAAATATGGAAATTTCAGTAAATATTCTTTGTCCCTATTGCTTGTTAAGAAGTGGGCGGATGGTGATGCTGGGGGGGCTTAGCCCCTTCCCACAGATGCTCATCCGCTTCCCATGAGGGCCTTGCCCTTGATCTGATGTCTCCAGCTGCTGAGGCTGATGGAGGCTCAGCTGAGCACTTTGTTTCCACGGCCTTAATATCACAATTGGCCGATTAATCAAATGCTCAGATGCTCCTATTCGACCTGTAGGCTGAATGACTAGTTTGACTCTGTTTTTTTTTTGTTTTTTTGTTTTTTTTTTTTGCTTTTTAGGGCCATATTCACAGCATATGGAAGTTCCCAGGCTGGGGATTTAATCAGAGCTACAGCTGCTGGCCTACACCACAGCCTCAGCAATGCCAGATCTGAGCCGCAACCTACACCATAGCTCATGGCAACGCCAGATCCTTAACCCACTGAGCGAGGCCAGGGATCAAACCTGCTACCTCATGGTGTCTAGTAGGATTCGTTTCCACTGCGCCACGATGGGAACTCCTAGTTTGACTCTCTTTTGTCCTTTTTTATTTGCTACCATGGAAGATAACTGGAAGGCTTTTTTTTTTTTTTTTTTTTTTTTTTAGTAATAGACCTGACGTCAAATCAGATAATGAAAATTATGTTTTTTGTTTTTATAGATTATAAAGTATATATATTCTATATAGGTATATATATATTTTTACTGTATGTTCATTTGTTCCATAGACTGGAAAAAGTAATACATACTCTTTGAGGAAAATTGGAAAGCACAAACAAATATAAATAAACACAAAAAGAATCACATGTAACCTCACCATTCATAGGCAGACACTATCAACATTTTGGAAAAATTCAGGCCGAATTTTTTTCTACAAGTTTTGCATGGTCGCGATAGTTTTGAGAAGAAAACTTGGTCATGTTTTGTTTCTGTGCTGTGCTATCCAGTGGATCATAAACATTTTTCTACGTAATGAAAAGTGCAGAGGCATCTCGTAGCATCTGTATAATATTCCATGAGATGGCTATGTCATAATTTACTCAACCTCTCTTTGTTGTTGTTGTCGTTAGACTTTTAAATTGTTTCCAAGTTCTCACCGCAGCAAGTACTGCTGAGATAAACATGTTTGGCTAAAGTCATTTGTTTGCATTTCGGATTTTATCCTCTTGACGCAGATTCCTTGGGTCCGAGGATACAAACAGAACTAAGGCTTTTCAGAAACATTAGTCAACGTACCTTCCCCCGGCAGCTTAGGAGACCGCTCCGTCACCCTGCACACTGCCAGCATGAAGTTTTTTTTCCCCACGGCCTCGGCGTGTGGAAATTCCTAGCCCAGGGAGGGAACTGGTGCCTCAGTAGTAACCAGAGCCACTTCGGTGTCAATACCAGATCCTTAACTTACTGAGCCAACAGGGACCTCCTTGCCAGCGTTAAATATTAGCATGTTTAAGTCTGTTAATTTTATAAGACAAATTAATGATTTTTTTAAGCAGTGATTTTTTTAAAGCACATTTGCTGAACTTGCACCTCTGTGGTCAGCAGCGCTGCTGAACCTTTTGGGAAACTTCATTGCCATTACTTTTCGTCCATGAGTGGACTGTGTTTGCCCATTTTTTTCTTAGGGCAGCCAGTTTTTATCTTTGATTTGTCAGCACCTGTATGGCTAATTATTTGATGAGCAGTTTCCCTCCTAAACTGACTATATTTAGTTTTGCTTACCTTATACCCCAAGTATATGCTGTATTGCCTGCCAGGTAGAGTCACTCAGTAAAAACTTGCTGAATGAGGAGTTCCCGTCGTGGCGCAGTGGTTAACGAATCCGACTAGGAACCATGAGGTTGCAGGTTCAATCCCTGGCCTTGCTCGCTGGGTTAAGGATCCGGCGTTGCCACGAGCTGTGGTGTAGGTTGCAGACGCGGCCCAGATCCCGTGTTGCTGTGGCTCTGGCGTAGGCCGGTGGCTACAGCTCCAATTCAACCCTAGCCTGAGAACCTCCATATGCCGCGGGTGTGGCCCTAGAAATAGAAAAAAGGCAAAAAAAAAACACCCCAAAACAAATTAAAAAAACCCCAAAACAAAAAAATGAAACAAAGCAAACTTGCTGAATGAGTAAATGAGTGAGTTACAGAGTGGTCCCTACATAAAACGGAATGAGTGCATGAAGATGATGCTTTGTTTTGCGGGACGAGGAGTGGTAAGCGTCCTCTGTCAGAGTCCAGAGAGAAAGAGTTCCGTGACTGAGGGGGCACCGACCCACCCAGGGCTCATCACCCATGTGTCAGGGGTCATGGAGGCAGCAGTTCATCGCAGCTTTCAGTGTAGGTAAAGCTATGTTTCACGGAAGGGGGAAGGAGGCCCTGGTCCCTAAAAAGGTGTGCGTTGCGTGGGGATCGAGCTCCGTGGCCAGATGGTCAGGCCCCTTGTTCCCTTTCTGACAGGAGGAAGGATACCCAGTGTCAGGCCTTTGTGAAGAGCGTCGTCGTGAGTCGTCTCTTTAAGATCATGATGATAAGCACTGTCTCAACGAATGCGTTTTTTATGGTCTTGTGGACGGATTATAAAACAAGATACAACTTGTTCAGACTTTTGAGGTAAGCGGCCCACGCGAGTCCATTTTCTTCTGTTTCCCCTGTTTTATTTCTGAAAATAGTAAAGATTTGAAGGCATTTTAAAAGACATTTTGTTCAAAGATTGCATGTAGAAAAATTCTGATGGAATTCCCGCCGTGGCGCAGTGGTTAACGAATCCGACTAGGAACCATGAGGTTGCGGGTTCGATCCCTGCGCTTGCTCAGTGGGTTAAGGATCCAGTGTTGCCGTGAGCTGTGGTGTAGTTTGCAGACGCGGCTCGAATCCTGCGTTGCTGTGGCTCTGGCGTAGGCCGGTGGCTACAGCTCCAATTCGACCTCTAGCCTGGGAACCTCCACATGCCACAGGATCGGCCCTAGAAATGGCAAAAAGACAAATAAATAAATAAATAAATAAATTAATTTAATTAAAAAAGACAGGGCGCCTAGCAACTCTTGGCACAACATTGTAAATCAACTATACTTCAAAACAAAACAGAGCAACTAGACAGCAAGACCAAAAACCCATGGACAATATTTACATCAAAACTAGTTAATGAGATACCCTTACAAAGAGCCACACTGCATAGCTTCAGCGTCTGTGGGACAGGAAGCAGTGGGAAGTCAGTATTTATTGGAAGGTATGACGGGCTGATGTGAGAACAGCAGTTGAGGAAGGGTGTTGCCTAATCTAGCACCCGGAATAGTGCAAGAGGGTCCTGGCAGTTTATGAAGGGGCTCAAACAGTCCAGACCCTGGGAACTTTCAAACCCGACTCTCCAGGGCTCCTTTCCTGGACAGTACGCCACACTTAGGAGGAACATTGGGAGTGCAATGAAAATTGAGCAGGTTAGAAACCCAGCGATAAAGAAAGAAAAGTTCAGATAAAATTGGAGAACGGGAACAGAATGAGGAAACCTCAAAATTCAAGCTGCTAAATTCTAAATCAAGAGAGTATTTGAAGCTAGAATTACACTTTCTCCTGAAAGTGTAGGGAAACTAATTTTGTATAAAGAAGTACAGTTGAAAAAGATTGAGGTAACATCCCGAAATTATTATTAGCAAAAAGAGAGTAAACTGTAGATAATGAAAGGCCACCACAAAGATATGTTCCAGAACAGATTAAAAACTGTACTGGGAGTTCCCGTCGTGGCGCGGTGGTTAACGAATCCGACTAGGAACCATGAGGTTGCGGGTTCGATCCCTGCGCTTGCTCAGTGGGTTGACGATCTCGGCGTTGCCGTGAGCTGTGGTGTAGTTTGCAGACACGGCTCGGATCCTGCGTTGCTGTGGCTCTGGCGCAGGCCAGTGGCCACAGCTCCGATTCAACCCCTAGCCTGGGAACCTCCATATGCCGTAGGAGCGGCCCAAGAAATAGCAAAAAGACAAAAAAACAAACAAACAAACAAAAAAACCTGTACTGTATTGGAGTTCCTGCTGTGGCACAATGGGTTAAGACTCTAACTGCAGGAGCTCAGGTTGCTCAGTAGGTGTGGGTTTGATTCCCGGCCTGGTGCAGTGGGTTAAAGGATCCGGCATTGCCGCAGCTGTGACCTACACTGCAGCTCTGTCTTGGATTCGTTCCCTGGCCCAGGAACTTCCATATGTTGTGGGTGTGGCCATAAACAAACAAACAAACTGTACCATGTTATTTTAGAACAAGGTAAAAGTTTAAGAAAATGATATTAGATAAGAAAGAACAGAAGTGAGGTGACAAAACTCAAAAAAGAATTACAAATAAAATCATTTCAAAAATGAAGACTAAATTAGACTAAGAGCAAGTAAATACAACAGGCAATAGCTTAAGAGAAATAAATGGTTAAGTAGGGGAAATTATTAAGTATCAGTAAGAAATAGAGCGATGAAAAAAGTTCCAGAGAAAATGATGAGCCCTGAAAACTGGGAGAAGGATCGAATTTAAGGATGATAGAAGTCCCTGAATTTGAAATGGAGACAGAAACAAAGGAACAGAATAAATCATAGTATCTCAAATCTAAGAAAAATTACCTGAAGTAAAAAGAATTGAAGCTATTGAAAGAACACACACTGTGTACTGAGAATATGGACAAATGCCGGAGCATAGTCTAGTAAATGATTTAAAGGAAAGTGGTATGGAGGAAATTGTAATTATCTAGGCAAAGTGACTTATAAGGAAAAGGAAATTGTTATCAGACTTTGCTCTGGTCATGCCTTAGACTACAAATGGAGTGAAACGTTTAGGGTACTTCAGGAAAGAAAATGTGAACCAAGAATTCTAGATTCAGCCAAACTGACTTTCAGGTGTAAGGGCGCATAGACAAACGGTCATCAGCATTAAAACACTTGGCTAATATTGTTCTCATGAGGTTTTCCTTAGGAATCTAGTAAAGAGTAAGTTTCAGGCAACCGAAATGACTAGAGAAGAGCCAACACTGGGACGGGCAATTAACTTTAAAAAATGATTTTTTGTAGAACTAATCATAATTATAGCTCAACAAGGAGAGAATGTAGCCCATAATGAATATATCTTCTGACAATGAAAATATGGCGTGGAAAATGGGGAAGAATGGGGAGAGTCAATGCAAAAAAATTTTCAAAGCGTTTTCAGAAATCGACTTAGCGGTGATACTATTAGTAGTATTCTGAGACTGTTGTGTGTATAAAAATGGGTAATTATGGAACACTTTAATTCTGTTATCCTCTGTTCTTGAGAATCAAGTTACTCATGGAAGAAGAAGATACAGATGTAATATAGACAAAATTAATAAAAACCTTACCGTTCTGCATTTAAATCAGAAGAATCAGTATAAACTATTAAGATATTTTATCTTTATCCAATGAAAAACCTAAAACGTTGGCCACAGTTATGCATCCTTAGTGCCCATAATGTGTTGTCGAAATACCATTTCTCGCTAAAAGAAACTAGGGATTCTTAGAGAAATGGCTGATTGCAGGTCTAAGGCAGAAAATATACCAGATGAGCCAGGAACATCTTGTCATGCACATAGCAAGGAAGCTATCAAAGATTACTGCAGTCATGTCAAAAGGACTCAGGAGACAACTTTAAGAGGCACCTGCTGGCCAAAGATGGGAAACTTTGAGCTTCAATAAGAATAATAATTATAGTGGATTTGAAACTCATAGAATAATCCATATGTTTATAATGATACTTAAAAAAGCCAACAGGTTCCTTTTAGAGATGACCTATCATCTTTATCTCAAAAACTGTTAAATAAAGGGAAAGAATCAAACATTACTGGCCTTTCTTCTATGAACTGTATTACTGAGTAATCACATAGCAGCTAAGGGAATAATCTCTTTTTCAAAAACTCGATGAATTTTATTGTATAATCATCATGGCAACCCAATTTTACAACATTTCAATTCCAAACCTGCAGCCTATTCCTCCCCCCAACCTATCTCCTTTGGTAACCATAGGTTTTTCAAATTCTGTGAGTTAGTTTCAGTTCTGCAAAGAAGTTCATTGTATCCTTTTTAAGATTCCATATATAAGTGATAGCATATGATGTTTGTATCTCATTGTCTAACTAATTCACTTAGCATAATAATTTCTAGGTCCATCCCTGTTGCTGCAAATGCCATTATTTCATTCCTTTTAATGGCCGAGTAATATTCCATCGTGTATATGTACCACATCTTCTTGATCCACTCCTTTGTCGATGGATATTTAGGGTGCTTCCAGGTCTTGGCTTTTGTATATAGTGTTGCAATGAATATTGGAGTACAAGTATCTTTTCGGGTCATGGTTTTCTCGGATAGATGTCCAGGAGTGGGATTGCTGGATCACATGGTAGTTCTATTTTTAGTTTTCTGAGCAATCTCCATACCATTTTCCACAGTGGTTGCACCAATTTACAATCCCATCAACAGTGTAATAGGGTTCCTTTTTCTCCGCACCCTCTCCAACATTTTTTTTGTCTTTTTGCCTTTTCTAGGGTCGCTTCCTGCGGCATATGGAGGTTCCCAGGCTTGGGGTCTCATTGGAGCTCTAGCTGCTGGCCTACACCAGAGCCACAGCAACACGAGTCGTGTCTGCAACCTACACCACAGCTCATGGCAATGCCAGATCCTTAACCCATTGAGCAAGGCCAGGGATCGAACCTGCAACCTCATGGTTCCTAGTCGGATTTGTTAACCACTGAGCCACGACGGGAACTCCCTCCAGCATTTATTATTTGTAGACTTTTTGATGATGGCCATTCTGGCTGGTGAAAGGTGACACCTCATAGTAGTTTTGGCTTGCATTTCTCTAATGATGAGTGATGTTGAACACCTTTTCATGTTTTTTTGGCCATTTGCATGTCTTCTTTGGAGAATTGTCTGTGTAGATCTTCTGCCCATTTTTTGATGGGGTTGTTTGTTTTGTTTTAAGCTGCAGGAGCCATTTATATATTTTGGAGATGAATCCCCTGTCATTTGACTCATTTGCAAATATTTCTTCCCATTCTATGGGTTTTCTTTTCATTTTATTTAAAATACCAAGGAATTGGGAGTTCCCAATGTGACTTAGTGGTAACGAACCTGACTAGTATCCATGAGGATGTGGGTTGGATCCCTGGCCTCACTCAGTGGGTTAAGGATCCAGCATTGTTGTGAGCTGTTGTGTAGATCACAGACACTGCTTGGATCCTGCATTGCTCAGGCTGTGGTGTGTGCTGGCAGCTCCAATTCAACCCCTAGCCTCAGAACTTCCATATGCTGCAGGTGCAGCCCCCCAAAGGCAAACAAACAAAAACCTAAGAATAAATCTACCTAAAGAGACAAAAGACCTGTACTCTGAAAACTTTAAGAAATCAAACATGACACAAACAGACAGAAAGATACACCATGCTCTTGGATTGGAAGAATCAATATTGTCAAAATGGCTATACTACTCAAGGCAATCTACAGATTCAATGCAATCCCTGTCAAATTACCAACGGCATTTTTCACAGAACTATAACAAAATATTTTAAAGTTTGTTTGGAAGTACAAAAGACCCAGAATAGCCAAAGCCATCCTGAGAAAGAAAAATGGAGCTGGAGGAATCAGGATCCTGGACTTTATACTACAAAGCTACAGTCATCAAAACAGTATGGTATTGGGACAAAACCAGAAATATAGATTAGTGGAACAGGATAGAAAGCCTAGATTTAAACACACACACCTACAGTCAACTAATCTATGACAAAGGAGGAAAGAATATACAATGGATAAAAGACAGTCACCTCAGTAAGTGGTTCTGGGAAAACTGGGAAAGCTACCTGTAAAAGAATGAAATTAGAATACTTCCTAACACCATACACAACAATAAACTCAAAATGGATTAAAGACCTAAATATAAGACCAGATACTGTAAAACTCTTAGAGGAAAACAGAGGCCAAACACTCTCTGACATAAACCACAGCAATATCTTCTCAGATCCACCTCCTAGAATAATGACAATAAAAACAAAAATTAACAAGTGGGACCTTATTAAACTTAAAACATCTCTTTATAAAAATGTCCCAGTTAATAAGTGAAAAAAAATGATGGAATATCACAATTTTCAACCCCCCAATGCATCAATGGATCTAGGCATTTTGAGCATCAGTGGCTGGTTCCCTCAGGAAAAGGGACAACCTGTCATTATGTGCCTTCTATGAGAGAATAGAACATATAATTTTTTGGGGGGAGGGCCACACCTGCAGCATACGGAAGGTCCTAGGCTAGGGGTTAAATTGGAGCTGCAGCTGCCAGCCTAAGCTGCAGCCACAGCAACACCAGATCTGAGCCACTTCTGTGACCTACACCACTGCTCACAGCAACCCTGATCTTCAACACACTAAACAGGGCCAGGGATGAAACCCACATCTTCATGGACTAGTTGGGTTCATTACCACTGAGCCACAACAGGAACTCCAGAACCTATAATCTTTTGACAAAAAGATCAAACCTGGAGTTCCCATCGAGGCGCAGTGGAAATGAATCCAACTAGGAACCATGAGGTTGCAGGTTCGATCCCTGGCCTTGCTCAGTGGGTTAAGGATTCGGCATTGCTGTGAGCTGTGGTGTAGATCACAGACGGGGCTTGGATCTCATGTTGCTGTGGCTGTGGCATAAGCTGGCAGCAACAGCTCTGATTAGACTCCTAGCCTGGGAACCTCCATATGCCACACATGCGGCCCTAGAAAAGACAAAAAACAAACAAACAAGCAAAACCTAAATCCGATCAAGCCTTTTCATCCAGCTGCCTATTTCCAGGAAACAGAGGACAGAGGAAGATGAGTGTGCAGACAGCAAAATCCAGATTGGGAGATTCTTTAAGTCAAATGACCTGGGTTCTTCAACAAGTAAACTATAAGAAAGAAGAAAATGAATAGGAAAATTAAATGACATTTTAAAAATTTTTATTTTTTTATTTTTATTTTTTTGTCTTTTTGCCTTTTTCTAAGGTTGCACCCATGGCATATGGAAGTTCCCAGGCTCAGGGTCTAATTGGAGCTGTAGCTGCTGGCCTATGCCAGAGCTACGGCAACACCAGATCCGAGCCCAGTCTGCGACCTATAGCACAGCTCACAGCAATACCGGATCTTTAACCCACTGAGCAAGGGCAGGGATTGAACCCGCAACCTCATGGTTCCTAGTCGGATTCGTTAACCACTGAGACACGATGGGAACTCCGAAAATTTTTATTAAAAAAACCTTAAGTATTTGTTCTAGGAATGCACACATGGATTTCTATATAGAGAGACATGCAAGGAAGTGATTACTATAAAAATCAGGATAGCGGTTAATTTGGGGGAAAGGGAGGGAATTATGGTTGGGATGGGGCATGTGGAGGGGCTTCTGGGATAGCTGGCAAAGTTCTCCTTCTTGGCCTAGATGGTGCTTACAGGGATGTTGGCCTTGGAACAATCCATTAGGCTGTATATTTGTTTGTGTGGTTCTATATGTGTGTTTCATTGTACAATAAAAAGTTAAAGAGTGTACTTTATCTTCATTTATGGTAAATAACAAATTTCCTCCTTGGTGGTGAAAAGGTTTAGCATCAGCATGTGGTGTCAGAAATGGTGGAATACTCTAATCAATGCCTTAATATGCAGAGGCCACTTGCCACCACTTCTGTGAACATGTTGGTAGGCAGTGCATTCCACCCCAGCATCTCACAAGAGTTTTGTCATGGACTATAGAACATCATGGTAGCTATAGGAGTTGGTAGTGGCCAGGGGAAGAGATAAGCTAAGGCATCTGAATCCTTTGATTGTCCTCCAGAGGCCATATGAAAGGGCCAACTAAACATGCTAAAAGGCATGTTTTTATTGGGATCCTGGTTTGCGAGCCTGAGGAAGTTCTCTGTTGTGGAAAGGATGCAGACATATACAGATTTGGGTTTAAACCCTAGCTCTATTACTGTCTCTCTAACTTTGAGAATTTGGACAAGTTACTTGACCTCTATGTGGTTATAACATATACATTTGTAAAACATATATAAAATGGTATTATTAACACATACCTTTCAGGGAGGCTGTTGAGGTCATTGAAATAACTTTTATGAAAGCCTCTGGTTAACTGTGAAACTGAGAAATCATTAACGCTCTTAGGGATCCCAATGAAGTTACCAGAAGAGTACTGAAAAGACCCTGACTTGTTACCTCTAGCTAATCTTGAGATTCTATGCAAACAGTAAACAAAGGCTAAGACAGAGTTGTAAACTGCTAAGGCATTAAATACAAGCACCAACAAAAGGGGCTTTTCCAGAGCTGCTTGGGAAAGGCTGGAAGACTTACTGGTTTCAGGCATTTAAGGAATACTCTGTTTAATCACTAGCAGACCATTAACTTAACAGAGCAAAGACTTTGACGACCACATGTGGCAAATAATACGTACTTTTCAGAATTAGGGAAAGTCACTTAAAGAATGGTGCAAAAAAAACCCTAGGGAGGGGGGAGTATTTGATTTCTAGAATTTCCAGTATTATATGATTTAAAAAGTTCAATTTTAAACCAATGAAATCATGAGACATGCAGAAAAATAAGAATGTATGGTGTCTACACGAGAAAAAACAAAGCAACCAATAGGAAATTTCCCCAAGGAAACCCATCTGTTGGACTTACTAGACAAAGATTTTAAATCAACCACTATAAATACGTTCAAAGAATTAAAAACAAACAATCAGAAAGAAAGAAAAACCATATCTGAAGATCCAAAGGAAAGTATGAGAATGCTGTCTCACTAAATAGAGGATATGAGCAAAGAGAAATTTTAAAAAGAGCCAAATAGAAATCCTGTAGTTGCAAAGTATAATAATTGAAATGAAAAATTCACTAGAGGACTTCAACAGCAGATTTGAGCTAGTCGAAGAAGGAATTAAATACCAGCAAGAGAGGTCAAGTGAGATTTCCAGTGTGAGGAACAGAAGGTAAGATGAATGAATAAGAGACTCAGGAAACACCATCAAACATACAGACATGCATGCAACAGGTGTCACAGAAGGAGGAGAGAAAGGATAGGTAGAATATGTGAAGAAATAATGCTCCCAACCCCCCAAATTTGATGAAAAACATTAATCTGCATGCCCAAGAAGATCAACAAACTCCAAGTAGGATAAACGCAGAGATCTACCTAGACACATCATAGACAAATTGTTGAAAGATAAAGACAAAGGGAGAATTTGAGAGCATCAATAGAGAAATGATCCATCGCATACAAGTGATCCTCATTTTATTGAGGATCACTGATTTCTTGTCTGCAACTGCAGGGCCAGAAAGGGAAGGGATGTCATATTCAGTGTTGAAAGAGAAAGACTGTCAAACAAGAATTTAACATCTAGGAAAAAAAACTGTCTTTCAAAAATGGAGAGAAATGATGTCAGTGAAATTGGCAGAGTAGGTAGCTCCAAGTGTCCATCTGTCCACAGGAACGTGAGAAAAGGGGGCGAAAACTGTCAGAACTCTGGAAAATAGTCAAAGGTTTACAGCGATTGAGTGAACACTGAAAAGAAAAGGGCAAATTAAAAAGGTAGAAAAACACTGCAGCATTTACTTGCCTTTGGCCCACCCCCTCCTCAGCATGGTGATTGTCCTGAAGATGGCAGACTGAGTTCCCAGTGTGAGACCCTGGTCCCTGAGTCCAGAAACAAGAGAGCAGACTTTGATATTAAAGAATTGTGTTTGTCTATTTTGACCCGAGGGCTGCCTGAAGGACTTATCCAAAACTTTTCTTTCTGTTTTGCCTAACTTGGAACTTCCTTAGGGCATAAAGGTGGCTATGCAGAGGGCATCTCTCAAAAACACTGAGAGGTGAATGAGTGACCCACTGCCACCTGGGGCAAAAACAAAACAAAACAAAACAAAAACAAAAAAAACACTTGAGGCAAACACAGAGCTCATTTGCAAAGACTCAGAGAGTTTTTCTTCTCCTTCTTTCCCTCCCTTTCTCTCTCTCTTTCTTTCCTTCCTTCCTTCCTCTCTTTCTTTCTTTTTCCTGCCTTCCTTCCTTCTTTCCTTCTCTCTCTTCCCCCTTTCTCTCCACCCTCTTTTTCTTTCTTCTTTCTCCCTCACACCCTTCCCTCTTTTTGCATGAGGCATTTAGGAAAATCTCTGTTTTAGAGTTCCTTCTGTGGCACAGAGGGTTAAGGATCTGGCATTGCCCTGTGGTGGCATAGATTTGATCCCCAGCCTAATGCAGTGGCTTAAGGATCTGATGTTGCCACAGCTGCAGCCTGGACTAGATCCCTGGCCAAGGAACTTCTGTGTGCTGCTAGTGCAGCCTTTAAAAAAGGAGGGATGAAAGGAAAGACAGGAGGGAGGGAGGAAGGAAGGAAGGAAGGGAGGAAGGAAGAATATCTCTGTTTAAACAGTAGCTGGCCAGAAACTAAAGAAAAAGAGACTTCAGAGACTATGCATTACAAAGAATACAGTTCAAAAATTGTTTAGAAAAGATACTAAACAACTGCAACCTACAGAAAGTAACAAAAACAAATCCTGATGAGGGGGAAGAATTTGATTTCCAGAAGTACCACACTGTAAAATTTAAAATGTCCAGTTTTTTTAAAGATATGAAGCATGCAAAGAAACAAGAAAATAAGGCATTTACACAGGAGAAATGAACAGAAACTTTCCCTGAGGATGCATAGACATTGAAATTATTAGACAAAGACTTTAATTCAACTATGCAAAATGCCCAGAGAGCTAAAAGAAACCACAGGCAAAGAACTAAAGGTAACCAGGAAAACAATGTTTTACAAATAGAGTATATCAATAATGAGATAGAAATTATAAAAAGAAACCAAACAGAAATTCTGGAGCTGTAAAGTATAATAATTAAAAAATTCTCTAGAGGGTTCAATAGCAGATTTGAGCAGCCTGACGAAATAATCAATGAACTTGAAGACAAATCAGTTGGACTTATTTGGTCTGAGGAGCTGAAGGAAAAAAAAATGAAGAAAAGAACAGAGCTTAAGAAACCTATGGGACACCATCAAGCATGTGAACATCCACAGAATGGGAGTTCCATAAGGAGGAGAGAGAGGCAGAGGGGGAGGAGAAGGGGGGGAGAAAAGCGTTAATAGTTGATGAAATAATGACCAAAAACTTTGCAAATTTGATAAAAATATATATATCCAAGAATCGCAGTGAACTCCAAGAAGGAGAACCAGAAAGAGATCCACACTAAGACACTTTATAATTAAGCTGTCAAAAGTCAAAGGCAAAGAGAGAATCCTGAAAGCAGCAGGAGAGAAGCATTGTGTTACATACAAGGAATCCTCAATAAGGTTAATAGCTTTCTGTTATTGGAAATTAGTAGTTAATTTATCCTCACAAACTGTGGAGGACAGAAGGCAGTGAAATGACATTTTTTAAGTACTGAAAGAAAAATATTATCAACCATTAATTCTATATCCTGCAAAGCTACCTTTCAGAAAATGAAATTAAGATGTTTCCAGACAAAAGCTGGGGGAGTCTGCTCCTAGTAGACCTGCTCTACAAGAAATGCTATTGGTAATCCTTTAGGTGGAAATTAAATGAGATACCTTAAGCCATATGACGAAATAAGGAACACTGATAAATGTAGCTACATTGGTAAATATGAAAGCCAGTATTGTATTTTGGGCTTGTAACTTCTTTTTTCCTGAATGATTTAAAATATTAATGCATAAAACAATAATTATAGATAATTAGTGGGTACACAGTATATTCATTTTTCGTGTGTGACAACAAAAAACATGAAGGGATAGGGATGCAGCTGTACAGGAATAGTACTATTAAAGCTAAAGTTGTATTAGGTAAAAATGGATAGTTATAAATTTAAGAGGTTAATTATAACTTTGAGGGTAACCACCAAGAAAACAACTTAAAAAACACAGAAAAAGAATGAGAAAAGAATCAAAATGGGATGCTCCAAAAAAAGAAAAAGAAAATCAAAGAAAGCAGTAATGGAAGAATTGAAGAACAGAAAAAAAGTGACATACATAAAACAGATAGTAAAATGACAGAAGTATTTTCTTTCTTATCAATACTTAAATGTAAGTGGATTAAACTCTCCAAGTAACATAGAATAGATTATTTTTCTTTTTTTCCTTTTCTAGGGCCGCTCCCACGGCATATGGAGGTTCCCAGGCTAGGGGTTGAATCGGAGCTGTAGCCACCAGCCTACACCAGAGCCACAGCAACGCGGGATCCGAGCCGCATCTGCAACCTACACCACAGCTCACGGCAACGTCAGATCCTTAACCCACTGAGCAAGGCCAGGGATCGAACCCGCAACCTCATGGTTCCTAGTCAGATTCGTTAACCACTGCACCACGATGGGAACTCCAGAATTGATTCTTTAAAAAATCCAAATATACACTTGACAAGAGATTGATTTGAGATCCAAAGATACAAATAGGTTGAAAGTGAAAGATCGAAAGAAGATATTCAATGCAAATAAAAACTAAGAGAGCAGGTTGTGTATATGCATATTAAACAAAATAGACATCAAAGCAAAACAAGTTACAAGAGGCAGAAGACATTATGTATTGAAAATAGAGTCAGTTCCTCAAGAAGATATAAAAGTTTTTCTCAAGTACATATGGAGCATTCTCTAGGATGGACCATATGCTAGGCAACAAAACAAGTCTCAATAATTAAAAAAAATACTGAAATCATACAGAGTATCTTTCCTGACAACCATGGAGTGAAACTAAAAATCAACAACATCAGGAAAACTGGAAAATTTACAAATATATGGCAATTAACACATTGTTAAAAACACCATTAGGTCAAACAAGAAATCACAAAGCAGATTAGAAAATACTTTAAAACGGGAGTTCCCGTCGTGGCGCAGTGGTTAACGAATCCGACTAGGAACCATGAGGTTGCGGGTTCGGTCCCTGCCCTTGCTCAGTGGGTTAACGATCCGGTGTTGCCGTGAGCTGTGGTGTAGGTCGCAGACGTGGCTCGGATCCTGCATTGCTGTGGCTTTGGCGTAGGCCGGTGGCTACAGCTCCGATTCGACCCCTAGCCTGGGAACCTCCATATGCCGTGGGAGCGGCCCAAAGAAATAGCAAAAAGACAAAAAAAAAAAAAAAGAAAAGAAAAGAAAATACTTTAAGACGAATGAACATGAAAACACAACATTATGAAACATAATAGGTTGCAGTAGAAGCAATGCACAGAGGGATATTTATCCCTGTAAATGCCTGGATTTGAAAAGAAGAAACATCTCAAATTAATAACTTAACTTTACGAACTAGAAAAAGAGGAGCAAACTAAACCCAAGGCTAGCAAAGGAAGGAAATGAAAAATATTAGAGAAACAAAATAAAGAATAGTGAAATAATAAAGAAATAGCAATAAAATCAAAATCCAGTTGTTTGAAAAGATAAGCAAAAGGCTTTAGCTAGATTGACCAAGAAAAAGAAGACTCAAATTTCTAATAACAGAAATTAAAGTTGGAACATTTCTACTGACCTTATAAAAATGAAAAGGTTTAAAGGCGAATACTATGAATACTTCATACACCAAAAATTAGATAAACTAGATGAAATAGACACATTCCTAGAAATACTAACTACCAAAGTGACTCAAGAAGAAATAGAAAACAGGACTTCTTTTGTGGTGCAATGGGTTAAGGATCTGGCATTGTTACTGCAGTGGCTTGGGTTGCTGCTGTGGTGCAGGTTTGATCCCTGGCCTAAAAACTTCCACATGCTGCAGGTATGGCAAAAGAAAAAAAAAAGAAGAAGAAATAGAAAACAGACTTATTGAAACAGACCTATAAATACAGATCCAATCACTAATCCAAAACCTCCCAACAAAGAAATGCCCAGGATCAGATGGCTTCACTAGTTAATTTTACCCTACATTTAAAAAAGAATGAACATTAATCCTCCTCAAACTCTTCCAAAAATAGAAGAAGAGGGAATGTTTCTGAATTCATTCCAGGAGGCCAGCATTACCCTGATATGAAAACCGGACAACGATATCACAAGAAAACTAGAGACCAACATCCCTCCTGAATAAAGGTGAAATTATACTTACATCTGAATGCAGCAGCATACTTAAAATGATTATATGGCCTGACCTTGTGTGATTTATCCTAGGAATGCAGGTTCAGTGGTTCAATGTAGGAAAATCAGTGGATATGTAATACACCAACAGAAAGAGGAAACAATTGACACAATTACCTCAGTAGACACTGAAAAAGCATTTGACAAAATCTGGCACACTTTCATAACAACAAATGACTTGAAGTAGGAGAGAAATTTCTTAATAGTGGGTAATTATAAAGAAATCCACAACTGATGTCATACTCAGTAGTGAAAGACTGAAAATCATTCACCTAAGATCAGGAAGAAAAAATGCCTGCTTTCACCATTATTCAACATTGTACTAGAATTTCTAGCTAGATCAATTAAGCAAAAAAAAAAAAAATTCAAAAGGTATCCAAATTGGAAAGGAAAACCTGAAATTACCTTTATTTGCAGATGACTTGATCTTTTCCTTTTGGCCACATCCATGGCATATGGAAGTTCCTGGGCCAGGGGTTGAATCTGAGCTGTAGCTTCAACATACACTGCAGCTGCAGCAATGCTGGGTCCTTAACCAACTGTGCCATAATGGGAACTCCACAGATGACTTGATCTTATATATAGAAAATTATGAAGAATACATACAAGCTATTATAGCTATTATCTGGCATAGTTGCAAGGTACAAGACTGACAACAAAATCCAGCAAAGTTTAAGGGTACAAGATTGACAACAAAAATTGCTTGTATTTCTATACACTAATAAGAACAATCTGAAAAGGAAATTAAGAAATTCCATTTACAATAGCATTTGAATAATAAAATACCTAGGAATAAATTTAGCTAAGGAGATTAAAGATATATATATACTGAAAATTATAAAAGATTGATGAAAGAAATTAAATGACTTTGTGGGATTTATCCCAGGGATGCAAGTGTTCTATAATATCTGCAAGTCAATCAGTGTGATATACCACATTAACAAACTGAATAATAAAAACCGTATGATCCTCTCGATAGACTCAGAAAAAGCCTTTGACAAAATCCAACACCCATTTCTGATAAAAACCCTTCAGAAAGTGGGCATAGGGAGAACCTACCTCAACATAATAAAGGCCATATATGCCATATATGCCATAATGTTGTCATATATGACAAACCCACAGCTAACATCATCCTCAATGGTGAAAAGCAGAAAGAACTCCTGCTGAGATCAGGAACAAGAGAAGGATGTCTGCTTTCGCCACTATTCTTCAACATAGTTTTGGAAGTCCTAGCCACAGCAATCAGAGCAGTAAAAGAGATCAAAGGAATCCACACTGGAAAGGAAGAAGTAAAACTATCACTCTTTGCAGATGACATGATACTATACCTAGAGAATCCTAAAGACTCTACCAGAAAACTGTTAGAGCTCATCCATGAATTTGGCAAAGTCGCAGGATACAAAATTAATACACAGAAATCAATGGCATTTCTATACACTAACAATGAAAGATCAGAAAGAGAAATTAGGGAAGCAATCCCATTTACCATTGCATCCAAAAGAATAAAATACCTAGGAGTAAACCTACCTAAAGAGACAAAAGACCTATACTCTGAAAACTACAAGCCTCTGATGAAAGAAATCAAAGATGACACAAATAGATGGCAAGACATACCATGCTCTTGGATTGGAAGAGTTAATATATCAAAATGGCTACGCTACCCAAGGCAATCTACAGATTCAATGCAATCCCTATCAAATTACCAATGGCATTTTTCACAGAACTTGAACAAAATATTTTAAAGTTTATTTGGAAGCACAGAATACAAAGAATAGCCAAAGCCATCCTGAAAAAGAAAAATGGAGCTGGAGGAATCAGGCTCCCTGACTTCAGACCATACTACAAAGCAACAATCCTCAAAACCGTATGGTACTGGCACAAAGACAGAAATCTAGATCAATGGAACAGGATAGAAAGCCCAGAATTAAACCCATGCACCTACAGCCAACTAATCTATGACAAAAGAAGCAAGGGTGTACAATGGAGAAAAGACAGCCTGTTCAATAAGTGGTGCCAGGAAAACTGGACAGCCACATGGAAAAGAATGAAATTAGAACACTTTCTAACACCATACACAAAAATAAACTCCAAATGTATTAAAGACCTAGATATAAGACCAGACACTATAAAACACTCAGAGGAAAACATAGGCCAAACATACTCTGACATAAACAACAGCAACATCTTCTCAGATCCACCTCTTAGAGTAATGACAGTGAAAACAAAAATAAACAAATAGGACCTAATTAAACTTAAAAGTTCCTGCAAAGCAAAGGAAACCCTAAACAAAATGAAAAGACAACCCAGAGAATGGGAGATAATCTTTGCAAATGAATCGACTGACAAGGGATTAATCTCCAAAATTTATAAACACCTTCTGTAGCTCAATACCAAAAAATGAACAACCCCATCAAAAAGTGGGCAGAAAATCTAAACAGACAGTTCTCCAAAGAAGACATACAGATGGCCAAAAAAACACATGAAAAGATGTTCAGCATCACTCATGATTAGAGAAATGCACATCAAAACCACTCTGAGGTACCACCTTACACCAGCCAGAATGGCCATCATCCAAAAGTCTACAAACAATAAGTGCTGGAGAGGGGATGGAGAAAAAGGACCCCTATGACACTGTGGGTGGGATTGTAAATCGGTGCAGCCACTATGGAAAACAGTATGGAGAGTCCTCAGAAAACTAAACACAGAACTACCATTTGATCCAGCAATCCCACTCCTGGGCATCTATCCAGAGAAAACCATGACTCACAAAGACACATGTACTCCAGATGTTCATTGCAGCACTATTTTCAATAGCCAAGACATGAAAACAACCTAAATGTCCGTCGACAGAGGAGTGGATCAAGAAGATGTGGTACATATACACAATGGAATATTACTCAGCCATTAAAAGGAACGAAATACCAGCATTTTTAGCAACATGGATGGACCTGGAAATTATTATTCTGAGTGCAGTCAGTCAGACAATGAGACTCCAACATCAAATGCTTTCAATTACATGTGGAATCTAAAAAAAAGGACACAATGAACTTCTTTGCAGAGCAGATATTGACTCACAGAATTTGAAAAACTTATAGTTTCCAAAGGAGACAGTTCAGGGGGTGGAGGGATGTGCTGGAGTTGTGGGATGGAAATCCTATAAAATTGGATTGTGATGATCATTGTACAACTATAAATGTCATAAATTCATTGAGTAATAAAAAAAAGAAATTAAATGACTTAAATAAATGGAAAGACTTCCCATATTCATGGATTAGAAGACTTGTTAAAGCTTGTTAAAAAGACTATACAAAGTGATCTACAAATTCAGTGTAATCCCTATCAAAATTTGAATAGCCATCTTTTTTTTTCGAGAAGGGATACTACTTATTTTATTTTTTTAATTGATCCCCAACAGCCTTTTAAAAAAATTGAAAGGCAGATCTCAAATTTATATGAACGTGAATAGTCAAGACAATATTGAAAATGCAGAACAAAGTGGGAAGGCTTGCACTTTCTTACTTTAAAACTTACTACAAAGATACAGTAATGAAAACAGTGTGGTACTGGCATAAGGATAGACATATACCTATGTAATAAAATTGTGATTGTAGAAATAAATCTAAATATCTATTGCTGGTTGATTTTTGCAAGGGTGCCAAGAACTTTCAATGACAGAAAAATAGTCTCTTCATTAAATGGTGGTGGGAAAACTTGATACCCACATACAAAAGAATGAAGCTGGAGCCCTCCCTCATGCCATGTATAAAAATTAACTCAAAATGGAGCAACATCCAAATTATATAAGCTAGAAGAAACTCTTAGAGGAAAGCATAGGGGTGAATCTTTATGATCTTGGATCTGGCAATAACTTTTGATATTATATCAAAAGCTAAAAGTTATAAACATATGTAAATCTAAGGATACTATCAAAACAGTGAGCATATAACCCACAGAATGGGGGAAAATATTTGCAAATGACATACGGTAAGGGATTAATATGTAGAATATATAAAAACTTCCTTGACTCAACAACAATACCCCAATTCAAAAGCAGGGAAAGGACTTGAACAGACATTTCTCCAAAGTAGATAGGCAGATGACCAGTAAACACATGAAAAGATGTTCAGCATCACTTGTCATTACAATGGGGAATGCAAATCAAAACCACAACTAGATACAACTTCACACCCATTAGAACAGCTGTTAGAGAAACCGAAAAAACATAAAATGGAAAATAGGTGTTGTTGAGGATATGGAGAAATTAGAACCTTTGTGCATTCCTGATGGGATGTGAAATATTGCAGCCACTATAGAAAATAGTTGGTCATTTCCTCAAAGAGTTAAACATAGACTTACCATATGATCCAGCAATTCCACTTCCAAGTATATACCCCAAAGAATTGAAAACAGGAACTCAAACAGATACTTGTATACCAGTGTTCATAGCAGCATTATTCTCAGTAGGCAAAAGGTGGAAGCAAGCCATGCATTCATCACCCAGTGAATGGATAAAGAAGGTGTGGCATATTAATACAATGGCATATTATTCAGCTCTAAAAAGGAATGAAATTGAGACACATGCTACAACGTGGGTGAATGTTGAAAACATTGTGCTGAACGATATAAGTCAGACACATGAAAGAGCCAAAATTGTATGATTACAGAGACGAGGCAGTGATAATAGGCAAATTCACATAGACAGAAAGTGGAATAGCGTTTATCTGGAGCTGGCTGGAGAGGAGAATGGGGATTATTGTTTATTAGGTACAGAGTTTCTGTTTGGGATGATGAAATAGTTCTTGAAGTGGATAGTGGTGATAGTTGCATAATAATGTGAATGTACTTAATGCCACCGAAATAACTCTATACCTAAAAATGGTTTAAAATGATCAATTTCATGGTAAGATTTTACCACAGTCAACACCCAAAGGTAATAAATACTCAAAATGAATTCCTTCCCCACTGAGTTCGATACTTCAAAATGGTGAATTTTATGGTTCCATGAATTACATTGCAACTTGAAACATTAATGAGCTGACCTGTTGGAAAAGAGCAAGAGAATAAAATCAGAAAGGACAGAAAGGTGGAAGGAAAAAAGAAGGAAAGTAGAAAAGAAATAATAGTGAAGATAATAAAAATTAATGAAATGGAAAAAATAACTCAACAGAAAGGGTGAACGAAGCCAAAAGTTAGGTCTTAGAAAATGGTTATAAAATAACGTTCTCAATAAGACAATCATGATAAATTGTCAATCAAGCCCTGAATCAGGAATTAAAAAGGGAAATTATATTTACCACTATTTACAGTAGATATCAGAAATTTAGTAATTTTGGGGCCATCAATTTGAAAATCTGGCTGAAATAAGATAATTTTCTGGAAAAAAATAAAACTCACTCTCAATAAAAAAGCAAAAATTTGAAAAAATACTTGTATTTCCATATATGTCCTTTAATGGTTATAAAGCTTTGAATTAGTATTAGCTTTAGATTTGCTGTAAGTAATCTAAAGATGATTTCAAGTACATGAGGAGCATGTGCATAGATTACACACACATGCCATGCCATTTTAGACAAGGGACTTGAACATCCTTGATTTTGGTATCCATGGCTGGTCCTGGAATCAATCCCCCAGGAACACTAAGGGACAACTATATAAATTTCATGCCTAAACTAGACAATGACAATATGGAAAAGGAAAATTACACCCAGTGTCACGAGCTGGGACATAAACACCCCAAACAAAATATTAGGAAACTGATTTTTTTTTTTTTTTTGCTTTTTATGGCTACACCCGAGGCACATGGGGTTTCGAAGACTAGGGATCTAATCAGAGCCACAGCAATGCCAGATCCTTAACCCACTGAGCAAGGCCAGGGATCAAACCTGCAACCTCATGGTTCCTAGTCAGATTCGTTTCCGCTGTGCCACGATGGGAACTCCAGGAAACTGAATTTTTAAAATATGTGAAGAAGATATTATCCCATTGTCAAGTTGGGTTTTTCCAGTAATGCAAATATTAGAAAAATCTACATATTTTATTAGCTAGCTTGCAATATTAAAGGATAAAAAAATCCCCATATAATCACTTCAAGAGAGGCAGAAAAAAAGTTTATCATAAATCTCTCTTGTTATAAAACTTTAGCAAACTAAGCATAGGAAGAATTTGTTTTAAATGATTAAGAGTACCTATGAAAAACCTATGTCCAAATTTACATTCAGTGGTAAAACTTTAACAATATTCTCTTTAAAGAGGTAGTGCAGTTATTACTGACAAGATTTGTATTAGAGTCTATGCAAAAAGTACTTAGAGGCAAATCTAATAACAGTTTTGTGTGATCTTAAAGGAGAAAAAAAAATCTATGAAGTACATTGAAGAAGACATAAAGAAATGGAAAAATACTTCAGATCATGCCTAGAAAGGCTCACTTTCTTCAAAATGCAATCTCCCCAAATTAAGCTACTCTATCAATGCAACTCCAGTAAATCTGGCAGGATTTTTTTTAATGGGTCGCCAATTGCTGATGTTAAAATTTAGATAAAAGAATGAAAGACAAAGACAAACCAAGATGGTTTTGAAAGTGAAGAGGGAAGAAGACTTGCCTTACCAGATAAGAGGCTTTAGTCATTCAAGTAGGGTGACCATGCGTGGATAGACAAATAGACAAATAGACTCCATCGAACAGGATCGAGCGCTCAGAAACAGAACTGGCTTGTTTGGAAACCTGCCCCCACCCCCATCAGATGGTCCTGCCAATGAATAGTGGAAGACAGATTTTTCGTTAATGCCTAAGGAGAAAACACACAGTTGGTTCTCCACCTTCTGGCATTCACGGCTAGAGTCAAGACCCAACTCGACGCGTGAAACTCTAAAGTGTGTGGAAAAAGATGTAGAAGATTGATATCATCTCTCGGGGAAAGTTTTCTTAAGCTACAAAGTACGTAACCAGGAAGAAAAAGTTTGGTTATTCTGATTCCATTAATGAATGAGGTGAAAATCTAAGTCAGTATAGAAGAAGCTCTTTGAAACACATATACCAGGTAAAGGGTTAGGTTTCAAAGTATGGGAAATATTGTCTTCAAAATCAGTAAGAAAAAGACAAGCCAGCAGAAAATTTGGTGACAGATTAAGAGTAGACACTTTACAATTTAAACATATAAAAAGATGCCCAACTTCATTAATAATTAGAGACGTTATTAGAGATAACATGAGACAATAAGAGCTATAGAAATACTTACTGATAATTAAAATGGAAAAATACCATTTCATATTCATCAGACTCACAAAAACTAAGAAGTCCAGCAGTAGAAAGTGTTAGCAAAGATGTCACAGGAACAGTGTTGATAGTAAATCGGTGCAAGAATACAGTTCGGCAACAGCCATCGAAGCCGAGACGCTCGTTTCTTCCATTGAGCAGTTCTGCTCCTCGCTGTGTCGCAGAGAAAAACTTGTCACATGTTATACTCTAAACCATGACGCCGGGAGTTGCCTGGGAGTGTGGTGGGGGTCGGGAGGAGTTATTTCAATGATCTTATTTGCGGGTTTCAGAGAGAAACGAGGGGAGCTCCCCTACCCCCGGCGATCTGCAGGGTGAGTGAGGTTGCTGTCTTCGCTGTCCCAAGGGGAAGGTCGCGTGGGCATCATGGCCACAGAGGCACCCCGTGATTCGGCCCAGTAGCCCTGCCGTGAGTTTGGAGTGGTTTCCTCTCACAACAAGGACAGCAGAGAAGGTGATCGGGCAGCGGATGAGCGCTGTGGGGTTTGGAAGAAGTTACTCCGAGGCAAGCTGACCCTCTACACCTCAGCGTGCAGAGAGCGCACACAGATGATAAAGAAGGTGCAGCCACGAGCATCTCCATCACCGACAGGAAGGGGTATCCTTATGCCAAGGTGGATCAGCATCACCAGGCACAACTGAATCTTCACAGGAGAAATGCTCTTTTGGGTGCTCCAGAGTGGGTGCCGGCGGCCCAGTGGCTGGGGGCCTGATGGGGCACTCAGCATCGGTGGTGGTGTGGGGTAGAGTCTGGTCCCTAAGGGGATGGAGGATACGCTTGCTTGCGGGTTCAAGGCCCTGCAGCTCTCGAGCTCACATCTGGCTGGGAAGAGGGCCCAGGGGCGAAGGTGCTCAAGTCTGCCTTTTCAATGGCCCTGTCATCTGGCTCAAACTTTTCATAATTTTATACTCTTTGCAGTAGTAAAAAAAATTCCAAAGAAGCCAAATGTCACTCAGTGGGTAACTGGATAAAGAAATTATAGTATTTTCATAAGTGGAATTGCTAAATAGTGGTGAAAAACACTAAACTGCATTATGTATAAAAACACGGATGAGTCTGATAATTTTAAACAAAAAAAAGTTGCCTAAGGAATAGAGTATGTGCAATTTATGTAGAGTATTAAAAATGCAAAACACGACCATGTAGTTTCAGGGCTACGTATGTGGTAAAAGTATAAAATGCACAAGCAAGACCGTCTGTAGATTTACAATCGGATTACGCTTGTGGGAAGGAAAGGGGATTTAACCAATGAGTGGCACTGCCTGGAGTGGTGCTGTTTTATTTCTTTAGCTGGGTGGTAGTATATGGTGGCTCATTATAGGATTCTTTCTACGTTTTTTGGTGTATCTTAAATGGTACATTGTCGTTAACTGAGATAAAAGTATATGGAAATGGTTGCTATGTGGAGACCACAAATATAAGTATACAGGGCAGACACCACCAGCAGCTGCCCTGATGTTATCCCAATGGGTGGTTGTGGCTTGGGTTACAATTTCCTGCCACAACTTCTGACATATATTTGAAAGGTGGTGTACCTCAAAAACCTTTCTATTTCCCTCTAGAAACCCTCTCTAGCCCCCTTCAACCTACCTCAAACTCACTCAGTGAAAGGCATCAACACTTACCCCGTTTTTTCCACCTGCACCACTGGAGTCTCCCTTGTGCAGACCGACGCTCTTCCCTGTGCGTCCCTGAGTCGGTCCGCAAGTCCTGTCATCACTGCCTACAAAATTATAGCTGCCCTCTGTCCTCTTCTCTTCAGCTCCACACTGTCCCCCAGTCCAGTCCAGTCCAGTCCAATCCAATCCAGCCTCCTCTCTTGCCTGGATGATGCTCGAGATGTATGTAGGTATATGCGCTTGTTTAAACATTCATTTCTGTCTCCCCTACTTGACTCTCAGCTTCCTGGGGGATGGGCATTTTCTGTCTTATTCGCTGTTGCATTTCCTGGTGCCTGAAATGGTGATAACTTGGCCAATGGTAGAATCTTTGTTTTTTTCCTTTTAAATCAATCAGTCAATTTATTTATTTTGCTTTTTAGGGCTACACCCACAGCATATGGAGGTTCCCAGGCGAGGGGTCCAATCGGAGCTACAGCTGCCAACCTACAGCACAGCCACAGCAACGCAGGATCTGAGCCTCGCCTGCAACCTACACCACAGCTCAGGGCAATGCCAGATCCTTGACCCACTGATCGAGGCCAGGGGTCGAACCCGCAACCTCATGGTTCCTAGTCAGATTCATTTCCACTGCACCACGACGGGAACTCCCATGGCAGAGTCTTTTTTTTTTTTTTTTTGGTCTTTTTGCTATTTCTTGGGCCGCTCCCTCGGCATATGGAGGTTCCCAGGCTAGGGGTCCAATCGGAGCTGTAGCCACCGGCCTACACCAGAGCCACAGCAACGCGGGATCCGAGCTGCGTCTGCAACCTACACCACAGCTCACGGCAACGCCGGATCGTTAACCCACTGAGCAAGGGCAGGGACCGAACTCGCAACCTCATGGTTCCTAGTCGGATTCGTTAACGACTGCGCCACGACGGGAACTCCCCCATGGCAGAGTCTTAATTGGCACTTCCTCAGTGAATGAAGGCATTGCTGATAAGGCGGACCTTCGATGACTCAAAACGTACCTTTAAGCCACCGGAGTTGGGACTGCGTGAGAAGAATCCAAGGAAGATGATTTCATAAAGTATAAAAGTGGAAAAAAGCAGAATAATCTTCGAAAGTAGGTTTTCAGCGTGTGTGACATTGGAGGACCCGCGAGTGCCTGTGTAAGCAGATCACTCGGAAAAGTCTGGACAGGCAGGTCAGCCCGAGCACCCCCGAGATCTTCTCTTCAGAAACCTTACATCCAGGCTGCCTGCCATGCACCTCCTCTTGGGCCTAGGTCGTCATTCTGTCTGTCCGTCAATCAGTCGTCCCTAGGCTTCCTGGGTGAGACCCAGCCCTAGGCTCGGGGCCACGGGGTGGGGAAGACCCAGCAGGAGAAGGGAGTCAGGCCCCACGTGCCCGCTCTGTGCCCGGGGCTCTGCCTGGCTTTCTCTCCTGTGTGGCTGACTTAGGAGCGCCCTCCCCCACCAACACACACCCCTGCTCCGGTGGTCCAGGCAGCGGGGTCGGACCCTCCCACCCTTGCCGCCCCCACAGGTCTCGGAGGTCATCTTCGTGTCCGTCTATAGTTCCGAGTTCTGCATGAAGCTCTACGTGGACCCCGTCGCCTACTGGAGGGACGGCTACAACCTGCTCGACGTCATCATCCTCGCCATCCTCTTCGTCCCCTACGGCCTCCGCAAGGTCAAGGGCAAGCACTACCCCTACCTCAACATTGCCGACGGCATGCAGTCCCTGCGCATCCTCAAGCTTATCACCTACAGCCGCGGCATCCGGGTGAGCGAGCTGGGGTGGGGTGGGGGCGTGGTTCTGGGAGCGCAGAGGTGCCCGCCAGCCCCTGAAGAAGGCGTAACGCTGCTTCTGTCACCCGGGGATTGAGTCCTCGTGTGTGCAGGTTGATCTTTACCTGTATTATCTCACTGGACCCTGACACCATTCCAGGAAGAGTCTTAGGTCCATTTTGCAGATGAAGAAATTGCGACCCAAGACCACTCAGCAGTCAGATTCCAGAGCTGAGCTTTGCAGGGTGTGTCTGACTTGGGGGCTGGCCGGGCTTTCCCTCTCTCCCGTTCTGCGAAGGGGGCGGATTTTCTTACAGTATAGACCCTTTGGACTACATGGCCGGGAGTCTCCAGCTTTTTGGTGGCCCCGGCCATTCCCTGCTTTCCCCTAACAACTGAAAAATCTGCTGCTTCTCTCGCTGGGAATGGTCTCCTTACTCGTTCGGGCAGCTCTGAAAAAAATGCCACTCCTGCTGAGAGCTCGCGAGGTGACCTGCCTTTCCTCAGCCCAGAGATTTCAGAACAAACCTTGGAGGTGACCCGAGCACAGCCTCAGCCATTCATCCTGGGCACAGTGTTTGCCCTGGTTCTGCTGCGTATCTGTGTCCTGCAGGAAGGGGCTGGCTGGGGCCCATCTGACCAGTGAGGCTGTGTCAGCCTGTTCTGCTGGGGGGTTACCCCCAGCCCAGCCTGGTGTCTGTCTGTCTAGACCTTGGCCTGATACTCAGGGAGGCCGCGTGTGCCCCAGGGCTGGGTGGCGGGGATGAGGCCGTCTTAGGGTGGTGGCCCTGCCGCAGGTGCCATTCTTGACATTTTGTTCTGGCCGGCTCACACACCTGTCGCGTCCCCTCCCGGACAGCGTATCCCGTCCTCCCGCCCCTTCTCCTCACGGCGAGGCTCCTGGAAGAGGTGTTTGTTCTCTGGGTCCCCCTTCCTTAGCTCCATTTCTGCCTGGGCTTCCTCCGTCCATGCCACAGTAACTGTCATCAGCTGTCTGAGGGGGCCAGCAGCCTCCTGTCACTGCTTTCTCTTGGTTTTCCTGCAGCTTCTCAGGCATCACTTCTCAGGGGCATGTTTTCTTGGCTTGACCCGTGAGTGTGGTTTCCTCAGGACTCTATCCTGAGTCATCTTCTCCTCTGCCTGTTCTCTTTGGGTCACCACCTTTTAGGGGTCTTTCCCCCGCCTACACCCCTCTCTTTGAACTTCAGACCTAACTGCTTCCTGGATGTCTCGTGTGCTTCTTGAACTCAAGGTGTCTAAACTGGAAACCACCACTCCCCCCACCCCAGCCCCCAAATCCCAAGACCTGGCTTCTCCTGTCTTTTACATTTTCTTTTGGCGACAGGTGCCTCCCACCCTCTTCTGTTTCCAAGTCATCAATTTGAGCGAGGGCTTTGACCCCTCTCCCTCAGAGTCCTGTAGGGTGGTCGCCTGGACAGGGGTTGGCTCGTCTGTATCTTTGCACCTTGATGCCATCCTTTCTTCTCCATCACCAGCTACCATCCACCTTTCCCGCAGTGCCTCCCACTTTGCTGAGCCCTGAAGCAGAAGTGCCCCCAGCAGCTGGGGGCGTCTCTAAAGTCTCAAGTCACGGCACTCTGCCTTTCACACCCAAGAGTGGCCTCCTTTGTTCATGGGCTAGAGACAGACCCTATCAGGTGTCCTAGAAGTCGGGAGGGGGTGCTGTTTGAGGTGCTGGGCTTTGGCAGGATGGGAGTAAGGTGGGTGGATGGAAAGGCACCCCTGGGAGGTAGGTGCCAGCGGGAGGGCACCTTGGAGCGAGGCAGTGAAAGACAGTGGGGAGAGTAGCTGGTGTTTCGGGTGTTGGGTACCAAGGGGGGAGGGGCCTAAAGTGGTGCAAGGGTCGCTGGAGCTGTGAAAGTCAAGGGATGAAGAGGCCTGGGGGATGGCCTGTGCCCCCAGAGATGCTGAAGGCTTGCAGGATGCTGGCAGGTCGGAGTGGAACTCGGGGCATGGGAAGAAGCAGGGGCTTTGCCCGTGGAGGCTGAGGCCCTGAGGCTAAGGTAGCGGGGCCAGCGGGAGATGGGCGGCCTCCCACCAGAGGGCTGCTGGGGACTGATGTCCCCAGGCAGGAGGGGATATTCAGGGGATGCCAAGGGAGAGATCATGTGGAGGTGAAGGTGCCAGAGGCCCATGGGAGTCCCGAGAGGAAGGAGGGGGTGGCAGCGGGCTGAGGGAAAGGAGGTCGAGGGCTGTGCAGGGAGGAAGACACAGCAAGGACTGGTGGCAGGAGGGGCTTCCATCCTGGAGAGCTGGGGGAGGGGCAGTGACCCGGATTGCCCCCTCTCCTGGCTGCGGGCACTAGCTGCCTGCTGGGTGCATTGTCTTGGATGTGTCATGTGGTGGCAGCCTGGTCAGAGGGGAAGGTGCCAGGGTCTTGTAGCGAGAGAAGGGCACACAGCCCTCCCCACAGACAAGCCCTGTCCCAGAGCTCAGCCTGGCCAGCTTGGTGGCCACAGGCCTCTGCCACAGGGCCTTTGGTCCTCGTAGACGTGCGCAGAGATCCACGGGCACGCAGACACAGCCTGGGCACCGACACACAGTCCATGTTTGACCTCTAGGTCCTTCTGTCATTAAGCAGAGCCCTCTATCCCAAAGCTGTTTCCTGGGGACCACTAGCCCCCCTGGCTGTGGCTCTTTCTGTAGCTTTTGGTATGTCATTGGATCCCAGAAGTGACTCTGCCTCAAATGCCCTCTGGACACCTGCCCGGCCCAGTGGCCCAGGGACGCTGGAGGTGCCGAAGCTGGAGCCTTGCATAATTTCTATTCATGGAAGTCTAGCTGAGGCTCTACCAGAGCTGCTGCTCAGTGCCCAGAGCTGGCAGTCTGGCACATTCTTGGCTCAGTTTCCCTGATGAATTGAAATGACATTCTGTCTTCCCCTTCATGGCAATAAACCTGCACCACGAGGAAATCGTTCCTTGTTTTGCACACAGAGACATTCTGTTCGCTGAGCAGTCAAGGGCCACTTGGTTCACGGTCCCGGGCCTTTCAGCCTGAGGCACAACCTTCAGACGCTGGGCTGTGGTGGAGCACCAGCCTCGCCTCCCTCCCCACCTCCTCCTCCGTGGAGCACAGCTCTTGCTGCCCATCAGAGTGGCAGGGCCTGGGCACCTGCCCTGCCTGGAGGTCCTCTCCATGCCCAGAAGGTCCCAAAGCCAGGAGGGCAGCTGTAGCTTGACGCGGAGCCCAGGAGAGTGGAACTGGGAGGTAGGAGCGGCTTCCACAAACAATTTGGGAATTCAGAATCAGATGCCTCCTGGGGACCAGGCAGTAGGCCTAGGAAGCCCAGGACTTCCTCAGGGAAGGCGCTGCCAGCCTGTGCGGATCTGGGCAACCGTCCCGGGGACTGGCTGTCTGCACCTTCTGGCCTGCAGACTCATGGGGCCCACCTGGACGGGGCTGGAAGCACGTGGCCAAGGCCAGCTGTCAGGAGTTGGTGCCACATAGGCTTCCGGAGAGCCTGACCTCTTCTCCATGGCTCTTCTCCAGGCTGCTTGGCTTTGACCTCAGGGGGCTCTGGGCCTGCGCACTAGCCTGGAAGGGGAGGCCTGGGGCTTTCCCAGCCCCTCCGTGGTGCCCCAGGTTCTTGCACGGGGCCCTGCCCCTCCCCACCCTGCAGACCTCAGCTGCAGCCTGCACAGCATTGCAGCGTTTCTCCTGAGCTCTTACCTCTCCGTCTCAGCAGTTCTTGGGAAAGAAGTTCTGTCTCTCTCACAGGGTTGGAGGCAATTTTTTGCATCTCAGTTCTTCCTGGAGTGAATGCCCCACCACTGATTTTCTTCGGCTAAGGCGAGGAGGGAGCCTTCGGGGGTGGGTGCACCTTGCAGGGAGCTGCTAAAGCAGTCCGCATGCAGGGCAGCCGGGGCTCCTGGCTTGTCTCTCTGCTTCCCAGGTTAGTCCAAACTGTCAACACCCCGCTGTCCTGTGTCCCACCTCTACCAGTACCTTTTTTCCTAAACAGTTTCTTGGTTTAGAAAAAGGGACTTTCGTGGTTGACCGTGGTGGCACAGGACAAGGGGCAGGGGCATTTCTCCTCCTCTCTGCCATTGTATCGGAGCGTGACCCTGGCCCAGGCATTTCGCTTCTCTGAGCCTCGGGTCCCCCATTTTGAAATGGGAAAAAGGATAACATCTGCCTGCCTTGGCATGACATCTGCGACAGCATTTAGGCAGGTGAATGTGTGTATGCGAGACTCCAGGGCCCGGAGAAGGAACGACGAGGAGTGAGAGATAGGACAGACGCCCATTTCATGGGGAAGACTGAAGTCGCAAGCTGGGGCCCTGGCCACGAAACAGGGCCCAGAAAGCGTGGGAAGCCCCATTCTTCTCAGCCCTCTTCATTCCTCCTGCCAGGATGGCTTCTCTGCTCCTCCTGGGCCTGGAAGAGCTATCAGGGCTGACTCTCAGCTGAGGAGAGAGCGGGACACTGTGGGGTGACCACACAGGCAGGCTCAGGTCAAGTGGAGTTGTTCGAGGTGCTGAGGGGGAGACGACCCCAGACCTGGGCCCCCCACCTTCCCGGGCCATCCGGCCCTGGTGACTGAGGCGTGGAGGCCAGGCATTGCTGAGCCCTTGTTAGCTCGGGCCAGCCCTCAGTCTGGGCCAGGTGCCCATTCATTCATTCATTCATTCATCTCACCGTTTAGGGACCATCCGCCCTGTGCCAGGCCAGGCCAGGCCGGACCGCTGTGCCCTGAGCCCCGTCCCCTCTGCCTTGCAGACGCTCCTCACGGCCGTGGGGCAGACGGTCTACACCGTGGCCTCCGTGCTCATCCTGTTCTTTGTCCTGATGTTCATCTTCGCCATCCTGGGCTTCTGCCTGTTTGGAGCTCCAGAGCGGGGTGACCTGAATAACTGGGGGAACCTGGCTTTAGCCTTCTTTACCCTCTTCAGCTTGGCCACGGTACCGTGTTTGGGAAAAACTAGTGGGGGCGGGGCCTTGGGAAGGGGCTGCCAGCTGGTGTGAGTGTGCGGACCTGCCAGGCCTCTCCTCGGGCCTCCCCCAAGTTCCGGCCCTTCGCTGGGCTGGGAAGGTGCAGGGCTGGCCTCCCAGGACTGAGCAGGGGCCGGTGCCCCGGTCAGGAGTCTCTCTCTCTCTCTCTCTCTAATCTTGTGACTCCTTGCAGCATTCTTATTTGTCCCACACAGTTGTAAAACTTTTAAAAACTTCTCAAGAGAGAGGTGTTCCCGGTGTGGTGCTGTGGTTAACAAATCTGACTAGGAACCATGAGGTGGCGGGTTCGATCCCTGGCCGCGCTCAGTGGGTTAAGGATCCGGCGTTGCCATGAGCGGTGGAGTAGGTCGCAGACAAGGCTCGGATCTGGCGTTGCTGTGGCTCTGGCCCAGGCTGGCAGCAATAGCACCGATTAGACCCCTAGCCTGGGAACCTCCATGTGCTGCGGGTACAGCCCTAAAAAAGACAAAAGGCAAAAATAAGTAAATAAAAATAAAAATTCTTCAAGAGATAATTCATTCGGATCAAGTTTAATCTGGATGTGAAACCCACGTCACATCGCCTTTTGGGGGAACAGGCTGTCACAGATTCCCCCCAGAATAAGCCTGCAGAGCCCGAGTCTAGTCTAGATTCTGTTGGACTCTGGATAGACTGAGGTCTTTCCGAAGAGGGGGCCTGGCAGAGAGGCGCTGTCTCTGGGGGAAGGATGGGCGGCCTTTTGGCGAAGAGCCCTCAGGGTCCCTTGGTCAGGAGTGCCCCACCCGGGTCCCCTGCGTCGCCAGGCCAGCGTGTAGGCCCTGGAGTCCATGGATCAGGGGGTGTGGAGGGGCTGAGGTGGAAGTAGAGCCAGCCTGCTCCTCAGTGCGGCTGGGGCTCCCCTAGGGTAAGTGAGCAGGAGGCCTGCCCTCTGGGCCCCAGGCACTCAGCATATGCCGCCCTGCCCGAGCAGGTGGATGGCTGGACAGACCTGCAGCAGCAGCTGGATGACCGGAATTTTGTTCTGAGCCGCACGTTCACCATCACCTTCGTCCTTCTGGCCTCCTTTATCTTCCTCAGCATGTTCGTGGGTGTGATGATTACTCACACGGAGGTGAGGTGGCGCCCCTACGGATGGGGTGGGCAGGTTCGGTGTGGCGCGCATGCGCGCGCGCTCAGCTCTGGGCCACGGCTCCAAGGAGGACCCGGAACTGTCTCCCTCCTGAAGCCGAGGGGAGGCAGCCAGATGGGCTCCTTCCTCCCAGAGCCCAGATTTTTCCCTGCGCCCGGGCATCTTCCCTCCTTCACGACGGTGGCCAGCCGGACAGGCGCTTGGGAAGTCACCGCAACCGCCCGTTGGCAGCTTGAGCCGGAGGCTGGCCCTCCTTGCGCGGGGTGGGGGTGGAGGGGGGCGCTCCTGCCGAGGGGCCCCGAGCAGCAGTGCGAGGCGGAGGAAGAAGGACACCGGGGTGTAGGCAGCGAGAGCCCGGCCCTCACCTCCATCCTCCGGCCCCCAGGACTCCATCAAAAAGTTTGAGCGGGAGCTGATGCTGGAGAGACACGTGACCCTCATGGAAGAGAAGCAGGTGATTCTGAAGCGGCAGCAGGAGGAGGTCAGCAGGCTGGTGCAGACACAGGTAGGCGGACACGCAGAGGGACCGTCAGGGCTGAAGGAATGGTCACGAGGAGGGCCTTGGGGCTGGTGAGGAGGGCAGGTAGCCTTGGGCATCTGCGGCCTTTGGTTAAGTCAGCTACCCGCCACCCCTGTGCTTTCCAGAGTCAGACTTTACTCTGTGCAGTTTGGGGTTTCCCTGGACCTCCGCAAGTGCTGACTGTTGTGATTGTAATATTTCCTTCCTTCACGGGCACACCTCCACCGCCGGGCACCTGGCCTGGAGCACCCTTACTCCTGGGGCCCCCGGGGGTGCCAGGCAGGCTCGGTCCCCGTGCCCTGCGTGGGTGAGGCCGCAGAGGCCCTGACGCGCGTTACTACCCTCGGTGTTTCTCACCTGGCACGAGAATGAGCCCAGCAGGCTGGAATTTTCTGTCAAGCCTGCTACAGCTGTGACGGGTGGGCGGCGGGGGAGGAGTCTTCTCTTTCCTGCTTAGGGGCTCTGAGCTGTCCACGCCGAGCCTGGGGTGCTCAGCCAGGCCCTGACCGCTGCCCTTTTCTCCCCCTGTGGCCGGTGCCTCCCTCCCCAGCTTCTTCTCGGAGGTGGGGGCATCCACCTGTCCGGATGTGCCCAAGGTTTGTCCAGAACATGGTGAAATGCTGAGCCATGTGTCACCTGTCAGGGATGGTGGCTCCCCAGGTGACCTCAGTCAGGGGCGTCCAGGCCCTGAAGGTTTCGGGTGACCCTGCGGTTAGGCTCAGGGGAGTCCCCAGGCCTCTCTGCAGCTTGGCCACGTCCTCCTCGCCCTTGCTCTCTTTATGCTTCCCTCTCTAGAAAAACGTTGACCACAAAAGTTTCGCTGAGCTGGTGGAGAACTTCAAGAAGACCCTGCGGCACACGGACCCCATGGTCTTGGATGATTTTGGCACGAGCCTTCCCTTCATTGATGTCTACCTGTCCACTCTGGACAACCAGGATGCCACCGTCTCCAAGTCAGTCCCAGCCCCGCTGAGCCTGGCCTGGGGGCAGGGGGTGGGGGTGGGGGTGGGGTGGCAATAGCTGATGGGCTGTGTGGGTGGAGCGAGGCCCTTCCTGGGGGTGCACAGGGGCTGGGCTGCGGTGTGGACAGGCCTGTGGCTGGGGGGGCCCTGCTCCCCGGGCCCTCCCTAGCCTACCCTGAGCCCTATTTAAGTACTGGCTTGGAGTTCCCGTCGTGGCTCAGTGGTTAATGAATCTGACTAGGAACCATGAGGTTGCAGGTTCGATCCCTGGCCTTGCTCCGTGGGTTAAGGATCCGGTGTTGCCGTGAGCTGTGGTGTAGGTCGCAGTTGTGGCTCAGATCTGGTGTTGCTGTGGCTCTGGTGTAGGCCAGCGGCTACAGCTTCGATTTGACCCCTAGCCTGGGAACCTCCATATGCTGCGAGTGCGGCCCTAGAAAAGACAAAAAAAAAAAAAATACTAGCTCCTTCGACTCTCCAGGACCCTCCTCACCCACCCCTTTCCTTTTTCTGAGGGCAGAGGAAAGGGCTGGTAAGTCAGAAGCTAAAGCTCCTGGCCTGGTTCTGCCACTTCTTTTTTTTTTTTTTTTTGCTTATTTATGGCCACACTTGTGGCATATGGAGGTTCCCAAATTGGAGCTGTAGCTGCCGGCCTACACCACAGCCACAGCAATGCCAGATCCGAACCGTGTCTGTGATCAACACCACAGCTCATGGCAACGCCGGATGCTTAACCCACTGAGCAAGGCCAGGGATTGAACCTGTGTCCTCATGGATCTTAGATTCATTTCCGCCGAGCCACAACGGGAAGTCCTGGTTCTGCCACTTCTGCCTGTGTGACTTTGGCCAAGTCTTTGATGCTTTCACACCTGTCACAGGAGGGGCTGGGCCAATGGAAGCCATGCGTGTGAAGCTCTGCCCTTGGCCTGGCCCAGTGCTGTGCTCAGTGTGAGTTAGCTGGGGTCATACCGGCCATTACTGCAGGAAGGGAGCCTGGCTTCTCAACAGAAGCCCCCAGAAGGCTCCATAGACTGGAGAAGCTCAGGAGAGGGTACCTAGGAACATCCACTGTTGGCCCAAGAGTGGATCAGGTGGGGTCTGGGCACCTCCACACAGTCACTCAGAGCCCAGGAGTCTCTTATCTCCAGTCTGACACGTGGGGTGAAATAACAGCCCCCCGGGTCCCAGCTGAGCTTCCAACCCAGCCTGACCTGGCGCTAAAGTCCTGGTCACCGCCGGGAGGGGTGAAGGGGCCGGTGGGACCATGCAGTGGGCGGGACCATGCAGTGGGCGGGACCAGGGGGCGTGGCGTCTGCCTGTGAGCTCAGCCCCCTCCCCTCCTCCGTTTCCAGGCTTCAGGAGCTGTACTATGAGATCGTGCATGTGCTGAGCCTGATGCTTGAAGACTTGCCCCAGAAGAAGCAGTCTCAGTCCTCAGAGAAGGTTGATGAGAGGTAGCTGGGTGCGAGCACCCAGGCTCTGAGGGCCTCGCCGGCCGTGACAGGTCCCCCATTAAACCCAGGCTTTCTGTCATGGTTGCTGTGATCATGACACGTCTCCTCTACCTTGGGAAGCTGGGCCTATGGAAGCCATGCGTGTGAAGCTCTGCCCTTGGCCTGGCCCAGTGCTGAGCTCAATGTGAGTTAGCTGGGGTCATACCGTGAGTAGGTGCCCACGCAGTCTGGCTCTGCCCCCCACTGACGTAGCCAGACTGTGGGGGTGGTGATAGGGTGGCTCGAGGCTCACCGTGGCCAGAAGCCACACCTAAGGTCCACGCTGGCTCTGTCCTTGGCCCCAGTGGCAGGGACCCACTGAGCTCCTGGGGAACCCCTGAGGATGCTGGACCAAGAGGGGCCTCCAGCAGCCCCCTAAGAGCACATGGCTCCTTTGAGCTCTTGGAAGCCCTGCTGGGCTTGTCCACGTGGGTGTCCCCACACCTGGCACAGGTACAGCTCTCTCTGCACACCCAGAGCCTTGGAGACCCTCTTTGGAGTTTGACTCTTTTGTCCCAGGCTCACAGTGATGCTGGTGCACCGGGGGTGCAGCCGTGACTGGCAGGACTCTGTTCAGTGGGCATGCAGTGCACAGGGGGCCCCTCATGCAGGGGCCAGGGAAGTGGCAGCCTCGGGCACTTTGATCTGATCCCTCCCCTTACACATAGTTAGAACTCTTTACTTAAAAGGTGGCATCTTCTGTCATCCCTGGCCACATGACTGCCGCAGTTGCCAAGGTCTTGGTACCACCCGAGTGCAGCCATGATGGAGCCATCCGAAGGCCCAGGTGGGGCAGGCTGGCTGGCATTCCTTGCCCCCCAATGGCCAGGTCAGAGTCTGGCCATGTCCCGTTGGCTCCCATTGCTGGGAGTGTTCCTTAAGCCTGTTACCTTGGCAGTGCCCTCTTAGAGGAGAGGTGAGTTCTGGGTTCCCCTGCGGTGAGAGACTGCCTCCTGTAGCTGAGCGAGCGCGGAAAGGCCTAGACCCACCCTGGTGGGGAGAGGTCAGTAGAAAACGTGTAGGATTGAGAGGGCTGGACGAGGGTCCCACGGGGGTGCCCATGGGCTCCAGGCCCGTCTGATGGCTCCCCTGAGGCCAGAGGACAAGGACCGGTAGAAGCTTTTACTCACGGTTTCATTTATACCCCGGCTACTAATTCCTGAGCCGTACTGGGTGCTGGGGGTTCTGCGACGAGAAAGCCGCAGTCTTGTCCTGGCCTTCTTGGTGGCCATAGTTGAGTAGGGCAGACAGTCCTCCAGCCAGAACGGCTGAGAGACAGTTTCCCTGGGCAAGTGACAATCACTGTTTGAATGCAGAGACTCTGTCATCTAAGATCCTCTGATCGCTTGCATTTGCATACGTTCACACACAGGACAAGTTGAGCGTTGTGTGAAATGGTGCCAAGAAGGGTTGCTCTGGAGCGTGGGACCCATCGCCATGCTGTGGGAAAGCCGTCTGAAGGCAGGGAGGTGGCCTCACTCCTTCCTGGGTGGAGAGAACTTTGTCCCGGTGCCCAGGGAGGTGGGCCTGAGCTCGCCTCTGTGCCGAACTGGGAGGTGTCTCTAGGCTGGGGGCTTCCAGGGGAGCCCTGGTGGGTGCAGCCCTGTCAGCAGGGCACCCAGGCCTCAGGCAGTGGCTCTGATTCAGGGCTGGGACAAGGCAGACCTCGCCAGCTGCCCACACTGAAGGTGCCAGTGTTGCTTGGGAAAATGTGCCGACACCTCCACCTGCTCTCGCTAGGAATCATGGGAATCGCCCCAGGCCTCTGGAAGTGAACAAAAGGTTTAAAATTTCCCACAAAGGGAGTTCCTGTCGTGGCTCAGTGGTTAACAAATTCAACTAGGAACCATGAGGTTGCGCGTTCGATCCCTGGCCTTGCTCAGTGGGTAAAGGATCTGGCGTTGTGGTGAGCTGTGGTGTAGGTTGCAGACATGGCTCGGATCCCACGTTGCTGTGGCTGTGGCGTAGGCCAGTGGCTACAGCTCCAATTAGACCCCTAGCCTGGGAACCTCCATATGCTGAGGGAGCGGCCCTGGAAAAGGCAAAATAAAATAAAATAAAATTTCCCACAAAGAGGTGAATTAGTCTGTACCCTGGTCTTTGAGTCAGGGACTTGGATTTCTTAATCAGGTGACCTTGGCAAGGTGTCTGGTCTTTTGAAACCTCAGGTATTTCATCTGAGAAAATGGGCCGATAAAACTGTCCAGCTCTATGGATTAAATAAAATACATGCGAGGGTGTTAAAAAAAAAAAAAAGCCATAGCCGCGGTTCCTGCTTCCTGGCTCTCAGCCCGATGTCTGCCGTGGGGCCAGCTGCAGTGGCTGTGCTGGTCACGGGCTGAGGGGGACTGGGCCCAGGACAAGGTGGTGGTGGTGAAACCCCGTAGCTGAGAGCAAGAAGCTGCAGGATGGAGCCATGTGTGGGTGTCAGATGGGGCTGGTGCCGGATGGGCAGGTTGGACCTGGGGAGCCTGGGCCCTGGCGGGGAAGCCCTGGCACGGCCGCAGGCCTGCGGGTTCTGGAGGGCAGGCTGCCCTGAAGGGCACAAGCAGCAGGCTTTCACAGGGCACAGAGCTGGGAGAGGGTACTGGGCAGGGGGCTGGCTCGGTGGTGCTGGCAGAACCAGCCCGTGGATATTTGGCGCCAAGTCCCGAAGCAGCATTTCTCTTTGGCTCTATTTGCCTGCAGAGCAAACACTGGCAGCCTGGAATTCCCACTTGGGCTCTCACCAACGCAAACAAGCTTGGCCCAGGCTTTCAGCTGATTTGCTTGGGGCAGAAGTGGCTCTGCTTGCCCAGGCCTCGCTGTGGAAGGCAGGACCCTTCTCCAACCCCCAGCCCTGGGATCCAGCAGAGCTGTCCCCAGAGAGCTCACTCCTCTGCATCGTGCCAGCCCAGTGGTTTGGGGCTACAGTGGGATACCCGGAGCCTGGGCCTGAGTCTTCTGGTCACACCCAGGCACTCTCCCGGCTCTTGTAGGAAGGATATGGAATCAGAAGCTAGAGGTGTGTGGAGGGTGGCGGATTTTTTTTTTTTGCTGCTTGTTGATCCCAGCAGCAGGAAGCAGTCTCTATAACATGGAAATCCAGGCCGTGACTGCGGCTCTGAGTTCTCCTCTCTATTCCCGCAGCCCTAGACATCCAGCACAGAGACACTGGCAACTGCAGCTCTTGATGTTTTCATCACATGTGGCTGAGGCAGGACATCTCCTGAAACGGGCTGCTCTCAGCCAGGTCAGGCCTTGCTCTCAGCGGCGGGTCCCTACCTGGCCCTCTCTGCCCCTGGCCCCACATCGCCCGGCCAGCTCTCCTGTCCCACAGGCTCTCAAGAGAGCAGATGGCTCTGAATCCCTAAGTAGGCTCCTTGGGAAGGAGAGGTGATTGTCGCAGAGCCTCGTCACAGGGGCTGGGACGTGAGGAGGAGGGAGCTCCCCGTGATGGAGTGAGATTTACCAACACTCAGGCGCTCCCCATGTCCCCACACTCTGCACCAAGGATTTTTTTTTTTTTTTTTTTTCTGTGCTTGGTCAGCCACGTGCCTGCCTTCCCCGAGTTCTGTCGGCGATGGGATGCAGCCCTGGGGGATGGACCGGAAAGCCGCAGGGGACCAGGAGCGTTAGGGCTTTTCCTTGGTCAGTTCCTGGCTTCTCCTTGGGGGCCAAGCAGGGCAAGCGGAGAAGCAGATCACAGGCTCCACGGTGGGAGCTGGGATGGGGAGGAGGAAGGAGAAGCGAGACAGGAGTCCGAGACCTCGGACAGAGGCTCCCACCGAGGGTGGAGGGTGAGAATGGAAAGGGGACAAAGGGGGACAGTGAGTGGCTTTGTGGGGTGAGAACTGCATCCCCCCTGACAGCCCTTGAGAGAGGCAATAATGATGGGAATTCCTTAAAGATTTTCAGTTGCTGCACTGTGTGTGCCCTTTAAAAACGGAGCCCCAGGAATAGATTCGACCACGTGGAGTCTGCCTTCTGTTTGGGTGACATCATGAGGGCTGTGTGTGTCCTAGGACCCTCTGAGGCTAGACCTCGGGTGTGTTTACAGGGCATTACACACGACGCACTCAGCCCCCAGCTGGGACCCGAGGCCTCTAGGTGAAGCGGCACCAAGTGTGCCTGGCTTTTTGCAAAATGAAACTGAAGTCTCAGGAGGAAGAGTGGCTGAGGCCAGAGGGGGACGAAGAGTGTGATTGAAAACTCTTAGGACACTGGGGGTCGACCCCATCTTTTGTGAACTGGCAATGGGACGGCGACGTCTCCCAGCAGCACCCCCCCTGCCCCACTGGCCGGGAGTTCAAGGTCCTGAGAGCACAGCTGCCCTTGACTCCCCGCCCCTCCCCCACTGGGCCCTTGATGCCTGGGGCTGGGGCATGAGATGAAAGGCTTTGCAAAAGCCAGTGACAGCGGAGTCCAGGCAGAGGTTGGGCCGAGGCTCTCAAAGGGTGGCCTCTTCTCTCTGGTGACCGTGGAAATACCTCCTTCTGTTTTGTCAGGAGTTTTGCTTACAAGATACTTTGACTTCCATGATTTGAATCTCAGAACGACGCTTCGGTCCATTCCTTATTCCCATGAGCAGGTGGGCAGAGCTGAGGTTCACTGTGGCCCTGGAACACACCCACGGCCGCGGGGCTAAGAGGGAAGAACCAGCATCACAGCCCAGCGTGTCTGGCCACCTGCCAGGGGATGGCTACCCATCTCACAGGTGGGCAAGTGGCACGCAAGAGACACTGTCGTTTGGCCAGGGTCATCACTGTCACTTGGCAGAGTCAGTATGTGAACACAGGCCACACATAGTCCCCTCTGCTCCCCTGTCTCACAGCACTCTTGTTTTTTCTTATCAAAGCTATTGTTTGAACTTTAAAAATCAAGCCGTGCTTCCCTTCTGAGGAGGGCCTGCCGCTGGGGGGAGGAACGTGGCCTCTCAGATGGGTCTCATGTGGACACATGCTGCCTGATAGAAACTCTGAAGTCTGCTGGGCCAGTGTTGGGAGCCCTGGGTGCTCCAGAGGCGGGAGGGTGGCAGGAAGCAGTCAGTGTGTGCAGATAGGTGGTGACTGTGGCGCCTAACCAGGAAATTATAGCCTGGGCAGAAGAGGGGTTTGGTGTGGATATCACCCTTCCCTTGGTTCCGTCAAGCAGGCCCACAGGGAGGCCTGCCAGCCAATGGGACGTGCTGGGTGGGCATGAGCTCCGCAGGCAGGACGAGCCAGCCTTGTCCTTGCAGAGAGGCCCTCACTCCCAGGAGGCTGGCCTCCCCGCCGCTGCTGCTGCTGGTGGTGGCCGTCCTTTCTGCTCCTGCATCCGTTGAGACCCCATCAGCACGGGAAGAAGCTGTGGTCCTCCAGATGAGGCTTTGGGAGGTTCTTGGCCTGACTGGTCAGTGACTCTTTTCCTGCCCCTTGAACGAGCAAGCGGAGAAGGTGCGACAGAAGCGTATGGTGGGAAAAGCCACCTGCAGGGCTGGACACGCGTGACACCATTTGTATTTGAAAAAAAGGGAGAAACAAATACATCCACACATGCAGTGGCAATGAGATATTCTCTTTCAGGTGGCAGATATGGCAGGCAAAACCTAGGGCCTGGAGATGGGCACCCCGTCCACTTTTGGCCGTGAAAATAGGTGTGGCCTCCTCAGAAGGACTAGATTTTATGTGTGTGTTCCGATGGCCCAACAGTTCTGTTATGGAATTTTCCTGAGGAGCCAAATGAGAAATGCACAGAGATGCAGGGATAAGGGTGTTTACTCTGGCCTCTTGTGATAGAAACACAGCAAAATACATCAAGGAGTTACCTAATGCCCGGTGGTTAGGAGACTTGGTAGAATTAGTATGAATCCATATGTGTGGCTCTTAAAAATAGTGATTTTTTTAATGTTTTGTTTATTTAAAAAATTTTATTATGGGCAATTAGTTGATTTACAATGTTCTGTCAATGTCTGCTGTATGGCAAAGTGACCCAGTTTTGTATATATATGTATATGTGTGTGTGTGTGTGCGCGTGTGTGTACTTTTTCTCGCATATCCTCCATCATGTTCCGTCACAAGTAACTGGATAGAGTTCCCTGTGCTACACAACAGAATCTCATTGCTTATCCACTCCAAATGCAATAGTGTGCATCTATTAATCCCAGATTCCCAGTCCATCCCACTCCCTCCCCATCCTCCTTGGCAACCACAAGTCTGTTCTCTTTGAACCCAAACCCAAGTCTGTGAGTTTCTTTTCTGTGGAAAGGTTCGTTGGTGCCCTATATTAGATTCCAGCTATAAGTGATATCATATGGTATTTGTCTTTCTCTTTCTGACTTACTTCACTCAGTATGAGAGTGTCTAATTCCATCCATGCTGCTGCAAATGGCACGGTTTTGTTCTTTTTTATGGCTGGGTAGTATTCCATTGTGTATATATACCACAGCTTCTTAATACATTCATCTGTTGATGGACATTTAGGTTGTTTCCACGTCTTGGCTATTGTGGATAGTGCCGCAATGAACATAGGGGGGCATGTATCTTTTCCAAGGCGAGTTTTGTCTAGATATGTGCTCAGGAGTAGGATTGCTGGGTCATATGGTAGTTCTATATTTAGTTTTCTGAGGTACCTCCATACTGTTTTCCCTAGCGGTTTACCAATTGACATTCCTACCAACAGTGTAAGAGGGTTCCCTTTTCTCCACACCCTCTCCAGCATTTGTTATTTGTAGACTTACTAATGATGGCCATTCTGACAGGTATGAGATGGTATCTCATTGAAGTTTTGATTTGCATTTCTATAATAATTAGTGATGTTGAGCATTTTTTCATTTGCTTTTTGGCCATCCATATGTCTTATTTGGAGAAAGGTCTTTTCAGGTCTTCTGCCCCTTTTTTCAATTGGGTTGTTTTTTTGCTGTTGAGTTGTATGAGTTGTTTATATTTTATATTATTTTATTAATTTTATATTTTATTTTATTTCAATTTATGTCTTTTTGCCTTTTCTAGGGCCGCTCCCGTGGCATATGGAGGTTCCCAGGCTAGGAGTCTAATCAGAGCTACAGATGCCAGCCTATGCCAGAGCCACAGCAATGCAGGTATCTGAGCCACGTCTGCAACCTACACCACAGCTCACAGCACCGCTGGATCCTTAACCCACTGAGCAAGGCCAGGGATCGAACCCACAACCTCATGGTTCCTAGTCGGATGCATTAACCACTGAGCCACGACGTTTGATTAGGTTCCATTGGTTTATTTTTGTTTTTATTTCTCTTGCCTTGGGAGACTGACCTAAGAAAACATTTGTATGGCTGATGTCAGAGAATGTTTGGCCTATGTTCTCTTCTAGGAGTTTGATGGTGTCTTATCTTACATTTAAGTCTTTAAGTCATTTGAGTTTATTTTTGTGCAGGGTATGAGGATATGTTCTAGTTTCATTGCTTTACATGAAACTGTCCAGTTTTGCCAGCACCACCTGCTGAAGTGACTGTCTTTTTATTGTCTTGCCAATTTTGTCAAAGAGTAACTGACCATAGGTGTCTAAGTTTATTTCTGGTTCCTTTTCTGTTCCATTGTTCTCTGTATCTGTTTTTGAACCACACTGTCTTGATTACTGTAGCTTTGTAATATTGTCTGAAGTTGGGAGAATTATGCCTCCTGCTTGGTTTCTGTTCCTCAGGATTGCTTTGGCATTTCTGGGTGTTTCATGGTTCCATATTGCCGAGACCAGCTCAGCAGGATGGAGCGGAAGAACGGGTGCTGTGGAACTTAAGGAAAAAAAGTTAACATAAAACAAGACACAGAGACATTTATCTTAAGTAAAGGCGGGAACCGGGGGACTCAAGGTCTCAGGGACCAAGAGCCCTGCCTCAAGAAACCACGCTGCTTTTATTGTGCTCTTGAGGACTACGTCAAGCGAAAAGGGGGTTGTAGGTGCAGGATATAGGGTTTTTTTTTTATTGTTTTATAAGTTCCTTTATTATTTTAAAAGTCACTTAGCTGGTAGATGGTTAAACTTTACTCTAAACTTTCGGCATTTAAGAATCATTAGCATTTGAGTTAGCTATCTATGCATAGCATTTCAGAGAATCCTCACTGTGCTTCCGCAAATGGCCTGCCTGTTTGCAGCAACCCTTTGTGCCTAGGTTTGCATCTTGGTTCTCTTTGCTAATGCATATTCTGCTAACGACCACTCATAAACCACTTGGCCAAGAGGTTCCTCTTTCTCTTATTCTTTAGAGGACATATCGCGCTTGTGCAAATGGCTTGCCAATCTGCACAGGTCTGGTGTGCCTAGACCAATGCATTATGTTCTCATTCAGCTGACCCTGTGAATAACCCATGCCTTTAGGTCCTTGTTCTTAAGCTGAAGTCATTTACCATCATGGTGACTGTTTCTCAAGCAGAAAGACGGGACAACGTAAGGAAGGACAAGATGGAGTTTTCAGCAAAGAGGCTAAGAAAATATTATAAAAACAAGTCTCGCAACACCATATAAATTTTTGGATTGTTTGTTCTAGTTCTGTGAAAAATGTCATGGCTAATTTGATAGGGATTGCATTGAATCTGTAGATTGCTTTGGGTAGCATGGTAGTATGGTGTTAACGATATTAATTCTTCCAATCCAGGAGTATGGAGTATCTTTCCATTTCTTTGCATCCTCATTAATTTCCTTGATTAATATTTTGTAGTTCTCAGCATATAACCTCCTTGGTCAGGTTTATTCCCAGGTATTTAATTTTTGGGGATGTGACTCTTAAAGATAGTGTGTTTTTATATTCCTTTTCTAATATTTCATTGTTAGTATACAGAAATGCAACTGATTGCTGAATGTTAATCTTATAACCTGCTACTTTGCTGAATTCCTTGATCAGTTCAAGTAGTTTTTGTGTGGAGTCCTTAGGGTTTTCTACATATAGTATTATGTCACCTGCATACCATGACAATTTTACCTCTTCTCTTCCAATTTGGATACCTTTTATTTCTTTTTTTGTCTGTTTGCTATGGCTAGGACTTCCAATACTACACCACTTTTGAATAAAAGTGGTGAGAGTGGGCATCCTTATCTTTTTCCAGATTTTAGTGAAAGACTTTCAGCTTCTCTCCATTGAATATTAATTATATTTCCTGTGGGTTTGTCATAAATGGCTTTTATTATGTTAAAGTCTGTTCCCTCTATACCCACTTTGGTTAGAGTTTTAACATGACTGGACATTGTATTTTATCAAATGCTTTTTCTTCATCTATTGAGATGATTGTGTGATTTTCGACTTTTCTTTTGTTAATGTGGTGTATGACGTTGATTGATTTGCGTATGTTGAACCATCCTTTTCAACCTGGGACAAATCCCACTTGGTCTTGGTGTATGATCTTTTTCATATGTTGTTGAATTTGGTTGGCTAAAATTTTGTTGAGAATTTTTCCATCTATATTCGTCAAGGGTATTGGCCTATAATTTTCTTTTTTGGTAGTATCTTTGTCTGGTTTTGGTATTAGGATAATGGTGGCTTCATAGTATGTCTTTGGGATTATTCCTTCTTCTTCAACTTTTTGGAAAAGTTTAAGAAGGATGGGTATAAATTCTTTGTATGTTTGGTAGAATTTGCCTGTGAAGGCATCTGGTCCTGGACTTTTGTTAGTAGGTAGTGTTTTTATTACATATTCAATTTCATTTCTAGTGTTCAGTCTGTGCAATTGATCTATTTCTTCTTGATTCAGTTTTGGTGGGCTGTATGTCTCTAGAAAGTTGTCCATTTCTTCTACGTGTCAAATTTGTTGCCATATAATTATGCATAGTATTCTCTTATGGTTTTTTGTATGTCTGCAGTATCTGTTGAGATTTCTTCGTTTTCATTCCTTATTTTCTTTGAGTTGTTTCTCTCCTCTTCTTGGTGAGTCTGGCCAGAGGTTTGTCAATTTGGTTTACCCTTTCAAAGAACCAGCTCTTGGTCTTACTGATTTTTTTTCTAACATTTTTTGAATCTCTATTTTATTGATTTCATCTCTGATTTTTAGATTTCCTTCCTTCTGCTGACTTTAAATTTTGTTTGCTCTTCTTTGTCTAATTCTTTTAGGTGGTAGGTTCAGTTGTTGATTTCAGATTTTTCTTCTTTTTTTGAGGAAGGCCTGTATTGCTATGAACTTCCCTCCAAGAACTTTTATGGTATCCCATAGATTTTGAATGGTTGTGTTTTCATTATCATTTGTCTCTAGGTATTTTTAAATTTCTGTTTTGATTTCCTCATTGACCCATTGATTTTTTTAGTAGCATGTTGTTTAGTCTCCATGTAGTCACTTTTTTTCTCATTTCTTTTCCTGTGGTTGATTTCTAGTTTCATCCCATTGTGGTCAGAGAAGATGCATGAAATAATTTCTGAACTCTTAAATTTGCTGAGGTTAGTTTTGGTCAATCCTTGAGAATGTTCCATGGGCACTTGAAAAGAATGTATATTCTGATTTTTTGGGGGTGGAAAGTCCTGAAAATGTCAAGTAAGTCTAACTTTTCTATTGTGTCCTTTAGGATCTCTCTTGCCTTATACTGATTTTCTGTCCAGGGGATCTGCTTATTGATGTCTCCTACTGTTATTGTAGTCTCGTCACTTTATCCTTTTGTATCAGTATTTGCTGTATGTATTTGGATGCAGCTGTACTGGGGGTATGTATGTTGATGAATGTACTATCCTCTTCTTGAATTGACTCTTTTATCATTAAATTGTGTCCTTCTTTATCTTTCTTTATGGCCTTCATTTTAAAGTCTATTTTGTCTGATATGAGTATTACAACTCCTGCTTTCCTGTCTTTTCCATTCTCATGAAATATTTTTTCCATACCCTCAATTTGAATTTATATGTGTCCTTTGCCCTAAGGTGAGTCTCTCATAGGCAGCATATTCTAGGCTCTTGTTTTTTTAAATCCAGTCTGCCACTCAATGTCTTTTGATTAGAGCATCCAGTCCATTGACATTTAAGGTAATTATTGATAAATATGTACTTGTTACCATTTTATTTATTTATTTATTTTTGCTTTATTATTATTATTATTATTTTTTAAGGCTGCACCCATGCATATGGAGGTTCCCAGGCTAGGGGTCTAATTGGAGCTGTAGCCGCTGGCCTGTGCCACTGCCGCAGCAACAGCAATGCCAGATCCGAGCCATGTCTGTGACCTACACCACAGTTTACGGCAATGCTAGATCCTTAACCCGCTGAGTGAATCCAGGGATCAAACCCAAAAGCTCATGGTTCCTCATCAGATTCGTTAACCACTCAGCCGAGATGGGAACTCCCTATTTGTTATCATTTTAAATCTTGTTTTCCAGTTGATTCTATGTTTCTCCTTTGTTCCTTTTTTTTTTTTTTTTTGGTTAGATGATTTCCTTTTTTTCTTTTTTTTTTCTTTTTTTTTTTTTTTTGGTTGTTGTTGTTGCTATTTCTTGGGCCGCTCCCGCAGCATATGGAGATTCCCAGGCTAGGGGTCCAACCAGAGCTGTAGCCACCGGCCTACGCCAGAGCCACAGCAACGAGGGATCCGAGCCACGTCTGCGACCTACACCACAGCTCACGGCAACGCCGGACCCTTAACCCACTGAGCAAGGACAGGGACCGAACTCGCAACCTCATGGTTCCTAGTCGGATTCGTTAACCACTGCGCCACAACGGGAACTCCATGATTTCCTTTTATTTTATCCTTGCGTCCTCTCCTTTTGGATTTTGTGAATGTAATGTTTGATTTTGATTTGTGGTTTCCCTGTTTTTCAAGTATGTTAACCTCTTCCTATATCCCCTTGCTTTAGCCTGATAGTCATATAGACTCAAACACCTTCTAAAAAAAAAGAATCTAGATTTTCTTACTTTCCTTCCCCACATGTTATGCTTTTGATGTCCTTTTAAAATATCTTCATGTTTATCCTTTTGCTGTTCCTTGTGTTTATCGACACTTTTACAGTAGGGTTGGGTTTTTTTCCTTTTAGATCTGTATACTGGCTTATTTAAGTGATTGCTTTCCAATTGTGATTCCCTCCATCCTATTTCTTCTTACTTCTTTTTTATTTAGAGGAGCCCTTTCAGTATTTCTTTCAGAATGGCTTTAGTATTGATGTACACTTTCAGTTTTTATTTGTTGGAGAAATTCTTTATTTTTCCTTCCATTTTAAATGATATTCTTGCTGGATACAGTATTCTAGGCTGCAAATTTTTTCCTTTCAGAACTTTGAATATATCTTGCCACTCTCTTCTGGCCTGCAGTGTTTCTGTAGAGAAATCAGCTGATAGCCTGTGGAGGCTCCCATATAATTAACTCTTTGTTTTTAACTTGCTGCCTTTAGAATCCCGTCTTTAACTTTTGCTATTTTTTATTATACTATGTCTTGGTGTGGGCCTGTTTGGATTCACCTTTTTGGGGGCTTCTTGTATCTTGATATCTTTTTCATTTAGATTTGGAAAATTTTCAGCCATAATTTCTTCAAGTATATTTTCTAGCCCCTTTTCTTTTTCTTCTCCTTCTAGAATCCCTAGTATGTGTAAATTGACCTGCTTTATATTATCTCACAGACATCTTATATTGCTTTCACTTTTTTGTTGTTTTTTTTTTGTGATTTCTTGGGCCGCTCCCGCAGCATATGGAGGTTCCCAGGCTAGGGGTCGAATCGGAGCTGTAGTTGCTGGCCTACACCAGAGCCACAGCAATGCAGGATCCGAGCCACGTCTGCAACCTACACCACAGCTCATGGCAATGCTGGATCCTTAAGCCACTGAGCAATGTCAGGTATCGAACCCACAACGTCATGGTACCTAGTTGGATTCACTAACCACTGAGCCATGACAGGAACTCCTCATGTTTTTTTAATTTGGTTTTCTGTCTGCTGTCCTGATTGGGTGATTTCCATCATTCTGTCTTCCAAGTCACTAATTCGTTCCCCTGCATTATTCATTCTGCTCTTCAGTGCCTTTAAGTCAGCTTGCATCTCTGCAAATGACTTTTCTAGTTTTTCTTGGCTCCTCCTTATATTTTCTAGTTCCTTTCTAAAGTAATCTTCTTTACTGTTCATGTATGCTCTTAATTCCTTCATAATCACTCTTAATTCCTTCAGTGTTTTCACTCTCTCCTTTTTGAACTTGGTGTCTGTTAGACTGCAGAGATCTGTTTTATGGTTTGCTCCTTCAGGTAAATTCTCCTATTCTTTTAACTGAAAATGGTTCCTAAGCTTCTTCATTTTGCTTATATTTTTCATATTCTGTGAGTTTAGGGAAAAGAACTACTGTAGTCTCAGAGGGCTATTTATATGTGAGAGTACCCCTGGGTATTTTGTGAGGGCTTACGATTTATTTTTGGTGTGAGGGCTGCTTTTGGTTTAGATGCTTGCTGTCTCTTTGCTCAGTGTGTGCAGGCTGTTATCCCCTTGATAGGGTGCTGTGCATGCTTCCAGGGAGATGGAGGCAATGGGCAGGGCTGGTAGCCAGTGCCTGGTTGCTGGGCCCTTGACAGTGGCAAGGACTCAAGGGAAGGTGGCACAGACTGCTCCTAGTTGCAGGGCCCTGGGACGTGGCAGTGACCCTCAGGCAGGTGTAGGTGTTGCCCAGAGTGTTTGACAGTGGCACGGCAGGACCTGTGTGTTCCCAGGGGAGTGAGGGCAACAATGGGTGATGCTTGGTTGCAGTGCCCTCTTCAGTGCTGACCTCTGAGGTGACTGGGGCCGCAGGTGGTGCCTGTTCATGGACCCCTAGGGGTGATGGGCCACACCCACTCCTGGAGTCAGGTTGTGCTGGTTTGCCGCCACTGCCCACAGATGAGGCAAGAGGTGCCCTGTCACACTTAGCCTCGCAAGAGGTGCCTCCCACCCATAGCCTGGCCCTTTAAGAACCTGCTTGTTTGCAGAGAAAGATATTCTATGGCAGGCCACCCCTCCTCTTGCCCTCCCCAACAGTGGCACCTTACTTCTCCTGTGGGCCCAGATGCACCCGCCACATTCCTTCAGCTGCTGCACTCTGCTCCCCATCCTTTGGTGCACTGCTCCCTAGTCCCTCAGGCTGTCTCCATACAGCCAGCCCGAGTCCTCTCCCTGGAACTGACCTCCAGAGCCTGAGTCTCAGCGTCCAGCCCCCTTCCAAGCATCTCAGGCTGTGGTGAACTGGGAGGTGGTACAGTGCTCTGTGTGGCTCTTACTATGCTTTGCCCTCCTGGGTCCAGTGGCTGCACTTTTCTCTGAGGCTTTGATGTCCCTCCATCTTGGTTGATGGCCCTCTCAGTTGGGTGGCTTCCCAGGGTGTGTGTTCCTTCCCTCTTTCACAGCTCCCTCTCAGGAATGCTGGTCTGTCCTGATTCCTTTCTCCCCGCTCTCTCTCACTCTTTTTCCTTTTGTTCTACCCAGTTACATGGAGGGTTTCTTGTCTTTTTTGGAGCCTTAAGTTCTTCTGCCATATGCTATGCAAATCGTTCTACATGTAGATGGTTTTTTTGGTTATCTTTGTGGAAGAAGGTGAGCGCCATGTCTTACCCCTCAGCCATCTTAATCCTGCCTCCGTTCTTTTAATTTTTTGTTTTTTATTGTTTTTGGGGCCACACCCATGGCATAAGGATGTTCCCAGGCTAGGGGTCAAGTTGGAGCTGCAGCTGCTGGCCACAGTCACAGCAACGCAGGAGCTGAGCCATGTCTGCTGTATACACCACAGCTCACAGTAACTCCAGATCCTTAACCCACTGAATGAGGCCAGGGATCGAACCCCCATCCTCATGGATACTAATTGGGTTCATAACCCACTGAGCCACAACGGGAACTCCTAAAAATAGTGATTTGTTGATAAGAGTACCTGTTCTTCTTATTAGATGAATGAAAAAGTGGCTTCTAGAGCAATATGTGATATGACGTCCCCCCTTAGGTAACAGTGAGTGAGTATAGGTAACGTATGTGTACACACCTGTATGTGTGTGCTGAGGGTTGTCTGGGAGGGTCATAATATTTGTAGCAGTTTGATATTCTTGACTTTGCCCTCACACTTTTCTGAGCCTTTTGAAATTTAATAATCAATGTGTATTGTATAATCAGGAAAAAAACAACACAATTTTCATTTGGAAAAAAATGTTAAGGAGTGTGTGTGTGTGTGTGTGTGTGCATGCTTGTGTGTGTGTGCCTGGGGTGGGTGGAAGAGCATTCTAAGCAAAAGGAACCACATGCACAAAGCAAAAGAGGCTGGAGGATGAGACGCTGTTGTGGTCAGCCTGCAGTGGGGGTGGGGCAGGGGTGGGGGAATTGGGAAAGTACACTGAGTATGAACCTTAGCTTGGCAGTTTGGAAGCTGGGAAGTGACCTGGCTGGATTTGATTCCTGCTGCCTCTCTGAGAATGGCCTTATGCCCTTCACCTGGCATTTAAAGCTCCTCTATTCTGTCTCCTCCTCCTTTCTCTCCCCCTATCTTCCAGGGCTCCCCTTTGCCCGGCCCTTTCTCACCTCCGGTCCTGCGCATCCATTCCAATTCTGCTTGTCCTTCAAAGACTCAGCACTAGGCCCCTTCTCTCAGGAAGCCTTCCCAGATTACTCAGGTTAGCCTTGATTTTTTTCTTTCTCGTACGTTCACCCTTGACCTTTCATACCTGACCTCAAGTCAGACCTTAATTCCTCTAGAACCATTTGTGGAGGGCTATGGACTGAGCGGTCATTCCATAATACCTGGATGCCAGTGATGAGCTGCCTGACCTCTGCCAGCTTTAGGGTCCTGAGGCAGGAGGGAGCAAGTGGGCAAGCAGAGATCCAGGAGTTATTTTGAGCCTATCACGTCACTGACACAGTGCTAAACACTGCCCATAACTTTTTATGGTTATCCCCATTGTTCAGATGAGGAAACTGAGGCTTCGAGAGGTTCTGTGGCAGCAAGTGGTAGTGCTGCGTTGAACCCAGGCTCTAACTCGGAAGCCCAAGCTTGTAACTTCTGTGATCTGCTCATCTCTGGCCTCACCCTCCTGGATGTTGGCAGGGCTGGGCCTGAGTCAGGCCTTCCTGTGCCTTGCTGCCCTGGACTCAGTGGAAATGGACTTGAGGACGGGAAGGTGATGCCATCTCACGTGGGTGGCGGCTCCTGACCCAGTGGAGGATCTGGGGGCAATGTAGCATCGCTGCTGAGGCCTTGAGTGCCAGCGTCCCCAGTGAAGTAAAGCGAGATAGACCCTTCCCTGTGGGGCTGGGAGCAGGGGCACAGTGGAGGAATCTGGAAGGGAAGAGGCCGAGCATATTGACCGGGAAAGAGCTTGCCCACTCCGATTCCCCAGCAGTAGGAGGTCAGGGAGAGGATGGAGGATAATCTTGGGCCTCTGAAGCCACAGCCCATCTGAAAGCCTTCTGTACTGTTCCCATCCATGGGCTCTTCAAACCCTGACAGCAGACTCACAGGTAGGTCCAGTGCCCGTTGACAGAAGAGGAAACTTGGGCTCTAGGAAGGGATCGCCAGGTCTTGGGGAGAAGCCCAGGCCAAGGCTAGAATCCAGAAGGGCCCCGGCCTCTCCCAGCCCAGGCTTGGTGTGTACCCTTGCCTTGATGGGCTGAGCCGGTCTTGGGAGCCTTGGGGGGCCTTTCCTGGGGGTGGCCTCAGCAGAGACTGTGGGAGAAGCAAGCAGCTCTGGAGGCGTGGGCCCCAAGCTTGGGAGAAGCCACGAACCGTGTGTGCTGGTCCTCAGGACCAGCCCTGTGACTCAGTAGGAGTGCTGCTTTGGGAGATGGCCGAGGGGTCTGTGCCCCACGGGGTGTGTGTGTGTGTCTTTTGTCTAAATACATCCCTTCTTCGATCGGTCTTACCCAAAGGAAGAGAGAGGTGTGTGCCTGAAAAGGCTGGAGTGAGGGGGGGCTCAGCGGCCATCCCAGTGTGTTCTGGAATGTTCCCAAAGAGGCCACAGGCGGGAACAGTGTGGGGAAACCCTTGCCGGCCCCGCCACAGCCTGGCAAGCGGCAAAGTGGCCGGCTGCTTTGTGGCGGCTGCGTCTTGGAGGGTTTGCCAAGCACTTTCCGTGAAGTCAATGGGACCTTTAAGCCCTTGGTTCAATGAAATGGGTTAATGTGCTTTGTCCGATCCCGCCGACTCCGAATACGATAATGTGATAATGGCAGTCACGATGCTCGGAGCTGCGATGATCACACGTGCCGCACGGTCCCAGGCGCGGAGGGGGGTGCCGCTCCCACTGCTGCACACTCAGGCCTCACGTTCCACTCATAAAAGCCCCTGCTTCAAAGCTCTTCCAGCCCGACTCCCTATATCCATTTTCGGGACAAATTACCAACACTTAAAAAAATTGGCCCATTTTGCGTAAAAGCCAAGTCCAAATTACTGTTACTTTCCCCTTTGTGTTTTGAAATTTCAGAGAGAGAGGGAAGGGGTGGGGAGCTGGGGGGGGGGGACGCGGCAGGGGATGGAGAGAGGAGGCAGAGGGGAGAAGGAGAGCATGTGAACGGAGGCCCAAGAAATCGTCCTCCTTGTTTCAGTAAAGACGTATTTCTGGAACGATGCTTCAGTTTACTCAGGCTGAAAAATTTGAAATGGGCTGCTTATTAAACAGGCTAAGGAAGCATGCCTATTTTTAGTAGTGCAGTAAAACCTTGGTAATTTGGACCTCTTTAATAAAGATTCCATGATCACGCTGGCTGGCAGGCACACCCAGCGCGTGTGTGTGTGTGCGCGCGCGTGCGCGTGTGTGTGTGCACGCGCGTGTGGGCAGGCAAGGTGGGAGGGCACACAGGTTGCTGAGCTGGAGGATTGGGAGCGCGGGGGGTGGGGGGTGCGGGAGGGCACGGCTGGTGCAGCAAGGGGACAGAGGGCACAGGGATGGGAGCCGGCTTTAAACTGAGTTATCTTTGCTTAGACACACAAGCTCATTGCGAATTCTTCTCTCTGAACACGCTTCCTGGCACCTACTAATTTGACCTGTGTTCCAAGAAGGACGTATTTGAAAACAAAAATGTCACTTCTGTAAAAATCTGTAAGTGTTTACCTGACACAGTGCAACTGGCCTGGCCCCGAATGAGGCTGAGTCCCAGGGGCTGACGCATCACCCCAGGGACGGGATGACTGGCCCCGTGGGGGTGAGGACAGGGACCTGGAGGCAGGAGGCCACTCCCGGTCGTGCAGATCACAGCGCTTTGTATTTTTAAAATAATAGTTAATGATTCATTCCATCGCGACCAAAGTAATGTCATGACATGCTCAGTGCAAAAAAACTTGGAAAGGAAAAATGAAAAAAGAAAAGAAAAGAAAAGAAAAAGCCTCATTTCCCAGCACCCAAAGGTAGCTGATGTGAGTTAACAGTTCGTGCGCTTCCAGACATTTCTCTGTGTGGGTAGAAAAACATGGCACGGTGCTGTGCTTATTTAATATTTTGTAGCTTGTCTTGTTTAGTGTGTTGACAGAGGAGTTCCGTTTCCAGAAAGGCGGTGGCAGACCTAGCACTTAATTTTATGCTAAACTTACAGAGAAGGCATCTACCTCATTTACTCTCTCTTGGCCGTACAGCCGATACTTAGCAGGGGACGTGTCCTTCGTGGGAGCCCCATGCTGTGCTGCGTGGAGGGATGGAGGAGGGGGCGAGGGCCACATGGGCATTCAGCTCTCACTGGAGCCTAAAGAAGGACCAGCTGAAGAGGCCTGCAGGGCACAGTTTTCCAACAAGCAGCAGACCAGCTTGAGTTGTGGCTTTCGCCCCAGGAGGCCTGGGCACCAGCCTCCGAATGCCTCTATGGATACGGTGGAGGCATAATCACACATTATTTTGTTTTTAGGTGTGATGAAAGGCACAGAACATGAAATTTACCACTTTAACCTTTTCAAAAGTATGCGGTTCAGTGACATGACGTGCATTTGTACTGCTGTGCAGCCACCACCAGCAACCATCTCCAGAACGGTTTCCTCATCCGCAAATGAAGCTCTGTACCCGTCAAACGCTAGCTCCCCCTCCCTCTCCCGCTGCCCCGGGCACCCACCATCCTATTCTCTGTCTGCATGCGTTGGGCTGTTCTAGTGCCTCATATAAGTGGCATCATACAACGTCTGTCCTTTTGTTCACTGGCTTATTTCACTTAGTGCAGCATCTTCAAGGTTCATCCGGGTTGTAGGTCTGTCAGAATTTCCTTTTGCTCCAAGGCGGAATGCTATTTCATGACATATTCAGACTCTAATTTGTTTCTTCTCTGTTGATGGATATGAGTTGCTCCTACCTTTAGACCACTGTGAATAATGCTGCTACGGACACGGGTGTACAAATATCTCTTCCATCCCCTGCTTTTGTTTCTTTTGGGTGTATATGCAGAAGTGGAATTTCTAGATCATATAGGAATTCTATGTTTATTTTTATTTTATTTTATTTTTTAATTATTTTATTTTATTTTTTTTGTCTTTTTGCCATTTCTTGGGCCGCTCCTACGGCATATGGACGTTCCCAGGTTAGGGGTCGAATCGGGGTTGTAGCCACCGGCCTACACCGGAGTCACAGCAATGCAGGATCCCAGCCGTGTCTGCGACCTACACCACAACTCACGGCAACGCCGGATCGTTAACCCACTGAGCAAGGGCAGGGATGGAACCTGCAATCTCACGGTTCCTAGTCAGATTCGTTAACCACTGCGCCACGACGGGAACTCCAGGAATTCTATGTTCATTTTTTTAAGGAATTGCCATACTGTTTTTCACAGCGGCTGCACCATCTTACAGTCCTACCTTTCTTTTCTTTCTTTGCTTTTTTTTCTTTTCTTTTTCTTTCTTTCTTTTTTTTTTAAAATAACATGCTTATTGGCCATTTTTTCTTTTCTTTTTTTGTCTTTTTACCTTTTCTAGGCACCTGTGGCATATGGAGGTTCCCAGGCTAGGGGTCTAATTGGAGGTGTAGCCTCCAGCCTACACCAGAGGCACAGTAACGCCAGATCCAAGCCGAGTCTGCAACCTACACCACACAGCTCACAGCAATGTCAGATCCTTAACTCACTGAGCGAGGCCAGGGATCGAACCCACAACCTCATGGTTCCTAGTCGGATTCATTAACCACTGAGCCACGAGGGGAACTCCTGGCCATTTGTATTTCTTCTTGGAGAAATGTCTATCCAAGTCCTTTGCCCAATTTTTTTTTCTTTTATTTTAAGGACCGCACCCATGGCATATAGAAGTTCCTAGGCTAGGGGTCAAATCAGAGCTACAGCTGCCGGCCTACACCACAACCACAGCAACGCCAGATCCGAGCCACGTCTGAGACCTACACTACAGCTCATGGCAAGGCCGGATCCTTAACCCACTGAGCGAGGCCGGGGATCGAACCCGCATCCTCATGGTTCCTAGTCGGATTTGTTTCCGCTGCGCCACGGCGGGAATTCTTGTTCAGGTAAACTTTCAAAAGCAGTGCCAGGACCTGTCTGTGCTGAGAGGGAGGAGCGAGTAAGAGGAAGAAGCAAGAGAGGAGAGAAAGCAGCGGGGAGAGGGAGGAAGGGCCAGGATATGTCTTGTGAAGTGAGGACTAAGGGAAGGCAGCCCTTCGGTTCTTTTATTCAGCAAATCCTTATTGAGCACCGACTGTGTGCACAGTTGTGCACATGCTGTTGTTCACACCTGTTTGCTGCTACATCCTGGCGCTCAGGGGCTGCAGCGACCCTGCCCGGCTGCCAGTGGCCTGCCTCCAGGAGGCTGTGCTCACAGACACAGGCTCTGTCTGCAGACAGGCTGGGATCCAGGGCTCTAGAGCTGTGTGCCTTTGGACAGGTTACATGACCTCCCTGAGCCTCAGCTTCATCTATAAAATGAGGCTTGAGAGGTAAAACATGCGGAGAGCACGGCCGGGGATGGTGTGGTCCTGCCCTCTGCCTCCACCTGCTCCAGTGGCAGCATCCTGCCCCTTGAGCTGCATCTCTGTGGCAGCATCCTGGTTCATGGGATGGCAGGCTCTCTGACCTGGCTGGGCTCTGGCATTGCATCTCCTAGGTGCCCTGCAGGGTAGCTACCTGGTCTGGGCAGTGCCAGCCAATGGGGAGGCCAGGGCCAGGGTCCTGCGAGGACAACACAGGAGTGTGAAGAGCAGGCTTGGGAGGAAGCCTGGGAGGGCAGGCCGACTGGAAGCGCCCACGGAGGAAACGAGAAGCTGGTACGACTGAACGAGACAGGAAGCTGGATTTAATGGTTGACCTTTCAGGGCCCTGCCTGTACCAGAAAGCTTCTCCCTGGCCCCTGCTGCCCACCCCATCTGCCACCCCCCACCCCAGGGCTTCCTCAGTCTCAGCTGTCACCCAGGTCCTCTGCTGCTCCCCCACAGCCGAGGGAGCTCCCTCCTCTCCTGGGGCCTGGGGCTTTTTTTCTCTCTCCCACATTACAGCTAAGTCCCGCCTCTGGTCATGAATACTAAGTGTTTATCTCGCCCGCCACCCCCCCTCCCCAGCCCAATACTAAAGTGATTTACAGCAGGAGAGTGCACAGTGCTTGCATGGGGCCCGGCCCCTGGGCAGAGGGCTGGAGCTCGAGTCCTGACCCTGTTCCTCGTTAGCTGTGCCATCTCAGGTGAGCTGCTGATTCTCTCTGAGCCTCAGTGTCTTCTGGTGTACGGATAACAAGCCCCACCCCACTGTGAGCAGTGCCTGCGGTCATTCTTATGCTGTGCTGGCCCGGGGCCTGGCGTTAATTGGCCTTGAGATGAGATAACCCAAAAGCTAGTGTTGAGCATCTTCATCCCGTGTTGCAGGAAGCAGTTAGAGGAGAAGTCTGGGTGCGAACCCCTCCGTGTCTGAGGCTCATCTCTCAGAGAACAGACTGGCCTGGCTCACCTGCCCCTTCTCAGGCCTAATGGACAGCAGGAATTGGGCCTGGTTCCTCTGGGTCTCCTAGGGTCTGGCCGGTGGAGCATGACGGGAAGACTGGACCACAGGACAAGAAGCTGGGTAACTGGGGGCCCAAGTGTAAGATGGTTCTCGGGGTGGGATGGAGTGGAGAAGGTAGGGCAGGCATGGAAATCAGCAGGACCGTCGGTCGTGACTCACATTCATGGCACCCAGCAAAGTTGGAGGGACAACCAAGGTGGGCCTTGAATGACATTTTCAGAAATGACCTGTTGAGAAACTCAGAGAAGCCCCATGAATGAGGAAAGTGGGTAAGGGGGCCCTCAGGAGGGGAGGCAGGAATCTCACTTTAATAATAATAATAATAATAATATCAGCAATAACAATCCCATCAATAATAGCAGTTTACTGAGCCCTTACTGCAATGCCAGCACCCAAACTCACACTTTATATACGTTATCTCATTTAATCCTTTAAACAGCTGTGTGATGTGATTACTGGTATTCGCTTTTCTTAAAGAGGAAACACACTTAGAGACCTTTAGTCTCTTGCCCAAGGCAACTCAGAGGGAGAGCCAGGACTCAAACTCAGCCTCTCAAAGACCACGGCGAAGGCCCCTGTGGATGCCAGAGCCAAGTAAGTGGCTCAAGAAATGGGGCATTCCCTGGGGCAGAAAACCACCCTCACTCACTTCCCAGACTCGCCTTCTTGATGACGGAGGCTCCCTGGCTGTTTCACGGGGGAGCAGCAGGCTCAGGCGAGTGGAGCTGAAGGGCCCTCCAGGGCCTGGACTCCCCGGTCAGTGCCCCCTCCAAGCAGCTCTTCCAGCTGTGACTTCCCGCTTCCCCTCCAAGTGACTCTGGTGGCCCAGAGGGAGTCCTGCAGCCTGCCTGGGGCCATAAAGCTGGGGGAGGCGATAGCGGTCCTCTCCCTCCGTGACCAGGCACTCGGGGGACTGCAGACACTGGCTTACCGCACTCTCACTTGTTGCCCACAGTGCCTTCAAATTGGTGCTGGGCACCGGCCTCTTGCCCTCTGGTCCCTAATTCGCGCCCTCTCCAAACTTAGGGCAGCCCTTTGGGGTTCGCTTTGTTGGGACCAGGTGAGAACAGATCTGCTTTTCTACCTCCCAGGGGCTGCTCCTGTGTTGCCATCAGGAATCATGGTCTCTTCAAGGTCAGACACCCTCTCCCACCATGTCCCCAAGGTGCTTGGCCTGGGACAGGTAGAGAAGGGGGAGTGATAGCGTTGGAATCCACTCCACGTCCTGCTGTGTGACTTCTTTAGGCCTCAGGGGCCTCAGCCGGGAAACGGGACCACGAACAGCCTTCTCACGGGGCTGTTGTGCAGGTACAGGGGCTCACGGGGGAGAAGCGGGCACTGCACCGAGGGCTCAGGACCCTGAAGGGCTCCATAAACGATGGTGCCACCTCCCCGGACGGCTATGCCTGACCATCCCCGTTGGAAGCAGGACTTTCATTTTCTTCTTACCCACACCACCCCGTTCTTTCTCTTCACAAGCACTCAGCCCAGTTTGTAATTAGATGAGTTTGTTTACTTGTCCTTGAGAGCAGGGACTGTCTCGTTTCCCACTTCTCCATCCCGAGCACCAAGAGCAGGAGCACAGAAAACACTGAACGGACCTCCCCCGTCCTCTGCAGGCGGAGCGGGACTAGGGCTTTCTGCCGTTTCTCAGCGGACTTGGCTTTCAGAGCCCTGGAGAGTCCTCCCCTCCCCCCCCCAGTGATGACCCTGCCGCTGGCGCTGGCGTAACTGGGAAGGGCTGGATACTCTCTGTAGACACAGAGGAAGCTGGGGCAGAATGGCTAGGGGGGACCCAAGGCTGGGTCTCACACTCACCTTGCTGGCCATGGCCCTTGATGGATGATCGGGTCCTTCTGGAACTGCTTTTGCCCTTCCTGCTGCCTGCAGCTGCTTGGCCTGCAGCCCCCGCAGCCACATTACGTCTCCCCCAGAGCCTGGCTTTGGCCCTGCTCTCACCTGAGGCTGGGCCTGACTTTCCGAGCCGCCTTCCCCTCCTGCCCCACCTCCTTCCAGGTCTCGCCTGCCTCCTGCCCTCAGCTGAGACCAGGGCCCCCCTGGCCTTGGCAGATGTGTGAGGCACTCTGCGTCCAGATGTGATTGTGTTTATGTTTCCAGAGAGCGAGGGGTCGGAGCTCTGGACTGGAGCCGCTGGGGGAGGGGTGGTCTGGCTCCAGCCCCCTGCCCAACCTTCCCTTCCCCCACCTCCCTCCTCCAGCCAGTGTATCTGGCCCCGTCCTCCTCAGAACCCCACAGCATCAGGCAGGGCTGTCCTCCAGAAGGACCCCTCCTCACTCCTCCCTGAAGGTGAGAAGATGCCTGGCTTCGGAAGGCGTATGACCTTGGCCCAGTGCAGGGTGTGGTAGGGTTTTGGTCCGGTCATCCGTATAGCAGGGATGACACTCCTGACCTCAGAGGCAGTGCTGATGTGGTTTGGGAACATGTCCCCAGGACTCCTCAGCTATTCGCTGGTGACTAAGCCCATGGCTGTGCCCTACTCTCAACTAGGGCTTGCCTGGGTCCAGCTCCAGGGCAGTGCCAATCACAAGGTGATTCTAAAGCAGGATAACCACCCCTCCTTCCTCCCCCGCTGCAGCTGCAAACATTTTGTTTTGCCATTAGAAGTGACTTACTTAAGGGAAGCAGAATTTTACAGGCGGTTTACAGGCTGGTCTTGTTCAGTAGTTTCCAAAACTCCGGGCGGGGAAGGGGGGGAGGGTGGTGACGGCGGGAGCCACCGATTGTTGGGATGGAGGCGAAGTGAGAAGTGAGCTCTGTGTGATGGACACCTTCTCTGGAACAGCCACATGCCCCTGGGTGGGATTTCGATGCGGAAAAGCCAAGGGAGGCCCTAGCTAGAGTCTGGCGGATCCAGCACCCGCCCCCCACCCCTCCGGCCCCCCATCCTCCTGGAACAGCCAGAGCGGGGCTCAAGGTGGGGGTACCCGGCCTAGAGGAGAAAAGGCAACCCTGGGCCTAAGGAGGCTTTCAGGGTCCCCCACCCCTACGCTCCCGGGAGACACAGACAGCGTGGCACCCTAAAAGCCTGGAGGGTCCCTAGAGACCCAGTTTGGGAAGAGCCTTCGGATTCCTGAGGCCTGGGAAGGGCGGGTGGTCGGGGTAGGGCGGCAAGCGCAGCAGCGCTGAGACCCCGAGCGGCTCAATAGATGCGTACCCGGTGTTCGTTCGCAGAGAGCTCAGAGCGCCCGATGGGTGCCCTCAAGGAATCGGGGATGTACAGGTCCGGAAAGGTTAGGGGAGTGGCGGTAGGGGTCCCCAGGCGGGGTTGGCCTCCGCTCTTCCCTCCTATCCGTAGGCCTCACGGGAAGGGAACGCAGTTCCCCTTCTAACCCTCCTCTCTCCTCGGCCCAATGAAGCAGTCAGAGCTCGGCAGTGGTTAGCACGCTCGTACTATGGTTTTAATAGACGTACATGAACTAGTCGATATAGACAGATTTATAATTCTATACAGTCAGTCCGACATACACAGGGACGCTGTAAACAGGGACGCGGGCCGGAGAGCGGGTGTGCAAAGTGGGCGCGGCGTGGGGCCCCGGCCGCGCCCCGAGCTCTCCCGGCTCGACTCTTGCACAGCGGGCGGTGAGGAGGGGGCTCTTCGCTGGGACGGGAAGGCCACCTCCTAGCCCGGGAGCCAAGCGGAGGGCCTGGGCCGGCGGCGAAGCTCGGGGGCTGGAGGCTCAGAGACGAACCCTCCGCACCCTCCCGCCTCGTCCGCACCGCCAGCTGCAGCTCCGTGGCCTTAAAATAGGACTCCCGGCGAGGGCTCTTCCAGGCGCGCCGGGGCCGTTGGTGCGGCTCCACGACGAGTCCCGGACCCTGGGCTGGGTACAGTGATCCCCGGCCCGACGCCCGCTCCAACTTGGATCCGGATCGAGCTAAGGTACGCTCGGCCGGGCCCAGCTCGGAGGGGGCGTCTAGGTTCGCACCCGGCCGGCCGGGGCCAGGTTGGCCCGGGCTCGGCGCTCCAGTTCTCAGGCGCGGGCCGCTCAGTCCGGGTCCAGCGCCGCGGGAACGCGGGCTACGGGGGCGCCCCCTTCGAGCCTCCGGTCACGGCCCCGCGCCTCCCGCGCCGCGTCCCCTCCGCGGAGTGGCCCGCCCTGCCCGAGCGAGCGAACACGTCCCACCCGCGCCATCCCCAGGGAAATTGCAACTCATCCGTTTTTTCGCGGCACTTTTCTCCGACGTCTCTTTGCTTCGTTTTATCTCGTTTTGGAGGGCTGAGTGGGGTCCAGGAAAGCAAACACAAAACCAAGCCAGAGGTGGGGAGGTGGGGAGCAGGGGGCCGCGCAGGCGCCAGGTCCTCGGCGGCGCCGGCCCCGGCCCCGGCCCCGGCGCCCTGCCGGCCGCCGGCCCGCGTGGCCCGTCTGGGCGGTCAGCTGTTGTACTGGCACGCGTTGAGGCCCGAGGCCGGGCCCTGCAGGCCGCCGTAGCCGAACGACGAGTGCTGCTTGGACTTGAGCCGCAGGCTGGCGAGGCTCGAGTTGCACGTGTCCCGGTAGACGCTGTAGGGCGAGGCGGGTGTACCGTAAGGGCAGGCGCCCGGTGACATGGCCGAGTTAAGCGAGGAGCCAGTGAGGTTGTTGATGTTGTTGAGGCCCGAGTTGGGCATGCCGGGCACGGCGCCCGGGCCCATGCTCGACGGCATGGTCATGGAGGAGATGGAGCTGGGGGCCGAGAACATGGACTGCGACGACAGCGGGCTCATGGAGTTGAAGAACGTGAAGCTCTTGGTGGAGAGCGGCGCGGGCGCCAGGCTCTTGGCGGCCCAGTTGTTGTAGGAGTAGCCAGCGGCATACACATCCTCGTAGGGCTGCACCAAGCCGCTGAACTGGGGCACGTAGCCGCCCTTGCACAGGTCCAGCTGCTGGTTACGCTCGCGCTTGCGCCACTTGGCTCGCCGGTTCTTGAACCAGACCTGGGGGAGGGGGACAGGAGAAGGGTCAGGGCTGCCGAGGGCGGGAAGGCGCCTGCAGCTTCCCCCCGCCCCACCCCGAGCCCTGGCCCAGCTTCCTTCTCTTCGAATAGTTTCTTTTCCTTCAGATTTCCGCCCCTGCCTTGTCTCCATGATGGTTCCTTCCCTGTCCCCAGAAAATACGAGAATCTTTTCCTTTTTCTGATCTTTGTTCCTTTCCCCCAGTTAAATCTGGTTTCTTCTCCTAATACGGATCTTTTTTTTTTTTCCCCCCGACAAATATTTTTCTGGCTTCCTCTCGACCACTTTATCTTCTGCCTTCTTTCCCCATCGGCTCCCCATCTATCTCTTTGATATTCCATCCTTTTTCTTCTCTCAAATAGGAAAGGTAGTTTTCTTCCCTACCTCTAGGAATATGCGACTCCTCTCATTCTTCAGTCTATTTTCCCTTCCTCATATAGTCTGTTTCCATTTTTATTGGCAATATCTGATATTCTTATTTCTGCCCCAAATGTTTATTTTCGTTTGGTCCGCCCTGCTATCGGAACCTCTTTCTTCTTCAAGCAGCTCATTTTTCTTCATTAGCCCCCATTAAAAAAAAAATCCTTTTGCTTTTCCTCCAAATGTTTAGTTTTTTCCTTCTTTCTGACCTTCCTTATGTCTCTTAAATAGTTGATTATTTTTCTGAAATACTCGATCCTTTTGCCTCTCCCTTAAAGATTTAATTTCTTTCCTGCCACCTAAGTGTATACCAAATATGTTTTCCTGCAAATATTTAATTTCCTTTCACTACGTACTGGTTTCTCTCTACTCTCCCCCTCCACCTTTCCCCCCCCCCCCCCGCCCCTCGAAATGCAGGAAGAACCTCTTCTTTCCCAACACCCGATCCTCGCCCGATCCTCCTTTATCCTCCGTACTCCTTTGCCCTCGCCAGCCCTCCTCCAGCCCTGCGCTGTTTCCCGAGCTAGCTTGCCAGTCTCCTGCATCTCAGCCTTCCCCATAGCCAGCACTAACCGCTGCTGATTCTACCCCCACTCCAGCCCTGCTAACATCAAGCCCTGGCAGGATTAGTGAGTTCAGGATTACTGAGTGCTGTCTTCACTCCCTATCACACTGGGCTGGTCAGCCTAACTGGGGAGGGGTGAGAGCTGGGCTTTTAGCAGGGACTCTGTGGGCCAGGTGGGACCTTGGTTTAGCTTGGGACGTGCTCCCAGTATCGGATTAAATATTTGCAGTACCCAGGGAAGAAATGCTTCTCTTGCTGCTCTGGCCGGAAAGTCATGTACGTTTTCACGAGTAACCAAGGGGTGAGAAGAGGGAGGGTGTAGTCCCATCTCAGGTCGGAGACCTTACGTCTCCAAAAGGATTCTTCCTGAGAGCCCCTGGTCCACCAGTCCACCAGAGCTGCTTCCCCACCCGCCACCTGATCCCAGCCCTTAGGGAAAGGGTCCAGCTCCAGACTGGCTGGTGGCTGAGAAAGAGTCAGGTGAAGAGTATCTTAAGGTTTTGGAGAAACCGACTGCAGATGGGACCACTGCTCCAGGAAGTTTTGAGACCCCCCGCCCCAGGCCTAGGCTCTTATCCGGCCTCTCTCAAGCTGCCAGGCAGGACCTGCCTTTCCCTTTCGTTTTCTCGGGAAGGTGCCAGCTGCTCCGAGATCGCCAGCGGCGGGGAATCCTCTGCGCAGTCTAGGGCGGCAACATCCGAGGGGGGCCCCCGGACTCTACAGGGCTGGGGAAAGTCCCCTGGGGCCACAGGTCTTTGGGCGAGGGGCTGCGGTAGAGCCGGAGGGTCACAAAGGATGCGGGTCAGAGGGATCCGAGGCGGCAGCAGCCGAGGCGCGAAAGCACCAAACGGCTCAGCGGCGGCTGGGTAGACCCCGGCCGGATCCTCCGGTGGAGGGAGGGAGCAGGTCTAAGTGGTGGGACAGAGGAATAGTCTGAGCGCCGATCTAAGCGTTCAAGGGCTGCGCTGGACCGGCGGCAGCCTTCGGCGCCGGTCCCCTTAAGGCACACGCCCTGCGCTCACCCGCACGCGTGGCTCGGTGAGGTTGGTCCACACAGCGATCTCCTCCCGCATGCTCATGTCCGGGTAGCGGTTCCTCTGGAACGTGGCCTCCAGCTCCTGCAATTGCTGACTTGTGAAGTGCGTGCGTTGCCGCCGCTGCTTCTTCTTCTTGGCGGGGTCCTCCGCAACGCCGCAGCCCGCGCCGCCCGCACTGCTGTCCTCGGGCCCCTTGGGCTCCCCGCTGCGCTCCTTCTCTGAAGCGGGCAGGATGGGGCATCGGTCACCTCGGGCTTATGCCCTTCTGCACCCCGTCCCGGCTCCACCGAAGCGCCGGCCTTCAGCGGCCGCCCTCCCGCCAGGGGCCCTGGAATTGTCCCCATTAGAAAGAGCCCGCCCGTGCCGGACGTCAGTAGTCACCTCTGGCCCGGCTTGTCTGGGAGAAGAGCCCAGGAGTTGGAGCCCTGGGCCTAGGTCCTAGCTGGGCAGGGCCTGCTCTCACAGCTCGGCTCCTGCTCGATCCCTACTGCTGATGTCACTCGCGAATGTACATTTTTAGGGTTCTTGGAGTTCTAAGCCAGAGGGGAGCTCTGCTTTTCTAGGCAGAGGGTCAGATCTTTCTAGCCCGAAGTTGAAGTTATCCGGTTGGCAGGGCGAGAGCCAGACAGTGGTTTGCAGGCTCTCCACCCTCTTCTCCCCAGGGCTGTGTGGGAGTCCCACGGGGCAGGCACTGCACCGGCCGGTTCTCGGCCTCAGCTCCAGGCCCCACGTCTCAAGGCCCAGAAAATCCCTCTGGCGGCAGCCGAGCAGGCCAGACCCACAGGCTCTGTCTAAGTGACCCTGGGGCTCTGCCTCTCTCTCTTTGAAGCTACACAAAACACATGCAGTCATAGAAACATCGAAGCATAAAGAAAAAGAATTTAAAAACAAAACACAGAAGCCTAGGAAAGCTCACAGCTCTATGCCTAAAAACATTAGAAAGGGTCACACACTCTTAAAAATAGGCAGGTAGAAACACAGCAAATGCAAATTAAGAAGCCAGAAACCTCCGTGCAAACACATCCCTAACTAAATACAGTGCTGTACATGTATAAACTCCAGGCAGACACAGGCATTTATTTATCTGGGACTTTAAAAAAAATCAAGGTACTGTTGTAGATAGTTTTTTTTTAACCCCTTCCCAATAATGCTCTTCTAGAGGTAATTTTTAAATCCCAGAGAAATACAACACTCTAGTTAGATAACTTAAATTCCCCAAATCACACCCCTGTAAATGGACTTTGAGAAAATCCTGGACAAACGCGCCATTTTGGATTGAATTTTTAAAATGTCTCGAAGAATAACGTTGCATGCAGATATTTTAAAATTCCGGAGAAATGTACTTAGGATAGCAATTCTTTCTATACTGAAAAATACACTTAAATTTTAAAGTTTATCCTCATAGACTTGGTTGTTAAAAGCAATCCGTAACGATTTCTCTGAGCTTTAAAAATAAAAACCAACCCAAGCCCACGCCTAAAACTTTTGAAAACAAAAGTACAGTCCAGCGCTGCTTACTTTTTAACCAAGCAACAGAACCTCTCAGAGAAAGTCACTTAGGGATGCAAAACAGAAACAAATAGAGATTAAAAACGCGTAGAGAAACACTCAGCGGTGGATTAAGAAATGAACGCAGAAGAGGCGCCCGTAGCCGGGAGAGCAGGGAGCAGGGCGGCGGCGCGGAGTCAAGACCGCGAGCGATTCGAAGACTCGGGAGCCAGGACCGGGCCGGGTACTAACCTCGCCACGGCCCGCGCCGCCCATCGCCGGCCCAGCAGCGGCCGGGGAATAAAGCTCGAGCCGGGACAAAAAGGTAGCGCGGAGGGAGACGTGCCTGAGCCGAGCTGGAGCCCTGGCTGGGCGGCCTGGCGGCTCCGGGCTCCGGCGGCGCACGTGGGACCGGGATCCCTGGCTTAGGGGGTCCTCGCCGGAGCCGGGCCGAGCCCCTTGGCCCGCTCGCCCTCGCTGTCCTCTCCTTTTCTGTTACCTTAGGTTGTTTCTCTTACTCCCTGTTTGCTTTTCTCACTTTTCCCGCCACCCCTGCCCTTGGGTCTCTCCCTCTCGCAGGCAGTCGCCCACTCTGCTTTCCTGGGCACTTTCTTTCGCCCACCGCCCCATTCCTTTCTGATCTGCTCTTTTCCTTCGGTCCGAGCGACCCCTGTCACCCAATTTCCTCCCCCCCCCCCCGTTCTATTTGCTCCTGATCAAGAGGGGCTGTCAGTCCGACTCTCCGGTCGTAGGTTTCTGCATCTGCCGGTCACTTGGAGCGTGGGGATCTCATGGAACTGCTTTCGGAAAGCACTAGATTTCTGCTTCTTAAAGTGTGTACATTTCCGCGTTCACCCTCAGGTACAAAACGGGAAAAGGAAAGATCCCGACGCTCCTGGGGTGTAGAGCGAGCCTGCCTGCGCGGCGCGGGTGCCAGGCCCTGCTCCTGGCTCCCTGCGCCCTCCTGCGGAGTAGGCTCCGTGCGCGCCTCGCAGACAGCCGCGCTTACCTGGCAGCTCCGTGTCGGACGACTCGCTGGCGGAGTTCTCGAGAGGCTCGCGGGGGTCGGCGGCGCGGGCTAGGTGGAAGGCGGGCCCCATGTCGTGCGGCGGCGGCGGCGGCGGCCGGAGCCCCTCCGGCAGCCGCTCCAGACTCATGCCCCCCTTGAAGGCGTCCATGGAAGCGGGGACCGTGGCGGGCGCTCCGGGGGCCGGGGCTGGGGGCACCCGGCCGCCCTGGCTGCGACCTGGGAGAACGAGAGCGCAGCGTCTAAGCGGCTGCCCCCCAGGGCTGCCCGCGCCCGCAGCGACACCGCGCCCGCCCCATGGACCGCCCGGGGCTGCGGGGCCAGGCGGGCGGCAGCGGCAGCGGTTTCTCGCGACCGGGGGCCCGGCTTCGCGCTCCGCGCTGCGCTCCCGCCGCTCGGGCCTCAGCCGCCCGCCCGGCCCCGGCTCCGGCTCCCGATCCGGGGCCGGTTTCTAAGGCTCCGGACCGCGCCGGCAGAGCCTGTCTTAAAGCGACAGCGCGCACCGCCAGGTTCCAGCAGTCCCTGCGCCAGGGGTGGTGGGTGGGGTGGGCCGGGGTGGGAGGGGGCAGGGAGGGAGGGAGGGAGGGAGGAAGGGAGGGAAGGAGCAGCGAGCGAGGGAGCGCGGGCGGAATCCAGCCCCGAGCCGCCCGCGCCGCCGCGCCCTCTCGGCCGCCCGCCCGCCCTCCCTCCCTCCCTCCCGGCCTCACCCGCGCCCTCCCCCTCCGCAGCCACCTTCCCGCCGCCTCCCCCCTCCCGCGGCTTCGCCGCGCCTCACCCTCCTTCCCCCGGTGACACACCGAGTTCTCCCTCGGCCGCACAAAAGAAACGCATCTGGCCTGCTAGCCCCTCGCGGCTCGTGCCCACCTCAAGCCCCAAATGACTTGTTTCGCTCGGAATCAACTCCAGTCTGGGCCGCCTCGAAGTCCCGAGTCCCCGGCGAGAACAGCCCAGGCCGAGTGAATGTTCACCGAACAGGATCGCACCGACCGGTCGCCGGCGAGCCAGCGCCAGGGCGGGGGCAGAGCCCGGGGCTCGTTCCGGCAGCTCCCAGCCTCGTCCTCGTCCAGGGGCCGCCGGCCCCTCCTTTCCCGGCCTCTTCTCCCGGGACCCGAGCCAGGCTGAGTGACAGCAGCCCGCGCTCTAATGGGCCCCCGGATGCTGCCTCCTAATTAGCTTGGACCCTCTCCCCCAAGGCGGCTTGCTTCTCAGGCCTCCCCCCTCTGCACCACAGTCAATTTTCCGGGATTGGGATAGAACTGATGGCTTCTAATCAGACGAAACGTTTCTGTTGGCTCCAGGCCGCTGGCGAGTGCAGCAGGAGACCCCAAGAGCCCTGCCAGGCCCCACATCCCCTTCCAGAGGACTCTCTCCTTGTTTTGCCCTTTCAGTGGGCTCACCGAATCTGCCTGGCTCTGGCCGTGGCAACCACGGGGTGGGCCTCTGACCCCCTTCAGGGCAGGTTCCCAGGGCCTGGGACCTCACTTTGGCTGCCCAGAACTGCAGGCACAGACCTGGCAGGCCAGGTGACTACAGTTTGCAAACCTAGGCCAGCAGCCCAGGAAGCCTGGGATGGTCTCGGAGTTTGTCTCCTGGGCCTTTTGGTCGCTAAGCTGCAGCTCCATTGGGCCCTCTCTGAGCACAGGCAGAGATGGTCCGCTTCTCAGCCCGAAGAATCAGTTCCTCCCCAGTCCTCCTGCCTCAGGGAAGTTTGGTGAAGGATTTTGCTTAGCAATGGGTAACTGGCCCTGAGATGTCGGAGTCTTGAGCAAACAGGTGACAGCTGGGGTGGTAGGGTGTGACCCTGCTCTGTTCCTCTGGCCACAGCTGGACCCCAGGCTGCCCTCTATGTCTCATCTCGGCCCACCAGTTCCACCAGGCAGAAGCAGCACTGGGCAGGATGGCGGGGGTGGGGGTGGGGGGGGCAGGACTTGTACTCTCCAGGCCCAGCGCCTCACCCCGGGGCCCAGTGTACGCTCTGGGTCCTCCTGGGGACTCTGCTGGGGAATGGCTGTGCAGACGCTCTGCGGCCCCTGCCCTCACCCGGCTCCCTGCCAGAGGGAGGCACCTCCACCCCAGCCTGAGCTCCTCCTCGGTGAGGATTGTGGGGGCGGGGCGGGGGCAGGGTGGAAACAGGCCTGCCTCTCCCTCCCTTGGTCTCAACCTAAGGCCCCCAGCTCTGGCTCTGGGGGGAGAAGGCACACTTCCTTGGGTGCCTGTGAGCACAGGGGGCCTGGACTGAGGCTGGGGCCAGTGGGAGGATGCGTCCCAGGAGTTTGGGTTGGGGGAAGGCTTCAGCAACTCCTGCCCTGTCCTCCCCAAGGGAAGGTCCTCTAAGTTGAGACCCCCAGGATGAATATAGTTTTGGTATAAGTGTTGGGGGCGGTGGTGAGATGGGAACACAGACGCAGGGAAGTATGGCTGTCCAGCCTTGCCCTCAGCCCCATCTTTTAGCACGTTTCTTGGCTGAATCTCCTGAAGCAGCAGCTACCCCCTTTCAAGGAGGTTTTTCTTTTCGGGTGCTGCAGGAGGCCGGGGGTACCTCTTCACACACCACCTTCGGTGCGGCTGCCTTATCCTGATGAGCCAGTGTGCCACCCAGCCTGCCTGGATACACATGGGTGCCAGAAGCATGCGTGAACTCATTTGTCCCTCATACCCACACAGATGTGCTGTGCACACACAGACACACTGCCCACACAGGGGAGTGCCGGCTGCAGTCACATAGGTAGCTCTCTGGGGCCCAGAACACTGATGCTGTTTGGCACAAAATCTGCCTGATAGGGGTGTGTTCCGAGCCTCCTAAGTGTCAAGCCGAGGTGGGAAGCCCCGTGCCTCTCTGGGTGGGGATCTGGAATGAATGGTCGCCTGTGGGCAGCCGGAGGCTGAGGGTCACAGCCCCCCACTCCCCAGAGAGTCTAAAGAGTCAGGCTTTCCATGGATGGGAACTGTTTTGTGACTCTGGAGCTCTAGCTATTCAGAGGGGCTTGTAACCCTCACTGCGGATGCATTTAATGCAGTTATTGAGCACCTGCTGTGTGCCCCTCTGATCTGAGCCTCTGGCAGTGCTCCAGGCAGTCACAATAATCCCTATATTTGGAAATCTTGGTGCCTGCTGTGTGGATGGAAAGGCCCTCAGACTCTTGTGGGTGAAGCTCCATATCCCAGGGGCCCTGAACCCTGGAGAGGGGCTAAGACTGGTGGGGGCTGGCCAGGCAGTCTGCCCTGCTGGAGCTAGGCAGCACTGAGGAGGCGGGGGCGAGGAAGTGATAGATCTAGAGGAGGCCGTGGCCTGATTCTGGGTGTTGGCTGGAGACCTGGGCGCTCTCTCTTCTTCCCCAGCCACTCCCTCCGCTGGTCACTCTTCCAGGCAGCATAGGGGCTTCTTGCACACTCAGATGCCTCACACACACACACACACACACACACACACACAGGAGGCAACTCTTTCAGGAGTAACAGCAGGGGTTCAGCATTCTTTGGGCTTTGCTGTGTGATCTTGGGCAAGGCTTTTGACCAACACTGAAACACTGTCCCTCGGTTCCCAGGTCTGACAGGGGAGCCATCGATCGATCGATTGATCCCCACTGCTGCCTCAGCCTCTGCCTCACTTGACGATGGGCACTGAGGAGAGGAGGGAAGGGGGCTTCCTGGAGCTGGAACCATATGCCCCATCCAGCCCTCCAGGCCACACAGAGCTAGCAATGATTCTGTGACTTTCAGGAAATTTGGGGCTTAGAGTCCTGGCTGGGCTCAGCAGAGGGGCCTGGGCTGTTGGGGGGGTAGTCACCAAAGGGACCCTTCCAGAGTCTGGACTTAGAGAAAACAGACTCCGTGCCCAAGAACGGCTTAGTAATTTTATTTGGAAAGGGTGGTTGGAGGGTCCTCCTAGAGGGCATCCTCTCACCCACTCATGGGAGTACCTGCCTGAATCTTTGCACCAGAATCAAGGGATTTCAGGACAAGGAAAGGAATGTGCCATGGCTTGCCCCCGGGGGCCATCCAAGACTCTCTGGGACATTCCAGCCCTAAGCCTCTTAGGCTGTGGAGAAGTTCAAACTAGAAAACCCAGTCTGGGGAGTGCAGCCTGGACCACCTACCTCCTTCTGCCAGATCTAACACCCTCTCCCCAATAAAAACTCTTGTTTCTTTGAATACAAGCACTCACTGGGTGACTGGGGAAAGGGGTGCCCAGGTACAGGCTGGGAATGGTATCACTGGCTCCTTTAGGCTTTGAGGTCCCCGTTGGTTGGCTTTCTTTCAATTGGGGTTCCCCGGTGGCTTGTCCTGGTGGGAAGAGCTGGGATGTATTCAGGCAGGAGGGCTTAGTGGGGGTGCCGATGGGAGCATGAAACTCAGAACTCTCCGTCAGCAGCTGGTAGGGCCCATCGCTCTCCAGGCTCAGGGCTCCCTTGAGCCCACCGGTCGCTATTTGGTTCCTGAGAATGGCTGAGCCAGGGAAGAGAAGGCTGGGCAAGTGGCTATGGCTGCCACAAACTGGGAGGCAGAGGGTCAGCTTTTGCTGTACACAGCCTTCTCTTCCCAGCAGCTGCTTTCCTGAGAGAAGGGCACTCTGAGCCTGGCCTGAAGGTCAACAATACATCCTAGAGTCCAGGAAGCCTGATCTGTACGTTTCTGTCCACTTCTTTTCCTTTTCTGAGCAGAGATGAGGCATTTCAAAGCAGTCTGAGGAAAAGGCAGAGGGCCAGCACGTCCCCCTCGAGTGCTGCTCCTTCGCCTCTAGCTTTTGTCATGACCCTGGATCTGTTTCCTTGGCCTAGTGGACAGCAACATAGGTTGCCTCCCTCTGGCCCTGATGGCTGCCAGAAGTCACAGGGATGCCAAAAGAATACCTGAGCCTTACTTTCTTGGAAAAGTGGACTCAAATATTTTGATCAAGGGCATTCCTAAATCGGAAAACCTTGGCACGGGGCGCCCACCTGGGGTTCCCATTTCTGCGATCTGGATCAGGGGGGCCCTCGCTTTACCACGTCGAATCCGCTCAGATTTAGAAGGCTGGTCAATTTCAGAATTCCGAAACCCGGCTCTAGAGAAGCGGCTCTAAGCTTGGGAACCCTGCGTCAACACCCAGATCCTGGAGAGGCGTCGGGAATGTCTTTATTGGATTTTGCGGAAGAGCATTTTGGGTTTCGCTCAGGGCAAGGAGAAGCCCGACCTGCGCGGGCCAGGGCAGGCCGCCTTGGGCCGGGGGCGTCTCCAAGCAATGCGGCGGGACATTGGGGTGCGAGGCGGGACATCGGCCGACGTCTGCTGCTTTTCTGCGGCATAGCTACCCGAACGAACGAATGAACGAAGCGGTTTCGTTTAGGAAAAATACCCTCTTGACGCGAAGCTAAAGCCGAAGTCCCCAGGCTTGCAGAGGGGCCAGCGCTTCCGCTAGTGCTGGGGCCCCCATTCCTGGGTGCATCGGGGAGCGGCGGGTGGCCTTCTCGCTTGCCCTTGCTCTCAGAAGTCCCCAGTGGCCCGGGTAACCCTTCGCCGGGCTGGGGCCCTCGCCCCGAAACTGTTGCCCTCTTGGGGTGCCCAAGGCTAAAACGTGGCGTGGGTCCGCGGGTTAGGTGAGGTAGCGCCCGGCGATGGCAGCTGTGATCGTGCGCTGGGCGCAGGAACGAACTCCCGGAGCTGCCTCGAAGGCGCCTGGCCTTTACGTTGCGCTCAGTCCCGCGCCACCGGCTGGACCTCACCTCCTCCCAGAGCAAACAGCGCGCAACTCGGCCACCACCTCCTTGCGCCCCAAAACCGCGGAGACCCAGCGCGCCGAGCCCAATGCCTCTTACCCGAACCGGGCTGCGCGGCTTGTGCGGCGGCTCCTCGGCTCCGGGCTCGCTCGCCACGGACTCTGGCTGAGGTTTCGGCTCCGGCTGGAGCCCGGGACCCAGCTGCGTCTTTGGCTCTGCGCGCAGCTTCGGCTCCTTCTGGTTCGCTACATCCCAGCGTGCAAGGACCGGGCTGCCGCGGCTCGGCCCGCTCCTCCCGCCGCCGTCGCTGCCGCCGCCCGTCGCCCGCGGGGAAGGCGGGGACACGGGCTGGGGAGGCGGGAAGGGGGGAGGGGAAGCGAGGCGCTCGTGGGACCAGCGGGGAGGGGGGCGGCGCGCAGTCCCGCCGGCTAGGGGTCCCGGCCTTCCTCCGGGCGCAGGCTGGGGTCTGCGCGGCTCGTGGCCCGGGCCGGAGGCCGGTGAGCGCGCCCCAGGACTGCGTGCGCAGAGGAGGGGGCCCCGCCGCGTGCGGACCGAGCCGCCGCGGGTCCCCACCCGGCCCCGACGGACTTTCTCTCCCTGGGCTCAGTTTCCCATCTGGCACGTGGGGGCCCGAGCCCGACCTCGTTTAGTGGGGGTCTGGTTGGTATTTCCCGGGTCCCGCCAGGAGACGGTTGACCCGGGGTTTGGAGAGTCGGCTTTTCCCCCTTTCTGCTCAGCCGGCGGGAGGGAGCTGGTCTTGCATGTTGGCAAGAGGAGCCCACTGCGCCGAGCTTGGCAGCCGAGGGGGTTTGAGCACAGACCCTAGAGTTTCTCCGCGTGCACTGAGAGGGGGTTCCTAGGTTCCTAGGGAGGGGCAACCGGCTGACCTGCTCAGCTTGGAGGATCCCCCTGCCACCATCCTTCTCAGGGGCTGGAGTGATGAGGAAATGGGAGACCCACCGCAGGAGGACAGACTGCTGGGGCCCCTTGCCCAGCCCCTTGCCCACACACCCTCCATCGGTGGTCCTGCCTGGCCCTTCCACTTTCACAGGGAGGATTCAACCCTGCCGCGTGGTTGGCCTGTCCCTGGTGGGCGGCTACTGGGAGATGGGCCGGATTGAGGAGAACTGGCCTCCATCCGCAGACCACTGGGTTCTCCATCCGTGGCCAGAGTGAAGCCTTGTCTGAGCCTGCTGTTGCTGGGGCCGTGGGATGGGACGGAGGTTCGGGCGGACCATCTGTTGGGGACCACCCCCAGGGACAGGACAGCCAAGCCTGCCCCGACCCCCGACGGCCAAGGGGCTCAGGGCTGCCTCTTTGGCTCAAGGTGCCAGGAGATGGCAGTGCGGCGGCTGGGCATCAATGTTTCATGAGGTGCCGTTGCTGACGGCGCCTCCCTGCCTGGTTCTTGCCGACAGCTGCTGCAGGAGAGGCCACGGCCCTGTTCCGGCCCTGGCGCCCTCCTGCCCCCGTCTCCAGGGCTACCTTGCCCGGGAACTGGGACAACCCAGACCTCTGCCTAACACCCAAAGTTGGCCTGGCCCAGGTGTGCAGAGGCTGAGGCACTAGGGCCCTTAAAGTGGTCCCTGCACCCTGTCCTGCTGTTGGGGGAATCCACAGCCTCCCCTCGACCCTCAACAGGGGACCTTCTCTTTGGCAGGTGTGTGAGGCTCAATGCACACGGGGTCATAAGAGTCAAGGGTTAGAGTCAGGTCCCCAGTGCCTGTGATTTCAGACGTGGATCTGGGGCGGCCTGGCAGAAATGCAATCTCTCAGGCTTGGACCCTGCCCTTCGGGAATTCTAGCCGCTGCTTCTCCTGCTGCCATGAGTTTGGCCGATTTATGCGTGAAACCAGTCTGTTGGCCAGTCTGGGCCCTTGGGCTGCTAAGCTGAGATGCTACGGACCTTGTCTCAGGCAGCCTCCCCCAACAGCCCTGGGGCCTGGGCATCTCCCAGCATAAAGACAACCAGTGGGCCCTTACTATGTATGGAGGGCCCGAAAGGTGTCTAGCTGGGGTGGCGTTCCCTCCGGTGTCTATGTCAGGAAATTGAATCTTTCTGCTTCTGCACAACAGCGATTTCCTGGGTTTCGTTCCTGTGGTGACTGGGCTTATGTATGTGATTCTCTGTACCCCCTGTTAACAGGCGGAGCCTGTGGACCCAAAAAGTTGCCTCTGAGACCAGATAGTCAGAGTTAGGATCTTGTCTCGTCTTACTAGCTGTGTGGCCTTGGGTAAATATCACATAACCTCTTCCAGCTTCAGCTTCCCTACCTGTGAAAGGGGGGAATAATAAGAGTTTCCGCCTCTTTGAGAAATCTAGGAGCTGCTGGAGGTGAGGGGTGTGGCCTGGTGTAGGAGTGGACAGCCGGGCACAAAGCGGTGATACCTGCCAGGCTGCTTTGCTCTTTAAAAGGGTTTGCTCTCATTTTGGTTTCCTTCTTTCCCCAGGGTGGTCACGTTGGTTTAATTAGGCAAGAGTAGGCTCCTTCTCTGATTTAGCAGACCTGCCCCTCATCCTCTGCTTCACTGCTTGGTCGTTTTGGATCAGGGAAGCTGGGCAGGCAGGTGGGGAAGGGTGGAGGGGGACCAGGGCCTGAAAGCCTGAAAGTTTTTGGTGAACGGAGTAGGTAAAAAATCTTTTTTTTTTTTTTTTATCTTATTTTCACTTCTTCCAAAAAGAATTTTTTCGCTTTTTCCCCTTTAGGTTTTGACATCTTGGGGCATGCCCATTTCTCTCTCTCTCTCTCTTTTTTTTGTTTTTTTTTGTTTTGTTTTTTGTCTTTTTAGGGCCACACCTGCTGCATATGAAGGTTCCCAGGCTAGGGGGCTAATCATAGCTGTTGCTGCCTGCCTTCGGCAGAGCCACAGCAACGCCGGATCCGAGCCGCATCTGCGACCTACACCGCAGCTCACGGCAATGCCAGATCCTTAACCCATGGAGCGAGGTCAGGGATCGAACCCGCAACCTCATGGCTCCTAGTTGGATTCGCTTCCGCTGCACCACAACGGGAACTCCCATTTCTCTTTTGAAGGCAGAGGCATCAGGCATTAGTGAGAGGAAGGTTGAAATGGGCTCCACCAGGAAGAGAAGTGATATGGTCCTTGCACCTGAGTATCGCTTTAGCTTTGAGCTTCCAGGCGCCTAACCAAAGAGGTCAGTGGAGTTGTCTGATGCCTTGGCTTAATCTTTCCTTCCAAACTGCCATGCTGCTTCTCATCAGAAGTTTTTCTCTATGGTACAAAACTCTCAGCTGAACTTGTCACACAGGTTATCCCTGAATCAATGGGTAAATGTCTTTAGCCACAGTTATGTAGAAAGACACAGCAGTTCTTCAGGCAGCATTTCTTATTTCAGTATCTAGTAAGAGCAGTATCTGTCCTCTCCCTTCTTAGCTTATATTTTACTAGTATCGAAATCAGTATTTATGTTTGGATTGATTAAAAATCTATTGTCCCTACTGCTTGTAAGCGCCTCAAGAGCAGAGCTGAGCCTCTCCTGCTAGCCACAGGGCCGTCCCTAGGAGGAGCAAAGGAATTTGGCTGTGCGGATTGGCTGGGTGCAGCTCACATGCCCCTTGCTGAACCAATCACTTTGTGGGGAAGAGTGACTCAGGGCTGTGATTGGTCAGGTTAGGGTCACAGGCTCCATCCCTGAAGGATGGGACAGGGAGCACCACCATGTTAGGGAATAGTCCCCATACGCCCCCAGGAAGACTGGCTGCTGTCCTGGAACACGTCCTCCAAGCTGCTGGTGGCGGGGAATGGGTTGGTTCCCAAACCTTGAAGTCCCTGCCCCATGAAGGTTTGCAGAGGGTTGCTGATGGTGTTGGTGAGAAGTTTACTCTGGTGCGATGGGGAGGTCCTGGCTCGGTTGGGAAGAATTTGAAGTCCATCAGGATTGTTCTTGCTTTCATCTATGGGAAGAGGTGGAGGACGACCAGATAGTCTGAGGAGGCTCAGAGTCTACTGACTCACATGTAGAGATGGATCCATAGATCAAAGGAAAGCATCTATTGTACTCCCTTGTTCATCTGTGAGGAGGGAAGTAGAGGCTCTGGAGGTAGAGAGGAACCCCTAGATCAGGTAAGGTATTAATTTATTTGAGCACTATTATATTGCACTTTGAGCTTCCTGGCAGCCAAAGCAAAAATAGAACCCATTCGGGCATCTCATGTATTTTTTCCATTGCAGACCTATCAACATTCACATGGAATAATGGAAAGAGCTCTGCTCTGGAACTTTCCTGGACGGGCCTCTGTCAAGTCAGCCAAAGATTAGAGAGCACATATTTCTGTGCCTGTGATTGCAGAGATACAAAGACGCATGGCTTCTGCTCATTTGGGTTGAGCCAGGGAGGCAGATGGGGGAAGCCGTAGCCATAATTGAAGCGCAGTGTTGCCTGGTGTCGAAGAGCCTTGAATGACGTACAGGCCTTGAGTTTGCCAGCAGTATCCCCACCCCTCCACCCCTACCCCTGCCTCGCGGGAATAGCCCTGAGACAGGTGGTAAGGCAGGGAATGGGGAAAGAGGAAGTTGGAGCTTTCTGTGGAAACCAGAGGGCTTCACAATCCTGGTGAGAAGGGTGGGATTTTCTCCTGAAAGCAAAGAGGAGCAGGTGAAGGTTTTAAACAGAGAGATCGAGTCAGATTTATATTTTAGAAGATCTCTCTGTCTGGGTGGTGGAGGATGGAGATGAGGAGGTGATGGAGAAGCAGATTCATGCAACATCATTCACTCAGCCACTCCATCCATCTTTTTCTTGGTCCATCGGTCCATCCACTTGCCTGGAGCACAGGAGGCTACACGCTTCGCATGGGAATCACGAAGGTGAGAAGTTGAGGTCCTTGCTTCCAGAGCTGCCCCTTAGAGGGCCTCAGTTTACCCTTCTGGAGGGCTGGTCTGCCTGCCATCCTCACAGGCTCTGTGGCTTTCGCTCAGGAGCCTCCTGGATGTCTGCTGCTGCCTGGGGACACAGGGTGTTCAGGAGCCACTACTGCACACAGACAGTTTGGGGAACCGGCGCAGAGAGTGGTCCCGTCAGAAGCTTTTAAAATAATTACCTCTGCCTGCTTGGCTGACGGGCCGACGGCAGCCTATTAGCCCTGAGTTGGAAATTCTGAATTGTTTCATGACAATTGAAAACACGATTGGAGGCCAGGAGGGAGCTGCCCATGAAATATTGATGTTGCCTCGGTGTTGTGGGGCTGCGCCCCTCACAGCCGGGAACCCTGGATGCTTAGGGCTGGTGGCTGCAAGGTGACTGCCATTCTCCCCAGGGCCCCTCAGGCCAACTGCCCTGCCCTGCGAGGACACGGCAGACTTGTGATGGCCCTGGGGGACCTGTACCTCTCATGCCTCTCTCTAAGCTGCACCCCGCAGCCCTCCAGCCCCACTTCCAGGGCTGAATGGGAAAGAACATGGGAACTTGAGGGCACTTTCTCAGCTCTTCAGTGGGAGATGCCACCACATCCTGCCCAGCAGGGCTGCGATGCATAGGGATGGCCGTGTGTACAGGGTCTGCGCTCAGCCACAGGCCCCTGAGCTCAGCAGGAGAAGCCCTCGGTAGGTCCTGGGGTCAGCGCAGGGCTGGCTAGGAGCCCCTGCTGGATGGATCCCCAGGACTTGTGGTCCCTTGTCCTCTGTGGACTGCTTTGAAGCCCTCTGCGTTTCCCTCTTCTCTGCAAATCCTATGGAAATGCTAGTGCTGAGAAGATGCGTGCTGGCCTGGCAGGCATGTCTCATGAGTGAGTGCCCTGAGGTCTTGGTAAGGGATCCTGCTTGGCCAGCCCAGGCCTCTGCCCATTGAGATGAGTCCCTGCCACCGCAGAGGAACCTGGCATTAATGCCCTGGGTGCCTGCCTTCGGAACCTTCCCCAGGCAGCAGGAGAAGGACTACTGCTCTTTGGGCCCTTGACTTGTCAGTCATTATTCGCACTGTGGAGCTGCTAGCTACCCATTTTGCAGATGAGGACAGTGGAGGCTGTGCTTCATTCTTTCTGCCCACAGGCAATTTCAACAATACCCATTCTATGTGCTGGCACTGGGGGCGGAGTGCCAGGAACTCAGAGGTCAAAGACAACTTCAGGGCAGTCCTTCAGGAGGGATTGGATCTAAAGATGAATGCTTGCTTGCTTGCTTGCTTGCTTATTTATTTATTTATTTTGTAGGGCCACACCCATGGCATATGGAGGTTCCCAGGCTAGGGGTCAAATTGGAGCTGAGGCTGCCGGCCTACACCACAGCCACAGCAATGCCAGATCCGAGCCATCTCTGTGACCTACACTGCAGCTCATGGCAACACCAGATAACCCACTGAGCAAGGCCAGGGATCAAACCCATATCCTCATGGATACCAGTCAGGTTCATTATCGCTGAGCCGCAGCGGGAACTCCAAAGATGCATGCATCTTTAGACGTGGGGCAGGTTAGGAGCTGTGGGTGACCGAACAGGGGCAGCAAACCTACCCTGGAGCTCAGGGCAGGCTTCTTGGAGGAAATGACCTCCCCACTGAGCTGGGGTGTTAGAGGGAGTCTGCCCTGGAGCTCTCACTTCTCTGGGTTCCATTGTGCATATAGGGAAACTGCGGCCCAGAGATTCCCTCCTCTAAGGACAACTCTGTCCCCTGGGGCCTCCATCTGGCACAGGCCTCCGTCTGTCCGCTCCCTGACATTGACTGTGAAATCCGAGGCAGTTACCTCTGCCGAGGACCCTCCTTTCTGGGGGCTGCCTGCACACCTGGAGGTTTTGATCAGGGCCCACTGACCTCAGCTAGCCAGGTGGTACCAGCCGGAGTTCAGGACACAGGGTGGCCAGAGCTGCGGGTGAGCCAGAGCTGCCACCTCTCCTTCCTTCTTCCTGTGTTGGGTTCTGGCTCATACTCAGCCGCCATCCCCCAGCCCCCAACCTTGAGTGCACACAGCTTCTCCCTCCTGGCTTCTCCCAGACACCTCAACTTCACTGCCACCCGCTGTGGCTGTGGGACTGCCAGGATTCTTGCCCTGGGGGGAGTGTGTGATACGGAGGACAGGGTGGCATTTCAGGCTGGGCTTTTGAGGGATGGACAGGCTCCGCCCTGGTGTGCCTGCAGCTGGCGCCTCAGGGGGTCCCAGCGAGTCCTAGGGGCAATGCTTGTCTGTGCACAGAACCCAGATCCCAGCCGAGGAGACCAACGCAGAGTGCGGGACGTGTCTTGACAAATGTTTGCCAAGTCCCTGGCTGACTTGGAAGCCTGGAGCGAGTTTGTTTGGCAGAACAAAGGGGAGCGCAGCCTCCAGCGGGCCATAAACAGTGAGGAAGGAGGAGCAGCTCGGCCTGAAGGCTCCATGGGTTCTTGTCCCGGCCGAAGGACCCCGAGTCCTCTGCTGAAGGATCCCGCTGTCCTCTCCCACATGCTTTGCACTGGCTGCCAGGGACCATGCTGGTGGCAGCCATCCTGCCCCCTGAGCTGGGGCTCCTCGGGAACCCTTGGGTGTTGGGGCATCTGAGGGGACCTGAATAGGCTTGGAGGTCAGCACGTCCACACGTCTCAAGGTCCCTCTTCCTCTAGGGATCGGGATGTTTGGCAGGGCTTCCGAGAGGCAGCGCTGATCTGGCATGAGACCTGGGAGCCTGTGACACCTGCCTATTCCCAGGCTGAACTCCCTTCAGCCCCCTCCCCCTTCTCTCTGCCTTTGGTCTCCAAAGGGGGAGGGCAGAACAGGAGAGGTGGGGGGCGGCTGGGCCGGACCCTTGCCCTGCCTGGGCCTCTGTTTTCTCAGCTGAATGTGGGATCCTTCTGCTCGGTCAGCCCGCCCCCGACCCCCCTGGGTTACTGCAGCTGTCAGGCGAAGTATGGAGAGAAAGGCAAATCAGAGAAGGCTCTCCAGAGCGGCTAGCTTTTTTTTTTCTTTTTAGGGTTGCACCTTCAGCATATGGAGGTTCCCAGGCCAGGGGTCGAATTGGAACTGCAGCCGCTGACCTACACCACAGCCACAGCAACTTGGGATCCAAGCTGCGTCTGCGACCTACGGCATAGTTCACGGCAATGCCGGATCCTTCACCCACTGAACGAGACCAGGGATTGAACCGGCGTCCTCAGGGTACTTGTCAGGTTCGTTAACTGCTGAGTCGCAAGGGGAGATCCTAGAGGAGCTAACTTTTGTATGGGGTCCTGAGATGTGGGCAGGATTCCCTTCCAGCAGAAAGAAAGGCCAAATGGGAGTGCAGACACAGAGGTAAACATATGCAGGTGGGGGGTGGGGAGTGCTGGGGAATCTGTAAGTTGAGTGTTTATGGGGGGGGGGGGTGCTGGGAGCTGGCTGGAGAGGCCAGGACAAGGGCCCAGGGATCTCCCTGGGGAAGTGAGTGAGCTGGGAAAGGGCCCTGAGCTGGGCTGTGCTCTGGGATGGTGGGAAGGGGGCAAGAGACAGTGGAGGTGGGTCTGGGGGAGGGGCGGGAGGTGGACAGCAAAGGGCTCGGGCTTTCTCCTCTGCGCTGGGGGTGAAGGTCCAGCAATTGGGCGGGTGGAGATAGGGGGCTGGCAGTGGGGATGGGGCTGTGGTGGTGTGAATGGGAGGGTGGCAGTGGAGATGGGGGCGGTGGTGGTGGTGGGCATTGGGGGTAGCTAAACCCTGGCCTTCGCTGATGGGCTCGCTGGCTTCCCAGGGCTGAGCCACTCTCCTTCTGAGTGGAGGCAGCCCGGGGGGTCCTGGGCTCCGAAGCCTGGGCCCCACACAGAGGGCTGGCCTGAGCTCCCAGTGCCTCCCTCTGTCTCTTCATGCTGGCCCCTTGATTCTGCAGCCCATGCACCCAGTGTTCTCCAAGGAGCCCGCTGCAGGGGAGCGGTGGTGGGGACACCTGGTGGATGCCATCTGGGCGCTCGCCTCCTCCCAGAGCCGTGTCACAGGCCCGCCCAGTCATCATCCAGACCTCCCTGGCCGTGTGCCTCCCTTTGGGGCTGGGAGCCTCAGGGCCCAGGAGGGGAAGGGACTCTCCAGGATCATAGACGCATCTTCATTCAGAAACCTTATGGAGCCCCTTCCTGGCCTGGGGTCCATCTGTGGCAACAGCGAGGCCACAAAGAAGCCCCCTTCACCTTCACGATGGGGAAGAAGGGACTCGTTGGGTGGCAGCTGGGCTGCATGTGTCGAGGAAGCTGTCTCAGTTCCCAGGAGGCTGGTGGCTCACCCTGTTGGGGGCGTGGAGGAATGTCGAGCCTGGCCTTTCTGGAGCCTGGTTCTGGGTCCATGGATCTAGGGTACCGCCCCCCTGGCCCCCGCTCCCCCACGTGCTTCTGTTTTGCTCTCCGCCCTCTGGCGGCTGTCGGGTGGGGTGGGTGGCAGGAGAGTGGGAAGGGGAAGCAACATTTCCTTTCCTCCACCTGCTCTTTGCCCCAGTTTGGACTGTTTGATGCTCAATCTCTTGAATTCAGTCTCCATTCTCCATTCTAATCACTTTTCTTTATCTTTTTTGGTAACATACGTACAATATGGAAGTTTCTGGGCCAGGGATTGAACCTGTGTCACTACTGTGACCTGAGCCGCAGCAGTGAAAATGCTGAATCTTTAACCTGCTAGGCCACCAGGGAACTCCCTGACTTATTGTTCTGTTTTGGTTTGGGTTTTTGGGCTTTTTGGGGTCTTTTTTAGGGCTGCACACACAGCATATGGAGGTTCCCAGGCTAGGGGTCAAATTGGAGCTGTCGCCATCGGCCTGCACTGCAATAGGGGATCCGAGACACTGATTTTTTAAGTTTTATTTTATGTACCTAAAAAAAAAAAGCCCTCTCAAAGATTGGGCTGATGGAACAGTTTGGTATCTGGATTCTGGTGGTGATTTCATGTAACTGCCCATGGGGTAAAATGACAAGACGCCACAGGCTTTAAGCAGCGTCAGTTTCCTGGTGCACGGCAGTCACGTGACCATGAGCAAAGCGAGGAGGGGTGCACAGGCCTGTCTATCCTATCTGGGCAACTTCCTGCGGATCTATATTATTTCAAAATAAACTGTTAAAAACAAAGAGGCCAGGTTGCGGTTCTGCTTGGAGGGTGAAGCGTATGTCCCTGCAGAACACAATAGGAGTTGTTGGGGGAACCTCGGAAAAGGTGGGGAGCCAGGGGCCAGGGCGTTGGCGGGGGAGATCAAGAGTGGCTGGGGCGGAGTTCCCATCGTGGCTCAGTGGTAACCAACCCACCTAGTATCCCTGAGGACACGGGATTGATCCCTGGCCTTGCTCAGTGGGTTAGCAGCTCAATGGGCGTTGCCGTGAGCTATGGTGTAGGTTGCAGATGTGGCTCGGATCCCGTGTTGCTGTGGCTGTGGTGCAGGCTGGCAGCTCTAGCTCCAATTGGACCCCTAGCCTGGGAACTTTTGTAAGGCTGTGGGTGCGGCCCTAAACAAATGAACCCCCCCCCCCCAAAACTGGCTAGGGGAAGAAACCAGGAGTGTGTCCTGAGTCCTGCTGGAGCCCAGCCAGGGCTGTGGCGGAGGGGACCCACGGACCTCCATGGCCAGAAGCACGGTCCTAGAGCAGGGTGGTGCGGCTGGGCTGAGCTGGGAGCAGGGAGGAAAAGCTATGTCGTTTTGCCTCCAAAGGACCTCAGAAGCAAGGGCCTGGGTGTCGTATGAGCCGAAGAGAGGCGCATATGGGATGTCTGTGCTGTCAGGTGCCCAGGTTGCCCGGTAGCAGGTGGGCTCTAGAGACAGCAGGGCTGCATGCTGGGCACCTGGCTCAGGCCGCCGGGATGCCTTTGGATGCAGGTCTGCTGTGGGTGCAGTGGTCTGGCCACATGGATCTCTGTCCCCCAGGGGCAGCCCCGAGTGAGCCAGATTCTTGGGTATTTCCCCTGCGGTGGCCTCGTCATCTGCTTTCTCGTCTAGTCTCCCCTTGGACCCTACCCTCCCTGTTGTCCTCCTTCGTGATCCAAGAGTGCTGCTTCCAGGGCCATCGAAACACCTTCCCACACCCTTTACCTGCCCGCGAGGCTCTTCTTCTTCTTTTTTTTTTTTAGGGCTGCACTAGCGGCATGTGGAGGTTCCCAGGCTAGGGGCTCTAATCGGAGCTGTTGCTGCTGACCTGCGCCACAGCCACAGCAACATGGGATCTGAGCCATGTCTGCGACCTACACCGCAGCTCACAGCCATGCTGGATCCCTAACCCACTGAGCGAAGCCAGGGATCGAACTTTCAACCTCATGGTTCCTAGTTGGATTAGTTTCCCCTGCGCCACGACGGGAACTCCTTTTGAGGCTCGTTTAAGTGGATGCTGGTCCCCTGTTTCCTGTCACCCTCTGCTGTCCCTGCGTCCCCTCCATGGGCTCACCAGCTACCCAGTACCAGCTATTCATTGACCGGGGGAGGACTCCCACCTTCTCTTTCTTTTGGCAAACTCCTCCTCACTCATTCAGGCCCAGCCTGGAGACCCCTCTTCTGAGCAGCTTCTCCAGCGCCCCCTCCCCTGATCACGCTTGCATCTACTGTCCTGCTCCCTTGGCACAATCCCTGATTTTGCCCCGTGTGTACCTTATATTCGTGGGTCTCTTTTGAGCCACAGACTGTGGGCTCCCTGGGCATCAGGACCCTGCCTTTCTCCATTACTCTAACACTGTCCCCCACCCTCAGGCACAGGGGCCCGTGTTAGGAGCCCAGGAAGGTTCGCCACACACATGGGGCCAGGGATCAGCCACTGTCATTGAGGTGAGGCTGAGAGGAAGGTCTGAGGCTTCCAGGGCATGGCCGGTCTGGGGAGATGAACAGGGAACACTGGCCTCTTGGCTCCTTTGCTGCCGGGAAACCCAGACACCCAATGAGAAGGCAGCTCCCATGTGCTGAGCTCCTTCTGTGTGTCCCATCCTGCAAGGTTAGGACTGACTGCCAGCCATTCAATGGATGAAGGCACCAAGGCCCAGAGGAAGTTGCTGCCCCGAGCACTGAGGGGAGGAGCCGGGATTCAGAACTCGGTTGTTTGATGGAGGAGCTCTCCCCCACCCCCGTACTTTTAACCATCACATAATCCAGGAAAGTTCAGGGGGATGAGCCTTAGCCTGGGTGGAGCCCTGGGAAGCTGTAGGGCCCCAGCCCAGCAGGGAGCACCAGATGATGCTGGGGGAGGAGCCCTGACTTCAGTGGATTTGGGGACAAGCAATGCAGAGTGTCCCGATGCGGGCTGCCTCGTGATCTCAGGAGAACCCCATTCCCAGCCTCGGCCCTGCTGTCCTGTGGCTGCATCGCAGTCAGGACCGCAGGGAGAGCCTGGCTCCGCAAATTTACTGCCCTGCTCAGGAATTCCTGGTCCACGCCAGATCTGGGTGTCTGGGGGACAGCTGGCTGGGCTGGGAGGAAAGCTGGAGTTATCTTGATCTCCAGATGAGGTGGGAGCTGTTCGTGGAGTTGCCAGGGAAGGCTCTTTGCCTTGGATCTTGCTCCCTCTCTCCTTCCGGGCCCCGATAAAGGGTCCTAAACACAGGGCCATAAAGGTGGCCATAAAAACAGGAGAAATGCTGGCGCAGCTGGCTTATCAAAGCACATCTCAGGCACCAGCCAGGTCTCCCTACTTCAAGTTTATTTCTCCTCCTCTGCTTTCTCTCAGAAGGTGTCTCGTAAACAGCTAAGAGGGTCATTTATAAATGTCTCTGCCTTCCCGTCGCAGCACAGGCGCTGCCGCTTTGCTTTCTGTGCCTCCAGGCGCGGAGGTGGTAAAGGCTCAGACTGGGCACTCCCTTCTCCCAGGTGCCGGCCGAGATGAGACATGGAAGCCAGAGGCGTCCCTGTGTCCCCAGAGAGGGGCGAGGCTCCCAAAGGTGAGTGATGGTGACATCTTTGACCCTGGTTCTGCCAACACGTCCTCCCCCCATTGGATTGATGGGGTCGGGAGTTGCGCCGACCTCTGGGAGGGGGCTCCTTGCGGTAGTTGACCCCGACGCAGAATCTGTCCTATGGCATCAGAGCAGAAAGGGCTTTAGAGACGGCCTGTACAAGTCACTCGTGATTCCAGTGAGGCCCAGGGATGGTGGGGGCGCTTCCCTGAGGTCTCACAGCAGTTAGAGGTGGAGCCAGGAGCAGAAAGGGAGTGGAGGAAGCGCAGCCTGCTGTCATTCCTTCTGCTTGTGGACCACGGTTCAGGAGGTGGCAGGCTTCAGCATCCCCTTTTTGTCCGATCTTTGCAGTGACTCTGCGCAGAGAGCACTCTCTCCAGGTTCCAGATCGGTGCTAGGAGACTGGCTTGCCTGGGGACTCTGTGAACTGCAACACAGCTGTCTTCTCTTTGCCTCTCCTGTTCCTCACAGGGGTTTCCTTGTTGAGTTTCTCCTTATTCAGTTTCAAGAGAGGTTCATGGTCATTAAAACACAGTCCTTGGAGTTCCCTGGTGGTGCAGCGGGTTAAGGATCAAGCGTTGTTGCTGCTGTGGCTCTGGTTGCTGCTGTGGCGCGGGTTCATCCCTGGTCCCAGAATTTCTGCATGCTGTGGGCAGAAGAGCTGATTCCATACCCTCCACCCTGCCCCCCCAAAAGAAAAATACAGCCCTCAATACCCCAGTTCTCCTCTCCTAACCTCCTGTCAAGCTCCCAGCTTCAGAGCCCCGAGAGGAAGCAGAGTTGAGTAGTATCCTCGGCCTTTTGTCCTCCTTCCTTGGGGAGGGGGGTGGTTCCTGCCAGCTGGGGGCTATGACTGGGCTTGGATGAAGCCCCTCAGATGGCTGAGAGACCTCCAGTTCTTGAAGGTGGGTGGGTAGGGAAGGTCTGAGTGGGTGTGAGAGGAGCCTTGGCAGTGGGAGCCTGAACCTCAGCGGAGTTCCTGGGTTCCTGTCTCCCTGGCGGCAGCCCAGGGCTTGGCATGCAGCAGGAAGCACTAATTGCACAAATTAGCCCAGCCTTGGGTGGCCAGGCTAATTGCACCTGCCTTGGCCACAGAGTTGGGCTGTCTCTGTGTTGTATCCCTTTCTGCTAAGAGGTAGCCATGAGAGTCCTCTTGTGGCACAGCAGGTTAAGGATCAGGATCTGGCGCTGTCACTGCAGCAGCTTGGGTTGCTGCTGGGGCACAGGTTCAATCCCTGCTCCAGGAATTTTCATATGCTATGGCCACAGCAAAAAAAAAAAAAAAAAAGGGAGTTATGGATTCTGTCCTATCTATTTAGAACTCCCCCCGACCCCATCAGGCCACGGTGTCTCCACACTGGCTGCTCCTCAGCCCCGTGGCACTTGGAGGGTTTTGCTCGCAGCTCATCCACCTCTTGCGAGTGGATTCCTTCGTGTGGCCTGATTCAGTACATGAACAGTCCTCCCAAAATAGATACTCCCTGTTTCAGAGGCGGGGTACTCACTTTGATCGGGAGAAAACAGGCTTCACGTGCCCAGGTGACCTGGCTGGGGCGGCACAGAGGGCTGGCGACAGAGCCAGGAGGATAATCCTGGCCTCAGTGTGGCTCCTTTCCCTGTTTCCTTGCCTGGAGAAACTGGCCGGGTGTTTAGGGGAATGTGCAGCGTGCAGGCTGCTGTGGTGGAGACCCTTGTGAGGCCATGTGGCAGGGCGGGGGCAGAGAGGAGGCCCTCGTGTCTGCCTGTGCCTGTAATATATTTGAATTATCTCTGCAGACGAGCCCTGATTTAGCAAACAGTCTAGAGTAAACCTCAGCTTGAAGACAAAGACAATTGACACTGGGCTTGAGTGGTTCAAAGGTTATTGGCACAAAACTGTCGGCTTTGTTTAGCCGAGGGACTGTATTTATGACAGGCGATACGGCAGTGCCGTCCATAACGGGCCGGCAGCGGGCTGCTGTCGGACGAGAGACAGCCTTTTCCCGTTGAGCCTGGGGTTTAGTTTCTTTGCCGGGAAGGGCAAAGGCAATTTGATTCTTGGCCAAGTGGCTTTATGGGTTGCTGTCTTAGGTCTGGTGTCATCATTTGGGTCCTCCGTGAACCTTCCGGGGGCGGGACAGCGCCACTCGAGAGAATTGTTTCCTGGGTGTGTGCCGTGGGGTGACCCGGGCTGGCAGAGGTCACTGGGGCTCTTGGGAAGGATGTGATCAATGCGTTTCCCTTTGACCTCTAATCTCAGGCCCACATACATAGTAGCAGCTCCATTGAGTCCCTGGGTCCCTAACACTTCCTGTGTCCCTTGGATGCTGTGATGAGTTTAGGGAAAAGGAACCAGGGGCGTTTGGCGCCGAACAGGTGCGCTTGTCTGCCGTGCCTGCGAGGCGTGTGTTACAGGCACCAGCTTCCTTGGAGAGGACTGATCCCAGGAATGAGCAAACTGTGGGTGGAAGGAGCCTGGGCCAGAGCTTGGCAGAGGCATGTGTGGGAGCGGCTTTTAGCGAAAGAGGAGGGGTCTGTGTCAAGAGCCTGAACCTGTGCTTCTTTGGTGACTTGGTGACCCATTCCTTCACTGCTGGGAATCCATCCTGAGATCCGGGCAGATGTGGCCAGCGATTCGTCCACCTAGATGTTCCCTGCTGTGTTTTCCATAACGGCACAGAAGGGGAAACCGTTGCCCCCGTGGGGGATTTCTTTGGCGTGTTAATAAAATGAAATACCGCACCCTGGTTCAGGTTGATGTGTGTAAAGCATTTTTAATGATTTGTCAAAACGATTCTAAGGAGAGGAAGGGGACTTTTTACACATCACCTGCAAACTGTCTTTTCTCTTGGGTAAAAAGTCTCTAAAGGAGGGAAATATGCTAGAATATGTGGACGTTCGCTCAGGTCGGGGGACTGTGGTTTTCAAATTCTCATCTCTTGGCGGTATATGTTTCCCCTTTCTGCTGGGGGTATGCATTACTTTTCCGCCTCAAGGACAGTGCCTGAAGGAATAAACCACACTCCAAGTTCCCACCCCTCCAGAGATTCCCACTCTTCTCCAGGCCTCAGTTTCCCTGGGCATAAAAGGACCCTGGGCTGTTCTTGTTCTGCTCTGGCTCGGGTCCTGGGCTGGCAGGAGTGACCCTCTGGGCAGCTTGGGCCGCCTGCCCGTGATCACTGTTTCCCGGATCTGATGGATGGGTCACGTAATTTTAGTGCCTGCTCGGGCAGCTGCCTCGGGGTGGCCCCAGCCGCTGGGCAGATGGTCAGCGTGGTGTCGGCCATGTTGGCAGCATCTCTGCAGGCCGGTGAGGTCCGGGCATAGCTTGAGCCACGGGGGGGAGGATGCTCAAGTGTCCGTGACTTGAGAAGAAAGCCATCAGCCAGGATCACTGCACTGAGCCGAGGGGACGGGGGCGCCTGCAAGGGGTGAGGGAGAAGCAAGGGTCACAGACCCTCAGCGCCGAAAAGTCAGTTCTCTGGAATTCCAGAGGCTGGCCTGCCCTGTGCTAGGGCTTCCAGTGTATGGCTACGACTTGTCCCTCAGTCCCGTCTGCTGGTCGGGGACCTGCACGGAGACGCGAACATTTCCGCAACATGTCTTGGCTGAGGGCTCCTTCTGAGAGCAGGCAGCCGTGGGCACTGCGTCCTTAACCAGAAGAGCTGGGAGTGTGGGGTCTCTGGGGATATGAACTTGAGAACATCTCAACCAAGAAGAAAGCTCACGGGCGAATGGAGAGCAGGGCTCCGTTAATGAGCAGGGACAGGGCTGCCATGACCTCGTCCCTGGTCTGCTGTCTTCAGTCTTGTGTCACCTGCTTTGCACATCAAGCCACCTGTCTCAGCCTAGCTGATCTGTAACGTCTTCTCCGACATGGCACTATAGAGCCTGTGAATAAAGCCAAGACCCCTAAGTATGGCGTTCAAGACCTTTCCTCAACTTGGCCTCAACCTATTTTTCTGCTTTTATGCCTATAAACGTCCTACTCTGGTTAACCCATGTCCTGTCCCTTCTCTACCCTTGAACACACTTATAAACCCTCAGTTTTCCTTGGGCTGGAATGCCCTTCTTCTCCTCTGCCTCATTTCATCCCTAGCTATTTATGGAACACCTGCCTTGGACTGGGTAAGATTCAGCTGATAAACTCCTATTCAACCCTCAAAACCCACATGGCTTATGGTCTGATATTCCTGCACCAGCATGATCGCCCAGTGTCACTCTTTCTCCGCTGATGGTGTCTTGTGTCTCATATTCTTAGAGTTTTGTCTGATTTTCCCATGGGCTTCGGTAACTTTCCTCTGTGTTCCTGGCAGCAGGCTAAATTCTCTGGGCATAGCTGTTCAGGGTTGTCATATGGAGAAGAACCATTAGTGAATGCCAACAAAGCAAGTGGGAGGATCCATTCCCTAGAGTTGTAAGGACATGCGATAATGATAGCAAATGACACGTGTCAGCTTACACTCACCCAGCACGTACCAGTACCAGGCCCTATACTGCGTGCTTACCTTGTATTAGCCCAGTGAATCCTCCCGAAATCCCAGAGATAGGCGTGCTTACCCCCTTGTCTTACAGATGAGAAAACTGAGGCACAGGAAAGGTTAAAAACTGGTCCAGGGTCCCACAGCCGGAAAGCAGCTGAGCTGGGATTTGAACCTGGGCCGACAGGCTCTCCAGCTTGCTTCCTGCCTGGCTTCGCAGCTCTGAGAAGGCTGCGGAAGAGGCAGTGTGGTCAAAGATGGCTGAGGGGGTGGGGAGGCTTTCCTCTTAGAAATGCAAATAGCATCTGTGGAGGAATCCTTTTAAGGGATGAAAGCAGTTTTTAAAAAGACATTAATCTCCTCACTCACTTCCTTCTGATGGAGGGAGACGAGTGACAAGCTTCGTAATTGAAGATGCTGGGGCTGATAATTTGGCAGTAGCCCGGGGAGGGATGTCTCTGGCTGTGAATCACTGCACACTACACAAATCTCGGTGTCTCCCTGATGGTATCTCCCAGGCTCTCGGAGCCTCTTGCTGGCGCGTAACGACTCACACGCGTGTGAAGGCTTGAGTTGAGCTGGTTGTCAGGATGCCCAGATACAGCTTCCTGGCCCAGGGATGCTTTCTGGGGCGCAGCTGCTGCAGCAGGCAGGAGACTGGAGTGCCCGCTGTGGGTGGGCACTCTGCCAGGGCTGGGCAGAGGGTGCCTGGTGCGTAGTAGGTGTTTGATGGATGTCTGTTCAGTGGGAGCCTGAGAGGCTCAGGGTAGGAGCTTAGGATGCTGAGACCAAACCGGACGACCACCCCTCCCCCACCCCAGCGCGTTCCTTTTTTTTTTTTTTTTTCTTCCCCCTTTTTAGGGCCTCATTTGTGGCATATGGAGGTTCCCAGGCTAGGGGTCTAATCGGAGCCGCAGCTGCTGGCCTGTGCCACAGCCACAGCAATGCAGAATCCAAGCCTCATCTGTGCCCTACCCCACAGCTCAGGGCAATGCGGAATCCTTAACCCACTGAGCGAGGCCAGGGATCGAACCGGCAATCTCATGGATACTAGCTGGGTTCTTAACCTGATGAGCCCTGACAGGAGCTTCTCTGTGCTTCTCTCATTTCCCCTCACAGCAGCTTAGAGAGCGCAAGCAGCTCTGAGCTCATGGGGGACCCTCTGTCCTGGATGGTGCTGGGTGGGTGGGTGCTCAGGGAGACTTGACCTTTCTGCTCAAAGTACCTGGGGCCCTGTGTTCCTGCAACTATATTTGGAGCCCCTACCCTGGGCTGAACCTGTGGGTTCAGAGATGGTATCGGCATTGCCAGCACCTCGGACAGGTCCAGCCCAGAGCCGGGCAGGACCTGAGGAGCGATGCGTGACCATCTCTTCTGTCCACTTTCCTCTGGAACCTTCCACAGTGGGCTTTGAAGGGCCCCAGGAAGTGTGGATCTCAGATGTGTGCTATGGGGAGTGTGCTGAGAGGTGATCTGGGGTTACTGTGTGTGTGTGTGTGTGTGTGTGGAGGGAGGGAGGGAGTGTTTACTCATTTATCCAATTATTCATTCAAAAGTTCCCATCATCATGTTTGATTCTGGAGTTCCAAGGGGGGAACAAAATGAAGCCGGTCCCCACTGTCATGGAGCCTGGAGAGGAAAGACAGATGTGACGGCCACAACCAGTGGCACCAAGAGATACAAACGTACTGATGCTGGGAGTTCCTGTGGTGGCACCGTGGAAGTGTGGGTTCGCAGATGCGGCTCGGATCTGGCGTGGCTGCGGTGTGTGCTGGCCCCTGTAGTTCTGACCCTCAGCCTGGGAACTTCCACATGCTGCAGGTGTGGACCTAAAAAGCCAAAAAAAAAAAAAAAAGGGACTGATGCTGAGGTTTGAGGGGAGGTGACTCTATGCTAAGTATTGAAAAAGTCACTGGTTTGTGACTTTTTCCTTCCTGCCGGAATATTCATGCTTCTGATTTACCAGAAGACCTCTTTGTTGGCGTAAACTCTTGCTTGTTCCACTGCAGAACGTTGGGGGCTTTTCAGATCCCCATTCACCTGCCTTTCAGGCCGTCTCCTCCCATCCCCTCAGGGTCTGGGGGACAGTTTAGGCATCACTGCTCTAGGCATTGGGGAACCAGAGAAAGTCTTGCAGCAGGTCAGGGAGATGTTGAAATTGCTCTCTGAGGCGGATGCACGTGGCAGGATGATCTGAGATGAACAGCGCCTGGGATGAGAGGCTGGGTGGTTCAGACCCCTGTGGAAGCATCCCTGGCCCGGGCCCAGCCTTGTACCAGATGTGAGGAGACTGAGCTGGCAGATGGGAGAAGTTTCCGCCACAGATCTCGGGCCTGCCAAGGGCCCCTGGGGAAGGGGTGGGCGCCAGGGTGACCTGTGGGCTCGGACAGCTGTAAGCACAAGCTCCGGTGCTGACACAGAGCCGGCTGCATGAGCCACAGAGCTGGGGCTTCTTAAGCAACCTCCCATGGGCAGCCCCTTCTGCTGAGAAGCGTGAGGAGGTGGATGGGCAGGTCGGCCCAGGGCTCTGGGGCAGTATGACTTTTCTATTGTTCCTGTAACACATTGCAACAGACTTAGGGGCTTAAAACCACACAAATTTGTCATCCTCCAATTCTCTAAGTCAGAGGTTGACAAGGTCTCACTGGGTTAAGGGCAAGGTGTTGGCAGGGCTGTGCTCCATCTGGATGCTCAAGGTGGGGAGTCTGTTTTCCTGCCTTTTCCAGCTTCCAGAGGCTGCCTGCATTTCTCAGCTCATGGCCTCTTCCTCCCTCTTCAAAGCCAGCAACACTGTGTTTTTTAATAATCACCCTCCCCTCCTCACTTCGCTCCCTGCCCGGGGGTGGGACATGTTCCCACTTGCGAGGACTGAGTGATTAGATGGGGCCCACCCAGGCCATTCAGGAACATCTCCCCACTTGAAGACCCTTGAACTTAATCACATCTGCAGAAGCCCCCCTTTGTCATGTAGGTTGCATCGTTGAACGTTCTGGGGATTCGGATACGTGCGTCCTGGAGTTCCGTTGTGGCTCAGTGGTGAACAAATCCGACTAGGAACCATGAGGTTGCAGGTTCGATCCCTGGCCTTGCTCAATGGGTTAAGGATCCGGCGTTGCCATGAGCTGTGGTGTGGGTCACAGACGCGGCTCGGATCCCGCGTTGCTGTGGCTCTGGCGTAGGCTGATGGCTACAACTCCGATTCGACCCCTAGCCTGGGAACCTCCATATGCCTCGGGAGTGGCCCTAGAAAAGTAAAAAAGACACACACACACACACACACACACAAAAGGATACGGGTGTCTTTGGGGCAGGTGGGGTCATCATTGTGTTCACCTAGGGGGAGGCCCGGGGGTCTCCACATCAGGAACAAGGAGGCGAGATAGCTCTCTAGCTTCCCAGGTGGGGGTCCTCCCCTGACAAGACCAGCAGCCATGGAAACGCCTCCAACTGGAAATGAGTGAGGGGAACCTTCTTCTCAGATGGTTGCCTCACCAGAGCTCACCTGCTCTCTTCCTGCGCCGGCCCTGGTACCTGTGGTTCCCCACATGTGCCAGGCTCCCCCTTGCTTCTGGACTTTAGATATTTTGGCTCCCAGGAGTTCCCATTGTGGCTCAGCGGAAATGAATCTGATTGGCATCCATGAGGACACAAGTTCGATCCCTAGCCTCGCTCAGTGGGGTAAGGATCCGGCATTGCCGTGAGCTGTGGTGTAGGTCACAGATAAGGCTCGGATCTGGCGTTGCTGTGGCTGTGGTGTAGGCGGGTGGCGATAGCTCCGATTGGACCCCTAGCCTGGGAACCTCCGTATGCCACAGGTGCGGCGCTAAAAAGACAAAAAAAAAAAAAAAAGAATGTGTAGACATGGACTTTGCTTGGAACGCCCTCCTCTTCCTCACCCCACCCTCACCTCAAACTGGTGACAATCTGCTTGTCCCTGGTTCACCCCGTGGAAAGCCTCCCTGCCCCCTTGCCTGCCTTCTGCTGCTTCTGGCTGAGTTAGGGGGTCCCCATCCGTCCCTCCCTGCACCGTCAAGGCCTGTGCTTGTCTTCCCTCCCCCCTCGGACTGTGAGCTCATACACGTGGAGCTGGCCTGGCCTGAGCCTGTGATCATGACCCTTGTGAAAGAAATGAATAAAAGAATGACTCAGCTGAGGGGGAAGAGAGGCCTGGGGTGTCTAGAAGGACAGTGGGGGAAGGGAGGTGAGTCCCTCCAGCTGCCCGGGGGAGGGGCCCATGGCTGGTTCACATGTGGTCCTTCCAGCTGCATGAGGGTCCATGGTCAGGACAGCAGGAGAGATGGGGCTGCGAGGTTTGCAGGGAGACCAGGGTGTGTGTGGCCCTATTCACCTCGTACGGATGCTGAGGGGCTTTGGGCACCTTGGATGTAGCGACCCCCCCCCCCCCGTAAGGGCACAGCCTGAGTGTGAGGCCTGCTCCCTCTTGGCCTTTCTTACCCCCCAAGAGTGGGCTTCTCTGGCTTTGTCTGCAGCTTGTCTGAACTTGGGGCTGGACACTTTGTGGGGGGAGCGGAAATGTTACAGGCACTCGAGGGACAGTCAGGCTTGTCCCCGGCCAGGGACAGTGGCTTCTCAACCGCTAGGCTGGAAGCTGTATCTGAGAGGGGGGAAAAGCACAGATGTTCCAAGATGCCTCTTCCTGTCTCACCCCTAAGTACTGACGGGCTCCGTTAACCTCTGGATACTTCGTCCTCCAGGAAGGCCCTCAGGGGTGGACAGTGACCGACTCTCTGAGTTCTCACTGGGGAGGGGGGCATTGCTATAGGGTGACAGTGACTTCTCCAGGGCAAGGGATGGGCTGGGAGAGCTGCCTCCCCCTCCCAACTCCAGTCCAAGTGGTCTTCCTAACATTGCCGTGTTGAGCCTGAGGCAAAGGAAAATCAGCATTTAATCTGGTTTGCTTAAAATATCGGTATTTTATTCATCATGGATTTTGGCCTTAATTTTTTTTCTTTCCCTTTTTGGCTGCCCCGAGGCATATGCAGTTCCTGGGCCAGGGATCAGATCCCAGCCAGAGTTGTAATCTAAGCCGCTGCTGCCCCAGTGCCAGATCCTAAACCCACGGTGCCAGGCCGGGGACTGAACCTGCCTCCCCGGGCTTCCAAGACGCCACTGATCCCATGGCACCACAGCGGGGACTCCTAGGCTTTAATTTTGATTTTTAAAAATATGACGAGGAAATACTGTTCATCTGCATGGCGGAGTTTTGGGGGGCCCCTTTTGTTTTGGGCCCCTTAAAATTTAGGCTTCACTCATCTCCCCCTAGTCCTGGCCTTGCTTCTCTGTGTCCCCAGGAGCTCACTCTGGCCTCTAGCCCTCTCTCCTGAGGGGGACGGCGAGCGTGAGCTCAGTGCCCAGGAAGAAGGGGCTGGTGATGCCATGGCCATCCTGGGTGTCTTAGGATCTGCCACAGCCACCTGCGGGTGGGAGCGTGGGCTGGGCCGAGGAGGCCCTCGTTCTCCCGCCTCTCTGCCAGCCCAGCGCTCGCTCAGCGCCTCCTCCCCCACCTCCTGGGGTGGGAGGCCCAGCCCACAGGCCCATCGGGCTGCCTGGGCCGAAGAGGTCTTCCCTCCTGGGCTTTGCGAGAGGCCCAGGGGCGTGAGCTGCTGGGGCTGAGGTCAGGAGAGGAGGATCCGGGAGGCCGCATCCCCAGACGTCAGCCCCGGCAGCTGGGTGTGTGTCTTGGTGGCCGAGGAGCCGTGTCGTGCTGGCCGTCTGACTGTAAGCTGAGTTGGCAGGGCCTGGGCTCCCGGGCCTGATGCTCTGCACGCTGTCAGCACTCAGCAAATAATAAATAATAATAATATCTCCAGCATGTTGGGAGAGCGCAGAGGGAGGGAACACAGGAAACATGTGTTCTCTCTCCTGGCAGGCGCTGGGAGGCTGAAGTCTGCATTTGAGAGGGGCCACCCTCCCTCCCCTCCATCCCCCCCTCCCCTCCATCCCTCCCCCCCCATCCTAGGCTTGGCAGGGAGGAGGGTGAGCAAGCAGCGGGGGCATCCAGTTTGACCGGGGGCGTCAGGGAGACTTGTCTAGGGGTCTCCCTGACCTGCCCTTTGTAGAGTCCAGACTGTCCTTAGATGTCCCCTGAGATGTGGAGATGATCAGATGAGGGTTTGGATCCTGCATCTTCAGATGAGTCGCTTAGTTTTGCCGGGTCGCCTTGGTTTTCTCACTTGTAAAATGGGCCATAACCGTGAGCTGTTAGGTCGGGATAACGGAGAGTGGCTGCGAAGCGCTTGCAGGGGGATGGGCGCCAGGTGGATGGGGAGCTTTGCTGGTGTTCTAGCTCCCTCGGCCATGTCTCCGGTCCTCCTCCGTGTGAGACCTGAGTTTGGTCCCAGGGGAATGGGGGTGGGGGAAGACCCTGAGCAGGACCGAGTGGCGGGGGGAGCGGGGTGGATGCTTCGGATCCCCGCCCCACCTGTCTGCAGCCCCGTTGCCCCAGTGTGCTGCCACCTGTTACTGTTTGTCACTGGTTTGCCAGCTTTCATGGGGAGGGGCATGGAGGTTGGGTGCTTGGTGTTGAAGCCCAGTGGGGACTGGGTGCCATGGGTGAGGTCCCCTCGGCAGCCCCCTGCACATGGAGCTCAGTGCCCAGATCTCAGGTTGCAGCTCCCTGGCATCTGGGAAGGCTGAGTTGGGCTGAGACAGTGGAGCTGGGGGAGGGCCTGGGGCACAGTCCCCCGTGACACCCCTTATCTCCCTGGCCTCTTCCTCAGCAGGTCGGAGGCCCTGGATGCTCCCTCTAGGAGGGTTGCAGGTGGGGTGCTGGGTTTCCCCACCTGCTCGGGCTTCTCCCAGAGGGTGCCTCACTGCACCCCATGTCTGCCCTGTGGCTGCAGCACCAGAGGAGTCCCAGGGAGCAGACCTCCAAGGGGCCGCCCGGCCTCCCCCACGCCAGGGCCCTTGTGGGTCCCCTCTTTCCCGAACAGGATGTCTCCAGCCCCCTGCCCCAAGGCGAGGGCTCCTCCCGGGGAGGCCCAGCCGCTGGCCCCCAGGCCTGGCTCCACAGGGTGCCCACAGGGGATGGGCCGCTTGTCAAAGTCTCTCGTCTAATTTTCCTCACTCAGAGTCTGCTTGTTCCAACACCCTGCAATGACACGGGTGTTAACCGAGCCCCGGGGACTATATTTATCGGGGTTGAGAGACAAGAATCTCCTGGTGGGGTAGCAGCTGCAGGCCTGATCTGTCCCTGGAGAGGAGCCGCTCCAGCCGACTCGTGTCTGAAGAGCCGTGGCTGGGTTCGCGCCCTTCACGCTGTGCTTGTCTGCCTGCAGCCCCGCAGGGGTTTCTCCCTTAAAGGGCCCCACTGCTCTGGGCGGGGTGTGTGTGTGTGTCTCAGATGCATGGATGTTAGGGGGTCCAGCATGGCCGGGAGCCTCCGAGCGGGGATGCGCAGCTTGTGTGGTCTTGCTGATGATGGGTGGGGAAGGCTGCTGGGCTGGGAAGGGGCAACTCTTGACCACATGGGTGCCGACCGCATGGATGGGCACCCAGGGGCCACAGCTAGTGAGCGGGGCTTCCCCAGGGATGAGCACAAAGTGCTGCGTTTAGGTTCAGGACATTGGCTCCTGAGTTCTCGCTGCCGTGGGACAGACTAGACTCCACAGCTGGGACTCTGGCCACGAGGTTGGTGTCAACTCGTCCCATGCTGTAGTTGCTTAATAAATGTCTCTGAAGGCCATCTCCATACCTATGAATAGATGTTTAGTGTCCTGATTGGTGGAGGGCACAGCGGGTCCTCCTGGGGGTGGCGCCTTGGTGTAAGCGGTATGGACCACCAGGAGCCGTGAGAAGATGGGCCCCTGCTCAGGTGGGGATGCTCTGGGATGCAGGACTGGCCGAGGAAGGGATGCTCCCCTGTGCTCAGGTGTGTGATGGGCACGCGGGAGGAGGAGGCCGCAGATGGCTGGGCTTGGCTCTGGAGAGGAAGGTTGTGCAGTGCTGACCCAGAGGGGACAGGGCTGGGTCGTCAGGGAGGGAGCTCTGCTTCCCGGGGGTCTCTGGTAGGTGAGTTGGGGTGGTTGCTGCTGACATATGCAGAGAACAGCTCGGGCCTGGGAGAGGCCTCGGGCTGGGTCACTTTTCCTGATCAGGTGGTCTCTAGCCCTGAGGCTGGTCTTAGCTCTGCCCCTACCTGGCACCTGCTTTCTGGAGTATTCTCATCCTTTCTCTGTGCCTCTATGCTCCTGCCTGGGACAGAGCATAAGGACCTGCTTCCTCCTGGTTTTGTCCTGTGGGGGGTATAAGGGGGACATGGGGGAAGGGGTACCAGTAGGGCACAGGGAACTTTCCATGAGCACACTGGGCCAGGATGTCACGAGCCATGGAGGTCAGTATTTGTGCATGGAACCCTTTCTCCTAAGACTTCCGGCTCCCCAGTGAGACCTTGGGATACTGTGGCCCTGGGGACATGATGGTCCAGCAGGAGTCTCTACTGTTGGGGTTGGCGTTGGGACCTAGGACTCTAAGAGCCATCGGAGGCCTTGGGGCTGAAGGAGGGGGAAGCCACCCTCAAGGCTTCTCCTGGTCCAGTTCCCGCGAGCACTGGCATCGCCTGAGCGCATAGTAGGCCCTTTCTTGGCTCGCACGTTCAGTGGGCTCTGCCAGTGGCACAGCCTGGCTGCTGACAGGTGAGCCTACCTTCTGGGAGCCAAAGATGGGCTTGGTAAGGGTCCTCGGCCTTCTGGGCTTGCTCTGGGGCCAGAGGATGGGGTCTGGGGAGGCAGGAGAAACTGGAGCTCACAGGGAGCATCAAAGGGCTGGTGCGAGGTTTATTGGGGCCTTTACTGCCCTAGTTTTCATTATTTACACCCTGTTGATTCTAGGAGTTCCCGTTAAACGTGTAATAAATATAAAAATATTTTACAGGCCAGTGAAAATTCCAAAGCAAAAATAACTCTATAAAGAGGGATTTTGCCCTGCTCTGCCCGCTGCCGAATTCTGTGTGGCATTCCTCTGAGCCTCTTGGCTGGCAGCAGGGCGATGAGGTGGCTGGGTTCCCCAGTCTTGGGGGCGGGGTGTGTGGGGCATGGGCCGGGCGTTTAATTAGCCCCTTTACCAGCCTATGAATGAAGTCACTCCTCCTCAAGCTGAGCCTGCCAGCTCTCCCTGGTGGTGGTGGGTGAGAGTGGGTTGGAGTGGAGCCTGGGTCCCAGGTTGGGCTGTGGGAGTCTGGGGAGCCGCGGGGAGGAGGAAGGGAGCAAGTTAAAGCCGGTCTTTTGGCACCTACCTGCCCTCCTGGACAGTTCGAGGTGTAGCCAAGGGGATGGGCCGAAAGGGTGGGGCTGAGAAGACCCCGTAGAGCAGTGATTAGGAGTGAGGGCTCTGGGGCCAGACTGCCTGGGTTCCAATCCCTTTTCTGCCCCTTTAAAGCTGTGTGACCGTGGGCAGATAACTTGCCCTCTCTGTGCCTCACTTTTCTCCTTTGTAAAATCCGGTCTTACATGATTATCAGGAAGCATGTGCCTGACGCATAGAAAAGACAATAAATGACCATAATTATTGTCCTTATGCTCGATAATTATAAGTATTTTAAATAAAGAGCAAGGCATTCACAGTTTCAAACTTGGAAAGCTGAGTCTAAGGAGGAGGTTGCCTGCTGCTTCCGTCAGACTCACGTTCTCCACTTGGAGACCACAAGCCACGTGATGGCCCCCGAGCACCTGAGCTGTAGTTGGTCCAGACACACTCGGGCTTCCACATGTGTGAAAAAAAGCTCTAAAATATCTCATTCATACCCTTTCCGTACTGAATAGATGTGTATGTTCTCTCTATCTTGCATCAAATAAGGTATATTATTAAATTTCATTTCACATGTTCCTTTTTTTACTTTAAAATAATGTGGCTAGGAGGAAATGTAAAATTACACATGTGGCGTGGATTGGTGGCCTGTGTCGTATTTTGGTTGGATGGCTCTGCCTCTCTCTGGGTAGGGCGGGCCTGAAGCCCCTGGACGCTCATGTCCTGCTCTAGTTCAGCCAGCCGTGTTCTAGAAAGGGAACCGCCAGCTAGAGAGGGCAGGGACTTCTCTGAAGTCACAGCTGTTTGGGGGCAAAACTGCTCACAACTCAAGACACCTGTGCTCTCGGCGTCATGGTGACAATTCGCCTTGCGCCTTCTCTCTTCTGGTGGCTGAAAAGTAGACCCAGGGCGTTATGACAAATGTGTGTTCGCAGCTTTGTTCGATGAGGCTGTGGCATTTGGTGAACTCTGTGGCATGTTTAAGGACATACAGCTTCACGGTGGGGACTGAGAGAAAGAGGCAGGTGGCTCCCTGGCCTGATGGAGCACAGACGGGCCGGTGCTGCCCCTTGGAGGTACGGCAAGAACAGACCCCTGCCTCTCTGAGAATCTGCTGCTGCTTGGGTACCAGGCAGGATGGTCGGGGAGAAGTTTTTGAATGGTGGCAACACCCTGCTTTACTGCGCGCTGACCCATGCCAGGCCCGCGATGAGAGAGCTCGGGACCAGAGCATCGCCGCTTTAGGGAGGAGGAAACTGAGAGCGAGTGGGTGGTGGATCTAAGATTTAGATCTCGGGCCGTTTAGGTTTAAGGCTTGTGCTCAGAGTTCAGCTCATGGTAACCTGCTGTCTGTCTCGCCCACTCACCTGCTGAGTGCCGCTTGCCTGTCTGGTCCTCCTGCTCACGGAGAGGGAAGGGCTGGACGAGTGGCCCAGGGGCCTCGGTACAGACTCCAGAGCCAGGGCTTTGCCACTTCTTGGCTGTGTGACTTAGAGAAATTCGTGTCACCTCTCTGGGCTTGGTTTTCTTCCTTCGTAAAATGAGAGTAATGGGGTGCAGATGAGTGGAGGCAGCGTCTTCACCCTCACCTGACAGTGGGGCTACGCCCCTAGGTCCAGGGGTGGGGTGGAGAGAGGACTGCAGAACGCCCCCCACCCTATGGCCACCCCATGAAAACTGGCTGTCCCAGCACAGGCCCTTCTGTGGGTGGAGTGTTGACGATGCGGTGAGGAGGTTATGCGACCGCAGGCATGCACTGAGCTGGGTGCGAGCCAGGCTCTATGCTGCAGCCTTTACACACTCTTCCGCTACACACAGACCACACTAAGAGGCAGGTGCCATTGTGAGCCCCACTTTAGAGATGGGAACATCGAGGCAGGGAGGTTTGGTGCCTTATGGCAGGGAAACCGTGGGACTGAAATTTGAAGCCAGGGAGTTCCTTTTGTGGCGCAGTGGAAACGAATCTGACTTGGAACCATGAAGTTGCGGGTTCGATCCCTGGCCTCCCTCAGTGGGTTAATGATCCAGCGTTGCCGTGAGCTGTGGTGTAGGTTGCAGACGTGGCTGGGATTCTGTGTTGCTGTGGCTCTGGCGTAGGCCGGCAGCTACAGCTCTGATTGGACCCCTAGCCTGGGAACCTCCAAATGCCGCGGGTGCGGCCCTATAAAGACAAAAAAAAAAAAAAAAAAGAAAAAGAAATTTGAAGCCAGCTGATCGGAGCCTCAACCGGGCTCCTTATCACACCACCTGCCTGCCTCCAGGTCAGGTGGAGGCTGCCCGCTCAGGAAGTGCAGCTGCGGGGGGGTGGGGGCGGGGCGCGGGGGGTGGGGGCGGGGCTACTTGCCCTGGTGCCCCGCCCTCCCCAGGCCTGGCCAAGCCTCCCTCTCTCCAGACCCCATTGACTTTCTACCTTTTCCTTGCCACTCAGGAAAGCAAACTGGAGAGCCAGTGATGAAAGGGGTGTTGTTACAGGAACTTCCTTAACTTTGCTCTGCATCTCTAGAAACAGCAAATTGTTCCCAAATTTGGGTCCTTAATCTTAACCACGGGATGGACACATACAGTGAGAATCAGAAACTGCTAATAAGAAGGAGCCCCAGCGGGCGAGCTGCATGTGTGTTCTGAGCTCTGTGCTGTCTCTTTCCCTTTGAGATGGACCCTAAAACTGTGACCATTTCCCAGGGGAGGAAGCTGAGGCGGAGAATGTTACTTTATTGCTACTGTTACAGCTGGAGTGATGCTCTGCTGTGCTCTCCAGGGATGGAGCCGATTTGCTGTTTCTGGTGCCCCCTGGCTCTCAGAGTGGCCTGGATGTCAGGCAACAGGTTGCCAGCCCAGAGCTCCTTGCCCTTTGCTGTGGTGTCCACCAGCAGGGCCAGCTGTGTAGACGCTGGGGCCGTGAGAGGCGCAGGCTGTGTAGACGCTGGGGCCGTGAGAGGTGCAGGCTGTGTAGACGCTGGGGCCGTGAGAGGTGCAGGCTGTGTAGACGCTGGGGCCGTGAGAGGTGCTGGCTGTGTAGACGCTGGGGCCGTGAGAGGTGCTGGCTGTGTAGACGCTGGGGCCGTGAGAGGTGCTGGCTGTGTAGACGCTGGGGCCGTGAGAGGTGCTGGCTGTGTGGTCCTGATGGTCTCTGCCCTTCGGGCTTGGTGTGCCCACACAGCCTGAGGGGGTCTGACGAGGGGCCCCCACCAGGCCCTGATCCTGTGACAGACAGCACAGGTGCATTCCTCAGCAGGGCCAGGAATGCAGAGAGGGTCTAAAGCCCACTGAGTTGGTGGGACATCAAAGACAGGGTGGCTGAGGGCCTTAAGTGGGGCTTAGGGGCTGAGGGGTCTGGCCCCACCGTGGGGATTCTCCCCTGCTGCTGGTCCAGGGGCCCCTCGCTCCAGTCTGCAGTCCAGCCTCTGTGCTGTCTGCCCATGAGGCTGGCGGCTGTGCGGGCCCACCGGGTTTGTGGGGGCTGAGGGACGGGGGGCGGGATGTTTGTCCTACCCTGCATTCTCCTGTCCTCCTTGCTCGAGCTGCTGCTTCCTGGTGTGGCAGGGGTGAAACTGGGAGACTGTTCTCCTTGGCAGAGCAGCCTTGACCCATCTGTCTTGCTTTGCTGCCTCCCTTCTGCAGCCTGTGCTGTTGGAACCAACCATCTCAGTTTGAGAAATTGTGCTTCTATTACTGTGAGTCTTGGCTCTGATTCTGAACTCCCAAACTAGGCCAGATCCTGCGAGGCTGGCACCCTTTTCTTCTAAGTACCTGGGCTGCAATTGGAGGGCATTCTAGAGCTTTAGGGTGAAATGGCCCAAACAGAGTAACCAGTCCACAGTGATGATAGCCTCTGCCAGCCCCCCAGCCTTGGGGCCAGAACACCTTAGCAGGAGCAGCACTGCAGCTTGCCCTGGGTTTCTCTGAGGCTTGCTGCCCAGTATCTTTGGTGATCATGGACTTTTCTAGATGTGGTTTGGGAGGCCCTGGCCCTCCTGGGACTAGGGACTGGGGAATGCAAGCGACCGACTTAGGGTGAGAGCCACCCCATCAAATCCTGGCCTCGGGCAGTGGCCCAGAGGAAACCTGTTGGGTTCACCATGCCTGGCTCTGCCTCCCCCATCTCAGCCAGGTGGCTTACTCTGCCCTGGTTGACCTGGTCTTGGCTGCAGCGAAGGCAATCACATGAGGTGTGTGGCAGCCTTCTGGGACCGTGGCCACCATGTCAGAAAGCCCGAGGGGGCGAGAGGCTGGCAGGTGGCTGGAGGCCTGACTTCTTCATGGTCCTAGAAGACCTGCCCTGTTACGTGGCATCGTGGAGGAGACTCAGAGTTGCTCATAGGTCCTGGATGCTGAATACCTGGCCATCTCTTGTGGGGACCGCCCTTAGCTCTGGGGGTCACTTGCAGTGACCTCTGCTTTTTGGATGCAGACTTGGCCTCGCCAGCCTGGGGCAGGCAGTCTTTAACCCCTCCTTTGTGTCATCATGGGCCGGGGTGAGAGTTCACGTTAGAGCAGAGCGTGAGGGCTAGGTAATTAAGCCACGCACTTGGCACGGAGACCCCGTTTTAATGCATGTATCCCATTTGATGTCTTTTCCAGGCCTGTTTCCCCAGCTTGGGCCCATGGACTAATTACAAGGTGGGGCTCTGGGGTGATTCAGTGGCCTGGCCGCCTGGGCTGAGCTGTGCCCACTCCTGGGTGCTGTGCCAGCTGTGCTGTGAGGGGCCACAGTCCACCTGCCGGAGGCAGCCCTAGAGATGGCTTGTGGAAGGTCCAGGGCTGGGGTGGGGGGACCAGGGTGAGGGGAGATGTTTGAGGCTTCCCACGGGCACGCTGATCGGCCTGGCCCCGGGATGAGCTGCCGCAGTCCCCTGGGAAGACTGCTCCTACGGGGGCTCCAGAGCCATGAGAGGTGCGTCCTGGGGACCTGGGCTCTCTGAGGACTGTGCTGTGGGTCCCAGAAGCGGCTGCGCCCCGGCTGAGCCTCTCTGTGTGGGGCTTTGTGGAGGGGACACTGTCCTTCCCAGGGCAGAGGCCGAGGGGGCTGAACATTAGACTCCTGAGCGACAGCCTAGCCCAGGGGAAGAGGCTACCAAGCCCCTGCCGTGGCGAATCCCAGGACTGTGGAGCCCTGTCCACAATCATCGTGCCGGAAGCCTGGTCCCAGGACTGCGTCTGGGGTGCCGGGCACAGCTCCTCTGCCCCTTGCGCTTGGTTCTGAATACGCATGAGTCATCACGTGTGTCAGAGCCCACATTGCCTACTGTTTTACCTGCCTTAGATTTTAGAATAGATTTGAGGGTTGGTTTGCCTGGCTCAAGTCTCTTAAATAAAGTATCCATAAATATATATATATATTTAATTTTTTGTTAAAGTACAATTGATTTTTTTTTTGTTGTTTTTTTGTCTTTTCTGTGGCATATGGAGGTTCCCACGCTAGGGGTCGAATCGGAGCTGTAGCTGCTGGCCTACGCCAGAGCCACAGCCACATGGGATCCGAGCCACGTCTGTGACCTACACCACAGCTCACGGCAATGCCGGATCCTTCACCCACTGAGCAAGGCCAGGGATCGAACCCGCACCCTCATGGTTCCTAGTCGGATTCATTAACCACTGTGTCACGATGGGAACTCCTAAAGTACAATTGATTTACAGTGTTCCTTCCATTTCTGCTTTGCAGCAAAGAGACCCAGTCATTCATATGTTACACCTTCTCTTTTCTTTCATACAATCTTCCATCATGTTCTATCCCAAGAGATTGGACAGAGTTGCCTGTGCTGTACAGGAGAACCCCATTTCTTGTCCATTCTAAATGGAATAGTTTGCCTTGAAAGACATTTTTTTTTCCTCCCAGAGCGACCTCCCCCACCAGGATCCCCCAACAGGATCAGTGTGGTTTCTCCTGGTTCCTGGGTCTGCCTGGAGTGGAGTCAGGTCGGCAGCCTGCTTGGAGAGGCCAGCGACTTTCCCCATTAGCCTTTCCTCCCTAGAAACATACTAGACTAATAACAGCTAACACTACTGAGAGCCAGACTGTGTCGGGACCTCTGGGGCCCTCAATGTTTATTTTAATCCTCAGACAACCTCTTGAGTTAGGGGTTATTAGGTGAGATGGCTGGGGCACAGAGTGGGTAAGTGACACACCTTAGATCACACAGTAAGAAAATGATGGTCCAGGACTGGGAGGTGGGTTGTAGGTGCCTGACCGTCTCCACAAGGAAGGGCAGCCCAGCATCCTCACCTGGCTCCTCCTGGTGACCTGAGCCCTGCAGGGCTGAGCTTCAGGATGGCTGTCGGTGGCCCCACGGACAAAGGCCCCAGCAGACCCCTGCGAGGTCTCTACACCTCTCTGCTATTCGCCTGTCCCCAGGCCCAGCTCTCCTACTCCATTCCCTGGGCTGCCTGCTTCTTGCACAACCAGGCGCAGGAGGACAGTCCACCCATTCTGAGAAAGGCTTTAGGCTAGAAACTAACCATGTTTTAAAAGGATGAATGCAAGCTTCAGTTCAGCAGCTGGACCCCTACAGGTGCAGTGGTATATTTCTGCTTATGGGGTGGCTGATAGTGGGCCCCTGTGTCAGGTGATACAGTGACAGTGGGCAGCTGTGTGTGTGTTGCAGGAAAGAGCCATTCCAGGCAGAGGGCAGGCCCCGCCAGGGAGCTCCGTAAACTCTGGGCCCATAGCTGTGAACACTTGGCTGAAGCAGGCAAGCTCTGCCCGAATCCCGAGGTCTGGGTGGGGACCCTGGGATCCCTGAGCCCAGCAGAGGGTCTGATGCAGTTCGTTTGCCTCACGGGACCCAGCCCACAGCTGCCTCGGGCCTCAGCCAACACTTGTTTCTAGAGGTTCATCTTGCGCTTTAATGAGAAATGAACTGGAAAATCTCTGCACTCGTATAGGGGCCGAGTTCTCTGTGCCCTTTGGTGGGCGGATTCCCTTCACCCTCAAAGGGGTCTAGGGAGAGTTCCCCGGCTTACACACCTTCACCAGCTCCTCTGTCCTCTGCACCTGTGCACATGCCGTTCCCTCTACCTGCACTGCCCCCTCACCTCTGCTCCTTTGGTCTGGCCCAGCTATTGCCTACTTGGCCTTGGGGTCTCACCTGTGATGGCTCTTCCTCCAGGGACTTTCACTAATGCCCCCCAAGCCTAGGTAGGGCCCCTCCCCTGGGATCTCAAGGAACCAGTGCTCATACTGTGCAGAGCCTGGGCGGGGGGCGGGGGGGCGGTTTGTCTTCACCATTGGAACCCCGGTTTGCCCAGTTTGATTGTCACAGTGCACAGCAGTCCCAACGAGAACGATCGTAAGCACTCCGTAAACGCCAGCTCTGGGCCGGCCACGGTTCTCAGCATTTGACAGACATTCACTGATTTGCTTCTCATATCAGCCCCCGGGGCAGGTGCTCTTATCTCTCTCTGGCACCCAAGGAAAGAGGCAGAGAGCATCTGCCTTGCCCATGGCTGTATAGCTAGTAAGGACCGGAGGTGGGATCCAAACCCATGACTCTGATACTGTTATTATTTTTTTTTCTTTTTATGGCCGCACCTGCGGTATATGGAAGTTCCCAGGCTCGGGGTCAAATTGCAGCTGCCTCTGCGACCTGCGCTGCAGCTGGCCGCAACACCAATATTCAACCCACTGAGCGAAGCCAGGATTGAACCTGCATCCTCTCAGACGCTATGCCAGGTTCTTAACCTGCTGAGCTACAGCAGGAACTCCTGGGGTTCTTGTGAATGATGCTGCTCTGAACATTTGCATTCAAGTTTGGTATTTTCTTTTTTCTTTTCTTTTTTTGGCTGCCCCATGTCATGTGGAGTTCCCAGCCACAATCGTGACCTACACCACAGCCAGGGCAATGCTGGATCCTAAACCCACTGAGTGATGCCAGGGATTGAAACTGCATCCTCACGGACACCATGTCTAGTTCTTAACCCACTGAGCCACAAGGGGAACTCCCATGACTCCTCTCTTTTTAAGAAAATTTTTAAATTTTTTTATTTTTTATTTTTTTGTCTTTTTTTAAATCTTTTCTAGGGCTGCCCCTGCGGCATATGAAGGTTCCCAGGCTAGGGGTCTAATTGGAGCTGCAGCCGCCGGCTTACACCACAGCCACAGCAACATGGGATCCAAGCCACGTCTGCGACCTACACCACAGCTCACGGCCACACTGGATCCTTCACCCACTGAACAAGGCCAGGGATCGAACCTGCAACCTCATGGTTCCTAGTCGGGTTCGTTAACCGCTGAGCCACGACGGGAACTCCCAACTCCTCTTAAACATGTGCCAGGCTGCCTCCCATGGGGGCATCTGGAGACGGCAGGGTCAGTGTCTCATCCTTCGACAAAGCGGTCTTGCCCGCCTCTCCAGATAAGGGCTGAAGTTCATGGTGAAGGGGCTTGGCCAGGGTGATGTGACTGGTAGTGAGCAGTGAGTCCAGCCCACCCGAGACCACAAGCTCCTAGACCACTTCCCTAGCTCATCTCTAGGGATGACGAACTGGATGCGGGCCTCCCCGTGGGAGCCCTTGCAGAGAAGCGTGTGGGGTCGATGGCTGTCGGGCGAATGGCCGTGGTCTTGGCAGGCAGGCCGGGACAGGGGTGGGGGGTGAGGTGGAAGGAGGACCCGTGCTCCTGCTTCCAGCTCAGCGGCAGTGCTTCCTTCTTTCAAAACAAGATTTTGGAGTTCCCGTGTGGTGCAGCGGAAACAAATCTGACGAGGATCCATGAGGATGTGGGTTCCATCCCTGGCCTTGCTCAGTGGGTGAAGGATCCGGCGTTGCCGTCAGCTGTGGTGTAGGTTGCAGACGTGGCTTGGATTCCGTGTGGCTGTGGCTGTGATATAGGCCGGCAGCTACAGCTCCGATTGGACCCCTAGCGTGGGAACCTCCATATGCCACAGAAAAGACAAAAAACAAACAAACAAAAAATCAATTGTACTTTAACAAAAAATTAAAAATATATATATATTTATGGATACTTTATTTAAGAGACTTGAGCCAGGCAAACCAACCCTCAAATCTATTCTAAAATCTAAGGCAGGTAAAACAGTAGGCAATGTGGGCTCTGACACACGTGATGACTCATGCGTATTCAGAACCAAGCGCAAGGGGCAGAGGAGCTGTGCCCGGCACCCCAGACGCAGTCCTGGGACCAGGCTTCCGGCACGATGATTGTGGACAGGGCTCCACAGTCCTGGGATTCGCCACGGCAGGGGCTTGGTAGCCTCTTCCCCTGGGCTAGGCTGTCGCTCAGGAGTCTAATGTTCAGCCCCCTCGGCCTCTGCCCTGGGAAGGACAGTGTCCCCTCCACAAAGCCCCACACAGAGAGGCTCAGCCGGGGCGCAGCCGCTTCTGGGACCCACAGCACAGTCCTCAGAGAGCCCAGGTCCCCAGGATGCACCTCTCATGGCTCTGGGCCTGAACACCCCCCCCCCCAATTTTTTTTAATCATAGTATAGTTGACTTACAATGTTGTATTAATTTCAGGTGTCCCACAAAGTGTATCAGTTATACACATATATCCATTCTTTATTTCCATGTAAGGTTATTACAAACTGTAGAGTAGATTTCCCTGTGCTGCAAAGCAGGCTCTTATGAATTATCTATCTTACACAGCAGTGTGTATATGTTATTCCCACACCCCAATTCCTCCCTCATGGGGGGGGGGGGCTTTCCTTCTGGCGGTTCTTGAGTCTACCTTTGTCTGAGATTGGCGTTGTCTGGGGACGCCTGCAGGGACCCAGGGCTGGAGACTTCCTTGGGACCCCCCACCAGGAAAGGAGGTACCTGTCTCAGGAGCTGAGGTTTTGTTTTGTCCCTGTAGCCTTGAGTGAAGAGACACTTGTGAGTTCCCCGTGGGCCTGGAGGCCCCTCCCATGGGCAGTGAGCAAACACGGGTGCTGCAGGCAGACGCACGGTGGCGTGGCCTTTTGTTGGGCGCACCTGGCTCAAACATCTCCCGGGATGGGAGTGACGCCTCCAGTCGCTCCTTCCTGCATAGCAGCACGGAGTCGGTTCAAACATTCTCATCTGGGCTCTGACAGCTGTGTCAGCTTCTGGGCTCACTCAGGGGCAAAAGACATGTTCAAAGTGAGGTTTAAACCTGTAGGCTGGAGTTCCTGTTGTGGCTCAGCTGGTTAAGAACCTGAATAGTATCCATGAAGATGCAGGTTTGATCCCTGGTCATGCTCAGAGGGTTGAGGAGCCAACATTGCCGTGAGCTGTGGTGTAGGTTGCAGACACAGCTCAGATCCAGCATGGCTGTGGTTGTTGTGTAGGCTGGCAGCTGCAGCTCCCATTTGACCCCTAGCATGGGAACGTCCATACATCTCAGATGCAGCCCTAAAAGGAAAAAAGAGGAGCTCCCATTGTGGTGCAGTGGTTAACAAATCTGACTAGGAACCATGAGGTTGCGGGTTCGATCCCTGGCTTTGCTCAGTGGGTTAAGGATCTGGCGTTGCTGTGAACTGTGATGTAGGTTGCAGACGAGGCTTGGATCCCACGTTGCTGTGGCTCTGGCATAGGCTGGCAGCTACAGCTCCGATTCGACTCCTAGCCCGGGAACCTCCATATGCCGTGGGTGCAGCCCTATAAAAGACAAACAAACAAACAAACAAACAAACAAAAAAAAAGGATAGAAGAAAAGAAAAGAAAATCCTACAGCCTGTCACCTTCCTAACTGCCCGAGTCCCGTGGCCCTGGCCCCAGTCGCACGGCCGTCCTCTGGGCTTGCCTAGGAGCCAGCATCCAAAGCCCAGCCCGTCACATGTTTCATGCTGGGCCCTCAAGGTCCAGAGCCCTCCTTAAATAGGAATGGAGAAGTTAGTGTCACCAGATTAAGTCATTACACCGAGTGCCCTGTGGGGGGGACACTGACCACAGCCAGGCTGGATTTCCTCGTCATTCGTGTCGAAGTCAGCAGGAAGCCAGAAAAAGGGCAGATCAAAGGTTATTCTCCCTGGCTCTTGAGCCTAGAATTGAGAAATCCGTAATTAAGCTGTTCAATAACATCGTTTTTGATAATTCTCTTTGGTGCTAATAGGTCACGTCACCTGCTGAAAACTCCAGCTTCGCTCACCTTAGGCTGATTATTACAGTAATAGTTGGAGGGCTCGCCTCCTCTTTGTAAACTAGCAGCACAATGGCTGTTAAATCAAAAAGGGAGCTGTAATTTATTTTAAGATTCAGGGATTTTGTATGTGCAAGTAGGCAGCAATTATGAAACAAATACTATAATTATAACTGCTCTAGAAAAGTGAATGAGGCAGGAACTAGCTGAGATGTGTTTTCTGATTAGGAAATACATTATTTCAGTTCTGAGCAAACTCTGCTGGGCTGCCTTGTCCCTGGGTTCTTGGGAGCTGAAACGGAGAATGAATGAAAGGCTGGAAAACTCTCTTTCTGCCCATTTTCCCAAGGAAGCAAGAGGCTGACACTTTTCTAGATGAGCAGGAATGGCCCCTGGAAGTCAGGCAGGTGAGCAGCTGAAAGACTGCCACCCAAAGCCAGCAGGGAGGCATTTCCTGCTCTGCCCTCCCCCTCGCTCTCCTCCAGCTGCGCCCCATGGCAGGGCCAGGTGTGTAGCCTGCCCTGTCCTTGCTGAACTGGCTGAGGTTTGACCTTGGGTATCCAGAGCTGTCTGCCTTTGGAGTCTCTGCTGGACTCTGCCAGACCAGATGCCCTGCTGGTGACAGATGCCCAGGAGAGCATGGCACTTCTTTCTTGTTTGCCCTTTTGGGACATACCCTGGAACCTACAATTAGATCCCACAAAATGAGTTATCTCTATCCAGGGATGTGTTTTTCTAAGAGATGGTTTTAACTCTTGGGTACAACTGTCCTGAGGGCATCACGGAAACATCTCAGGACTTGCTAAATGTTTTGAGCCCTTTCTGGATTCTTGGTGGGTGGTCTGACACTCACAGTTTTCCCACAGCTGGATGGTGAGGAATTCAGAAATGTTGAACACAGACTGACATATGACCTGCCCGGGGTAAAACAGAGACACGAGGTAAGACCCAGTGCTAGAATTCGCGGGCCTCTTTTCTCATCGTGGAACCAAATCCAGGACCATCGGGCCCTTTTAATCGATATATCGATTGGAGCCAAGGTTTGAGTAATTGGGAAAAGTCAGACTCTTGACGCAAGTGTGAAGTTAAAAGGACTTTATCACCTTGATTAAGAAACTGATCAGCCAAAGCCGAATTCCTTATCAGACTGTAAGCTTTGTGAGGTTCAGAATATGCCTGGAGTTCCTGCTGTGGTTCAGCGGAAATGAATCTGACTAGTATTCACAAGGATGCAGGTTCGATTCCTGGCCTTGCTCAGTGGGTTAAGGATCTGGCATTGCCATGAGCTGTGGTGTAGGTTGCAGACGTGGCTTGGATCTGGTGTTGCTGTGGCTCTGGCATAGGCCGGGGGCTGTAGCTTTGGTTCGACCCCTAGCCTGGGAACCTCCATATGCTGTGGGTTTGGCCCTAAAAAGACCAAAAAAAAAAAAAAAAAAGAATATGCATGTTCTGTGTCTCTGTCTGCTTCTGCAGCCCTGGAACAGTATTTAGATCCTATAAGTGCATCATGAATAAGAATGAACATCCTCAGGAATCACTGGGCTTCTTTGAAATCTTTCCTGCAGAATGAGACACGCAGCCTGGATGCACATTTGTGATTAGGGTCCAAGGGCTCCTGGAAAATCCTTCCTTTGGGGGGAAAGAGAAAGGAGCAAAGGATCTGTGCTCACCACGTGGACCGACCGAGTCTTGTTGCCCAGGACCCTGCAGAGGCAAAAACTGCTGATTTTTAGTGAGAACCGTGCCGCAGACTTCTGCTTAACACTTTCCACCCTCTTTGGATAGTATTAGCCTCCGCTGGCTAATGTTAATACCAGCCAGCATCTGTGCCGTCGTTACGGAGGTCTAAATGTGTCTCTATTTATTTATGTACATAGATAGCAAATCAATATAGGCTGAGAATTTGAAGCCTGAATTGTATAAGCGTTGTAGTGGGTTGTGTTGTACTGTTGGCTCCTCTGAGCTTGTGTCAAATACGTAACGAGGTCAATAGAACTCATTTTCAGGGGTGCAGATGGGACTTGCTGGTGGGTCGTTGCTCTGTAAAGTCAAGGCATCGGATCACACTGCTGTAAATCACCCTCCTGAGTCCATGCCATGGGGTGTGCATGTGTGTGTGCAATTACACTTTTTTTTTAAAGTTTTTTTTTATTACTCAAATGAATTTATCACATCTGTAGTTGTATAATGATCATCATAGTCTGATTTCACAGGATTTCCATCCCACAGCCCAATTGCACTTTTCTTGTCCCCTGGGACTTGTGCTCTGAGGCTGCAAATGGGCGTGTGCATATTCTTTTCCTTTGTTAATTTTTATCTTTTACATTTTTTTTGGCGGTGCCTATGGCACATTGAAGTTCCTGGGCCAGGGATTGAATCCACGTCACAGCAGCGGCCCAAGCTGGAGCAGTAACAATGCCAGATCCTTAATGCGCTGAGCCGCAGAGAAACTCCTGTATAGTCCTTTTTAAAGGGACCCTTGTATATTCTTGAAGCTAAGAATTCCCTTTTAGGATTCAGTAACTGACTTGCCTTGATTGGGGGCAGACTGGGTCTCCTTTGGGTGTCCTTGACTCTAGGCGTGGACCTGGGAGGCTCTGAGAGGCTTTGAGCCAGGCTCCCTACTCTCACACTCACCAGGGGACAGCTAGTTGGGAGCTGCTGTCCCTGAGCTATTAGGGTCTCTCATCCCATGTGCCCAGGCAGCAGAGTCAAGGCCTCAGCCTTCTCCCCATTTGTAGGCTGGCATGGGTGCCTCCTGCTATCTCAAGACACTTGTATTTCTTTTTTTGTCTTTTCAGGGTTGCACCTGCTGCATATGGAGGTTCTCAGGCTAGGGGGTGAATGAGAGCTGTAGCCCCTGCTCTATACCACAGCCCCAGCAACGTGGGTTCCGAGCTGCATCTGCAACCTATAGCACAGCTCATGGCAGCACTGGATCCTTAACCCACTGAGCGAGGCCAGGGATCGAACCTGCATCCTCATGGATACCAGTCAGATTCGTTTCCGCTGAGCTTGGCCTTCTTCTCTCCAGGTCAGAGGAGTGGTTTCTGTACCCCCAGGGTTTGGGTGGGCTGGTTGGTCAGAATCAACACACAAGACTTCCTCTCAGTTCTCTTGGCCCTGTTCCTCTGCCTCTGAATGCTTAGGGTTTCATCACCATTCATACAGCTATTGTGAGCCTGATACATGGGAGAGAGGCCCCAGCAGGCTGCAAGGCCTCGTGGTGACAGAAGCTGCCTGCAGAATGCACAGTTCGGGTGGCGTGTACACGGTGTGGGTTCGGGCCCCAGGGAATCCGCGCCAGCCTGGGAAATGCACCAGCGTTGATGGATGGCCAGGGAGCTCGGCTGTGCCCCTGACACTATTTGCACAAACAGGGAACTCAAACGAATGGGGTTTTCAAGAGCTTATATAAGTCAGTTGGCAAGGCACGGCGCCCCAGCTGTGTGGCATGACAGGACAGAGCCTTGCGTTCCTGTTCAGAAACAGGTGACTTTAGGAACCAGTTTGCCTGTGTCAGGACTTGAAATGGTTTGCTCTGCCCTTCTGTTGTCACAACCCCCCTTTTCTCTTTGCCTTTCTCTTTGTCAAAACTGTCTTTGCAAAGGGATTCTTATAACTGGGACAGTAGGGCTTCTGTTGCTTCCAGCAGCTGCCCAAGAGGTTTGCTTTTCTCTGGGACACTGACTTCCTTGAAAGACGTGTCAGGGAGGGACAGCAGGTGTGTGTGGCTGAGTGCTCTGGGAGGTGGGGGTAGGGGGTGGGGGGGTGGGGTGCAGGGGTGGGGGCGGGGTGGCCTGGAAACCCACCTCAGTGCCTCCCTGGAGTCACCCCCAGCTGTCTGTCCAGGCTCCGTGCGAGTTGGGCATGGACTCCGCAGGCTCCCACTCACACAATACCCCCGAGTCCCTGGCACATAGTAGGTCTTTCCTTTGCTGCTTCCATCAGCCTATTGTGAGGTAGGCAGCGCAGGAGCTTTCGTCAAACTTAAAGCTAGCATTCAGAGAGGGGATGTGGCTCTCAAAAGGCGCTCTGGCCTGCCAGAGCAGGGCTGGCCTGGAGCCCTGGCCCAGGGCACTTCAGGGCCATGCCCCTGCTACCAGCTTCCCTGCCTGGCCTGTGGCCTTCTGCCCTCCTGGCCTCCTGGAGGCTCCAGGGACAGGGAGAGAGGAACTCCTGAGAATAGCTGGAGACCCCATCCGTGTGTGGGCACGCCTCATCGTCAGGGCCAGGCCTTCACCTCCTCCCCTGGGACTTACAGTCATTCAGATCTTACTGTGTTCCACGACTGAATTTTTTTTATCACTTCTGAGATTATGGAAACCATTAGTTTTATTCAGAGGCAAGCATCTCATCCAAGACTTTGTTCTAAATTTATCATCTGTGTGTAGGAAAAAATGATTTTTTTCCATGTTAAAAAGCAGTGCATGATTATTATGGAAAGTCAGAAAATACAAAGGGAGGCGTTCCCGTCGTGGTGCAGCGGAAACGAATCCGACTAAGACCCATGAGGTTGCGGGTGCGATCCCTGGCCTTGCTCAGTGGGTTAAGGATCCGGTGTTGCTGTGAGCTGTGGTGTAGGTCGCAGACACGGCTCAGATGCAAAGGGAGAAAAATGTTTAGTAACCTTGTATATAAAACAAGATGAGCTCAGGCTAACTCCGTGACGTTTTTATAACCAGGATTTTCCTTATTTAACTGAGCGCGTCTGTGACTGTCATTGGATGTTGCTGAACAGCCCCTTCCCTGGGGCTGCAGGCCATCCTCTCATTGGCTGGAACCACATTTTGTGGATGATCTACCTGGGCTGCTTCTACCTTTGTGTGTTCTTTTTTTTTTTTTTGTCTTTTTCGGAGGCCGCTCCCATGGCATATGGAGGTTCCCAGGCTAGGGGTCGAATCAGAGCTGTAGCCACTGGCCTACGCCAGAGCCACGGCAACGCCAGATCCAAGCCCAGTCTGCGACCTACACCACGGCTCTCGGCAACGCCGGATCGTTAACCCACTGAGCAGGGCCAGGGATCAAACCTGCAACCTCATGGTTCCCCGTCGGATTCCTTTCCACTGCGCCACAACAGGAACTCCTCTGCTCACATTCTTATTCAACAAGTATTTGTTGAGGGCAAGAAACGTTTTTGTTGTTGTTGTTGGGATACGTTCTTAGAAGTCGATTTCCTGGGTTAAATCATATGAGTGCTTTTAAAGTTACCACATTCCCGGTAAAAATTTACATTTGCATCGCATTTGCATTTAAAGAGAGCAAGAGGGAATTTAGTGAAAAACTTGAAGACCCTCAACCTCTGCCGTTTAAAAATAACCACTGTGAGCAGTTTCTAGGTATGTGGGTGTAGGCGTACCTTTTTAATATGAATTGATGCATCACTTTTCTAACAGAATGAACGGTGGTCATTCTCCTTAATAACCTGTCCTGGGCAGCCTCCTAGCATGACCCTGGCACACCAGCTTCATGGTATAGCTGGATCAGTCTCTTACCAATGGACTCTTTTTTTGGCTGCGCTGGACAGCTATGCCCATTTATAGTTTCCGTAGCTGTTGCTAAATCCGTGTGCACGCTTGAAATTGTCCCGCGTGGGTTGGCTGATCATTTTCTAGAAAGGCTCTCTCTGGTTATACTCTTACCGGCAGGGTTTGAGAGTGTCTGTTTCCCGGTGGCTTTCAGTGTTTGAGATGTCGATTTATTAGGTGAAAAAGAAGGGATTTGGTATTTGTGCACTGAATCGCATTCTTCTTTGATTAGCACGAGGTCCCCCTCAAAGCTGCGATAGTGCTTCCGAGCATCTTTTCATTCATTTATTTATTTTCAATTCATTTTCTAACTGGGTAGCTTTGGGCAAATTACACTGAACGTTGGTTTCCTTATCTGCAAAAAGGGGGTAATGCTAACAGCTGCCTCTCAGGATTGGGGAGCACATGTTTTTTGAGCGCTTTGTCCTGGCTTTTCTGATGGCCTGGCCTCCCCTGGGAGGTCGCCTTGTGCTGTCCAAGGACGCGTCCCCACTTCTGCGTGTGTGCCTGTGGTCTGCGCCGGCCTTTGGAAGGTCACTTTGGTCTGAGCCCTGTGACTTTCGGCGGGGGGGTGGGGGGGGGCTCCTGATGTTGTGTGTTACCCAGCGTGGTCATCCTTTCAAGCTGTCACCTCCTCCCGTCACCCCACACCCTCCCTGCCGCCTGACGCCTCTTGGTGCCTGCAGCAGCCCTGGCATCACTTTAGCTCTGGCTGGTTTTGAAGGAGGGTGAGGTGCCCTGCTGTGGGCAAGCCTAAGGACCCCTTTCTGAGAACCAGAAAGGGATTTGCTGAGCGCCCACCAGGCACTGGGCACTGTGTTGCCACTCCCTGTGGCTTTTTCCTGTGACTCCCTGCCCACGAAGGTGTCATTATCCTCATTCCCAGAGGCTTAGAGTGGTGAGGACATTCCCAGACTCACACAGCTAGTTGGCAGCCCGGCCCAGGGCTGACCTGCTCCCAGGTCTGAGCCCCTTGGGTCACATGATGCCGCTGAGGACCACTGGGTCCCTGGCTCATACCCTTGAGGAGTCTGGAACCCCTCCCCGGAGAAGCTATGTTGGTCGAGGTAGGAGGAAGGGTGTTTGGGCCCTCATGCAGCCTGCAAGGGACAGGTGCCAGGCAAGGGACAACCCCCACTTGCCTACAGCAACAATCCTCACTAGGTCCAGGCTGGCCAGGCACCTCTCCAGGTCTCAGCCAGTTGTCCCATAGTGAGCTGCTGGGGTGCAGTCACGTGGGACCAGGGAGATAGAGTCTTGCTCCCCATGGGACAGACCCTGCAAAGGCCAGCCCCGCTTACCAGTGACAGTGGCCAAGGCTCAGAGCTCAGGAAGCAGGCAGAGGGATCCGCTCATAGGCTCCTAGCTTTCTGGGGAGGGGTCTCTCCTCGCCCAGGTTGACGGGGCCCCATGCCCTGCTGTATCCTCTGAGTGACAAAGATGTAAAAATGAAAACAAGTTTGACGGAATCATTGAATCATTTTAGTCTTTATCTTTTCTTATTTCTAAATCTTTTTTTTTTTTTTTTCTGCTGACACTCACTCTCAACAATGTATATTCACTCCAGAGCTTGGAGTACCTAACATTTTTAGGTGTTTAATGAATCCTTGAAGAACAAATGAATGTGATACAGAAGGTGTGGTCTGTCTTCCAGAAATAACCGTGTAGTCAGTAGCCGGTTGAACAAAGTTTCACCATTTTTTCTAGGCATGTATGTATATATATATATACACACACTTGCTCTTAACTTGTATGATACATGTTGTTCCGCATTCATTTAATACCATCTTGGGACTCTTTCCCTGTCATCAGTACACAAAGCAACCCCGTCCCCCTGCCCCACCTTCAGACATCTGCTTTCGTGTTTCTGTATGGGTAGACTCCAGTGTGCTTAAAGCCTTCTTGATGAACATTTGGGATGTTTCCAATTTCTCATTTTTTCTCAAACAATGTGGCAAATAGTATACTCTTTTGAAAGGCCTCTTTGAAATGAATAGAAAAATGCTGGGGCAGGTTAACTCTCTTCGAAAAATGGTCTGCGTTCCCATCGTGGCTCAGTGGTTAAGCAGCCCCACTGGTATCCATGAGGACATGGGTTTGATCTTGCTCGGTGGGTTAAGGATCTGGCAATGCTGTGAGCTGTGGTGTGGGTTGTAGACGAGGCTCGGATCCCACATTGCTGTGGCTGTGGCATAGGCCGGCCGCTGCAGCTCTGATTGGACCCCTATGCCTGGGAACTTCCATATGCCACGGGTGTGGCCCTGAAAAGACAAAGATACAAAAGTAAAATAAAAATAAATAAAAAAGATGGATCACCTGCTTTTCAGAAGCCTTTGCTGATCCAGCCACTTGGTATTCAGTTCCTTCCTCCTGGGTCCACTGCCAGTAGCCTGCTTCTTTATTCACTACTTGTTCTGCAGCCTGGCATGGCTGGGTTTCTAAGCTCTGGACAGTGGCAAGCATGCTGCTTTCTCTATCTTTCCTTTCCTTTATTTTTTGGCGGGGAGGGTAGCATTAGTTTTTGCTTGTTAATTTTAGTTTTCGCTTGTCACCGAAGTATCTTCATTAACATAAAGAATCAAATACTTATACGACACTTGTTATGAAAAAGAAGGTCCCCTTCCACCTACGACGTGCACATCCATCCTCATTTCCACTTCCCAGAGACGACCAGTTTCAACACTTTATCTGACTTTGAGGGCCGGTATTTACTTCCATAATTCTACCAAACATGTTTATATTGCTACTTTAAAATTTTTCAAAAAAATTTTTTTTTCATTGTTAAGCATTATCTATTGACTTCTGACTCTGGAAGGTAAGCATTTAATACTTCTTATCCACCTGTCACACACCCCCTCTCATGGTGTCCCCCACGCTCCCAACAGAGTGACACTGTATGTTTACTGGGTCCCTATTCAGTGTTGACACTCTCTGGCCTATGTCGTGTGCATCTATGAGTATTTTCCTTTGGCTGCACAACTTTTTGTGTTTCACCATGATTAATAATTCTTTTTAGTATCATTTTCTTTGCATGTAGTGCTATTTTATCTCCACACTATACCTAGTTATGTAAATCTCCTCTGGGTATGTTCTGACCCGTGTGTATTTTACCAGGTTCATCTTCCTGGAAACTTCTGACCTGCCAGGGTCTGGCCAGTTGTCCTCTGGGCTTGGTGTCCATCCTGAGCTTGTCCTTCACCATCACCCTGGGAATTGTTTTCACTTCTCTTTTGAGTAGGATTTCCTGTCTTCCTTATCCCACGCCTTCCTCCTTCTTGGTTCCCTGGTAGAGCACAGGCTCTGTGGCTTCCTGATAAAGGGTGCAGTGGAGGGAAAAATTTTTAAACCTTGTACATGTTACAGACTCTTTATTTTTCCTTCACACTTAGCTTGATAGTTTGGCTGGGTATAGAACTCTAAACTAGAAATAATTATCCTTAAGAATTTTGAAGGTTTTGTCCATTGCCTTTCACCTTCTGAACTTGCTCTTGGAAATTCTGATGCCGTTTGGTGCTCTATCTTTTGTGTAAAACCTGTTGCTGTTCCCTCTCTAGAGGCTTCTAGGGACTTCTTTTGGTTTGCAGTGGTCTGAAATGGATATTTCCTGTGTTTTTGGTATAATACTATTTCCTTTCATCTGCTAGACACTCAGTGGACTATTCAATCTAGAAACTCATGTCCTTTAGTTTTAGGAAATCTATGAGAATTATTTACTTTGTGATGTCTTCCTAGCCTTTCTATTTTCTCTCTCTTTTTTGGGAACTCTTATGTGGTCAATTGAGAAAATAGCCTCTTCCTTATATACATTCTTTTACCATGTAACTTTGTGGTTCCTCCTTTTCTGATTCTGGGCTGAGACCTATGGCTTGCTTTGAGCCAATGGGATGATGGTAACTGTGATGCCAACAAAGGATTGAAAGCCACCTGTGTGATTGAGCTTGCCTGTTTTTGCTTGCTCCCATCACCGTGAGAAGAACATGCCCAGGTTAGCCTCCTGGTTCCAGGAGGAGGATGAGAGACACGTGGAGCAGAGCCAACCCCTAGGCAAGATCAGCAACCACCCCAGATGTGTGAGCAATAAGTGCTTTATGCACAAGAATGTTTTGTGCGCTACTGAGACATCATAGTTGTTTATTCTTCAGTGTTGTTGTGGTAATAACTGATATATCGGATTATTTAGATGCTGATCCTCCTAGCATAGCCCTTTAATATTCTTTATATTGTTCTTTCTGGGAGAGTCTTTCAACAGTATCTCTCAGCCCTTCTATTGAGTTTTTCATTTCTATGGTCGTGTTTTTAATTTCCAAGAATTCTTTGGTTCCCTGCATGCTGTTGTTGCTTTGTTGCCTCCTCTTCTGGTTTCATGGAAGCCTATCATTTCTTCTTGCATTAACTCTTTATTCTTTAAAGTTTTACTCTCCTTGCATTGTCTCTTTCCTCCGAGTTGCCTTTTTATTCTGTCTATTTTATCTTCTGTCTTTGATAGGAGAGAATGACCTCCAGTGTCTCATGATCCTGCTCATATTCACTGAAAACCTGATTGGAAGCTGTGCCTGTATTGGTCACCCAATAGCAGGCCTTGTGTAGAACTTCTGACTCGTCTCTAGAACTAGAGAGATGACCCAGGGAAGCCTCCTCCATTCTCCAGCTTTTAGGACATCTGCCAGGCTGCAGTGTTCTGAGAATCTGATGGGGGAAGAAGGCGAGGGGGCTTATCATTCAGAGTGAAACTTTCATTGCATTACTGTTTTTGGTATGGCACCCCTGCTCTCAACTGTGCCTGGTGTCCTCAAGTGAGGGTCTCTCTGCTAAACCCTCACCGATGGCAATCCCCCAGTGCTCTGCCAGGAGGGAGAGGGGGCAGTCAGCTGGCCACAGAGAGGCTGGAGGGGATCTGTACACCTAACGTGGATTATGAGGGCTTCCAGCCAGCCCTCCTTCTCTCAGCCCCACCTTTCACATGCCCCTGGTGCCTCTAATTCCTAAGACTTTGTGTAATTCTAGGACGAATGCACCTAGCTTTTTGGCTTTCTTCACTGCTGACATAGGATTTAGTTTACTTAGGTCTGTGAAGTCAGTCTGCCTCATCCATCTGCTTTCTAGTTTCTCACGTTTTGTTGCTATTATTTCCTCTCTTGTTCTTCCTATCTGCATGGATGTAGGCCTTCCACCCCCTCCCCCAGGGCTTTATTTGAATGGGGAATCTTTATTACCTCTTTGATGATACATGATTATTATAAAAAATTAAAACCATAGAAAGTCAGCGAAACTCCCTCATAATTTGCCTTCCCCATCCATAGCTGCTCAAGTACTTATCCTTGTAGCAGTTTTGCCTTTATGAATTATGTGCATGGCTATGCTGAAACACTCACGTGTATTAACACACACACACACACACACACACACACACACACAACTTCACACATACGTGGAATCATGCCATACTGTACTGTTCTGTTACTAGTCCTTCCCTGCATCACTAGATCTTGGACAGCTTTCTTTTTTTTTCAATTTCCCCAATACATTATTTTTTTTTTTCTACTGTACAGCTTGGTGACCCAGTTACACATACATGTATACATTCTTTTTTCTCCCATTATCATGCTCCATCTTAAGTGACTAGATGCAGTTGCCAGTGCTACACAGCAGAATCTCATTGCTAATCCATTCCAAAGGCAAGAGTTTGCATGTATTAACCCCAAGCTCCCCAACCACCCCACTCCCTCCCCCCTCCCCCTGGGCAACCACAACAAGTCTATTCTCCAAGTCCATGATATTTTTTTCTGTGGAAAGGTTCATTTGTGCCATATATTAGATTCCAGATATAAGTGGCATCATGTTATTTGTCCTTCTCTTTCTGACTTACTTCACTCAGTATGAGAGTCTCTAGTTCCATCCATGTTGCTACAAATGGCATTATTTTGTTCTTTTTTATGGCTGAGTAGTATTCCATATATACCGCATCTTCCTAATCCAATCATCTATCAATGGGCATTTGGGTTGTTTCCACGTCTTGGCTATTGTGAATAGTGCTGCAGTGAACATTCAGGTGTGTGTGTCTTTGTCAAGGAAAGTTTTGTCTGGATATATGTCCAGGAGTGGGATTGCTGGGTCATATGGTAGTTCTATGTATAGTTTTCTAAGGTACCTCCATACTGTTTTCCATAGTGGTTGTACCAGCTTACATTCCCACCAAGAGTGCAGGAGGGTTCCCTTTTCTCCAACCCCTCTCCAGCATTTGTTACTTGTGGACTTATTAATGATGGCCATTCTGACTGGTGTGAGGTGGCATCTCATGCCTTTCTTTCTCCCCCCGCCCCTTTTTTTTTTTTTTTTTGTCATTTTGTCTTTTTACAGTCGCACCTACGGCATATGGAGGTTCCCAAGCTAGGGGTTGAATTGGAACTGTAGCTGCTGGCCTACGCCACAGCCATAGCAATGCAGGATCCTTAACCCACTGAGCGAGGCCAGGGATCAAACCTGTACCGTCACAGATATAGTCGGGTTCATTAACCACTGAGCCACAATGGGAACTCCTTGGACAGCTTTCAATCATAAATCAGGAGCTATACTGCTTTCTCTTTACCAAGTTATGTCACCTTCTATTATGCTATAACATCCAGGCCCTTATTAGTGGACATTTAGGCTGCTTCTGATTTTGTGTTACTATAAAGAGTGCTACTCTGAATATCAGTGTACCCATATCTTTGCATGCCGGTCCTTCTGTCTCCTTAGGTATTTTCTTGAAGTGAATTGCAGCTGGGCGAGCACAGCTAAGATCCTGGCACATGGTGCCAGATCACCCTCCAGGGAAGTGTGCCATTTGTACTGGGCTCCTGGTTATGGGAGGGGCTTTTCCCCTTGCCTCCTTACCTGCTCCTGTCCTAACACTCTTCAATTGTTGCCAGTAGGTTGGGTGGAGGGGGCATCTTATTGCTGCTTTGATTCGCATTTCTTTGAATAGGAAGGCTGAGCCTTTCTTTGTGTCCTGGTCATTGTGTGCGCTGCTTGCTTTCTCTGTGGTTTGTTCTCTCTTCCGAAGGGAGTCTTCAGGCCCCAGTTTGTCCCCCGTTTTGCTACCTGGATGTCGTGGGCCCTGGGGTCCAGAGGCCCGCAGGCTGTGTGGCGATGGGAAGCGGTGCGCTGTGGCTGAGGGGTGGTCCAGAGAGCAGTGTTCGGCCGCCGCCGTTTCTCCCCTCTCCCCACAAAGGCACCTCATGAGAGACGGGCACAGCCTTGCCCCCCATCAGGCAGGCCTGCAGCTGGCAGGTTCCGGGCGTGGAGCGGCCCTCTGGACTTCTCGACTCGTTGGGCCGCCCTGTGCGGGGGCCCTGGTCGCAGCCAAGTCCTGGGTGGTGATTCTGGCACCGGCCCGAGGTTTGGCATTCACCAGCGTTTGCATTCCACAAAGACGGTTACCTTTTTTTTCCTTCTTTCTTTTTTTCACCTTTCAAAAATTGTGAAATGCAACACATATAGAAAATGCTCGGTTTAACAAATTATTATAATGCAAACACCCGTGTAACCACCTCCCTGGGAGACAGTTGACTTTTAACAGTGCTGTGGCTGCGGCTGGCACCTTGCCCTTGACTGTTGGGCTGTGTGTTCCCCCTCTGGCACACCCCAGGTCTCGGGGCCAGGGTGGGGCGCCCCCTGGTCTTGGGAGGACCGCTCAGGTGTGGCGGCTCTGGAGTGGGGCGCTGGAGTCGGGTTGGTGGGGGAGGCCGGGGGACGGAGCCTGCGACTCGTGTTTCCTCTCTCAGCCCCCCTTCACTTACTGTGTCCTCACCAACTCAGGGGACATTCAAACCTCAAGAATTTGGGCGGAATCCTGGGATCAGGAGGCGTCCAGAGATCCAGAGCGTGTAGGCCTGGGCAGGCCTGAAGCCCAGGTCGGACTGGCTGGGGGTTTGGGGTGACCCTGGAGCCTTCACCCTCCACAGGGGGGCCCACCTGCCTGGCCTGACAGGGAGCAAAGCCATGTTGTGTGTGGACAGCCTCCCTCTCACGGGGGAGGCTTCATGGGAGGGATTTTCCGCATGGGTCAGGCTGGGAGGTGAGCAGCTGAGGGCAGGTTGGGCCTGCGTGCCCGTTCCTCTGGGCCAGGCTAGTTGGAGGCCATTCCCATCTTCCCTTTGCTGTCCCAGCCCTGTGGTGCTTCTCCAGGTAGGATGTCTTCCCCCCACGACCAGCCCCCCGGGGTGGAACCCCCACGTCCATGAAAGCACACCCACCCCCACAGGGAGCTCCCCACCATCTTCCAGACACTGGCTGACAGTGAGGGGCTGGACAGACTCAGTCCCTGCCCTCGTGGAGCTTGTGGTCCAGGGCAGCGCTGTCCAGTGGGCTTTTCTGTGATGATGGGGTGGTCCCTGTGGTGCCGGGCGGGGCCGGGAGGAGATGGAGAGACAAGGAAGCAGGAACCTCAGCGCTGTGGGGGCACACAGGGCTTGGCATGGAGCGTGCTGGCCGGGCAAGGCTTCTGGCACACACTAGACCTGAAGGATGAAGACGGGGCAGAGGGGCCCAGAAGTGTGACCAGTGCGTGCCAAGGTCTGGTGAGGAGGGGGCGCCCTCCTGGAGTGGAGGGAAGGGCAGGGCCACTGGGAAAGTGAGCACAAGGGAGGGGCCGGGTGGGCAGACCCAGCAAGTCTCAGGGAGGCTTTACCTGGAAGGGCACTTGGGTATGGGCCTGAGAGGGGCAGATCTGCATTTTAAGAAGGTTGCCCTGGCCTCTGTGGGGAAGAAGGGTCTGGAAGGGGGGACCAGGCAGGATGCTCTGGTGATCCTCCTGGCAGGAGGCAGGGGCAGCGGTGGGAGGGACAGAGTTGGAGGGCGAATCCGCCGGACTGACGGATGGAGCGGATGCTGAGGGAGTGGGCAGAGGGGATGCGAGGAATCTGGGTGGGGTGGAGCCGGCCCTGGAGTTGGGGAATGCTGGGGGAGGAGCAGGTGTGGAGGCGAGAGATGGGTTCCACTAGGATGAGCCGCGTTTGGGGTTCCCGAGGGCCATCCAGCTGGCCTTTGGATGAAGGAATCTGGTGCTGGGGGACAGATCTGGGATGGGGACAGAGCTGAGACCACCACAGGCATGGGGGCTGCCCTTGAGTGCTTGCTTGTTTCTGGTTCTGCCACATAAGCTATGGCTCTCAAGGTGCCCTGGACCTGCCCAGCCCGGGAGGGTGGTCCTGACGGTGGTGTGTCACTGCTGCCTGCTTGGCGTGTGGGTGTGCTCCCGTGTGTGCCTGTGTGGAGGGGGGCTTTTGCGCACAGGTTAGGATGAAGGGGGCTGGTGCAACGTGGAACTTGCCCCAGAAAGATGAATTCTGCAGCTCGCCTCATGGATGCCAGCTGCTCCTGGAGGCTCTGGGCACTAACTGATGGGAGAAGAGTAGTGTCAGCCCCGATGCTCTGCCTCCTGACTGTATTGTGTCACAGACTCATTTTCTTGGGGATTACGCTCTGGCCTCCAGCCTGTGAGTTGCCCAATTATACCAGTGCCCTTGGGGCTAGAACCAGTCCTTGGGACTAGAACCTTGAAGTACACACTGAAATTCAGTATATGCTGAATCCAATGTAAGCTATTAGGTATGCATGATGTTCTAGGGCCTTAGAGGGTGTGTGCCAACTTAGCTGCCCACCTGCCAGCCCCTCCTCCTTGCCCATCTGTGGACAATCTGGACCTGGCTCCTGCTTTGGGTAGGGAACGCATCCCTTTGGCATTCAGAGGTACAGAAATTGGCCATATTAGGGGGGCCATGCGATGCCTGGATGGCACGTTCTATTGAGTCTCTTGGATGGGGTTCCGGACCAGGATTTTAGACTCATTTTGTTCTGACCTTCAGCAGGGATGGCTGGGGGCGTCCGCAGTGACAGTGAGGATGCAGCCCACAGGCGCAGCCAGATCAATAATCCAGGGAGAGGACTCAATAATCTTGGCTTGTGCCCCTATGGTGGCCAACCAGTCACAGCTCCCGCCTTGGCCAGGTGCATAGTGGGGCCAGATGCATGAGCATAGCTGTCTCGGGCAATCTAGCCCCAGGATCAAGTTTGCTTAGGATGCTGTGGCTTCCTCTCTCTGCATCCATCACCCAGCTCTGCAGACGCTGCCTCTATCACCATACTTTCTCCCAAACGTGTCCACTTCTCTGCCCTGGAGCCATTGCACCTGCCCTGGCGCAGGCCTGCATCATCTCTCACAAGTCTTCCTGCCTCCTCTGACCTGGATGACCCTCTTTGGCAGTCAGCCCTGATCCTGTGACTCTTATCTTTGACCTCTTTGCAAATTCTGTTTCCTGCACCTCACTGCCCTCCACATGGCTGATTTCCGGGCATTCAGTGCCTGGCACGTAGCAGGTATTCCTACGTTTCTCAAAAGAATACATATACATTCATGCGGATTGAATCCTTTTGATCTGTGTTGTCATCACATAAGGAAGTCCTCTCTTACGCCCCTTCTTATTTCATGGTGCTCCCCCCTACTCTGCGTGAGAAAGCGGAAATATGTGTTCAGTTGGCCAAACTCTCTCCCAGGGTTGTGGGACCAGCATCCTCCCCATGTTCCGTGTTGGCCAATCTTGTCGAATTAAATTGAGAAAGGTTATGTTTTCATACTGAGAAAAGCCAGTGAAACCCTGTTAGCGCCTTCTTCTCAGGCACTGTTTCTGATGTGTGGATCTTCTGAAGGGGAGGTTTTGGTTTGATTTTCAGCCTCTGGCTTTATAGAGAAGGTGGCTTGTGAACCGTGGAGGGTGGGAAGGTTTGATGCTGAGAGAATAAGGTAGAGCAGGTCCTTTGGGGGCACAGAGAAGGCCTTGAGCTAATGTGAGACGGTGAGATGTGTTCTTCAACTCCACCCGTAAGTCATCCTTCCAGGATCCAGTTTGGTGTCAGCAGTATGACTTTGAACTTCTTTCCTGGGCTGAGGTCCCTCTGAATCTGACCTGGCCTTGCTCCCCAACTTCATTTTCTACTGCTGCTGCTGCTTCTTTTTTTTCTTCTTTTTAGGGCCACATGAGCAGCATATGGAGGTTCCCAGGCTAGGGGTCAAGTCGGAGCTATAGTTGCCGGTCTATGCCACAGCCACAGCCACACCAGATCTGAGCCGCATCTGCGACCTATACCACAGCTCACGGCAATGCCGGATCCTTAACCCACTGAGCAAGGCCAGGGATCAAACCCACAACCTCATGGTTCCTAGTTGGATTTGTTTCCGGTGTGCCACGATGGGAACTCCCTCTTCTGCTTCTTGCCTCTGACTTTGCTTGGACCACTGCCCTGCCTAGGATGCTGTTTCTCAGGGGACATGTCTTGAAAGCCTGAGTCTTTCCACCTTCCATTGGAATTGTGGGTTTTCAGCACCTACACATTTTGCCTTTTTCATAATGTTCCTCAGCTCCAATTCAAGTGACTTCACCCTTCATCCGTCCACTCAGTGTCCTTTAGTTGTTTATTTGTGTGTCTATATGTCTTTGTTGCTACTGGGTCTGCAGAGAGTCAGGTGCCTAAGACATAGTCTCTGCCCTTGTGGGGTTCATGGGCAACCTGGGCCGTGGAGACGCAGGAGAAGTGGCTCCTTAGGGTATCATACAGGCCAGAAAGGGAACAATCGACCATTGCTTCCAGCCTGGAGCATCAGGCAGGGCTTCCTGGAGGAGGGAGCCTATGGGTTGAGTCATGGCAAATGAGGAAGGGATTTGGTCCTGCAAGGCTGGCGTAAAGAAGACTTCCCATGGGACAGTCTTGAGCAAATTTAAGAAGACACAAGAGGAGGGGCTCGTAGAGGGGAGAGGAGGGGCGTGTCCAGATGATGCCTGGTCCTGAGGTTGGAGACTCTGTATGCAAGAGTAGGCAGGGCCTGGGCCTTAGGGGGATGGAAGAGCTCCCTCTGGGGATGGAGACGTCGTCCTGGTACTGAGCAGTGAGGGCTGTTGCTAATTTTGATAAGTCAACATTAAAAAAGGAAAGAAAGGTGACAGTAAGGAGGGCATCATTAAGGAAGATGGCATGGGGTGGCGAGAAGTGACTGTGGGGGCCGGCGGGGATGTTCTCGTGTTGAGGAGGGTGGCCCTGAGGGCCCCTAGCACTTGGTGACCCCTGCCTGGGTCTCAGGAATTGTAGGTGGGATGAAATGATGACAGCTGCACCCGGTGACTTCAGAGGAGCCAGCAGAGTGTCGCAGACCAGGGGGTCTCCTGAGAAGGAGGGAGGGTGGCACCCCATACACCCAGGTTGGGGTCAGGCTTTCACGTTTCTTCCTTCCTTCCCTCCATGGCCACACCTGTGGTATATGGAAGTTCCTGCCCTAGGGATCGGATTGGGGCTGTAGCTGCAGCCATGGCAACACAGGATCTGAGTCACGCCTGCAACCTACAGCACAGCTTGTGGCAACGCCAGATCCTTAACCCACTGAGGGAGGTCAGGGATCGAACCTGTATCCTCACAGAGACAAGGCTGGGTCCTCAACCCATTGAGCCCCAATGGGAACTCCCATGTTTTAATGTAGGCACTTCCATATCACTGGAAAATTTTACAAAAATACATACTAGTCATTGAAATGATAAACATTTTGTTCTCACTCAATCAAGAAGGAAGACAGGGTGCCTGACAGCCTCTGGGTGGATGGGATCTGGGGAGCTGAACTCTGTGAAGTGGTTTCCAGTGGCAGCGGGTCAGGGGTATCTGGTCCCAGGGTAAGGTGAGGTATCTGTAGAAAACCATGGCACCCAGTCAATGCCTAGTTGGAAAAGAGATGTCAGGTTATGATACAAGACAAACTGTCATCACGGATTAGAACACATCTGCAATCCAAGAGTCGTAGTCATTTCTTGGAACAGTTGCTAATCTTTTAAAAATTTTACCAATGTGAAACAGATCAACTGCTTGAGGCTGGCTTCTTAAAGCTCGGGTTTAGATTCGTGGATTCCCCTGCCTGAATTTAACTGGTTCATTGAACTGATCCGTTGGTAGTAACCTCTGTTGAACCACAAGGCAAGGTCAAGAAGGGGGGTCCCCGAGATGGTGGGGGCTAGAAAGCTTCACTCCTTACCCCCGTGTGGATTAAGCGGCTGTGGTTCCTGGGAGTCTGAAAAGCAACTTGAAGTGCAGGAATTCTCTTGCGTTTATTATTGTCAGATCAATGCGAGAAACACCAAAAAAAAAAAAAATGCAACTTAGAAAGGGAGACTCAGGGGCACATGGCATTTCATGGGGCTGCCATGTGTGGGGCTCACATATATAGAAGACGAGCAGGTGGGGGCTGGGGGAGAAACCAGCCCTCGTGGGGGTTAATTAGGGGTTAAAGAGGCTGTTTTTTAGGCAAGCAGAGCAGATTGAGGCCATCTCTGGCCCAGCCATCCCCAGGCATTGTCCTGGGACAGTAGGTCCCATCGATGTCATCGTAAAACTCTGGTTGCTGGTTGAGCATTTGGAAGCCTGGTCTGGAGCCCTCGTAGCCCATGGGTTTGTCCACAGGTTGTCCACCTAGAAAGTTCTGAGGATGAGTGGTGACCAGGTGAAGGTGGGCCCAGTCTTGCCCTTTCCACAGATGCCCAGTGGGGCAGGGGTCCCCTCTGTTTCAGGGCCACACTGGATCTGTCCCCCTGGAAGGATGGTGCCTTCAGGCCGCACCATCCAATCCCACGGTCATTCCTTCAGCTTTGTAGGTTCTGGGGGTCAAGTTCCAGAGGCCTGGGAATCAAAGGCTGATGAGGCCCAGACAAGAGGCTGTGGACACGGGGTGGGCTCCTCAGGGCAGAATGGCTTCTGGAGGGGGGAGGCCTTGAATGGTGGGGAAAATCCTGGGCTCCAGCAGGCCCTGAGCAGGGAGGAGTGAGACTTCTCAGCTCCAGACAGGCGGCCGAGGCCCCACGCTGCCCCATGCATGCTGGCCTCCACAGGGGCCAGGTCTCCGCCCATCTGCTACCTTTCGTCTCTTGCCAACCTTGACCCAAGGGCACGTTGGAAGGTTCCGATACCTTATACAGAACAAGTGCAGAAGGGAGAGTTGGAAGGGGTTAAAATGTGTTCTCAGCCATCTCAGGTTACAGATGGGTAAACTGAGGCCTAGAGAGGAGAAATGAGCCATGGGAACCTGAAAGGAAGACGGGCTATGAAATCAACAGAAATGGGTCCTTCCCCTCCTCTGCCATCCCAGCAGAACAGATTACGTGGCCTCTCTTTGCCGCACTCTGCTCATCTGTACAATGGGATAATTATACGCACATCTTAGGGTCTGCAGTCGGGATTCAACGTGACTCTTTTCAGAGCCTGGCTCCTAGCAGGCACTCCTGCTGTTGAGGCCCAGGGCCTGGCTCAGTGTCGGGCTCGACTGGGGCAGGCTCTGGTCTGGGCCCCCTGATGCTCTCAGCCTGGTCGGGCCCTTGCTCCAGCGATGACAGTTGCGATTGGGGTGTGGGGCCGTGAGCGGGCTCTGTTTGCTAACTTTGTGTATTGCTTAATAAGGAAAACACGGCTTGTCCTGGCAATCAGTGGATCCGGCCATATATGGGGAAAAGGAGTAACTTGGATGCGGCCGAGGACACGATTCTGAGTTCTTCTTATTTAAAACAAAATCAAAGACAGTATGGAGTTGCCACTCTTCTTTGTCCAGTTTGGTTATGGAGCAATTTCTGGTTATAAATAGGCAACATCTTGCAGGGCGAGCTTTAGAAATAGCCGTGAACTCTTGGGGGAGCAAATCCTTTCCACATTCAGAAGACCTTGGCATTGAGCAAGCATCTCCATGGATGGAGAGAAAGCGGCTGTTTTTTAGGCAAGCAGAGCAGATTGAGGCCATCTCTGGCCCAGCCATCCCCAGGCTGAGCACTTGAGCCCCATGGCCAGGGACAGGCTGTGGTGATAGCTTCGCATCAGCTCTAAATCGGGGGCCTCCAGGCCTCTCTGCAGGGGGCACCACTGATCCCACGCTCTTTGCTCCACCGTCTGCTTCATGGTGCCGGCATCACCTCCATTTCTTAGGCATCACTTATTTGGTCATTTGTTGACTCCCTCAAGCACATACTGAGCCATGCTCCGGACTTCCTCCTGCTCCTTTTTCCTCCTTACTGGTGGCTTTGCTCCTCAGGCTGCTCCTGGTTCGTGGCGAGTGTCCTGGGCTCTGTCCTGGGTCCTTTTCTTTTCTCTCTCTGCACACGCCCTCATCTCGTCTTGGCCCGATTTCTCCATAGCATAGTGGTTAAGAAGGGCCCATCTGCCTGGGTCCAGTCCAGGCTCTACCATTTCCAAGCTGTGTGACCTTTGGTAAGTTGCTCAACTTCTCTGTGACATGGTGTCCTCACTTGTAAACTGGGGATGATGGCAGTGCCCCCTTCTTGAGTGGTTGTGAGGCCTGATGACTGAATTAATCTCCATGAAGCTACTAGACAGTGGCCAGCAGCAGGTGAACACCCAGAAAGCTTAGACACTGCCATCGCTTGCTGATGACATCCAATTCCCTCACTTTGCTCCGACTGCCATTCCTGACAGGAAGGAGTCAGGCCGAGCTCCTCCCATGTGCCGTCACGTGCTTGGCACTTAGTCGGGGGATGTGGCATTGAGGAAGACACAGTCCAGGGCTTGAGCAGGCGCTGCTGTGTGTGTCCTGCCAGGGAGCTGGTGTTCCCCAGCCTCACACTCAGGTTTCGTCTTTGTCCGCATCTTCTGCCCAGGTCTGCTGCCTCTTCCACGGACGGAGCCCTCGTGGAGGTTAATTAGGCCAAAGACAGGAGACAGAGATAAGAAAGCTCCAGGTTTTCAGTCTGCGTGGCGATGCTGCCACCCCTTCTGCTTCTGAAGTATTTGTTTGGAAATGTTACTGCAGTCTGGTTGATTTAAAATGTTGCGTTAATTTCTGCTGTCACTTAAAAGTCATTCAGTCCTACATATATATGTGTATACATACACCATCTTTTATTTTTTATTTATTTTTTCTTGTCATGCAATCCTTTATTTTGTTTGCTTTCTTTAATTTTTAAAATTCTAGTTGATTTACAATGTTGCGTCAATTTCTGCAGTACAGCAAAATGACCCAGTGATACATACATATATATATATATGTTCTTTTTTATGCATTATCCCCCATCACGCTCCATCACCAGGGATCAGAGAGCGTTCCCTGTGCTGTGCAGCAAAATCTCGTTGCATATCCACCCCAAATGCAATCGTCTGCATCTACTAACCCCAAACTCCCAGTTGCTCCCCTCCCTGCCCCTCCCCCCTGGCAACCACAAGTCTGTTCTCCATGTCCATGAATTCGCTCCTTTTCTGTAGATAGGTTCATTTGTGCCATGTATGAGATTGCAGCTATAAGTGACAGCATGTGGTACATTCTTTTAAACTCGTCTTCTCCGTTATAGTTTGTCACAGGATATTGCATATACTTCCCTGTGCTGTATAGTAGGACCTCGTTGTTTAACCATTCTGTATGTAATAGTTTGCCTCTGCTAAACCCCAACTCCCAGTTCCTCCTTCTCCTGCCCCCACACCCACCTTGGCAACCAGAAGTCTGTTCTCTATGTCTGTGAGTTAGACGTGGAATATAAAATATGACACCAATGAACATATCTATGAAACTAAAGTATTTCTGGATTCTTCTTTTTTTTTTTTTTTAGAGTGGCACCCCGTGGCCTATGGAGGTGCCCAGGCTAGGGGTCGAATTGGAGCTGCAGCCGCCAGCCCACACCACAGCCACAGCAATGCCAGATCCGAGCCGTGTCTGTGACCTACACCACAGCTCAGGGCAACACCGGATCCTTAACCCACTGAGCGAGGCCAGGGATCGAACCCGCAACCTCATGGTTCCTAGTTGGGGTCGTTTCCGATGCGCCACGATTCTTGATCTCTCTCCTTGGTCACAGCCCCTGACTGGGTCCGGCCTCATCATGGCCCTTCCTCCCCCGGGATCTCTCTGTAAAGCCTCTTCTGCTTCCTCTCATGCATCTTCCGTCTCACCTGGCCAAGGTGAGGCCGGGCCTGGGTAAAGCTCCTTAGAGGTTCCCTGTCCCCTGCTGCCAGGGTTTACTGTGTGACGGGCCTCATCCATCCCCTGCTTGGAGATGGCCTCCAACACTGGCCCTGCGAGTGCTGTCCTCCTTTCCTCCTGTTTGCCCAGAGCCCCTGCTCCCCGCCAGGGTCCCGGAATACCTGGTGGTGCCCACTGGGGTGGGAGGGCTGGTGAGTCCCTCGGCTGCCCTGGGGGCGTGGGGCTGAGTGAGCCACCGTGTTCCAGTGCTGGCTTTCACCCAGCAAAGCAAGATTACTACATGAGGATCTCCCGGCCTTGTTGGTGGCTCCCCGGGTCTGTCCCTGCTCCCTCTCATACTCCTCCATCACTGCTCCTGTTCTGGCCACCTCTTGGCAGGGACCTCTTCTTGGACTTGTCCTGTGAGTGTGTCTCCCCTGGATTCCAAGGTTGACATTGCCTGTTACTCAGCCTGGACCTTCAGCCGTCCTGAACTGAGTGCAGACCCTGCCCCGGATGCTCTGACCTTGAGCTGGTCCACGAGAGCCCTTTCACTCTGACCTGCCTCCATCCCTGCTCCCCACCTGGCTGTGTGCTTCTGGAGGGCAGGACTCTGCTGCCTCCTCATCTGCTCAGCGAGGAGCCAGGAGCCGGCACTGAGCTCCTGCAACATCCGTCCTAGGCCCTCCAGCGAGCCTGCCGGCCCATGCAGCTGCCTCCTTGGGGGCAGGCACGTGTGTTTTCTGCTTGGGCTTCCATTTTAACCTTTGTCTGAGTGGGGATTTCTATGCCAAGGCTTTCTCCAGAAGCCTGAGACGCTCTGGGCTAGTCGATCTGAGCTCTCAAACTTCCTTATGAGATTCTTCTATGCCCTGGGTATTTTTTTTTTTTTAAGGGTCTCTCCTGTGGCATATGGAAATTTCTGGGCCCAGGGTGGAGTCAGAGCTGTCGCTTCTGGCCTATACCATAGTCACTGCAACACTGGATCCAAGCTGCACCTGTAACATACGCCACAGCTTGTGTCAACGCTGGATCATTAACCCACTGAGCAAGGCCAGGGCTCGAACCCGCATCCTCCCAGATACTAGTCAGGTTCTTAACCCGCTGAGCCACACAACAGGAATCCCATGCCCTGGGGACTTCTCGCTCTGCCTTCTTCTTGACCTGCACCATGGCCCTCAGTTTGGAGGCCTGTGGCCCAAGTCCCTGTGTGCATCAGGGGTGGATTTGGAAGCAAAGGCTGGACCCCACTGGCTTGTAGAGCTCAGGCGTGGCCGGTCTAGCATGTGGACCCTGCGTGTGGCGGTGGCCAACATGGGTCCTGGAAGGAAGACTCTGCCTAGGGCTTGGCCTGGCTCTTGAGCTGCTTTAGGAGATGCTGGTCCCTCAGGACCCACCTGTCGTCATGGGGACCTCCTACCCAGATGTTAGAGAAAGTCACAGTTCAGCCACCCTCTCTTCCCCATCGTGACTCCCCCAACCTTCCATCCTAGAGCATGGGGGTCATCCCCTGGGGACGTGTGCAGCCTCTGCTCTGGCCTGGGTCCCCGGCCCCCGGCCCCATCACACAGCGGCCCAAGTGGAGCCATCCCATTGTTTTCCCAGGGTTGTGCTCAACCGTGTCCTCCCCTCCCACAGGGCATCTTGCTGCCGTGCTTGTGACACCTGCTGATGGCACCTTGAGCTCCGAGTTCTCTAGCTGGTTTGCATGGTTACTTACTAGCCAAGTAAGTTCTCATGACTTACTTGGCTAGTCTTTCTTTCATGTATAGTTAGGTGGTGGTTGTCGATTTTTCTTTATTGTAAACAAACTGCAGTGAACATCTTTGTCGGCATATCTCTTTGTAGGGCTGAAGGGGCTGCATAGGTGTTATACTGATACATGATGTCAAACTGTCCCCCTCAAAGGACACTCTTGTTGTGTGAGAATATGTTTTCCCACACTCCAGCCAATCTGTGTTTTGTTCACGTTTTCATTCTTTGCCTCTATGAAAGTAGAAAAATTATACCCTTGTCTTTATTTGATTCTTAGTGGCTTGTTTGATATTTCTTTTTTTAAACTACGGCTGAGTTACAATATTGTGTTAGTTTCAGGTGTCCAGTTTCACATTCTTTTCCATGAGAGGCTATTACAAGATATTGACTAGAGTGGCCTGAGCTGTACAGTTGGTCCTTGTTGATTGTTTTATATAGAGTCGTGTGTATCTTTTAATCCCGTATTTCTAGTTTATCCCTCCCCGCCCCCCTTTCTTCTTTGGTAAGTTTGTGTTCTGTGTCTGTGAGTATGTTTCTGTTCTGTAAATAAGTTGTATTATTTTTTAAAAATTCTATGTATAAGTGATATCATATAATATTTGTCTTTCTCTGCCTGACTTCCCTTAGTATGTAACCTCTGTGTCCATTCATGTTGCTGCAAAAGGCAATATTTCATTCCTTTTTATGGCTTATTTTCCAGATTGCTTGTTTGTGACCTTCGCTCGTTTTTCTACTGGAGGCTTTTTGCTTTTTTTGTTTTTGTTTGATTGTTTGTTTTTTCTTCTTAGGGCTGCACCTTCGGCATATGGAGAGTCCCAGGCTGGGGTTGAACAGGAGCTGCAGCTGCAGACCTACACCCCAACCACGGCAACACAAGATCTGAGCCGCATCTGTGACCTGTACCACAGCTCGCAGTAATTTGAGATCCTCAACCTACTGAGTGAGGCCAGGGATTGAACCTCGTCCTCACAGAGACTATGTCGGGTTCTTAACCCACTGAGCCACAACGGGAACTCCTGGAGACTTATTTTAAGGAACTGAATAGTGAGAGCTCTTTCAGTGTTAGAAAGGCAGCAGCTGGTACTCAGTAAGACCAGTCCATACGTGTTCGTTCCCAAGTAACACTTTGTTGTATCTCATTTAACCATAATTTTTTTTTTTAATGAGACGTTTTAGGTTTTTATGTGGTTAAATTTTCTCCTTTATGACTTTTAATTTTTCAAATAACATGCTTAGAAATATCCCTCTCCCTTGCCAGATTTAAAAACGATTTGCTCATGTATTCTTCTAAAACGTGTAGGGCGTTATTAGTTATATCTGAATCTCTAGTCTATCTAGAATTTGTTACATTTTAGGGAGAAAGGTATGGATTTAACTCTTCCTTCCCTTTGCCCCGGCAACCAATGAAAGTTAGCAGGCAGTTCTCCTGACACCATTTACTGAATGATCCATTTCAACGTGGAAATGCTACCTGTATCATACACTAAAGTTTCATATGTGCTTGTGCCTATTTATAGATTTAGTTCCTGTTCCATGGGTCGGCTTTTACTTCTGGTTTTAAGAGTGCTTTTGATAATAGCTGCCAATCATTGAGTTCCTACTGTGTTTCAGGGACTTGACATGCTCGATCTCCAATCTTCCCGAGCACCCCACAGGGTGTAGCCAAGACTTGCAGGGTCAACGCGTCCCAACGCTAATCCCTGGTGGATTAGCCAGGAGTCAGACCCAAGAATGCTTGCCTCTAAGCCTGCCCCATCCCACCGCTTGGTCCTGCCCCCGGGACATGGGAGAGAGGTGGCTGAGAGAAGACCAGCTAGAAGGTACCTGTCCTTGCTTCACTCCACTGTGAACGGAGGCCAGGGGGCTTGGAGGCTCGCCCCAAACCCAGGTTGGGTTAGAGGTGAGCTGTTCTGGGATTCTCAGCTCACCGACTTTGAATCCCCCAACCAGTGTCCTAACAGAGCTGAGCTGGTGTGGTCATGGGATTATCTGCATGCCGTCTCCGAGCTGTTACAGAAATTCCACTGCAGACACCACTGGCGGGGTGGGCTCCCCTGTAGAATGAAGCGGGTCACGCGGTGCTCAGGTGAACACTTGCCTCCGTGCTGGCCCGCTGGGAATTACATGATTCCCTGGCATCTTAGAGCTGTCGACTAGAGAGTTCCTAAGAAGTCACACAGTCCCCCCTTGCCATGTTTAGGTCAAGAGGCTGATGCCCAGGGTGAGGACAGAATATGCCTAAGGTCCGTGTGTCATGGGGCTCTTGGGCACACTCTGAAATCCACACCCTGTGCTGAAGCCTGTTGAATAAGAACTGCAGCTGGAACAGCTCTTGGTTCTCAGGGTCAGTGTAGGAAGGTGTTAGGTCAAAGCCCAGCCTCCTCTCCTGGACTCTGGGACATCCCCGAGGACAGGCCTTGCTAAACATCTCCAGAAGTGTTGTAGGGTGGCATGCGGGGGCCCCTGATCTAGAGGGAGTTGGACGAGAACATGATAAGCATCGCTGTTGAGGTTGGCACCTCTCGGGAGTGACTTCAGCGTCCCAAGTATTGCTTGCCTGCTGGCTGTTTTCCATGGGAGATGCATCTGGGCTCAGATTTGCATAATCACCTTGGCTGGAGAGTCAGTGTGCGCATGGGTACTCCCGTGGGCATGTGTGCATGCACACACACACACGCCTACACACAGAGACGTACACAGAGATGTTAGTCATTGAGTGGCTGTGTCTCCACAGTGCTGTCTGGGCCAAATCACAGAGTCCCTTGTCCAGGGCCAGTGGGTGCAGTTTCCCATCAGTATCCTGGGGAGTCCTCTCCTTAGCACTTTGACCTTGGCCCGCCTGCCCAGCTGTCCTGATGTCTCCTTTCCTTCCCTGTGTCAAAACTCTAATTGAGGTTTTTTTTTTTTTCTTGGCTTTTTAGGGCCGCACCTGTGGCATGTGGAAGTTCCCAGGCTAGGGGTCGAATCAGAGCTATAGCTGCCAGCCTACACCACAGCCACAGCAACGCCAGGATTGAGCCGAGTCTGCGACCTACACAGCAGCTCACAGCAATGCCAGATCCTTAACCCACTGAGCGAGACGAGGGATCGAACTCGCATCCTCATGGATACTAGTTGGGCTCATTTCTGCTGAACCACAATGGGAACTCCTCTGATGGACTTTTAAGGCTCAGCTCAATTTCCTCTCTGGCTCTTCTCTGTCTTTTCTCCCCAGCCTCATCCAAGGTTCCGGCATGCTCCCTCTTCTGAATACCAATAGCATTCTTCTGTGTCGTTCACGTGGTACTGGAGTGCATACTGTCCCTGGACACCTCTTCTCTAGAACTTTCCCTTACAGCTTGTATTGTTTTCATGGGCTGAAATCTTGTTGATCCCCTGGAGGCAGGAATCTTGTATCTCACCGCATTTTGTATTCTCATCAGTGTCTGGCTCATAGTAGGCCCTCAGGAAGTGTTGGTTGCCGGGTGGACTGGGAATTAGCCAATACGTAAACACAAACTGAGATGCTTTCAGGCCTCAGTGGGCCTTAGGTGCTTGCCTGCGCTCGCTGGCGGCCGTTCGGAGGCGTGAAATGGGCTTGTTCAGCCTTGTGGGAGCCGTGGGGACAAGGGGACCAGAGAGAAAGGCTGAGGTCGAGAGATTAGGGAGATGATGCGGATCTGGTGACAACAGCCTGGCTGTGCTGTGTTCTCCTGAGCAGCGGGAAAAGGGTGTTTGGGCAGCAGATGAGAGGGCATGATGCCAGGGGAGTCTGAACGAAGCATCATCAGGAGAACTTAACCCTCTCCTCCTGGTTGGTTCCTGGCGAAGGAGGGTGAGGGGTTTGGAATTAGGCGGGGGGATGGTGTTCAGTCTCAAACGCTCTCTTTGGCCCCAAATCACCCTTCTGTCCAGGCGTAGAAGCACTCACAAGACTGTCCTGGGAGCAGGACCTGTTTTCCCCTAAGATCCTTAAGCGGTGCTACCTGTGGGCACGTTTTTGAGAGAGAAGGATATGCTGCTTGCCGTTCATTAGCTTATTTGTTTATTCAGTTGTGCAGGGCCCGATGGTGTGAGGTTGACCTGCTTCAAGGTCTGGATGGGGCGCCCCTGCTTACCAGCGGGGGACCATCTCCTGCGTGGGAGGGAAGATCAAGGTCATACTTACCGTCTTCCTGGAGGACACCCAGCCTCCTCGGGCCAGCACGTGGTGGCCTCCGGAGCAGCTCTCGGCTCTCTGGTCTCTAGAACTTCACCCAGCCGTGCTGCCCCTCTCACATTTCCCAGACACACGGGCTGCCTCACACAGCCCTGCTCCTCATGCTGAATCCTCTTCTTGGGTCCTGGAGGCCTCCCCCAGTCGGTGTGCGTGAGCCCCAGCCATCCTAAATGGAGCCCCAAGGAAAGCCCGTAGAAGAAAGAGCATGGACGTTGGAGCCAGCTAGAAGTGGGTTCAAATCCTGCCTTCACCCTCCTGGCTTTGCCTCTTACTTCTCTGGGTCTCTTTATGCCTAACGGCACTGACCTCGCAGGGCCGGGGGGAGGAATGCATGGAGGGAGGATGTGGCTGCTCGTTCTTCTTTCCCTGCTTCTCCCCCAGTCTTAGTGCTAGGTTTGTGGATGCCTTGACCCCTGGGTGTTTGTCTCCATGAAGCCCTTTTCCTCAACGCATCGTTGCTGAATACCACTGTGTAACAAGCGCGGGGCCCTGGGAATGGTTTTGTGTGGCTGTCCGCTAGCAAGCAATTCTGAGAGCCCAAGGGCTGGGTTCCTGGAGGAAATGACGTTTGAGTTGAGCGCCGGAAGTTGGATGAAAGGCTGCCTGCAGAAGGTTGGAGGGAAGAGAGTTCTAGGCAGAGGAGGGAACAGCGTGAGTGGGACCTAATTAGTCATGGATCGTGTTAACGTCTTTTTCCTAACAGCAGTAGGAAGGACTGGGGCACGGGCACAGGTGCATCCCCGAAGCAGTCCATGGACAAAGAGGAGGCTGGGAGACCAGTGTGAAAGGGCACGGGATGGCGGGGCGGGGGGGCTGGGGGGAACATGGCTAGTTGGGGTGGGGGTTGTGGCCATGAAAGATCCCGGGAGGCAGGTGAGTAGGTGTGGGGATGGGTGGGACATGGGCAGTGAGGGAGGGGGCGGAAACCAATGACTCCTGGGTTTCTGGCTCTTGTGATGCATGTAAGTATGAATGGAGAGCAGGTTGGGGGTCAAGGGAAACTCAGCCCTTGGCTTATCTCCCCACAGGTGTGTAAGCTCCCTGTAGGAGGGATGGGTCCTCAGACTCCAGGTCTTTCCCACGGCCCCTTAGTGCCCAAGGGGATTTCACAAGACTTGTTCTGGGCTGAGGTTGGAAAACCTGCTTCTAGCTCCCCATCAGTCAGCAGACTTGATCATGGACACATCTGCTTGGACTCCGAGGCTCTTCATGGGGCGTTGGCCCTGGCCTCATCTCCTAGAGGAGGCCCGGTGCCTCCTGGGGGCTCCATGCTGGGACTTACGTGCCTGGCATCCTTGCTCCCAGGCAGATCCAGCTGGGGTGGGTCTCCCATGGCCTCACCGAGGTTGCATGGGTTTGGTCACCCTCCTGGCTGTGTTGTATCCAGTGGGACGCATTTAGAATATATGACTGGAAGTGGCTGCTAGAGAGAAATCTACAGTTTCTCTTATTATTGGGAAAGAGCTAGGCTACCCGAGGCTACCAGATGTTCTGTGTCACATAATGTATGTTTTATGGCAAATGAAAATATATATAAAATCCGGACCCAGGGAGCTCCCTGCTTGTTGAAAGGGGGCTGGATTCTTCTTTTTATTCTTACCCTTTGCAAATTTTAGGCAAGAATTCCCTTCCGGGCAATGAACTTATCTGCCAAGTTGGGGCCCAGAGGGAACTCTTATGGGGGACTCGTAAACCCCGTCTTTTGAGGAATTCTTGGGGCTGAGGCCACGTTCGGCCCCACATGTTTACACAATACTCTCTCTCAGCTCTGAGGGGCCATTAGAGTTAATTGGGTGAATAATCTGTGTTTAAAAAGTCCCCAAATACGTATTTACATAATCCACGCTTTGCCCAAGCCTGTTCAAGCCTATTTGTGGGCTCTGGAGTGGATCCTGGGCTTAGAGTCTTCCTCCTGGGCTTCCAGCGCAGCTTCTCCTGTTGGTGACCATCCTTTGGTGGGGAAGGGACCGGCAGGCTTCCTTCCTGCCTGATGTCGCGGTGGGGCCTGTTAGCATGCAGTCTCCCTGAGCTTTGGCCAAGCACGTGTTGTGGATGGCTGGTCCCGAGAGGTACTCTCTGGGGGAAGAGGTTCCACGGGCTAGTAAGTTTGGGAAGCACTGCATCGCATCTCCTCTCTTGGAGGTTCCCCGTGCTTATTATTCCACCAAGGCTCCAGGACATCCTACAGTGAAGGGATGGATTTAGCTTGGTCTAATCCAGCTTCCTTCGGATGTCTCTGATCCAAGCATCTCGGTCCTCTCATCCTGATGAATAGCCCACAGAACTAGCATTCTGCACAAACACTTTGGGAAACAGAAGTTCCACTCCCTCCCCCCTTTCTTTCCGGGGGCCACTTCGGGTTTTGGCCACCCACCCAGTCATTGTGTTTGCTGCCTTTGGTTGCAGACCCTGTGTACAGTCATGTTGGCTGTGCACACACAACCCCCAAGAGTGTTTTTCACGTGACCATAGCCTTGTTGGTTCTTGGAGCAGGAAAGAGTCCAGGGCTTAGAGGCAGGGTGGGTGGTTGCATAGAGACCTGGCATTCCAGGTCAGGGATCTCGTACCTCCTGCCCAACCCTGCACCCCATTAGGTGCTGGGATCCCTTCTATCACATGGTCTCTGGGGGTCAGTTACTATAACCACAGGGATTCACTGGGACAGGAGCTTGGGGCACCAGGAAGGATGCATTCAAGCGTGCCCTGAGGAGCTGCCACTGTGGCTCAGTGGGTTAAGAACCCAAGATAGTCTCTGTGAGGACGCGGGTTCGATCCCTGGCTTCGCTCAGCGGGTTAAGGATCTGGTGTTGCTGTGAGCAGTGGTGTAGGTTGCAGATGCAGTCAGATCTGGTGTTGCTGTGGCTGTGGTGTAGGCTCCAGCTGTAGCTCCCATTCGATCCCTTCCATATGCTGCAGGTGCCACCCTAAAGAGGAAAATAAAATAACATAAAATAACCCCCCCCCAAACAAACAGAACTGTGCTCTGAGGCGCCACACTTGTGCTTGGTGCTGCTTTGAGTGGTCCTGCTTCTCAGTCCTCGTGAGGGTCTCAGTCTGGGCTGCACGTGAGAATCTCGTGCAGAGGTTAAACGATCCTGACGCTTAGCACCTTGGGTTTGTTAAGTCAGGATCTGAGTGGATGAGAAACCCCGCCTCAATAGATGGGCGACCTCCCCAGGTGATTCCAGTGTGCGGTCCTGGTAGAGGTGGAGCCACAGCCTCCCCGGAGCCTCCCGGGGAGGCTGGACGGCGTGGGCGTTCGCGGTGCTCCTCCAGGCTCAAATGCATCTGATCTGCCCTCGAGCACCAGACAACCCCCCCAGTCCTGCTCAGGCAGCCCCGAGCAGCGTGGCAAGCCCCTGAGTGAGGAGGCAGAGGTGCGGCACTGTGCTCATATCAGAGACGCCTCTGTCGGCCGGCAGCATCTCCTGCGGGCCAGGTACTGTACCACGCGTTGCCTCCGTTGACCCTCACATCCCCCTTGAGCTACGATGTCCACTCGGAACTGTGGAAACAAAGGCACAGGGTGGTGATGGAATGTGCCCCCAAAGTCACACAGCCATTCCGAAGTGATGGGGCGGTGATTTGAATCAGCCGAGGTGAAGAGTCCTTGGTGCGGTGCTGGTGAAAAGCCTTCTGGTAGGTCAGGCAGGCAGGAGGAGCTCCGCGGGGAGGGAGTGTGGCTGCGGTTGGGGGCTGAGGCTGTGGGTGTGTTCGCTGAATTCAGGGTCGAAGTGTTATCCTTGGGGCTGAGGGAAAGGGGATGGCTCTGTGGAGGAACAGAATCAGGAGGGCGTTGGAACCCGCTCGCACCATCGCACAGCCAGCTGTGCCTGTTTCTTTCCGACTTGAGTTCAGCGACATCTTGCTAGAAGCTTGAACTCAGCAGGTGTGAGTGTTTACACCACAGAAATTGGCAGGCACGACCGGTGAGGATTGTTTGTATTTAGTAATTTTCTACGAGGGCTGGCTGCTACCCTTTTGCCGGCACAGCACTGAACAGAACCCAACACCCTAAACCACCCAGAGCCTTTGGATTAAGGCTGGAGGGAGAAGCTAGAGGCTTGGATTAAGGCAAGGGGGCGGAGCTAGAAGGTAAGGAGAGAGACGTGGGTGAGACGCTGTTTGTACGATGGAGCAAATGAAATGAGAGAGGCAAAAGGGCTTCTGTGGCTTGGGGCAAGACGGTAGAGAAACGTGGTGAGTGCTGGATAAATGTCAATTCCTCTTAAAATTGGGGTTATTGAAAAAAAGAGCAGCACGGACTTGGAGGAGGACGAGGGAAAGGCAGGGACCATTCCCGAAGGATCTGCAAACTGATGCGGAAGTTTGGTCCCACCACACAGGCGATGAACTCAGAGAACCAAGCTGCACCTTGCAGTCCTGGGCCGGAACGCCATCTGTGTCTCGGGAGCCTGCCTTTGGGAAGGGGTGGACAGGGGCTCCAGCAGTGAGATGGTTAAGTCAGAATAACAAGGGGTGATTTATCTCACAGCCCCCACATTCCCTTGCTCACGGCTCCGGCTGGCCCTGCTAATGCTCCCGGGTTGCAAATCTACCTATTTGTCAAGTCTCTCTCCACAGCCTGGCTCTCTCTGGCTGCTTGCGTGGTTTATTAAAGAGGCGTTTGCTACCTGTCATCTCAAACGGCCTCCTTTATCCAAAACAGAATAATAGAGATATCTCCCTCCAGGGACGCGGGATGCAAATGCCTGAGGACAGGTTGCCAATTTGCTGCGTGTATTAGGGGAAGGAAGCTGTCAAGGGAAACGGCCAGGATCCAGCCTCTTCTAACAAGCTCATTTCTGGGTTGAGGGGAGACCTGGGCCGCTCGAGTTTAGATTACGTGGGCACGCGCCTCTGCTTTCCTACGGACAGCTGTCAGCAGCAATTGTTTCTCCCCGGGAAACAAAATTGGCTTTTCTTCCTGCTTCCCCTCCCCCAGCTCGTCCTCGGGTGGCGGGGGCCCTGCCAATAACTGTCAAGAAGCCGTCCAGCTGCGGAGCTGAGCCCGCGGGAGCGGGAGCGGGAGCGAGCGCGAGGGGAGCTGCGGGCAGTGCACCTGCTCTGGGGCGTGTTGGGCCGGGTCTGCAGCCTGGGGAGGTGGGTCCTGGCTGGTGCAGCCATTCTTGCTGCGGCCCAGGGGAGAGGGGTCATTTCCTCCCCGAAGGGAATTTAATCAAACCAGGAAACTGTTCTGGGGGTGGCGGTGCACCCCCACCCCCCACTGCTCTCAGCCTCGTGGGGGGCATGAGCCTCCTTTCTGCCCAGGAATCTCCCCACACTTGTCACCCACTGTCAGGGACCCTTGAGGGTCTTGGTTTGAGTCCTGCTTACTCTATGGTGGGGAACCGCCCTGGCACGGGGACCATTCAGTGTGACCCGTGGGGTTCGGGAGCTTTCTGGCCCCAGGAAGTCTCCAGGCACTTAGAGGACTTGGGTGCAGGAGAAGGGGACCCGCCCAGAAGCTCCTTGCAGCCCCTCGTTCCTCTGCTCACCCCTCCCTCCAGTTTCACAGGTGAGGAAGCTGTGGCCTGGGGCTGTTATGATAGCTGGCAAGTGCCAGGCTTTGACCTTGAACCCAGTCAAGATTGCTGCATTTCCTACATGGCTCTGCTTGGCCGAGCTGTGCAAAAGGTTCACAGGCCCTCAGGGGGCCTGCCGCCACTCCTGACCAGGGGTGGGAGGCTTTCTTGGGTGTCCCGCGTCTGCAGGACCCCTGTTCCCACCGTGTCCTCACCTTCACTCCACCGCCCTCGGCCACCTCAAGCCAGTGGGACCCCAGGGCAGGACCAGGAGTGCAGAGAAGCGACCCATGAGGGAGGCAGGGCTTTGTTCTTGAGCTGGGCAGAGGGGACTTGGATGCATGGAGACACCTGTTGGACTTGGAGGTGGGCAGAAGTCAAGGGCAGCCAGATGACGCCTTGGGGTCATGGAAAGAAACCTCAGGGTGGGGATCGAGGCCCTGTGGGGCACGTTGACCCAGGAGGCCCCAGTGAGCGAGGGGCTGGATGTTGCACTCGGCCCCTTTGGCCGCTGTCCTGTCCTCTGATGTTTTGGGTGGATGCTTGGTTCAAGCTTACTGCTAGCCTGCCCCATGCTTTTCTGTTCCCTGGTGTCGCCCTCACCCCTTGGGGGCCTCTCTTAGCCGCCGACCAATGCTGATGGGGCCCTGAGCCTGTGCCAATTCCATGCCTCATTGGCAGGTCCAAGCTTCCACGTGCTGAGACCCTCTTTCCATTCCAGGTGTCCTAATTTCCTTCCTCGCCTGGTGTCGTCAGCTTCTCTTGGAGGCTGCGTGGCTGATCGCGCCCCACTTCCTCAGTTACACCTTCATTTTACAGACAGGGAAATTGACCCTTAGAGAGGTTAAGGGTCAGAGCAGGATTTGAACCTAGGCAGTCTGACCCTGGAGTCAGTGTTCCTACCCCTGGCAGGGCTGCACGTTGATGGTGGTGGCAGAAGTCTGGGCTTAGGGGCAAGGATCCCCTTAACTTGGAGATCGCGCCAATTTTGTGTGTCTCCATCACTCGGCTGTGGTGGGTGCTGACGATTCAGTAGAGTGGGTCTAAGGTGCCTTGTCTGGCCCGGGGGTGGGGTGGGAGGACAGGCTGGAGGAGGAGGAGGGGGAACCTGCCGAGCAGGGTTGCCGGGGCTCAGATCTTTTGGGGCTGGGCTTGCTGCTCTTGGCTCAGCCTGTAGGGATGCTGGGTTGAGGCTGGGTTGGCCCACTGACGGGGCCCCAGGCTGTGGCTGTGAGCTGGCTGCTTTGCGATGCCCTGCAGGGGCCGTGTCACCATTACTGGCCAGCTGTACAGCAGGGAATTGGCTGTAGGTGCCTCTGCCCTGCGAGACAGCATAGCATCCCCACTGCCAGCCCAGATGCAGCCAAGACGAGAGCACTGGGGTTCCTTGTTCAGAGTCCCCGGAACACACCAGCAAAAAGGCCGCCTCTAGGGTGAAGGATACCAAGGCCAGAAAGTGAACATGGAAGATGCGTGAGATTCTATCCACACATGACATTGGTCTGCTTGAGGCTGTACTTCAACTTGAAGTGGGTTCAGCCCTGCACTGCGCCCCAGGTATAAGCAGTCCCGTGGTTGTCGAATGGTGGTGTCGAATGAGAAAGACAACCGTTTGTATCTCACGAGCTCATAGGGAATGGGATGGGATGGGATGAAGTGCGGAAGGGAGCTGGCATACAGTAGGTACCAACTAAGTAGCTGAAGCTCTTCTTTGTATAGGCGGGGTTAGGGGAGCTGGGCGCCTGCCCCCTGCCCAGTGCCTCTCGATTTTTCTAGCTTCCTCTCTCTCATCTGCTTTCCCTCTGCTCTGGGACTCTGAGGCCTTGCTCCAGAACACAAGACACTGGAATTTCTCTAGGGGAGCTTTCCCAGAAGCCAGCCTCACGGAAGTCTAGGAATAGATGTGCGAATGCCAGAGCTGGAAAGGCCCCTAGAGGCATCATGGAACAGTGGAATGGCACGGATGGAGGAGCCAGACAAACCTGGTTCTCATCCCAGCTCTGCTGCCTCTCTGCTGTGTGGCCTTGGGCGGCCCACTCCCCTCTCTGAGCAGCCTCCTCGAGTCCTACCTTAGAGGGCTTTTGTGAGGCCGGGGTGAAGGATCCTGGCCAAGTGAAGAGCTGTGTTTGTATTTCTCTAATAACACGTGTCCCTGTGTTAGAAAAAGCTGCATCACTCATGATCTTTTCTAGGGCTCTTGTTCCGCTGAGGGGGCCTCTGGGGCTCAGAGAGGGCCAGGGCTTCCCTGTTCTCCCACAGGAGGGGGAGAGGGGTAGGAGAGGCTGAGAGGCAGGCCCCAGGGCCTCTCCTGCTTCCGTTCCCCAGAAGCACCCTGGGGTGGAAGGCAGCACTCTGGCCACAGCTGTCAGTGAGCATCCCCGAGTCGCAGCATCCAGTCCCTGCTAGCGGGGAACAGGTCCTTTTTGTCTGGGGCCGGGGGGGGGGGGGTGCTGGTGGGTCAGAGCCAGAGCCTATGTTTGTGGCAGTCTTCGCTGGGGCAGACCCCACAGAGGGAAACGAACTCCCCACCCCACCGCCCCTGGTCAGCCTGCTGCCTTCCTTGGGGCCTGGAAAGCCCAGGCCAGCAGACAGGGACTCTGTCAGCGCCTAGGAGCCAGGCCTGGCTTAGGGAGAAGGCATCACGGCAGGGTTTGTGCATGAGGGGAAAATCTGCCCAAATAACTCCCAGATTCAGGCCCGAGCTGCGCAGGTGAAGGAGGCAGGTAGGAAATTACAGCCACTTGAGACTTTCTCTCCCAGGGACTTGATTAAAGCTGAGGCGTGTTGGACCCAAAAGCACTGGGAAAAGTGCCCTTTGATATGTTCATTTGGTTTTCATTTGGGGGGGGGGGGTGGCGGTGGGGGGGGCACAGGGCAATCCCAGCTGATTTTATTTCTGCTTCCTTTTAGCGGCTTTCACTTGGCTCCTCTCCCCCACGTCCGCTCCCTCCCCTGCTGGAGTTGGTGAATTTCAAGGTCAGCTGAAAGTCAAACCTTCCTCTGTTGGTGATGAAATGCAAGCAGATGTGGCTGATTTGGCTGATGGTGGCCACACCCTGAGAGCCGGCCTCAGTCCTGTGGGTGATGCCTGGTGAAATTAACGAAGTCTGATGGCTTACAACCCTGGGTTTCCATCAAGGAGATTCAGATTTCAAAGTGAGGGCCATTCAGGCGTGTGTTTACCTGGGAGGGTTGAGAGAAGTGATGCCGGCTGGGGAAAGTTTGGCGGCCATATCCTCCATCCCAGCGGCCGAGAGGCGGCAGATGGGTCCCTACTGGGGACTGGCTTTTGTCACATAGCGCTGGCTTTGCTGGGGGCCTTGCCCATTGGCCTTCCTTGCTGGTGGAAGGGATTGTTGGAATTTCTAATGGTGGTCACATCACAGGCCCCTTCATGTGCCCTGGTCCCCATCAAAGTGGGTTAAGCCATTGGCAAATCCTTGCCCCGTGACCACCACTGTGTTGGCAGTGACCTTAGGGAAAAGGTCAATTTTTGGCTCGGCTTCCTGGCATCACCCACACCCCTCTGTGACTCAGAAAGCGGCCCAGCCGGCTGCCTGCTGCACTAGCACCCTGGCAGACGAGATTGGGTGGTACAAAAAGGAGCCGGTTTCTGACGTCCCAGCTGCTTCTGGCACTACCCCAAACACTGGCCCTCCAGCTCCACAGGAAGTCTTGCACTGCTCCCCAACACGGGGTCTGTGGATGGACTGTGGTGGCTTCGTCCCCGGTACACGTGGGAATCCACCCTCCCAGTGAGATGCCAGGACTGGCTTACAAGGAAAGTGGGGCGACCCAGCAGACTTGGGTGTCTTTCTCTGTGCTCACCAGTTCTTCCCAGGCTGGCTCCCTGCACCTGCTGCTCCCAAAGCCCAGCCACGGGACAGAGCAGATGGATGTACAGCCTGAGAGGCAGGAGGGGAGAAGGACGGGCGTTGAGGAGTCACTGCTGTGTTGGAAACCCAGCTCCGTCGATGGTCAGTCGTGGGACCTCCACTCACTTCCTTAATCCTCCAAGACTCAGTTTCTTTGTAAGAGGGGATAAAGGTACCCTCCTCAGAGTTGCTGTGAGAATGAAATGGTGCATGTCAAGTGCCTGGCACAGTGCCTGGTGCTCAATAATATCCGCTATTATAACTATCCAGCGAGAGCCATTCAAGAAAGCGTCATAGGGAGGGACCTGCCTGGGCTCCCCTGCGGGCTGCGGGGGTTTCGTAGCTGCAGAGCCCAATTACGCAGCCTTCCCCTTGGCTGAGGAGCCCAGCCTCTTCCCCAGGGTCCTCGGCCCAGCTCAGCGAGGAGCAGAGGCAGATGTGAGTTGGGGAGTTAACTTGCAATCACCCTCTCCACTCGGCCTTCCAGAATGGCAGCACCATGCAGAGAAGTGATGTGTAAAGAAATGACCCTTAAATGGAGGTGTGGTCCAAAACGGGGCTGGGGTTCACAGTGCAGTCATTTTTGGATAAGAATGCCTGAAATGAGAGAATTCTGAATGCAGAACAAAGCAGAAGAGCCTGCCACAACAGCGCATGTGAGTCAACCCGCAGCGCTTCGCAAACAGCCTGCCTTGTTAAAATCAGTCCCTTGGTGCGGGAGGGATTAGCGCTCTGCAAACTTCCCATCCCAGGCCTGTCTGCATTTTCACTTTGTTGCTGCGCGTCTCTTGCTGATCTGGGGCTCCTGCATACCCGGGGGGATTTCCCACACTTAATGGAGGCCTCTCCCACTGCTCAAATGATGGCAGAGTATTTTCTTTGCCTTGGGTAGAAACATAGTAACTTGTGCCGGGAACACAGAGAGGCAGAGACACTGCCTGGACCAGCTCCCCCTACCTGGTCCCCTGCCCTGCGTGTCATGGGAGGGAGCAGGAAGACCTGGAGGGAAGGGGCCCCTCCACGAAACCGTGTGAGAGTCCCAGAGGCCTTCCTTTCCTCCTCCTCCAGGAAGGCCCGCCTGGTTGACTTGCTCTGCAGAGTTGGAGCTTCCGCTCTGAGGTTCTAAGTTGCAGACACAGATGCTCACACATGGCACCCCAGGGGCTGTGTCGCGTGCGGATCTGCTGAATGCCCACCATTCAGGCCACTTCCTGTCAGTGCAGCTTGTGGGCTCTGAGAAGCCTGTGGAGGATGGAGCATCAAGGCCACAGCCGGGAGACGGCTCTGTTCCTTGGCTCCCCACGGCTTCCCTGCCACTCTGGGTCAGCTAGAGCAAGACCGGCCGGCTGGCCTGAGTTCCGGGGCACAGCCCTTTCTCTCGCCCTGTCTGCAGGGCCTCCCCACGCCCTGACCGCTCATTATCTCTCCACTGGCGGGCACGTGGGAGAGGCCCAGGGGAGGGCCAATTAGCTGGCCTCAGCGCCGTGCACCGCCCCTGGATGACTTCTCTCAAATGGTGAAGCCCTCTTTGGGGAGAGGCAATTTGTGGGGAGTTCAGGGCAGCCTAATTTATGGGCCCCCTCTAGCCTGGGCAGGAGCGAGGTGGCTGTAGCTTCATTTAATTAGCCGGCTGTAAGCTGAGCACATTGCCAGGATGGGCCTGGAACCCTGGTCACCAAGGCTCATTTCTCTTCTGAGCGAAGCACTGCCAAAGAGGAAAAGATCTAAAGTTACTTCCTTCGCTGGATCCCTCGGTTAGAGATGTCTTCCAGTTTGAAATGCAAACCCACTTATTTTTCTTAACGAGAATCTAGCCCACCGGCTACAGTGTTCTGCTCATGCATTTAATAGGAATAATTGGAGCTCAAATTATCATAAGCTAATGCTCTCCCAGGCAGATCCAGCCAGGGAAGCAAATATGTGTGGCAGGCGGGGGACGCGGGGGGATACCGCCCGCCTCCAGTTTGGCTGCTTCTAGCCCAGCTCCGCTGGGTATTGCCTCATTGGTCGAGTTTCAGGGGGTGCCTGCCATCAGGCAGGGGGCCTGGAGAGGCTTCTAGAGGAAGGGAGGCAGGGTAGTGGATGCTCCCATAGCTCGCAGCTGGGCATGGCTCTTGGGGTCATTTTAAAGGATGATGAGGGTAAGAATGCTGGAGCTGGAAGGGACGGTGGAGGGCTAATCGTTTTGGTGGCAGCAGCAATTCTGATGAGGATTATGGACACAATTGCACATAGTGGTGACGATGGATAAGTGAGGACAGTCCCGTTCTTTTACACTTGAGGGAACTGAGGTCCAGAGGTTATAAGACACGCTGCGGCTGACAGACCCTTGACCCAGGGCTTCAGAGCCCAGAGCGAGGTTTCCAGTGATGCAATTCATAGACCCAGATCCCTTGAACAGATATGCACAGACTCTGGAGGGTCCATGGGGACGTCCCCTTCACCAGCTGCCTAGTCTTGGGTAAGCCTCACGCAGCCTCAGTTTCTACATCTGCCAAATGGGGCTCCTCACAGGCTGGGTTTATGACACCTGTGGGAATCAATGCAGGGGAGGGGGCTCCGCAAAGTGCCACCAGGTTATTTGAATCGTCACCTGCAGAAGGACACGCTTCCTGACTCAACCCAGGCACCGTTTTGAGCTCGAAGTGACCAGAGGGATCAGAATTGCCAGGACCGGGGGTGGGCTGCTGACTGTGGGTGGCCTGGATTGGAGCCCTGTGGCTTTCCCCAGATAGGGCCCTCGTGCAGCTCGTGTGTGGCAGAGTGTGCTCTGTTTTCCCTGAGCTGTCCCCTCGGTGGTTCTTGGTTTTGTCCCCCACAGAGGCAGCCCTTCAGGTGAACCTGTGGAGGAACGGGGAGGTGTGATCAGAGGACCAGCCAGGTTGGCCCCTTAGGAACCAGAGAGGGGGTTGATTCCCAGGGGCCGAGTGTGAGCCCTCCCTTCTTGCCTCCCTTTCTCTTTCTCCTTCTAGAGCCCCATGTCAGGCCCTTGGGAAACCTGGGCTGGGCTTGAGGATGCTGCCAGGGCTTGGCTGTGCCACACTGGTGCAGGTGGTGGCAGGTGCCAGTTGGACCATACCCTCCATCGTCCAGGTTCAGAGGCTCAGGGGCTTTGCCCACTGCCATCAGAGACACGCTGCCTGACGGCATCTCATCAGGAGAGAAAATGATCACAAAGGCATGAGAGGGGGCTCAGTGTCCATATCCTTCTCCCCCCCGGGCCTCGGTGGTTGGCCCTTTGTTACTGAGCAAAGCTAATGGCGCCTTCGCGCTCGAATCGCATATTGTGATGTTGACTGTTTCAAAAAAGCAGAGTGACGATGATTCCAATATTTATCTTAGCACAAAACTAACATTTCAGGGCCTGTGCCCATAATTCAAATGTTGATGGGGAGCACATTGTGTGAATGTGATGCAAATATATACAAGGGGGAAGTTGCTTATATTTAATAGGGAAACATGAAGTAAACATTTTTGAATAAAATGGCAGAGACTTGGATGCTGGATGCCGTTTCTCGGTTGAACATAGTTAACTGGCATGTCTTAGGAGCTGTCATGTGGTGTGAGGGCTCAGCGGGGTTAAGGTCAAGTTCTTGTTACCAGGGAGGGCTCTCCGAACACGAGTCTGCAAGTCCATGGTCTTGGCATTGCTGGGTGTTTGCTGCTCGAGAAGCTCGTCTGTGGCTCTGGGAAGTTCAGGGCAGCTTCTTTTTCTCTCTTGTCATCTCTGCTGCCCCTCGAATGCTCCTTCGAGGCAAGAGCCCTTATAAAGGCCTGTGGGAGGAGGACGGAGGCTCCTTGCTCAGGGCAGGTACCTTCTGCTGCTTTACAGGCGTCTCCCTCCGCGCAAAGGCTCACGGTCCCTGTGGCACCCCCCCGCCCCCCACCGTGGAAGTGGGAGGTGCAGGCCCCATGTGTTCACTTTAGGAATTCTTCTGCAGTGGAAACCTTGGCTGCTGCTGGCAGCTGACATCATGCAAGATGGGCTTGCAGGTCTTACGTAAACATGCAGGTGCCTGTCTGTACAAAAAAGAGGGGCTTTGGCACGGGCAGGCTCCGTTTCTGTTACTTCTGCGGGGTGTGGACATGTTCCTTCTAGAATTCTCCAACCTGTGTATCTGACCGAGGAAGCAGTTCTGGGGGTGGCACTTGCACAGCCCCAGCTCATGCCCCTGGATGATGCAGGTGCTGGGTTTGCAGGAGTCAAGGGCCTTTGTGATGCTATGTGCTGGTTCCCGGGGCTTTCGTGTCAGCTCTCAATGTCCTTCCTGCAGCCTGGTGACTTCTGCAAGTGAAGAAAGGTCACTTGGGACTTGTCTCCCTGGCTCTGTTCATGACACGGTCTTGTTTCCCAAAGTTTCATTTTCTCACTGGCTGGGCTTCACATTTGTATGGGTTTCCGGAGATGGCAGGACCATGTAAGCCTTGGTGCCCCACTTTCCAGGGGGCAGAGATAAAAGCGACACTCATCTAGAAGTAGTTCTTGGAGGTGGGGGGAGGGGAGACCTGGAACCTCATTGGTTCAACTCTGAGACACCAGGCACCAGCTGTGCGTCCAGAGCTGGGTTCTGTGCTGAGCGGGGACAGTAGGGTGGAGGGGGAGGCAACTTAGACCGGCCGTGGTTCTTCAGGTGCCACATGAGTAGGACAGAAGGTAGACGTTTACGTCAGAGATTCAGAGGCCATTTGACTCAGGGGCTCTGCTCTGGGGGCCACGGTAGTAATAATTAAATTGAACATTAAAAGCTATACAGAGGACCCTGTGCTTATACCTATTCCAGGAACTGTCCTAGGTACCTTGCGGGTATTAACTCACGTAACCCTCACAGCCAGTCTCAGATGGACAGCATTACCCACACTGTACAGCTGTGGGCAAGCACACCTGACCCACGGTGGAACAGCCTGAGTGGGGGAGCTGGGATCTGACCCAGTCCATCCAACTCCAGCACATGTGCCTTTAGCAGGTGCAAAGAAGCAGGTGCATGCTGAACCTTTTCCTGCTGCAGCCTTTTCGCTGGGGACTTGGTGTTTGGCTGATGACCCTGACCTGGGTGTGTTCTCTGTGTGTCCAGGGATGGACAAGGTGGGATCTAGTGCTGAGGGGAGAGGGCAGGTCAGGCTGTGTCCCACCGTCCACACCCAGGGCTTCCCAGCCTCTTTGCTCTCTCAGAGAGTCCGGGGCTCAGAGCTTCGCTGCCGTTGGGTCCCACTTGCCATCTGAGCAGAGTGTGGGGCCGGCTCTGCCCACCCGGAGCTGACAGCCCCAGTTGCAAGGAAGGAGGCAGAGCTGGAGCAACAGGGAAGTGATTGGACTCAGGCCACACCCCACCTCTCCTCCTGCCTGTTTCCAGGGGCTACTGACCAGGAAGTAGACTCCATAGAACATTCCAGCCCACTGAGCCCACTCTCGGACATGTCAAGGCTTTTACATGTGGCAAGCTCTTACTTTGCACCCCTGCCCTGACCATTATTATCTATTCCTATCTTGAAGGCAGACAACTCTAGGGCTGATTTGTGTCTCAGAAGGAACCGGTTGAGAATCCTTTGGACAAGCTGGCTGCATGTATGCTGTGAGATCCCAGGAAGCCAGAGACAGAATGGATCTCAGGGCTGGGATGGGGCGGAGGAGAGGGGCAGATGGCCACGGAGGTGTGTGGTGGAGGAGGAAGGGCTGGTGGTGAGGTTGTGCTGAGACACCCATTTCAAGCATCTCCTGCTTTTTTTTTTTTTTTTCTTCTTCTTTTTAGGTCCACACCTGCAGCATATGGAGGTTCCTGGGCCAAGGGTCGAATTGGAGCTGCAGCTGTTGGCCTTTACCACAGCCATAGCCACACGGAATCTGAGCCCCATCTGTGACCTATGCCAGATCCTTGGCCCACTGAATAAGGCCAGGCATTGAACTTGTATCCTCAAGGACACTATGTCAGGTTCTTAACGTGCTGAGCCTCAACGGGAACTCCAACATATCCTGCTTGAAGGCATTGCCCAGGACCCTTCTAGATCTGTAGAAGGTGTGTGGTTTGGGAACCATTTGGCCAAAGTGACCGGACTCCTCTACTAGGTGGAGAACATTCAGCTTGGGGGGCTGGGGCTGCAGGAGGAGAGGTTGGGGACCCTGAAGCCTTGTGAGAATGGTGTGTGGAGGGCTTGGGGAACACGGCTCTCCCAGGCGTGGTGAGAGAACTGTGCTCTAGGCCGAAGACTGCAGCATCACCCAGGGCCCTTGGTGTGTTCAGGGATGGTAAAAACTACAGAGCTTTATGCAAACTTTTGTCCGCCTCTGAAAGCCTTTCTCTTGCAGCATCAATGCATTCTCCTACTTCTTGGTGGGATTTTGGTCTCTAGGAGCAGCCCAGGATGCATCAGGTGTCTGGCAGTTTTCTGCCACTCAGAGAATGACTAGAAGGGTCACCTAGTGCTGCTTCTAAGCCGAGAAGCAGTAGAGGGGGATGAGGAGTCCCTGTGGTGGCCAGGTGGAAGTGAAACTGACTAGTATCCATGAGGATTAGGGTTCGATCCCTGGCCTCGCTCCGTGGGTTAAGGATCTGGTGTGGCCCACGAGCTGTGGTATAGGCCACACATGTGGCTCAGATCCCGCATTGCTATGGCTGTGATCTAGACCAGCAACTGCAGTTCTGATTCGACCCCTAGCCTGGGAACTACTTCCATATGCCTCAGGTGCGTCCCTAAAAAGCCAAAAAAAAAAAAAAAAAGCAGTAGAGGAGGATGAAAAAGCAGGAGAGAGTTGGCTGAAATGTCTCATTTCTTGTCTCCCTGAAACAGACTCACTGATGTTGCCAAGTTAATGCTGGGGAAAGACATAGGTGGTGCCTTTCCTGGTGTGAAGTGACACCATGTCTCAGCTATGGGGCAGAGAGGTCTGTTTGGGTGATGCAAGGACTGGCCTGCAAGACTTGAAAAGCACCCAGGATGAAGGGCAGGCAGGTGTAGGTGTGTCCCATTGTCGCTGACTTTTGAGAGCAGGAGAAACAGTTTTTTGTTTACCGAGAGCATCATCTCCCGTTGCCGTGGAAGTAGCTGGAAGGAAGGCGTGAAGCGGCTGGAGGGAGGGTGGGTGGTGCCGGGATTTCCTCAGGGGAGGTGCCGGGGAAGAGCCAAGGCGTGGCCCTGACCCCTCTGTGCTCTTGCGGGGACCCAGCCTCTCCAGGGCTCATCCCCCTGAGCGCCCCCATGGGGCAGAACACGCCGCGCATGGGGTCTGAATGCCTTGGTGACCTGCTTTCCTTTGGAGCGGTTGGTCCAAGCTCCACCGTCTCTGCTTCTGTGCTGTTCACCCTCCTCTAGGTGATCCGGATCCCCAAACCTCAGGCTATCGCGTCCCCAGCGCCAGAGTGATGGGGACCCTGGGACGGTTGCAGCCTCTTCAGGTCCTTCTCTTACCTGGGCCCTCTGCTCCCCCAGAAAGGGCTTCCTGGAGCGTGGTCCGTGCACAAGCAGTGGTACCCACAGGGAGTCTAGGAGGCCCCTTGGGGACTTTTGCTGAAGTTAATTGTTAGGGTTGTGTTTGACGTGTGTTAGAAGATCTTAGGCAATGTGTGCGGCTTCTGATACTGGATTTTCAGGTATGAGAACGAAGTCTGGGTGGCAGCTGCGTATGCCAGTAAGAGCAACGCTTTGGGGCCAGACTGCCTGGTTCAAATCCTGGTCCCTCCCCGTGCAGACTGTTGCTCTACAGACTGTGGGCTTGTTGCTCACACTTCCTGAACAGACCCAACCTCTAGAGTTGCTGTGAGAATTGAGTTAAAGCATGTGGAGGGGGTAGAAAGTGGCCAACAGAGAATACATGCTCTGTAGGTGTTAATATTATTTTATTTTATTTTATTTTAATTAATTAATTAATTTATTTATTGTCTTTTTGCCTTTTTCTAGGGCCGCTCCCACGGCACATGGAGGTTCCCAGGCTAGGCGTCTAATCAGAGCTGTAGCTGCTGGTCTACACCAGAGCCACAGTAACGCGGGATCTGGGCTGCATCTGCAACCTACACCAGAGCTCACGGCAACGCTGGATCCTTAACCCACGGAGCGAGGCCAGGGATCGAACCCGCAACCTCACGGTTCCTAGTTGGATTTGTCAACCACTGAGCCACAACGGGAACTCCCCAGGTGTTAATATTATTTGAAGAGAGTTATGGAGTGGATATAGTGAAGGTGGTTTGCAAAGAGCCAGTCCCAGAGTCCGCATTCTCTCTGCGTGGACCATTCTGTGTTCCCGCTTCAGCTCTGCCCTCACTCTCTCTGTGTCCTTGGAAAGAGAGCGTAGCTCTGTGACTCACTGGTTTAGTCACCTGCGTGATGGGACTAGAATGCTTACCTGGCAGAGTTGTGACGTTAGACCCATCGGGCGCAGGGACGGGCACACAGGAAGCACTCAGGGGCAGCTCTCAGGATGCTGTTGGCTCTGCTGGCACTGCCGCAAGCACTCCGTGAGCGCCCGAGGGTGGGCCTGCAGACAGTCATCTTGGGTGCGAGATGTGCCCAGCACAGGGAAGATGCTGAAGAGACTCAGCAGGGGTCTGTTTGGAGCTGAGGAGGTACAAGGCAGGCAGAGCTGCTGCCAGAGGAGCTCAGGCTGCTTCAGGGAGAGACACCCAGGGGTGGGCCCGGAAAGGATCCCCTTGGGCTTTCAGGCTGCATGGAGTCTGAGGCTACACATTAGGGGGAAAGTGTGAGAAAGACCAGGCCAGGGGGATGTTTGAGCCTGACTGAGGCCCCTTCTTAGCCCTCCCAGGGCTGCTGACATGTGAGCTGTGACTCTCTGCAGCCCCTCTCTGCCTCCCTGCCCAGGTCCCACAGCTGAGGTGCTTGTTCCCAGTGGGACTGAGCTGATTTCAGCCCGTCCTCCTCCAGCCACTGGAGCCACCTGGGCTGTGACAGCCCTCAGCAGGGACCTCCAGGAGGCTGGCACCATGACCAGCCAGGCCTGCTTCCCAGGAGGCAGTCAGGAGAAAGGAGAGGCTCCTGAAGGCCTCAGGGGGCAAAACGACCCGGTCTCCTGACCCTTGGCCAGAGGGAATGTGAGCTGTAGGGTTGGTGTTCTTGCGGGGACAGGTACACTGCGGTGTCCTGGAGTGGGTGGCCTTGGGACTTGAGTGACCTGAGGGTGTTGTGGGGCCTCTTTTGTGCGGTCTGGAGCCCGGTTACAGGCAGAGAAGGTAAGGGGCCTGAGCCCGTGGCCCGGAGACCGCTGCTAGGACAGGTCTTCACACCGCTGCGCGGGAAAAGTCAAGCCACGGGCGGGCCACGCTGTTCCAGTGCGTTGGTAAAATTAACACCTGTACCCTCACTGCGCTCAGTGGGAGGGGGTTGTTCTGGACCCTGATACTTGTTCTCTTATTTTCACTTAGTCCCTAGTTTTGTCTCATAACTGTGTGTATTTCCTCCAGGGGACAGAGAGTGGCCATCTCTATGGGAAGTGGTAGCAGTCATTAAAAGTAGCAGGAAAAGTTAGTAGTAATGCGGAGTTCCCATCATGGCACAGTGGTTAACAGATCCGACTAGGTTGCGGGTTCAATCCCTGGCCTCACTCAGCGGGTTAAGGATCTGGCGTTGCCATGAGCTATGGCGTAGGTCGCAGATGTGCCTCAGATTCCACGTTGCTGTGGCTGTGGTATAGGCTGGCAGCTCTAGCTCCAATTCGACCCCTAGCCTGGGAACCTCCATATGCCGCGGGGGCAGCCCTAAAAAGACAAAAGACAAAAAAAAGTTAGTAGTAATAGCAAAATAATAATGATAAAATTAATAGTAATAATAAGCAAAAGATCGTATTACTAGTTACTGGCCTCCAGCTGCTGTTAAGTCAGCATGTACTGTGCTTCCCTCTGTGCTGTACCTGTGCCACCTATGAGTCCCAGGTGACAGGTGGCAGCTCCATTTTACAGATGAGGGACCTGAGTTGCAGAAATCGTAACTGACTTTTTTTTTTTAATAGTTGTTAATATTATTTAAAGGCACATAATATACAGCTTTGTAAATGGATTCAAACTCAGCCCTTTCTACTTCCAGAGTCTGTGCCCTTAATCTGGTTTTAATAGCCTTGCTTTACTTCTGATCTTCATCATGTCATGATAAAACAGAGGGAGGAGAGGATTAAATTTTATTTTTATCCTGGACCTGATTGCCATCAGAGCGGGGGCTGTGAATTGGGACCACTCTGGCATTGACCCTGTCCCCTCAGGTCAGTGGCCACAACCCTGCTGCCATCCCCACAGACCATGTCACCTGCAGCCGGCTGATTGGGGCTCTGCTAAAGCTTGCCCTCTGCCAGTGGGGGCCCGTGGGGGTGAAGCCCTGCCTGGCCTGGGTCTGTGATGAGAAGTCCAGAGAGCCTGTCGTGGCCGCAGGCAAACATGGCCCTCTCCCTGGCTGGCAGCGTGGTCTGCTCTGACTCCCTGGGGTACCTTCCTAAGGGGCCCCAGACGTCCTCTGGGGTCGGGCGGCTGGTCTATGTCCTTTTGCAACCAACTCTGGAGTCCTGTGCCGTAGTCAGGTCAGAGAGGAAGTTGTGATGGCTGCAGTAGAGGGAGATGCACGAGCGCTGGTTCTCTCCGATGAGCCCCAGACTTGTTGTGTGCACCTGAGCCTGTCGTTCTCCATCTCCTGGGTGTCTGCCTTCTCTGTAAAGTCGGTGGTGATTCCTACCCAGAATCAGACATAGGGTTGCTTTGAGGATTGCGGAGGTTAGTTAGTCAAGGGTTTGGCTGCTCTGAAGCTAAGAGGGTACGTGGTTGCCTTTAGACAACTGCTGGGAAGACATCCTTGACCGCCCCCACCCCCCGATTGGGTTAGAGGCTGTGTGTCCATAGCCCCCCTATGTCCTCTGTTAGAGCTGTCATCACATTGCAGCAACACTGAACTGCCAGTCTATGGGGTTGTTCCCCACCCCCACCAAATCTGAGAGCTCTTGAGGGAGGGGACTGTGCCTTGATCACCATTGATGACATAGAGTTGACACTTGGTAAATATTTGTTGAATCAAATGGATAATTGGATGAATCCATTTCCAACCAGGGGAATTGCCTGGGTGTCTTTGTGGATCTGTTCTGGTCTCTCAACTGGCAAACAATGTCTTCAAAAAAGATTAGAAAGCCGAGGAATCAGAGTGTTTCCTTAACATTTTCTGAGTAGTCTGTGTGTACATCAGGTGTGGCTTGATCCAGCACCCAAACTGTCTGACAGATTTCTTTGTCCCCACGCCTTGGTTCCTTCAAGTGAAGCTAGTCCTCTTCTCAGGCCCCATGTGGTTAAGAGATGACTGCAGCAGCTCTGCCCCCCTACATCCTCTCTTATTTGGTCCAGTGGGAGAGATGGGGAATCTGTGTCCCCCGCAGTCCTAGTGGAGGTCCTGGGGCTCACTCTGCTGGGACTGGCTTTGCTCATGTGCCCTCCCCTGAACCAGTTGCTTGGCCAGGGGGTGGCCATGTGCCCATTCGCTTCGCTGTGGGACTTTGACTCCACTCGCGGTGGAATGAGAGTACGGGAGGGATGGGTCCTCCAATAAAATTAAGGCTGTTGCTAGAAGGGGAGGAAAGGCGGTGGTGGTGGTGGGGATAAGGTATTTCGGAAGGCTGAGCATTGGATTGACCCTCCCGACAACAGCCCCGTCTCCAGACGGAGCCCTGAGCCTGCGTGCCCTGGGTGCCCAGCTGCGTCTGCAGCTGCCCTCAGTCTCCAGAAGGTGAGCGGTGACATTGGCAGCCTTTGCATTTGTCTCCTCTGAGCTGAGTGCTTAGGGTCTCTAAGAGTAACCATTATCCGTGTGCCTTGGGGATGCCTGTTTTTCACACATGCAGCTCTTCTAGAAAGATTTAGCCTGGGGATGAAGCAGACAGGCTCGACACTGAGGGCAGATACCAATCATTTTTACAATTGTTTGCAACAGGAGAGGAAACACGAGCTTAACAGTTCTGTTGTGGATGGATTTGGGGGAGAAACGCGAATGAATTGTCAACAGGATGGCTTCTGCTTTTATCCTGGGATTTGCTGCCGCTCCCTGCGTTCTGGCCGCCCTGTGCAGAGCCCCGGGATTTACAGGCATTCCTCGCAGGTGCGGGCCTCATTGTGCGGTGCGGCAGTCCCAGGGGCTGGGGCGGCATCTGTGGAAGCGGATCTGTCAGGTATGTCAGGGGAGGGAATGCAGTCCTCAGAGGGGAATTCGGAGCAGCCCCCATGCACCGCGCCCCCTGCTCCATCAGTGGTGGGAGGAGCCCCAGCCAGAGGGCTCAGACCTGAACCGGCACCTACCAATCTCCTGAGTTCGTCTGAGCCCCCCTAATGTTTTTAAAAGCCCTAGACAGCCGTAACAGAGAGGGATAGTTTTTTCAGCCTCCCACCCGGGGGGTGGGCGGGGAGGAAAAAAAAAAAACCCTGCCCAGAAATGCATTTGTGGGAAGTTTGAAGTTTGAAGCCCTCCAGCTGCAGCCTGGCGGCCTGGGTGGTCGAGTGGGTGGGACGGGTGGCCTCGGGTGGAAGGAGAGTGGAGCCTGGGCAGCCGAGGAGCAAGGCCAGGAGGGTAGCAGTTGCGTTTAACAGCAGTGGTAGATTTGCCATCTGGCAGAGCTGGGTTCCAGGCTTGCCTCGTATTCTGAGTCAGGCGCAGGAATTTGGGCAAGTGACAGCCCTCCAAACCTCAGTTTACTTATCTGTAAAATGGAGGGCATACCTAATTAGTTGTTAGGAACATTGGAGTTCCCGTCGTGGCTCAGTGGCAATGAATCTGCCCTAGCATCCATTAGGATGCAGGTTCGATCCCTGGCCTCGCTCAGTGGGTTAAGGATCTGGTGTTGCTGTGGCTGTGGTGTAGGCTGGCCGATATAGCTCTGATTAGACCCCTAGCCTGGGAACCTCCATATGCCTTGGGGGAAGCCCTAAAAAACAAAATAAAAAAAGAAAATTATTTGAGAAGAATATGTAGCGCTCTTGGCACAGTGGTTGGTACAATCCAGGGAGGTGATTTCTGCTGTTATTATTAAGAACTGTGGTGGTGCCAAGAGTGCTCTCCCCCCAGCCTCCATCAACACCTCCCCCAAATAAACACACAATTCGTGCAAAAACAGTATGTTTCTAGACATGTTCCTAGGCGCCCCCTGCCTCCCCACCCAATTCGAAGCAGGTGACTCTCTTTAAGCTCCTGTATTGTAGCCATTCTGGAGCCATCACTGACTAATCCTGCACTGGTAATATATAAAAATCATTTGCACTTTCCATGTATTAGGCAGCTCTGGGTGGGAAAGGCCCTGGACCCAGGGTGTGTGATTCCTTGTTCAGACAGGAGGCCAGTGGGAGCTGGGTACCCACACATCTGGGGAGGTAGAAAGTGGGGCAGGTGGAGAGACTGGTAGAGAGAAGCAGAAATGGGGGCCCAGGATGGTTTCCCAGGCCCTGCCCCAGTAATGATTAGAAAGGGACGGTGGGGACAAGAAGTCATCGCTGGTCAGCCTCAGGGGTCTGTGTGCTTGTCTTTTTGTCCGTGTGACATGGCGACAGGCTCTCTGTTGACAGTTTGTCTCCATCTTACTGCAAGAGGGGCTGGTCATTTATCCCAGACCCCACGGTCAGTGGGAGCAGAGCCGAGACTTAAACCCAGGCCTGCGCCCCACCCTCCCCAACTCTGCTGTCTCAGAAATGTGCCTTTCTAGTTATCAGGGGCACAAGGTCCTTGGCGGGGAGGGGTGACGCATCTTGACATTCGGCCACTGAGAACGGTGGGCTGGGTCTTTGGCGAGTGTCACCACAACCTGGCTCTGAAGCGAAGTGCCTGGGGAATTGGGGTCCCACACCGTCTGGGCATCTCGGGGCCCCCGGTGTCTGTTCACACTTGTAACCACCCCCACCCCCCCACCCCCGCCGCATCCCTCCCAGCAGCAGGCAGAGCCCTGGAGCCACCATTTCTCCACCTGCCCCCACCTGGTGGCGGGCGGGACTGCTGAGTGGGTGGTCTTGGGAGGTGGAAGGGCAGTGCCAGTGCCCCCCCCCCCGGGGGGGGGGAAGTGCAGGGAGGGTGGGGTTGGGAGCGGGCACCCTGGACTCCCCCACATTCTAGCATCCAGGTCCCTGGCCTCCCACGGTCACTGTTCCCTGGCCCTGCAGGCCTCGTCATGGCACCTCCTGTGATCGTAGTCTTATTTCTAGTTGTTTGGTTATTTGGTCGCTGGCAGTCCTGGCACTGGAGCGTAAGCGCCATGGGGCCAGGACCTGGGCTTGTTCATACTGCGTCCTAAGAACTTAGCCCTGTCGTCAGTCGTCGGTATTTCATTTCCTTCTTATGTGATGCCAGGCACTGTGCTAGGACTGGGGTGCAGCAGGGAGTCCTCCAGTCGAGTCCCCACCCACCGTAAATACGGGAGCTCAACACAGGCTGGCTGGATGAGGGGTGGAGCGGAGGGTCCCGGAGGCCTCCTGGTGGGACCGGGGTCTCTGGCTCTGTTGGCTCCTCCTCCGGCTGGCAGGCCTCCAGGCTCGTCCCCCCTGAAGGTGGTCAGGACCAGAGCTCTGGTCTCTCTTGATGAAAGAGGCTGGCGGGGAGCCCAGGGCTCGCTTGCCCAACCTGTTGGGGTTTCAGATTTGTTCCATTTGAGCAGTCAATTAATTAGTAATTGGAGCGACCCATCATGCTGGGCTCTTGGGTGAGTTGCTGGGCGCCCCTCCTTCCTCCTTTCCATTCGCTCAAATTGAGCAGCCCGGGTCCGTGATAGCATTTGAAACCCCGCCAAGAAGCAATTAACATGCTGTTTGCTGACAAGGATTTGCTGCCGATCCAGGAGCAGGGGCTGGGGCTGGGAAGGCCAGCACAGGGGAGCGAGCCGAGCTGGGAGAGCAAACAAAGGTGCGGATGGAGGTGCTGCTACTGGTCTTTGCAAAGAGCTGGGGCCAGGCCTTGGCCCTCCTCCCGCCCCTCCCTGCCCAGACCTGTAAGCTGCAGGGAAGGCCCTGGGGGGAGAACAGGATGTGTTTCCCGGGAATTCTGACGGCAGCGGCCAGTTCCCAGGCTCTTCCTGTGTGCTGAGTACCCTGGGTTTCTGAGCCATTCGGTGCTCACAGCAACCCCGAGAGAGGGGTGTCAGGAGCCCATTTTACAGGCAAAGAAACCGAGGCACCAGAAATGAAAGAGTTGGCCTGTGATGACCCAGGCAGTCAGCGTGGGGTGGAATCTGAGTGTGCGGAAAAGCCTGCCTGTTCAGGCGGGTACCCAGCAGGGATGGGAAGGGTCAGCCCCTAGGCGCACCGCCAGGTCACGGTGACTTGCTGCGGGACATGGGTTTGATAAATCGTGGCATTGCATAATCAGCAGCTCCTTCTGCAGGGTGGCTGGGTGGAATCTGGTGGAGTGGCCTGGCCCAGCCCAGCCGGTGGAGCAGAGGCCCGTGACAGTGAGGGGCCCACCTGGGTGCTGCTGGGGGCCAGGACCCCCTTCCGCATCCCGGGCGGTTGGCCCTGGGGCTGGGCTGGCTGGACGCTCACAGAAGCCCCTGCAGATGGAGGCGTCCTGATCCCAGGGAGCCCAGGCGGGCTTCTCTCACTGGCTGGGCTCCCTGTGCTGCACCTTCCCACCTGCTCTGGGGCCGGCCTGTCTGCCCTGCTATTGACTCATCCTGGGTGGAATTATGTATAGAAATTAGTCAAGGGAGGCCATTCCCGGGACCACAGGCAGCTCGCTGCAGGCGCTGTGCAGGTGCTGCGCCTGCCCCAGGGGGCTTTGCAGGACCCAGAGTGCTGGCTTCATGGGTGTACTTTTGGGGGTGGGGGGGCTGCACACTCCAGAGCAATACGGTTGGTTGGAGGCTGGTGGTCCCACCCACTGCCCAACGGCTTTCCCCATCCTCCTGCAGGTGGAGGGCAAGCTCCGGCCCCTGCCAGCTTGCCAGGAAGAGATGAAGACCCTGGAACTGGAGGTGCGGGCGCTTTCCCATCCAGCCTGTTGCTGAGCGCCCTGTGTGCCCGTCATAGCATTGGGCACTGAGGATTTGGGGAAAATAGCACATGGGTACAGGTGACTGAGATCTCCTGGAGCAGAGATGGGAAGGATCTGACAGAGATGGGTGCGGGCCTGAGAAATGCTGGCCCGTGAGAGGGTTCCTTGTTGATTTCCTCAAGATGATAGAAACACTGCGTGGGTGACGTTTTTGTAGGGTGTGGTGCGATTGGGTAGACAGTGACACTGCATCCCTCTGCCTGTTTCCAGCCATCAGTTCCCCTCCCTGGAGGCAACCGCAGTTTCCAGGGCATCCTCTGCGCCCTCCCAGAGGTGTGCTCAGTCAAGTGTAACAGCGGTCAGTCCCTCCAAACCTTTTCTGTGAGTAGCAGTGGACTCTACACGCCATGCTTCCCCGTTGCTTTTTTCCTTTTAATACTTGGCATATCTCAGGAGTTCCCATTGTGGTGCAGTAGAAACGAATCCGACTAGGAACCATGAGGTTGTGGGTTCGATCCCTGGCCTCGCTCAGTGGGTTAAGGATCACTGTCGATCTGATTGATGAAAAGCGGCTCTCACTGCGGCTTTGATCTGTCTTGATGCGGTTGTGGGGATTGTGGGTAGCTGAGCTTTGGCGCGTGTGTTGAAAGGCACGTGTAGCTCCTGGGCAGCTTTGAGGAGAGGGCCCTGTGAGTGGTGGCACAGCCATCCCTTCCCTGGCAGGTCAGCTCTCCAGAGCCTCTAACCAATGCTCACCCAGTGACACATGCCGGTCAGGAAGGGGCAAGGGAGACCTGGGGCAGCGCTGGCACCAAGGGTCAGGTGAAGAGGGGGCTGCCTGTCTGGAGTTCTGGGGGGGCATGGCGTTGATTTCATTTCTCTCTGGTGACAGAGGACTTGGTCTTTTTTAGACCCAGGGAGGCTGGGGCAGCATTCTCCTTGCCTGGCCTGGTGGGCATCCTACTGGAGGCAGGGAGATAGATGTAGTGGTGACTCTAGAACTTTCCCAACCTTGGGACTTAGAGTCAGCCCTGCTTGGGGCCATCTGTTTCTTGCCGAGCCATCAGGCTCCGAGCCAGAGCATCCTTGCTGTCCAGAGCCTTCTATGATGTGGGGCCTTCTTGGTGGGTGAGCTCTGCCCACGTCCATCTGCAGCATGGACCCGCTCCCGCCCCCTGCCCTTCTTGTCCTGATGACCTTTTCTCTGCGCCCCACCTTCCTCCCCACCAAGTCTCTGGCCCCACCGCAAGGGCCACCCCGCCACACTTGATGCCTGGCTCTTCCCTGACCCCCGACTCCGGGCTCTCTGCTGTCTGTCTTGACCATCGTGGCTCTTTAGTGGGTGGGACACTGCCCGCCTAGAAGCCCCCACTGATGAAGAACAAAGCCCCCAGCTGACTGGCCCCTGCCTCCATCTCTCCTCTCCGAACTGCACCTCCATCCGGATCCGCCAGTGCCTCCCTCCCCAGATACACGCTGTGCCTTGTGGCCTCTGTCCCATCCACTCCCCAGGTCTGGAATCTTCATCCTTTACAACCCTTGGGATTGATGCCAAGGGCTTTGACCCGCAGTCATTCTCCAGCCACACTGACCGGCTCTTGCTGCCCAGGGATCGCTTTGGGGGGTCCATCTCCAGGGTCCAAGGACCAGAGCGGCAGTGGTAGTTGGGTAAGAATCACAGCCCGAGTGCACACGGAGGGGCTGGTGTGAGACTTGAGGGTGTGGGTCTGAGGGCAGGGCTCGTGCCCTTGGATGCCGGAGTTCTAGCCTTGCCCTGGATAGCGAGAGCTGCCTCCTCGCCTGGGACATAAGGCTTGGTGTCTTGCCAGCTGCTGCAGCCACGGCTCCTGGCATAGTGCCAGCACGTGGTGGGTGCTCAGGCGCCAGTGACTGAGTGGGTGAGGGGATGAGAACCCCTGAAGGTTTTGGGCAGGAGAGCAATGCCGTCAGGCTGCCTGGTCACGTGGCAGTGGGCTGAAAAGAGGAGACATTGCAAAGGCTGTCGGGAAGGTGATGAGAGCCCGGGTTAGGGGGCACCGTGGGGGTGGACAGAAGGGGCCCGCACTGGGGGGGGGCACTCTCGCCATGAACCACGCACAGGTCTGTCCCCCAGGATGGGCCCACTGGGGAGTGGGGAGGGCTGCTCCTCATTGCACGGCTCCTGCACGGCTCCTCATACACCCCACTGGCACACAGCAGGTGCCCGCTGGAGAGGGGCAGGCTGACCTTGGGCCTGGACCCCTCCATCCTGGCAGAATCTGGACGGAGAGGTATTCTCGTTGGGCTCTCTGTCAGCCTTTCTTCTTCGCGATCAGATTGAGGGCCAGACAGAGCAGGTCGTGGATGGTGGCTTTGGCGCCTGCTGCGTCTCACGTGCTGACCGAAGCAGGTTGTTTCCCGGATATAATGTGACAAGGAGGACAGCCCTGGGGCTCACCTTGGGCCCAGCGCAGGGGCGGTGGCAATGGCGGTGACAGAAGCCAGGCGGAGAGCGAGCTTGGGTCTTGGAACCCCGCAGCCCTGCAGGAGTCAGATCAGAGTGAAGGTGACACGCTGGGACCAGCCTCTTTGGGGACTGCTGTCAGCACCCAGCCGAGGTAGCAGAAGACTGGCCCTGCTGCCATTGTCCGTGGCCTCTCAGGGGACAGGGTTGGCAGGACAGGGTGAGGCTGATTATTCTGTGCCCTGGCCTATTCATGTGGATGCCCACCTGGTCCTGCCCTCCAGACCGTCCTGCTCTCCCGGGGCTCTGGCTCTTGCTGGGCAGGTTGGCACGTGGAGGGAAGGAAATCATTGACAATCTCAGGACCCAGTGTTTGGCCAGGACCTGCCCTCAGCCCCGTGCCAGGCTGAGGTCACGAGCCCGAGTCCCATCACCAGGCACGGAGGTGATGAGAGAGGCGGGAAGGTCTTGAGAGGTCAGGCAGCCACTGGTGGCTTATCTAGATTAGGCTTTTCACGTGAAGGGGAGACAAGAATCTGCTTTGTCGCAACTGGGGCATCAAGCTAGAAGCACCGTTGGTGCTCCTGGCACTCCGTGGCACTCTCCAAAGCTTATTTGTTGCTCTTCCGAGACACGTCCAGGTGCTCTCTGTTATGATAACAAGTGGTGACACAGAGTTAGCTTGAAATGGGATAAACAAACAGACTAAAAATAACTGGATTTAGGGCGACTTGGCACCGAATCCAGTGTTCAGGCTGTCACTGCTCAGCCGAGGCGTGAAGATAGGCGCCATCAAAGGCACCCCGACCCCCGGAGCGAGGGGGAGTTGGGCTTGGGTGTGGCTGAATCCCTCTTGGGTCCCCGCTTCCACCACCGTGGAGCGGTGGGCCGCTGAGGGTGGAGGTGCCAGATGGTGCCTGAGGCCCAGGGGAGGGGCATGGTGGGCCCGGATGTGAGCGAGGCGGTTTATGTCTGTTTGCAGGAAGCCGGGCCAATGTTTGGACATCTTTATGGTTTGGGGAGTTTTTTGGCCTCGCCCAGAGGAGCCATGGTTGCATCAGAACTGGAGGTCCTCTCCTTGGTGGCCCACGCGCTGGGAGAGAGACGCAAAGGGAGCAAGGCCTGGGTCTGAGGAAGAGGGGGGAGGTAAGACCCCTTTCTAGCCCCAGGCTGCTGCTTCCGGCCACCTTCTGCCTCGTGGGGCATTGACGTGGCACACGCGGTGGCCAATCTGGGTGGGGGCCGGCGGGGGGGCGGGGGGGCAGGAGGATGTGCATCTCACCTGTGCAGGTGGGGTACCTGGGATGCGTGTATACCCAGCAGGAGACCTGCTCAGAAGACAGGCTCAGTACAGGGCACAGAGCGGAGCGATGCCTGGTGTGGGACCCACTTCCTCTGCCATTACCAAAATGAGCCTTTGCTTTCAGGAGGGACACCGCCACCTGTCAGTGATGAGGCTCGGACAGCCCTCAGGCCTGTTTATTTCACTGCCGACCCCAGGATTCCATCCAGCAAACAAGCGTTTGCCCTAACCATAGGTCCTGTCTTCCTAATGTTTCTGCTTCTCCTCCTGGCCACGGGGTAGCACTGGGCTTCTCTGTCCCCTGATAGTAAGTGTGGCCATGTAAAAAGCCACCAGGGGTTGGGTCTTGCTCTCTCTTTGCTTCTGATACAGAATTTCAGAGAGTGGCTGGCCTGTCTGCTCAGGTTCTAGAGTGACGACAAGGCAGGGCAGAGACCCCGGCTGTCCTGCAGTGGGCATGGATGATAAAAGAAGTCGCCTTGTTGGAGAAGTAACCTTGTCGGAGGCTTTGTGGCTCTCTGTGCCTGTAGCATAACCTAGCCCATCTTGGTGGTATGGAGGGGGAAAGTGTAGGAAGAAACCCCATGCCTCGGTTGGCATCAAAATCCAAGAGCTTATAAAGCTTGAAAGTGGCTTTTCACATCCCTCTCTTGGCTCGCTAAGAGCAGCGGCACCAGCCTTTCCATGCTGGAACGAGCCACACCTACTCCCACCTCAGGGCCTTTGCACTTCCTGTTTGCTCGGATGGCAGCCCTCTTTCTGCAGATTTTGGCTCGGCAAGGCTCCTTATCATCGACATCTCAGCTCACATGTCACCTCTCAGAGTTTTGGCCTGATGCACAATCTCTGAGAGCTCCCACCCCCAGTCTCACGTGGTCCCATCATTGTATTTATCTTCATAGCACTTCCTGGGTTTGTTTGCTTGTTTGTCATCTGTCTCCCCTCTCGAAAAATCAGCTTCGTGAACTCCAGGACCCCGACACTCAGGTCTGTAGCTGTGCGGCTGGTGTGTCCAGCGGTGCTGGTCCAGGAGGCAGACCTGTATGCGTTCGATGAGTCCACGGCTGGGAAGGTAGGAGGGGCGCAGGCGTTCATGGTGGTGACCTAAGGGTGGGAACGGCTGCATATGCTTGTTCAGTGCTGATAATGGAGCAGGAGCGTAATGAAAGTGGGACAAATGAGCTCTGGTAGCAAGGGGATGATGCTGTTTCAGAATCTGGGAGAAGACGTGAGCCCTCCAGGGGAGGGCTCTCTGGTGCCCCATCTTCTGTCTGCTTCTAGCCAGCTCTGAATACGCCGGGAGCCGAGAAGGTGCCACAGTTTGTCTAGAAAGGAGGTTCCCAGGGTGGTGACTTGGGCCAGCCCCTGCCATCCGGCTCAGTGGACTTGGCAGCTGTCCCGTGAACTGAGGAAGGCAGTGCGAGCGTCTGGACGGGGCTCCTGGGCTGCAGCGTCAAGCGCTGGGATTGGTCCTGGCAGGTGAAAGGTCCTGCAGGAGAGAGAGAATATGATGGAGGGAGGGAGCGAGCGAGTGAATGCTGGGCGCCACCAGGGCCAGCTTTGCATGCCCTCTCCCCACCTCGATGCCTCGCTGGCTGTTGAGGAGGCTGGGAGAAGCCAGGCGCCTAGGAAAGAGGACTGCGTGCTTGGAGCAGGTGACTTGGTGGGGGTGGGGAAGGGGCTCCCTGGTCTGGCCTCTGGTCTTTGAGCTTCTCAGAAACCACCAGCCGTGGGCCTTCCTGTGCACCTGCTGCCTCTGTACCCAGGATGCTCTTGCCCATGCAGTGACATATTCTAGGGACTTGAGGTCCACTCTGAGCATGGCCTCCTCCGTGAAGCCTTTTTTGACGGTGGAGTGTTGCCCCCGCTCCCCCATGCCCGCACAGTCCCTGGCTCACCTCTGTGACAGAGCTCATCTCTCCGACCGAGTTACCTCCTGGCTGGCTTCCTCCCCCACCAGATGGCAGGGCAGGGCTCTCATCTTTCTTCTGTCTCCTCACTTGCTACCTGGCACGTGGCCGCCACCTGGTCAGTGATTACAGCATCTTCAGGTAGCCGAGGGCCTCTCGGCTGGAAGAGGAGGCTGTCTGACTGAGTGCCCTCGGCGGGCAGGACCGAGGCTGGGCCACGGTGGTTAGAGACAGACAAGCTGGAGCTCACTAGGAGGAACCTGCTATCTGAGTGGTCATCCAGGGGCCCAGCCTCCTTGGGGCCACATCCTGGCTCGTGGGATACGTGGGCAGATGTGGCAGGACCCCTACCCCTTTCTGTTCCAGAAGGCAGAGGAGGCATTAGATTTTCCGGCTCCCTGTCGGAGCTATTCCTGGGCCTGCAGACTGGGGTCTGGGGCAGATGGGGTGTGAAGTCGCTGCCAAGGGGCTGAGCAGATGTGCTAGGGCCCCAGGCGTTTCCTGGGTGCTCAGGGTGTGGTCCGAGGATCCCAGCCCTGATGAGCACTCATGCTCTGATCTCGCTTCCCTGGCAGGTGGGGCTGAGCGGCTGTGTCAGACTGCCCGGAGCACGAGCTGGGAGAGGGAGGGTGCCCGGCTCAGGCAGGGTGTGAAAACCCTTGTTACCTGTCCTCAGCAGCAGGTCGGGCCGCCTGGGTGGGACTGTGCCATCCCCGGCCCTACGCCCTTTGGGAACTCTGCTCTCCTGTGTGCTGGTGGGGGTTCCTGAGGGAAGCAGCCCCGGGCAGATGGATGCGCCCACACCTGGCTCTGGCTTTCTGAGTGGTCCTGGGGAGGAGGAGGAAGAGGCACCCCCAGATGGCAGGCCAGTGCTGTATGATGGGGAGCCTTTGGCCAGGTGACTCCGTGAGCCTTGGGACTCAGTTCTCCCGCCTGTGGCTTCGGGAAAGGTCGCTGCCCTCTCCCCGTGATTCCCTGACTGTTCACTGGGCTCCTGTTGGATGCACGTGTCCTGACTGCCTCGCCTGGCTCAGCCCTTGTCGATGTCATTTGGCCTCGGCCCCAGGGTCTCCACCTCCTGCCCCAGGCGTTGCCAGGTCCTGCTTCTGCCCCCTAATAGTGCTGCTCTTTCCGCCTGCGAGCTCTTGCTTGCTCAGCGTGCTGGCAGCAGATCCTTGCTGTGCATGACTGCTCCTGGCGGAGGGGACCGTGTGGTAGTGACCTTGGCCGTACGCGGCGAGTGTTTGCAGAGGGCGCGTGTCTCCCTCTCCCTTGTGATGGGTGGACCACTGCTGCTCTGACCCCAGGCCAGCTGAGCGGCTCAGCCTCGCAGTCGAAGGCCAGTCACGCACCCTGGGCTTGACAGACCTGCCTGGCCCGGCAGGGGGAGACCCACGGGTGGGTCAGGGCTGCTCGCTCGGGACAGGCTGTACATGAGTGTGACCTCTGGCTCACCTCACTGCCGCGCTTGGCCTCGGCTTCTGGAGGGGGGGGTGGGTCTGGCCCATCCCCCCGATGGCTGAGGTGTAGTGAGCCGAGGGGCTGTCCGGGCTGGTTCTCGAGGTGAGTGACCGTCCTGGGCAGAGCAGGAAACCGAGAGGTGTTGGAAGAGTCTCTTGGCCCATCTGGACCTTGCGGTTAACCTGGACAAAATGGGATTCCGTGCGTGTGTGTGTGTGCGCGCGCGCGCGCTGTGGGGGGTTTGTTTTGGGGGCTGTGCGGCACTTAGAGCATCTCCTGAGTCCTGCTTAGTTCCTTCACCCTCTCAGAGCACCTGCTCTGGGGTCCTGGCCCTCTTGGGGGGTCGTACAGACTCTGTCCGAGGAAGGGCAGGAGGACTTGGGTGGCAGGGCTGGGGATGGCGGAGGTGGCATTTACCTCGGGGCTGAGCCCCCCTCGAAATCATCCCTGATAATGAAGTGGCAGCAGCAAAGCTCCAGAGATTCTGACCACTCCCGGGAAGCCACCTAAGCTTGTGGGTTTTGCAGGTACCTCACAGTTCAGTGAGCCCAGCTGAGCTGTGAGGCAGGATAATACTGTATCCTGCACTAGAGCCAGTTATAATGTATGAGTCTCAGTATATTACTGTAGTGTTATAACGGATACATTTTCTAGCTCTCTGGTGCTCAGTCTGAATCAGCCCCCCCAGTACGCCCACGGCACCCTGTCTCATGGTGTTCCTGGCGCTGTGTTATCTGAAATGGAAGTTCATTCATTCATTCCTTGCTCTTAGAACGGAAGCACCATGAGGGGTCCATCGATCTGGTCAGTGTTATGTCTCTGGCACTCAGAACGGGCCTGGTGCAGGGTAGGGAGACAACGATTTTGTTCAGTGATTGAGGGAATGAATGAAATGCCAGTTCAATTTCACAAGCACCAGGGGAATGAGGCGCTCTCGCTGTCCTCTGCTCCAGAGGGGAAGGCAGGTCTTTATGAGATGGAGTGCGAGGCCCATATGACTCAGCTGGTAAGTACCAGGGCTGGGATTTGAACCCCCATGCACGCATAGGTCAGGTGGGCATGGGGCGTGCCCTGGTTGCAGTGTGTGAGGGTAGACCCTGGCACGCGTAAGGGCCGTACGTTAGCAGCAGTCGTTTTATTGCATGTGGCACGTCAAGATGGAAGGGCTTTGCAGGAATTTTGCTTTATGGGTAATAAAGGCCTTTATGTGCCTATAATGTGGACGTGGGTCCAAAGAGGATTCTACTCTGCTTTCTACCAAGGGGTTTGGTGGAAACCCTTGTGGAGGCGGGAGTTTCTGGCCCTGCTCTGAGAAGGCAGGACCCCAGGGAGGAAGAGGTGCTGGCCACGGGCAGGGCCCGGGGCTCGCCCAGGGCGGGTAGGTGTCCACGGGGCGGGATGGAGTGCCAGCATCCCTGGGGTGAAATGCAGGCCTAAGCTGCCTCAGTGGGAAAATGGGATGTTATGTAGCTCATTAAATCCTACAGGAGCACCGAGGAGAGCTGCTTCCAATTACCAGGATGAAAATGAATGGAAGAAAACCTGTAGCCAGGCTGCCCAGTGGTGGCGCAGGGAAGGCTTTTGTTCATGGTCAGGATTGGCCAGGAAGTGCCGGGGCCGTCGCATGGCAGCCAAGGAAGGAAGCCCGGACTGTCTGCAAGTGATTGGGCTGCTGGGGGGAGGGCAGTCCTAGTTAATCCTCACAGCTTGGACCCCTTAGTCCAGACCAGGAAGGGAAGTGGGGCTGAGCAGGAAGCGGGATAAGGCTTGGTTTGTGGAGACCTGACACAAGAGGAGGCCCCTTGGCGCCCCGGGCAGCCTCCGGGGCTGAGGGGATGTTGGATTTGGCCTCCTGCAGAGGTGACAGGGAGCTGTGGCCTGCCCCTGAGCTTCAGGCGTGGGGAGCAGCTGGGATGGAACTTGGGCTGGCTTTTGAGCATTTGCCTGAGCTCACCTTGTCCTCAGGTGACCTGGCGATGTTCAAGCACCCTCCCTGCAAAGGGGAGCCCTGGATGGGCTCGGACGCCTCTTTTTCCTATGAGCCCTGAGAACAAGTGCAGGCTCCCATGGTGACGACAGCAACCGCTGCTACTCCGGGGGTGCTGTTGGTTTGAGCTGAGAGCCATGGCTGAGTCCTGGGCCTCCGGGTGGGTCGGAGGCCGTTTGTGCATGGGGGCAGGTCTGGTTCGTGGCCGCTGTGCACCCAGCCGTTCTTGGTGTGCCTCTGCGGTTGAGACTCACTCTTGCAGATGCTCCTGAGCAGCAGCTGCCACCATCCAGCCGGTGTGCTCTCAGGGCAGCGGGCCATTCAGCCAGGTCCACAATCCGCTCTCAGGTGATCTCACCTGGCTGCCCCTTGGCTTAGGACAGTAAACACTCCGTCCATGCTAATGATCAGTAACAGCCTAGGAGACTGACACTAGATCATCTCCATCTTACTAGAAAGAAGCTGAGGCTCAGAGAGGGGAAGTGACTTGCCCAACGACACACAGCCAGAAGGGTGTGGACTAGAACTAGGCAGGGTGACTCATGTCAGAGCCAGTGCTCTGGGGCACAGCGTTCTCTTGCCTTTCTCAGGGGGATGCAGCCGTCCTTCTGGGACCTTCAAGCCTTCCCCTGAAGCATTTCAGGACTGTTCACATCGTTCTTTGCCGGTGGGGATCATCCGATAGTCCCAGCCTCACTTTGCCAGCGAGGAAAGTGCTGGTGGCTTGTGGTTAATTGACGCCTATCTTTGCAACATGGCGCCGGGATGTTGGGTGTGTTTGGGTTGAATTCGTCGAAGTGCCTGGATACCCATAGTTTACCACGGGGGCTCGTGCCTGGAGTTCCCTTGGTCTTGCGGGGCTGACTGTTCTGTGTCTAGAACCTAAGGAAACATTTGTGGTTCTCCAGGCTCATGGCTTTCTTGGAGGGGCTTCTCTTTGCTGGATGCTTCTCTTGCTGATAGACCACCCAGAGTGTTGGCTGGCAGGGTCTCATGGGCCAGTACATGCAGCCCTGACAGATCGAGCAATAAGATGCTTGGGGCTCAGTCGGCTAAACTGGACTGTTTCCTTAGATTGTTGTGTTATATTTATTCCCACTAATCTACTTCTCTTGCCTGTTTATACAACGAAAAGATCTAATAAAATGTCGTTGAGGCCAGAGCAAATGAAGAACGTTTTGGGAAGAAGTATAAAAGGAACGCCGTCTTGGAATACCTAGCTAATCTGAGTTGCTCTCTTGGCTCTGAAGCCCTGCCTTTGAAAGCTCCGCTTCTCTTCTCATTCCCTGTAAAAGCAAGAGTGAGACTTCTCAGTACTAAGCCACCGCTGGTGTCCTGCCCTGGGACACGCGCATGCGCAGATGGAGAGCAGGAAGCTCTTCCCAGTTGGAAGATGCTGGCATTGTGGCTCTTCCATCTAAGGATCCCTGTGGAAAGGCGGGCTGATTTCACCACTTACGTGCCAGGACCCCGGATGCCGAGGCAGGGGAATGCTGCAATCTAAACATTTACATTCTGAAAAATGGGAAATCATCCACTTAGATATAAATTAGCCAGAGCCTGACGGGTTTATTACATCCTGGAATGCTTTCATGAGGCTTTCAGAGGGGTCCATGTTGCAGGCCCAGGTCTCCAGCTGGGCTGGCCTGTGGCATGCTCTTAGGGGGACCCGGCTGGGGGACACAGGCTGGGCTGCCTTGTCCTTAAATGCCCACGGGCCCTGATTCATGTGTGAACCGATCGCAGGAAACACAGCGCTGCACCCTGGACAGGGAGGCACCCTGAGCCACGAGCATGTTAAAGCCGTAGGGGCGAGCTTAGACGGGGAAAAAGCGAGGGAGGAGCCAGATGGGGAGATCCAGTTAGAGGCGCCGGATGATCGTGGGGCAGGAGAAATGTGCTGAGATGTGTACATTTCACAACATGGGCGCCAGGACTCTTGATGAGCAGGAAGAGGGCAAGGAAGGAAGCAGGAAAGGTGCACGAAGGAAGGAGCGAGTGTCCTCGGGGGTTTTCAGACAAGTCATGGGCCGTCAGTCCCAGAGGCTGGGCAGGGTGTGCCCTTGGGGCCGACGGTGGCTGGCTTAGCTCCTGGCTCATCGAGAGTGGCCCAGACAACCCTGAAGCCCACATCCAGGGAAAGAACCGGGTGCTACGCTCAGGGCGTGGAGAGGACCTTAGGAAGAAGGAGGGGAAAATGCCCATATAAACATACAGACAGTTGTCATAAGTTACAAGCTAATTCATATCTTCCCCTTTCTTCTATAATTCTCTACGCTTATGTATCTGTGTAGGCATATCTGATATATGTAGAACGGATGCTGAATAAATGATTTTGGAGGGGTTTTATTTGTTTGTTCGTCTTTTCAGGGCCACACCCTCGGCATATGGAGCTTCCCAGGCTAGGGGTCCAATTGGAGCTGCAGCTGCTGGCCTACACCACAGCTCACAGCAATGCCGGATCCTTAACCACTGAGCGAGGCCAGGGATCGAACTCGAAACCTCATGGTTCCTAGTTGGATTTGTTTCTGCTGTGCCACTTTAGGAACTCCAGTGATTTTGAGGGGTTCGATGTTAACTATGTGTCATCTATGACAGCAGCTCTCTGTTTCCGGGTCCAGGGAAGAAGCCTGCTTTGGACGGGGGTTTTAATTTGGGGCATTTTATCCCGAGCAGTGCTTCTCAAACTAGCTTGCATCTTAATCACCTGCACAGTTTGATAAAACAGAATTTCTGGGTCCCACCCGCCTTTAGACTTTCTGATGCACTAGGTCTGAGGTGGGTCCTGGAAATTTGCCTTTTTAATGAGTTTCCATGTGCTGCTGCTGCTGTGCACTAGGGGACCGGGCTTTGAGGAGCCCTCGTCTAGAAAGAGGAGGGTGTGGGCTCTGGTGGGGGATGATGGATTCTTGAGGAAACCTCCTTGGGTCTGAGAACTAAATGTTAATGCCTTTTGATGAAATGAAAGACGACTCGGGTATCTGTGGAAGCATTTCCTTGTCTTTAGAAAGAAGCCAGACCCTCCTATAACATGGGCAGAGCCAGTTTGCTGCCCCTGCAGAGCAGCGACCAGCTTTGTGGGTTCACAGATTCTTTCAGCAGGCATTCACCAGTGACTACTCTGCGCCTAGCCCTGTGCGTGACCTGTCTTCAGCAGCCGCAAAGACTTGGGCAGGGTGTTTCCAGCACAGTTCAGTCTAAAAAATGCTGGGAAGACACTTCCTGGTGCCCAGCCCGGGAGCTGGAGGAAAGCTGACATGGTATTTGCCATGAGAATGCCACTCATCCTCTATACCCTCCCCATGTCTTTGGCTCCACTTTGGTCCCCAAAACAGCCATGGACCCTTCTGGAAAGCCAACTGCTTAAAAATGGTGGGTCATTTGGACGCCCAAATGACTCTCCGTCCTCTTGGGCTTCCCAGCAGACTCCCAGGGCTGAATGTCTTGGCACCTGGACCTCAGCTCTGCCACCCAGACTCCTCAGCCAAGCTCTGCTGCGTTCTGACCTCTCCTGTTAACGGACCACGTATCAGAGTGTCTGGTACGAATCCATTTGGCACCATTTTCACTGAAGAGTAAAACCAAAGCTGGATGTGGAAACCCACGCATGGTTCTTGTTTGCAAACAGGCCAACCCCAGAGCTGGATGAGGACGAGGAAGGGGGCTACTTGGGGGTGTACCGGAAGGGATGCCAGAAGGGGAGTCAGGCCGCCACCGGGGTTTCTGTAGCGTGACTTCAGGCAAGTCCCTTCCTCTCCCTGGGCTTTGTCCCTCTCTGCCAGGAGAGGTGTGATAATACCTGTCCCGCCTCCACTCCTCTGACTGAGATGAGGCTCCAGTGGGACCGTGTCTCCATTTTCCCCAAACACATGTGCCAAGTCTTGAGTGCATCTGGGATGAGGGGCAGACCTGTAGATGTGTCCCGGAGAAAGCACGTGACCTTCTGAGGTTTGGGGGGTGGGATGTGGGAGCCTCACAGGTGAGGGGTAAGGATGGGCTTGGAAGCAAAGGTGGGTTTGAAAGACACCTAGGCTCACACCCCCCTGGGCAACTGACTAACCCCGGGGAGCAGGCCACGCCTCTGAGCCTGTTGGACTCTCACCTGGAAAAACAAGATGAAGAAGAGCTCTTAGCTTGTTGGGCCCTCGAGCCAGACCCTGTTTTGAGATCCAGTGAATGGTGATGGCCATGACCAGGTTATTGGGGTGACTGCAGTGTCGGCCACGGGAGTGTGGGGGAACACCTTTAGGTAGAGGGACCTGAACTTCCCACACCCCCAAATCAGGCCATGCTTGCCACTCAAAGCTGGCGGGCCCATGGTTATGAGATGGAGGCAAGTAAAAATTCCAGGAATGTTCACAAGTGAGACTGTGAAGAGGGGAGTTTGACTCTTCTGGGGCTTGGGTAATGTAACTTTTTAATTTGATCAAAGGAATACATATTCATAGTCAAGCATATAATAAGCTTATAATGAAAAGCTGCCCACCACCCCCTGCCTGCCACTCCTGGTTTCTCCTTTCTGGAGGTAGCTCTTTTTAATTCTTTGAGTTGTTTCTTTCCATATTTACCATATTTCTAGATAATGGACGTTGCTACTTTTTCTTGATTTTTTTCTTTCAGTTATTATTGACTCTCTGTTATGGAAGATGGGGGTTAAGTTTTCCTCTGTCAGTTCTCGTCTGATCAAATAAATGCACATAACTTCCCTCTTTCCCAGTCTTTACTGGGAAGCATGGCAGCAGCCAGGTTACTGTGGTCACTTTTCTCCTACGCAGATTTCTATATATTAATTTTGTATTCTGCAACCTTACTGAATATGTTGATGAACTCCAATAGTTTTTGGTGGCATCTTTGGGATTGTCTATGTATAGTATTACGTTCTCTGCCAACAGTGATGGTTTTACTTCTTCCTTTCCAATTTGTATTTCTTTTATTTCCTTTTCTTGTCTGATTACTTTGTCAAGGATTTCATGCCTTTTCATTTGCTTGGCTTTCTATTACTATTTTTTTTTTTTTTTTGCCAACCCCCAGCATGGGGAGGTTCCCTGGTCAGGGATTGAACCCATGCTATAGTGTAGCTAGAGCCACTGCCATAACAACACCAGATCCTTAACTGCTAGGCTACCAGGGAACTCCTCGATTACTATAGATGTTCCAGTTCTCTGACTAAACTCTATTTTCTGAACATGTTCACATGCATCAGTTAATCTGTGTTTTGTTTTTTCCTTCAGTCTGGATAGTTGCTCTGTAGGCACTGCTGCTAATTGGTGTCTACCCTTCACCTCAGGCAGGAACTCCTGCTCATTTCCTGAGTTCCATGCCTTTCTGTTTCTCCGCTTACTCCCTCACTTTCAAGGACCATACCTTTGAGTATCTTCTTGAGAAAGGGGGCATGTGAGGCAAAACCTTAGAGGCTTTGTATGTCTGAAAATATATTCGATTTTTTTCGTCTTTAAATGATTTTAATTTTTTCCATGATAGTTGGTTCACAGTGTTCTGTCAGTTTTCTACTGTACAGCAAAGTGAGCCAGTCCCACATACATACATACATACATTCTTTTTCTCACATTATCCCCCATCATGCTCCATCATAAGTTACTAGATATAGTTCTCTGTGCTATACAGCATGATCTCATTGCCTATCCATTCCAAAGGCACTAGTTTGCATCTATTAAACCCAGACTCCCAGTTCCTCTCACTCTCCACCCCCACAACCACAAGTCTGTTCTCCAAGTCCATGAGTTTCTTTTCTGTGGAAAGTTTCATTTATGCCATAAGTTAGATTCCAGATTTAAGTGATATCATGTGGTATTTATCTTTCTCTTTCAGACTTACTTCACTTAATATGAAAATCTCTCATTGCACCTATGTTGCTGCAAATGGCATGATTTTGTTCTTTCTTATGGCTGAGTAGTATACACATCCATTGTGTATATATATACCAGATCTTCTTCTTCTTTTTGTTTTTTGGGGGGCTGCACCTATGGCATATGGAAGTTCCCTGGTGAGGAATTGAATCGGAGCTGTAACTGCCGGCCTGCACCTCAGCCACAGCAACGCCAGATCCAAGCTGTGTCTGTGACCTACACCACAGCAGATGGCAACGCCAGATCCTTAATGCACTGAGTGAGGCCAGGGGAAAAACCTACAACCTCACGGTTCCTAGCCAGATTCGTTTCCACTGTGCCGTGATGGGAACTCCTACCAGATCTTCTTAATCCATTCATCTATCGATGGACATTTATGTTGTTTCCATGTCTTGGCTATTGTGAATAGTGCTATAACAAACATATGAGTGCATGTGTCTTTTTCAAGGAAAGTTTTGTCAGGATACATGCCCAACAGTGGGATTGCTGGGTCATATGGTAGTTCTATATTTAGTTTTCTGAGGTACCTCCATACTGTTTTCCATAGTGGTTGTACCATGATTTTTTTTTTTTTTAGAGTCATCACATTTAATATGTATGTACTGTGTAGCCTTTGAAAATATGAGTTGTTACAAAGCTCAATTTGCCTTACATGAGTCATGAAGTAACAGTTTTATAAAAACCAATAATATGAAGATGGTAAAATGCAGTTCTCACCTGTTGTTCTCTTGCTTAAAACCATTCAGTGTTTCTCTTTGATTTTTATGCTTGATGAGTAGTTTGGCTGAATATAAAATTCTTGGTTGAAATTACTTTTCCTCAGAAACTTGGAGGTCATGGAGTTCCAGTCGTGGTGCAGCGGAAACAAATCCAACTAGGAACCATGAGGTTGCGGGTTCAATCCCTGGCCTCGCTCCGTGGGTTAAACGATCTGGCGTTGCCGTGAGCTATAGTGTAGGTTGCAGATGCGGCTCAGATCTGGCGTTGCTGTGGCTGTGGTGTAGGCTGGCGGCTACAGCTCCAATTTGATCCCTAGCCTGGGAACCTCCATATGCCACAGGTGCAGCCCTAAAAAGACAAAAAAAAAATAGAAAAAGAAACTTGGAGGTCACATTCCATTGTCTTCCAGCTTCCTATTGCTCTTGAGAGATCTGATTCCATTCTGTGTTCTCATCCTTAGAAGGTGACTGTTTCCACCCTGCTTCTTCCTTCTCTGCCCCACCCAGAAGCTTTGAGATTGTCCTTCATCACCAAGGAACTGAAATGTCACGTTTCCACCGCTTCATATGAATTAAAAGAAAACCAAAAACATCGTTTTGGGCACTTGGTGGATACTTTTTACTCCAGAAACATCAGGAGTTCCCTGGTGGCTCATTGTGTTAAGGATCTGGCATTGTCACTGCTCTGGCTCAGGTCACTGTTGTGCCTTGGGTTTGATCCCTGGTCCAGGAACTTTCACATGTCATAACCACAGTCAAAAAAAAAAAATTCTAGAAACTTTAGCTGTAGGGATTTTTCCTTATAGTATTTATTTGATAAAAATTTCCACCCTCCATTCATTTTCTCCTTTGTCTCTTTTTTTTCCTGATGTTGAACCTCTTCAACTGATCCTCTGATTAACCTTTTCTCCTACTTTCCATCTTTGTATTATTTTATATTTCAGAGCAGCAGTTCTCAAAACTTTTGGCCTCAGATTCCTTTCTAGTGTCAGGAACTATTCACACTCTCAAAGATTCATTGAAAATCACAAAGAACTTTTTATGTAAAGTATACCTATTGATATTTATCATGTTAGAAGTTGAAACAGAAATTCAAAAATATTAATTCATTTAAATAAACCCATTACAGGGAGTTCCCATTGTGACTCGGTGGAAACGAACCCGACTAGTATCCATGAGGATGTGGATTCAATCCCTGGCCTCCCTCAGTGGGTTAAGGATCTGGTGTTGCCATGAGATGTGGTGTAGGTTGCATCTGGCATTGCAGCTTGGATCTGGCATTTCTGTGGCTGTGTAGGCCAGCGGCTGTAGCTGGGATTCGACCCCTAGCCTGGGAAATTCCACATGCTGCGCCTGCAGTCCTAAAAAACAAAATAAAACAACTCATTACATGTTAACATAAGCAGCATATTTTTTGAAAATAGAAATAAATTTTTCAAAGCAAAAAATTAGTGAAGAGTGACGTCGTTTTATTTTTTAACCATTCTTTCAAATGTGTGCCTTAATAGAGATAGCTGTAGTCTCATGTTTCTCCATTTGATCTGTTGTATTTTTTTTTTTTTTAATGGCTGCACCTGATGCATATGGAACTTCCCTGGCTAGGGGCTAAATTGGAGCTGAGCTGCCGCTGAGGCCTACGGTCACAGATAAGGCAATACTGGCTCTGAGATCCATCTTTGACCTACACCACAGCTTGCAGCAACGCCGGATCCTTAACCCAATGAGCAAGGCCAGGGATAGAATCCATGTCCTCATGGAGGCTGTCTCGGGTCCTTGACCTGCTGAGCCACAATGGGAATTCTGTGATATGTTTTTGGATTGAAGTATATGGAGAAAGTCTGGCTTCATTTAGGTGTGTACTTAGAAAAGAGAAGAATATTTCTAATCAGCTTTTCCTATAATTGTGACTGTCTTCTTGGATATTGCGCTAGAACGCTACCATGGTAATTTCTCAAAGGTTAATAATGTCAGTGCGGAATCAGAAGCCCTATCAGTAAACCTTCTGTTCTCTCTTACATTGAAATCTACTGGTCTGTCTTGTACATGAAGTAGATTTTGCCTGTGCCTGATTCTGTGACCCCCTTCACTGATCGTTTGGCAAATCTTGGTGCCCTGAGTCCTACAGATCTTTGAGATACTGACATCTTTCTTTATATCGTACCAAACAATCTGATTTGTAAATTTTGCTGCTCTCAACAGAAAATGATGCTCTCCAGCTTATAGCATTAGGTGTTTTCTAAAATTCTAATCTTGATTGAAAGCCCCAATTTATTGTTAGTAATAAGTATGACTATTTTCCTTGAATTGAAAGACTGACTTTGTTCATTTTTGAGAAAAGATTTCTTGACATTTCTGTACCTTTTTTTTTTTTTTTTTGAGTGTGTGGCAGTGAAGAATAGAGTGACTGCTCGTATAGGTTTCTGCCACTGCCTTGATTTCTGTTAAGACCCCAGTAGTTTTACCACAGTGGCTCTTGCACCATCGGTGTGACTGTCAACTCAGTGGAAAAGGCGAACAATGGCTTAGTATTGTTATCAAAATAATTCTTTCCATCGACCACCCGAAAGGGCTTCAGGAACCTTTAGGTGCCGGGGGACCACACTTTGAGAACTGCTGCTCTAAGCTGTGTATTCACCTTTTTCTTACAAATGCTCTATTGGATTTTGTCTTCTTGCTTTCCTGTTTTTAATTTCTTAGAGCTCTTGCTTTGCTCTTCTTTGTAGCTTTCAGTACTTACTTTATATGTGCTTTAAATGTTCTTATGTTACTGATGGCATCAATTGTATTTTTCTCTAGATCTTCATTTGCTGTTTTTATTGTATCTTTTCTCTGTTTTGTTTTTGTTTTTTGCTTTGTAGGGCTGCAGGGGTGGCATATGGAAGTTCCCAGGCTAGGGGTCTAATTGGAGCTGCAGCTGCCAGCTGCTGTCCTACATCGCAGCCACAGCAGTGTGGGATCTGAGCCACATCTGCGAGCTACACCACAGCTCACAGCAACATTGGATTCTTAACCCACTGAGCGAGGCCAAGGATGGAACCCGCAACCTCATGGATGCTTGCTGGGTTTGTTACCCACTGAGCCATGATGGGAACTCCCGTCTGGCTTACTTTTGTTTCCTCTTGGTTGTCCTGACTTTTCTGTTGGAGGCTGGTGATTCTTGGCTCATAGTTAAGATGAGGTGCCAACATGCTGGTTGAAGTCCTCTGGGCATGTAGCCTCTCAAAAAGTGATGTCTTTAGGGTTATTTTCATGGGCTGCTTAGCTTCAAGGGGGACTGTCGCAGCTTGACACGTGTAACTCTTGGAGCCCAAAGGAGAAAGGGCAGTGGGGGATTTTGATGTTTAGTGTGTTAATTTGCACAGATTCCCCATTTTCAGAATGGCACCTCACTGCTTAGTTTTGTTTTGTGTTTCTGTATTCAGCGGATCGACCTTCTGTCTTCTGTAATTTTGGAAAGATCAGGGGAGGTGTCTAACTGCCCCTTTTAAAGACTTCGTCCAGCCTGTCTGCTTTCTGTTGCATCTGCACCTCTGCTTTCAGAGGCACGCATTATCTCTAGCTCATTTGCCTTTCTAAGGCTCTGTCTGCAGCATCTTGCTGCCGAAGGCTGGCCCAGCTTGCCATAGCTCAGCGGACTGCCAGGTGCTGGCGCCAAGTCCGTATCACTCATTGCTTTGCTTGCTGGCTTCCAAGATAGTGTTGATATCTCTCTTCTGCTGTTTTCTTTTCTCTTGGTGCTCTTGAATTTATGCAATTTAAAAAAGCTTGACTTGGTGTTAGGCAGGGTGGGAGGCACTGTAAAGTAACTCCAGTTATCCCTGCCTCCTGGAACTCGTGTCATTATGCACTGCCCCCTGCCTTGAGTGGGATCAGGACCCGTGACTTCTTTCTGACTTGTAGAATGTGGCAAAGGTGATGGGATGTCCCGGGCAGATTTTAATTAGATTATAGCATCAGCCTTGCTAGAAGGCTGTCTCCCTCTTTGGCCTTGATGAAGCCATGTGGGAGGCCCATATGGCAGGGAGCTGGGAACAGTCTCCAGCCAGCCTGCCAGGAACTGAGGGTGGCCTCTGGCTGCAAGCCAGCAGGAAACCCCCAGTCCAGCAGGCTGCACGGAGCTGAATCATGCCAACAACTCTATAAAGGTGGAAGAACTCAGTCCTTCCTCATCTGAGCCTTGAGGTCAGATTGCAGTCCAGTGGACACACTTTTTTTGTGTGTGTGGTTTTGTAAAGTTGTTATGCACTGCAGATAACTGACACAGGTGGTCTTTGGGCTGCTTGGTTGAACTGGGAGCTTAGCTCTTGTGCTTTGGCTTCAAGAGCTGGTAGCTGTGGGTAGCTGAGCATTCAGCCTCTGTGGGCTGGAGCTCCAGGTCAGGAGTGGGTTGCATGTACATTTCCTGCTGGAGGTTGTAGGATGCAGAAGACTGGACAAGAGGGACTCAGGTTCAGAGGGCGGCCCCTTCCTCCTCAGGTGGGCCCATTCTTCCAGCACTGTGGGCCTTCGCACCTGCCCGTGGACAAGGTAACCCCAATTGTCATGCTTCGAAGGGGTCTGCAGCCCGGACAACTAGGATCTTCTGGGTTGATGCTTATGGGATGCTTTGCAAAATTTAGCTGGAAATACTGGCATTTATTTTTATTTCTATATTATTCTTTTTTTGTCTATTTAGGGCCGCACCTACAGGACATGGAGGTTCCCAGGCCAGGGGTTGAATCGGAGCTATAGCTGGCAGCCTACACCACAGCCACAGCAACTCCAGATCTGAGCCATGTCTGCGACCTACACCACAGATCACAGCAACACTGGATCCTTAACCCTCTTATTGAGGCCAGGGATCAATGCCTCGTCCTCACGGATATTAGTCAGACTCATTTCCACTGAGCCATGACGGGAACTCCAAAAGCCTGGAATGTAAATCCCAGTAATGGATCACAGAGTGTTACGGGATCCAAGAAGGGTGATTTTTACAATTTTAAAATATTTTTCTGTTTATTTAGCAACTTACTATAACGTATCAGGCACTGCTCTAAATGCTTTCATTTATCAATTCATTTTATCCTCTTAACATCCTTGTTGCCAGCCCCACTTCAGTGACAATGAAACTGAGTCATAGAGGTTAGGTAAATTGCCCTTGATGACGTAGGTGGCGCGTACAGAGCTGGATTTCAAACCCAGGCATGTTGGCTCCAGAGTCCTGAAGAAAGGCTTTTTTTTTTTTTTTTTTTCTTGGTCTTTTAAGGCCCACACCTGCGGCATATGGAAGTTCCCAGGCCAGGGGTTGAATCAGAGCTGTAGCTGTCAGCCTATGCCACAGCCACAGCCACAGCCACAAAGGATCTGAGCTGCGTCTGCGACCTCCACCACAGCTCTGGGCAACACCAGATCCTAATCCCACTGAGCGAGGCCAGGGATCAAACCTGCATCTTCATGGATGCTAGTCAGGTGCATTACCACTGAGCTACAATGGGAACTCCAAGAAGGGCTCTTTTTATGACTGTTGTAGAGTGGGGCTGGGGTGAGCGCCAGGGAGCCATGGCCGGAACTTAGCCAGGAACCTGGGACTGACTGCTCTTCCTTGCTTGGTCCTGGCCAGCTGGGTCGCTTTACGCAGGTAATTTAACCTCTCTGCCCTCAGTTTCTTCACCCTCAAGTCCCTCAGTTATTTTCCCAACATTTAATGAGCACCAATTGTATGCCGGGCCCTGTGCTGGCTGCTGCGTCTCCAGAGCACGTGATGTGGTTCTTGCTCTCAAGGAGCTTCATTTGGGGTGGGATAGAGGACCCCAAGCAGACAGATCCAGGACAGCAGAACCCAACTAGGAGCCATGAGTTTGTGGGTTTGATCCCTGGCCTTGCTCGCTGGTTAAGGATCCAGCGTGGCCGCGAGCTGTGGTGCAGGGCACAGACGTGGCTCGGATCTGGTGTGGCAGTGGCCTAGGCCAGTGGCTACAGCTCCGATGAGACCCCCCAGCCTGGGAACCTCCATACACTGTGGCTGTGGCCCTAAAAAGACAAAAAATAAAAAAATAAAAATAAAAATTGGGGGCCTTTACTTCAAGTGTAGGATTTCAGACTTCTCTAGAGAAGAGGTAGCAGCGGTCACCAGGGGCTCCCCTCTTTCAACGGGTAGGAGAGCGGAAGAGGACTGGGAGCCTGTGTTTTCAGGAGAATGAGAGCAGGCAGGTGGGCTCTGTCTTCTCCTGTTGAGGTTCCCCCGGGGGCTCCTGAGGTTGTGACCCCTGCCACTCAGGATGTAAATGCCGAGTGAGGTCCTGGCAGCCAAAGGATGAAAGCCATGCTGAATGTCTGACCCGGGTCATAGGCGGCCCCTCTCCTTTTAGGGTCATTGTCAAGCGCGGAGGGGCTGGCTGGCACCTGTGAACATGTTTCATTCGTTCATAGCAGACAGGTCACGCGAGCATCGGTGTCCAGACGGGAGGACAAGCAGTCTACCGGGACGTTGCTCTCTTCCACAGTCTGTCTCCATGGCCCGGCTCCTCCGGTGCAGGATTTATGTCTGAGCAAGACCAGAATAGGGCTATGGGAACGGCTGTTGGGTCCAGATGGCACAAGCTGTCCTTGCCCAAACCTACTGGTCAACCACCAGGGCCCCCCCCGCCCCAGGCTTTGGAGTCCAGCCCCTCCTCCTCTGCAGCCATGGCTGCCACCATCTTGTAGCCCCAGGGACCTCATCGTCCTGTGGGGGCTTGGGGGACTGCCTCTCCGTGGAGGGTCCTGTCAGAGGAGATGTTTAGGAATGGCGTCGTGGTGGGCTTGAGCCGACAGAGCGCCCCCACCCTGGGCTTGCCTGAGGCAGCTCTGGGGAGGGCCGGGGAGTCTGGCCACTTATCTCACACCATTAGGCTTATGGCAGTGCTGCTCGCAGACAAAGGCTCGAAGGGGATTAGGGGTAATTACCGGCCAGCTCTTTATTCCCAAGACTTAATGGGCCCAGCCACTGTAATTGTACCTGCTGGGGACGGGCCGCTCCCTCCCATCCAAAGGCCAGGCTGAAGGCTGAGATGTGGGTCCTGGAGGGCAGGCCCTGTTGCTTGTCCACCTGCCCACTTGGGATGCCAGCTGAAGCATCCAGCGGCCATAGGTAAGTCCAGTGTGGTGCCACAGCCTGGTAAGGATGGATATTAGAGTTTATCATGGAGGAGGCGGGGAGCCCGCTGTGTGCTAGGGACCTTCTGGTGGGGACCATGAAGGCCTCCCTATGTTACCAGGGCCTGAGCTGCTCCGGGAATCTCGATCCTTGTTGTGGGTGTTCTCTGTGGCCTTTGGGCACTGTGGGTATGTCCAGAGGGGCCGGACATTCCGGAGGGCGGGATGGTTGAAGGTCTTTCTTGGCCTTGGACGGCAGGACATGTCTTAGGGATGAGGCGGGGATGGGGCTTTGGCTCTGGGTGGCTTTTTCTGAATGGGGGAGCTCCAGCCTTTGTGCCTTCGGTGCTCTAGGGGAGGGGGGCACTCCTACAGCCCTGGCTGTGGCTGTGGGGACAGGCTGGAGGACCCCAGGATTCTAGGTGATAGAGCTCATGCCAAAGCCACAGGGGAACCACTCTCTGGTCCAGGAAATCCCTGCTTGTTCCCTCTTCCCCTGGGGAGACTTTGCCTCGAAAAGGCTCAAGGAGAGTTCATCAGAGGGCATTTGAAAATTCAAACTATGCATCCTTTTCATCCTTTCAGGGAGCCTGTAAGGTGATATTGATGGTGATGTTTTTATTTCTTAGAATTTTTTTTTCTACTCATTCACGTGAACTCAGAGCACCATATCGATTTTCCACCTTAAGTAAGAGGATTAAAAACATTGCATAATGCAAGACCCGAGTTAAGTGCTCTGGTCCCAGCGCCTTGTCACATTGTGTAATGGGGAGTAATTGCCAGTGTGGGGAGTAATTGCCAGTGTGGGGTTGGCGAGAGGCACCTATTCGGGAGGTGGGGGGTGGGGCTTGGGGGCTGATTTGAACCCTTGTTATGGGGAAGCAGAGCCAACTGAGCCGGGGGCTCCTTCATGTGAACGGTCCAGGAGGGGCGTGTCCTGAGCATCTTTATCTGGGCATCATCTGAGGGGGATCATGGGGTTGCCTGGAGGGCACTGCAGGTGTTCTGGGAGATGGGGGCCGAGCTGATTCTCTTGGGACAGCAAGGTTCTGTGTCACAGACCTCTTGGACCCTTTCGCTCCCCCGTCACTTTGGAGACGGGGGTGGGCTGGGGGGGGGTCTGACCCACGACCCTTAGTCCCTCTCAGCTGCCTCCCGTGACAGCTTTGGTTAGATAAGATCAAGGTTCTTTCCTGGGGAGGCTGGAGAGTAGTTGGCGTAGGAGGGTCGTCTTCTGTGGGGTGTGGGCTTCCCCAGACTTCAACCAGCATTCCTTGATTTCAAACCAAGCCACGCTCCGGATATCATGCCGTCAGTCCAGCTGCCTTGCCACAGATGCCCTGCCCTCAGGCGACACTCTTGCGCATCCGTGGGGTCCTGAGGTGAGGGGAGGGAGAGAGACCCTCCGCCCAGTGGGAAGTGATGGGTCCCGTGGCACTGGAGGAGTCTCGGGAACAGCGCTGTGGCCGACGGCCAAGCTGCCCCCGTCTTCTCCCTGCTGTCACCTTGGCCACAGATGTCATGTTCTTTCCCAAGTTTGGATGCCTCCTTCCTAGGGTGGGGAGGGGTTCGAGGTGGGGAAGCAAGAAAGAACTTGGCTTTTCTGCAAGAGCTAGTGGCTGGAGTGGCTGGTGGAGAGAGAAGGAGGGGAGGCCCAGTCTGGGAACAGTGGAAAGTAGCCCAGGATCTGGTTCTTGGTGCTCCCGGCAGTGGGCTGGGGAGGGAGAGCTGGTCCCCAGTCCTTGTGCCTTGACTGCCGTCAGCCCTGCCTTGTCTTCCTGGTCAGCATGTCCCCATGGAAGGACAAGAGATGTGGGCCGCACCACATCCATGGCCCTGTGGCCACCCAGACCTGTTTCAGCTGACGATCCTCTTGGGAGCGGGAGCAGAAGCAGCCCCCCAGGAGGTTGGGCAGGAAGCAGAGAGGGAGAACTTGTCAGTCCGCTGGGTGCAAGGCCCCTGCCCCAGCTCACCTGGTGCCCTGCCCCGCCTGGCCCCTCGTTCCCAGGGTCAGCTGCTTAGCCCCACCATACACAGTGGCCCACCGGATGTTGCCCCTAAGGCCTCAAGCTCTTCACCAAGGGGTCAGAGACTTGCTCCTGCCCTTCAGGAGCTTGCTGGTCAGTGGGGAGCCGGCACCCATGCCTGAGCCCCCACCCAAGGTGGAGCAGGCCGGGGCCTGCCAGATGGCTGTGGACCAGGCGAGAGTGTGTGGCTGACCAGGGGCCAAAGACCACTCATGGCTCATCCATCTGGATCTATTGCTGAGGACAGGCTGAGAGAGAGAGGGAGAGACTGTGTGTGTGTGTGTCGTTGGGTACCTCGATCTGCCTGCTGGTGTCCTGTGCCTTTCTGGACCTATGATCCTTTTTTTTCTAAGCCCAAGAAGGTTAGGGAAGGGAGAGGGGATCTTTGGTCTCTAAGGCCCCAGGTTGGATGGTTCTCCTCTGGATTCTGAAGTTTACCAAGTTTTTCTTGCCGACTTCCGTTGTGACTCATCTCCCAATTAGAAGGCCCATGGGAAGAAAGCTCACTAAGGTGTACCTTGGGAATTCCCTAAAGAAGGAACTTCAGAACTTTTACAAGTGAAATTAGACTTTTTTTTTTTTTTTTTTTTTTAAGGGCTGCGCCCATGTCATATGGAGGTTCCCAGGCTAGGGGTTGAATCAGAGCCATAGCTGCCAGCCACAGCCACAGCCACAGCAACGTCAGATCCGAGCCTCGTCTGCGACCAACACCATAGCTCATGGCAACGCTGGATTCTTAACCTACTGAGCAAGGCCAGGGATCGAACTTGCGTCCTTATGGGTGCTAGTCAGATTCGTTTCTGCTGAGCCACGACGGGAACTCCTAGACTGTCTTTTTTAAAAGTGAGATTCTGCATGAGAAGTTTGCATTGAATTTGTTAAGTATTAATAAAGCAGTAGGCGCTGTAGAGCATACAGTCTCTGTTTGGAGGTCAAGAGAGGGCAAATGTGTCCCCCCAAAAAGAATGTGAGGCTTATACTAGTTCAAGATTCTTCCTAAAACCCCATTTGTGTAGGTTAGTTGAAACATTATAATTTTGGAAAAAGCTGCCATTTCTATATATTTTCTACAGTTTATAAAACATTTTTTATGTAGATGGAAAAAAAAAAAGTTGCATTGATTAAAATGGGGAAGGGGACCAGTACCTCATCCTTCTCTTTCTACCTGCATCGGTGGCTCCCGAGATAACACCACGAAACTCTAGGGCTCTTGGAGAATTGATTTATAAACCACTTTCCCAAGCAAGAGCCCCTCTGGGTGAAGGTATGAAGATGAAAATAATGGCCCGTGCAGTCGGGCTGCCTGGGTTATTTGTCGCGTCTGCCGCCTGCTTGCTCTTGCGACCTCGGGCATGCGTCTTAATCGCTCTCCATCGCCTTTCCTCATCTGTTCAAACTGGCGGAATACTAATGCCGAACTCATAGGTTTGTTATGAGGATGAAATTGGTTAATCCTTGTAGAGGGTTTGAAATAGTGACCAGCACATGTACTCAAACACTTATGCCTTGTGGAAAGGGAACTCCTGAGCTTTCAGAAGTCTCCAGCAGCCAAAGACATTCACTCCAATGGCGAGCCCTGAGGCTGTGGCAGATGCAGGGAGAGAGAGACTTCCAAGGGGAGAGGGCCTGCCGTCCAACTCTCAGGGTGACCTCCGGAAGAGACCAGCCCTGGTCTTGTGGGTAGTGACCTTGTTTGCAGGTGCATTGCAGCGGACGCACGCCAGCCTCTCTCCTCAGCTCCGCTAGCATTGAAGGTGAGCGGGATTCATCAGGGTGTTTGGGTCGCATCGCTGTCCTGCCTCCGCCTGGGGTGGGAGGGGTGACGGGCTGTCAGCTCGGGCTGTGGCGCAGCTCTGATTGGGGAGGGGGGAGAGCCGCTTAGAGCAGCTGTGGATGGACATGAGGACACATCTGTGAACCCTTCCTTTGGAGGGGACCCTGGCCCCTCGCTCCCCCTCCATTCCTCTGCAGGAGGAACTGAACTGTTCAAATAAGGGGATCGCCTTTGTTAGGGCCTCTTCCTCCTGGCTCTTGGCGATCGAACTCCGGGGCTGCTCCTTTTATCCCCATCCTGCAGATGCGATGGCTGAGTCCCAGAGAGGTGACATTGCTTGCATGGCTGACACAGGGTCGGAGGCCATGGTCTCCTGCCCGTGCTGAGGTCTCACAGACCTTCCTCTGGCCTCAGAGTGGGTCATGGCCCTGACAGGGAGCAGCACGGGTGGGCTGGAGGCAGGCATAGCCTGAGCGTGTCCTGATTGCCACAACTGCCAGTGGAAAGGCCTTTGCCTGCCCCCCCCCCCTCCCGGGCTGGGAGCTCCACCAGGTCCATGCTGCTGCTCAGCAGGCACTCCAAAGGTCATTGAACAAGGGGACAGTGCTGGGAGGTGTTTCTCAAGCGCGATGGAACTGCTCAATGGACGTGGAACTTGGATTGTGACTTAGCTGCACAACCGCTAGGGCTGTGTGTCCTCCCGCAGCATAAAGGCGGTTCTGTGTCCATCATGGTAGAAAACACAGGCGAGGACTCAGCACCGTATGATGGGACCTACCCCTGCGACACCCAAGGGGTCTCTCCCAGCCCCGAGAGGTCGCACCCCACCTGCGGTGGCGGTCATTCTCTCTGATTTTTCGGTCCCGATGTCCTAGGAGAGAAATCCTGACTTAGACAACCTCTGGCTTCCACAGCGTCCTCCTCTGGGTGTTGTGCTTGGTGTCCACCTGGTATCCGAGTGTGATGGGCTAGGGGCACCTGCCCTTTGAAGGACCTTCTAGAGCGAAGGGTCAGCAGCCACACCTCTGTGGCTTTCCATGTGTTCTTCTGCAGCTGGCAGTGGGAGCGGCCAGGGCACCTGTTCCCGCCCTGGAAGAGAAAGCCCCTTAAGCTTCTCTGGGCCTTGGGCTTGACATAGACTTGTGTTTGTTTGTTTTGTCCTTTTAGGGCCGTGCCCTCGGCATGTGGAAGTGCCCAGGCTACAGGTCTAATCAGAGACATAGCTGCCGGCCACAGCAACCCCAGATCTGAGCTGTGTCTGCGACCTACACCACAGCTCATGGCAATGCCGGATCCTTAACCCACTGAGCAAGGCCAGGGATCAACCTGCATCCTCATGGATACTAGTTGGATCCTTTTTTTTTTTTTTTTTTTTTTTTGCTTTTCAGGGCCACACCCACGGCATCTGGAGATTCCCAGGCTAGGGGTCAAATCAGAGCTGCAGCTGCCGGCCTACACCATAGCCATAGCAACAGGGGATCCAAGCTGCACCTGTGACCTACACCACAGTTCATGGAAATGCTGGATCCTTAACCCACTGAGGGAGGTCACGGATCAAACCCACTCACGGATACTAGTCAGATTCGTTTCCACTGTACCACAACGGGAAACTCCACTAGCTGGGTTCTTAACCCCCTGAGCCACAGAGGGAATTCCTATCATAGACTTGTTTTGCACCTGTAGACCCAGGTCATGGGTCAAGGCCATGCTCTCTGTGGAGCCCAGAGGTCTTCCCTGCCAGGCTTTTGTTCAACTGGTAGCCGCTTCTCAGAGGGAGGAAACCATGGGCTGACTTCATGTGACAGGTAAACTGAGGCCCTGAGGCCCTGGGCCCTCGACTGACTTGCAGAACTACAGTGTCAGGATGGCAGGAGCAACGCCTATGCCTTAGATAGGGCTGTGCGCAAGACATGGTGCTGGACCCAGGGACGCTGGGGCTTGAGCCGCCCTGTCTGCTCCCCCATGTGAGCTGCCTCCTGCCAGTGATGGTTTCCCAGGGCAGAGCCCCACGCTGTGCCAACCCATCCCTCTGACAGGCCACAGAGGAGGACTCACAGAGCCAGCTGCCAAAGTCAGGAGGGGAAGGGAGAGCGGTTGGCACAGCCCGTGCCAGTGTTCAAGGCGTCAACTCACCCAAATCAGATTGGGTTTTATTGTGAGGAAGTTTCAAAATTGAATGAGATTGCAAAATACGTCTTTCACAGAGGTTTCAAAATGAGAAGACCCAAAACCTTAGACTGTCAACCTGGCCTGGCCTGCGCTGCGCCAGGACACTGCTCAGCTCCTCACCCCTGTCCGTCTCCTCTTGCGTCTTGCTACACAGTCCTGTGGGCTTGGGCCCCAGGGCTGCAGTCTTGCCTGATCTTGGGAAGGGATCATTGGCTACTCAGAATAACATGCCATGAGAAAGAGCCACGGGCATATCGGGGCAATTATCCTTGGGTGGTGGCAGGGACACTGGCCTTGCAGCCCACCAAACCTTGGATACCCGTCCCCAGGTGGCTGACTGCTCTTGGAGAAGCCCTTTTCCCCACTGCTTTTCTGAGCAGCTGTGGTGATGGTGGCTTCCACCAGGAGGTCTTCCCTGGCCTCTGGGTCCAGGCTGACTGTCCTCACTGGGCCCTGTGCTCATTGCCACCTTCCGGTTTATCAAGCTGTCCCTCTTTCTAGATTGTATCTGGCGCCACTGGAGCAGACCCTACTTCCCTGTCTCGTCCTCTCCTGCACACCTGCTCTTCCTTCCCTAGCACTCCCTGGGGCTCTGCCCTACCTCGTGCCACTGTGTGTGTGTGTGTGTGTCTTTCCCCATTTAGACCGGAGCTCACTAGGAATGGACTCCAACTATTTTGCTTCTCCTGTCTTTCCCATAGCCTTGGCCGTGGTCTGTGCATATTTTGGGAGGCCACAAACAAGACAAGCAATTCGGCAGCTTCATGGTGGCCTATGGAGTGAAATATTCCATGGATCATGTATTTTCCTTGAATTCTAACCGTTGTCTTTGGGACCCAGCATGAAGTGACTTTCTGGGATCTTTATCAGGGTCTGGCACTTATGTGGTCTTGTCTACCCGTGGGTTGTCAGGGGGTAGCTGTCCTCCAGCGTGAGGTCCACTGGGACGAGTGAAGGGCAGCACAGGGGATGGGGGCCACCGGGGGCTCCCTGCATAGGGTGCCGTTTTCCCCACTGCTCCCCAGTCTTTCCCAGAGGAGGTCTGAGGTGGGTCTGAAGCAGATGGGGGCAGCTTAGCCAGTGCTGCGATTTCAGCCTGCTGGCTGGGCCCACGTGTGCACGGATGGTGGAGACGCGGCCTTTCTCTTCCCGTGCTGGAAATGGCCCCGGAACGCTCCCGCTGGCGTCTTCTGCTGGGAGGGCAGGAGGAAGCATGCAGTGCAGATACTGTGAAGTCTGCAGGTTTCACTCAGTTGGGATTTGTCATCTGGCAAACAGTCAAGTATCTGCTCTGCCTGTCCATGTCCGCTGCAGCCTCCATGGCCAATCGGCGTGATGAAGTCTCCAGTCAAGTTTTGGCAGTCCCGCAGGTGTGGCAATCTTGGTTCTTGCAAGGGGCCAGTGGGAAGCATTGCGACAGAGGCCCTTGTGCTGGGCCTGTCGGATGCCCCGGGAGGGAGGCGGAGGGCACCCTTGACAGTTGACATCTGTGTCAACAGCGCCCAGTGACACACCGGGGGAGGACGAGCCTGTGCTTGGCAGGCCAACAATGGGCTGATTGATGCAATGAACTTTCCCCTCCAAGGCCCCACCACTGCCCGGGGTGCCTGGGCGGACAGTGGTCGGCTTGCTGCCCCCTGGAGGCTCCCCTGGAAGGCTCCGAGCAGAGGCCAGGGGTGGGTATTGGTCCCTGATGGAGTCACAACTTGTCCCTGAGCCTCTGGGAGGCTGCTGGGGGGTGAGGGGCAGGCTGGCGGCTCCTTGGCATGCGGGAACAAAGGCCTGCTGGCCTGGGGGCAGTGAATGCTCTATGGGGGGGAGCGGCTGGGCTTTGGGAGTGGCGGGTCTCCACCGGGCCTCCCACCTGGTACGAGGAGGGAGGAGCTTCCAGAGCTGCTGGGGAGCTAGGGTTGTCCTCCCGTGAGATGCGGCTGACTTTGTGGAAGTCGCCAGTGCTCCCCTGAAACCTTAGCCACACTGTACTTGTGAGCTCAGTTCAGCGTTGAGGAGGAAAGTCTTGGCTCTTCTCCCTTCACACATGCAGGCACACACACACACACACACCACCCCCACCCTGCCTTGCCTGCCGAGGCAGTGTGGCTCACATCAGCTGGGAGCTCAGGCTGCCCAAGGCTGTGATGCTGAGAGACTCTGTCTACACACGTGGGCGTTAAGGCCCAGCTGGCCTCAGGTGCTAGGACTGCAGGTGACTTTGCCTACAGGGCTCCCCCCACTTACTTTTTTTTTTTTTCCCTGTGCTGTATCCTCCGGTGAAATGAGTCCAAAGACTGTTTTTGTTTGTCTTTTTAGGGCTGCACCTTTGGCATAGGGAGATCCCCAGGCTAGGGGTCTAATTGGAGCTGTAGCCACCGGCCTACACCACAGCCACAGCAACGCCAGATCCGAGCCATGTCTGTGACCTACACCACAGCTCACAGCAATGCCAGATCCCTAACCTACTGAGGGAGGCCAGAGATCGAACCCTCATCGTCATGGATGCTAGTCGGTTTCGTTAACCGCTGAGCCATAACAGCCACTCCCCCAACAGACTGAAGTCCCCCTGGCCCTCTCGGGGACTTGGTATTACCGGGCGCTCCCTTGAGGGCAGCAGGGGCAGGCCAGTGTGGATCTCAGGCTTGTTGTGAGTTTCCAGACCACACAGGGGAAAAGGTCCCGTCGGAGCTGAGCAGACTAGAAGGGCCTTCCAAAGCCCAAACTGGTCCCTTTCACTTTCTCTTTGAAACTTTGAAACCTCCTTCCGTGGTCACTTTCAGTAGTTGCTCTCAAGACAGAGACCAAAATGCTTCCTGGAGCCCAACCACATGCATCTTGGTTCTTCATGTCATTGTCTGCGGCCACCACTTGTCTGCTGCTTCATTCCCCAGCATCCAACCCACAGAGGCCCGATGGTGGGAGAAAGCGTGGAGCCCACTGGCCCTTGGGCTGGAAATGCCTCCCCTCTCACGTGCCCTCTCTCCTGCCCGGAGCCACCTAGTAAACTCGTGTCCATCCTTTAGGCCTTGGGCCCTTATCCTTGAGATAGTTTCCATCTTTGTGTTTTATTTTTTTATGACATTGTAACCATAATTGCTTTACAGATGCTGAGAGGCTTCTGTTACCTGAAGTGTTTATGTGCATCTGTTTCAGTGGTCTGGTTCCTGGTGTCTTATTTCCTTATGTCCCTCATTATTTTTAACTGTGTGCTGACCGTTAATTTGGAGAACTTATTTTAGGGATGCTTGTTGTGTTGTTTTGTTTTGTTTTTCATTTGCTTCTGCTGGGCTTTGAAGCTATACCCCCAGTTAATTCAAACTCGGGCTTCCTTGACTTCTCAGGGTATTTGAAATGGAAGCTGCGGGCCCTCAAGAGGGGTAGTTTACTTCTGTCACCCTGTGAGTGAAAGTCCTCAGAGACTCAGCTTACTGTACGTGAGGAGTTAACTGTCCCCCTACGGGTGGGAACTAGGCTTTGACGTTTGTCCCTCTCATCCTAGGAGGTCCCTGTAGCTATGGTTGCACTTTGCATCTATTTCTTCTAGATCAGAAAATGACCTCAGGGCAAAAGGAGCTTTGAATGCTTGCCCTGTCTTTCTGTGTCCTTGTCTTTTTGTAGATGTTGGCCTGAAATTCTTCACTCTTATTAGCTTTTGATTCTTTTGTGAAGACTGAAATATATATTATTTAGAGTTTAATTTTGTCTTATTTTTTTTAATTAGAGTATAGTTGATTTACAGTGTTGGGTTCATTTCTACTGCACAGCATGGTGACCCAGCCACACGTGTGTATATGTATGTGTGTGTGTGTGTATATATATATATATATATATATATATATATATATATATATATATATACTCCTCTTATGATAACTCTCTTCCGACATGGTCTTTGCCAAGGGACTGGACATAGTTCCCTGGACTATACAGTAGAAGCCCATTGCTTACCCATTCCAAATGTAATATTTTGCATCTGCCAACCTCAAACTCCCCATCTATCCCACTTCCTCCTCCCTCACCCCCGGCAACCACAAGTCTTCTCATCCTGTCCGTGATCTGTTTCTGTTTTGTAGACAGGATCAATTGCGCCATATTTTAGGTTCCACATGTAAGTGATAGCATATGGTATTTGTCTTTCTCTTTCTGACTTACTTCACTCAATATGAGAATCTCTGGTTGTATCCATGTTGCTACAAATGGCGTTATTTTGTCCTTTTTAATGTCTGAGTAGTATTCCATTGTGTATGTGTACCAGATGGTCTTAAACTATTCATCTGTTGATGAACTTTTAGGTTGTTTCCGTGTCCTGGTATTGTGCGTAGTGCTGCAGTGAACATAGAGGTGCATGTATCTTTTTGGATGAAAGCTTTGTCCAGATATACGCCCAAGAGTGGGATTGCTGGATCCTCCAGGAGTTGTGTATTTAGTTTTCTGAGGACCCTCCATGGTGTTTTCCATAATGATTGTACCAATTTACATTCCCACCAGCAGCGAAAGAGGGTTTCCTTTGTTCCTCACCCTCTCCCCTGTGTGTTATTTGTTGACTTGTTAATGAAAGACACTTCTGACTGGTGTGCAGTGGTCCCTCACTGTAGTTTGGATTTGCATGTTTTATTCATTTTTAATAAGGCATAATTGACTTACAGCATTAGTTTCAGGTGTAGAGCCTAACGATTTGATATTTGTGTGTATTGTGAAAGGCTCACCATAATGAGTCCAGTTAACACCCATCACCTTAGACGTAGTTACAAAAACATCTTTCCTGCAAGGAGACCTGTCAAGGTCTACTCGCTTGGCAACTTTCAAATACACAATGTAGTGTTATTAGCCATAGTCGCCACACTCTACATGACATTTCCATGACTTATCATTCAGGGTTTTTGAGGCGTTCTCTGTGAGAGGTTGGTTAAAATTCGGTAGCTCTGCTTTACGAGCCCAGAAATCTCTTGGCATCACTGTAATTTCTCCAAGGCGGTCTTCTCTGACTTTCAGCGTGGGTCTGGGTGCCCCGTGCTGTACCTTCTGCCAGTACAATGGGCCTCTCTTCCTTTCTAGTTCTCAAAATGGTTGTACTTGGGAATTCATTGTGTGGCTTTTGGGCTAACACCTCTTTTCACCTCCAGACTGGAAATCTATTCTGGCAGGAGCAGGACCCGTGTCTGTTTTGATCACCACTGTATCCCTACTGCCTGGTTGTGCCATCTTCTTAAGGACGATTTATGTTTGCAATGACTTCTCTTTCCTTCCCTTGGTCATTTGGGTTGGTTTTGGTGCAGACCTTTTGCAATACTTTGAACATGCAGATCCATTACCTCCTACCTTGTATATTTTGGATGTCTCCAAGACCAGGATGACCTTGACATGCATGTGATGATTAAGAATATAAGCTTTAAATTCAGAGAATTCTGGGCTTTATCCCTGTTCCATCCTAACCATATGGCTTTCTCTGAGCTTCAGTTTTTTCATCTGTGAATTGAGAATAACGTTTGTGTCTGTATTGTTGGGTTGTCTTGATTAAGTGAAACGATAATTAGTATAATGGCTGATTCTGGTGGGTGAAGCACATGGGTACTAGGCACCCATTCCAACCTCCATGTGGTGTACCCTTCTGTATACAAATGTAGATAAGGCAGAAACTATATGTCTCGGATTCCCTCACAGCTAAAGTTCAGATGCAAGCAGGTGCGTCTGTATAAGATTCGGAAGGCAGAAATGAAGTGGAGGTTACCTTCCTACTGCCTTGGCAACAAGCCGGGCAACAACAAGCATGCCCAGATGCTTTGACTTGGCTATGTCAGAGCTCTAGCGTCTGGTCCCCTGTTTTATGGAGTGTTAAGAGGCACTTGCGGCAGTGACAGCACTTCTATATCCCTGTATTTCTGCTAGGGAAGTGTGTTCTTGAAGTCAATAATTCCAGGGGCAGCATCTTGATACCCTACTAAATCAAGTAGGAGCAGGGACCTAGGTGTAATCCATCCTGAAGTATAATTCTATTTCACCTATGAACCTGTGAAATTCAAAAAACAAGTTTTCTGTTCCAAAATACATCAGTGGAACAGGCATAGGATAATTGTTATAGAAATTTCTGTTAAGGAAGGGAGAAAATAAGAGTACCTATTATGGCATAGTGGGTCAAGAACCTGACAAAGGGTCTGTGAGATTGAAGGTTCAATCCCTGGTCTCATTCAGTGGCTTAAGGATCCAGTGTTGCTGTGGGCTGTGATATAGGTTGCAGATGAAGCTCAGATCCCGTGTTACTGTGGCTGTGGTATAGGCTGGCAGCTGCAGCTCCAATTCTATCCCCAGTCTGGGAACATTCATATACCGCCAGTGCAGCCCTAAAAAGGAAAGAAAAGGAAAAAGAAAAGAAAAAAAAGGAGAAAGTAGAAAAAAAAAAAAAGTCACTGCTCCCAAGCAGTTTTGAAATCCAGCTGGACAAATTCCAGCTGGTTTCAAGGTCTCTTCTGTGATTCTTGGCTCTAAATTCTGGGCTCAAGTCTCCATCTTCTGAATCATTCTTGCTATTTCATTAAAGGCAGCATGTATGTTTGCATCTAAGGAAATCAGCCTATTTCTTGTGTGGAGAGTGTTGTCGCTCACACAGCCTTCTTTCATTTTGTCCCCTCTCTTTCCCCTTCAGCGCAAAGTGGCAGTGTTTCTGCTGGTATAACATTCTCAAGAACTTTGTAGGTCTCAACCTCCACAGGTCTTTGCTAGACAATCTCATCTCTATTTAGGCTCCTACTGAGGTGGCTGAGGGGATCTATGAGTCACACACTTAATCTTTTCAAAGAGTCTCTTCTGTGACTGAATACCCTGACCTTTTGATCTTTCTGAGGTACTAGCAAAAGATTATCCAGCCACGCCCTCAGATCCTGCTTTCCTGACAGTGAAGAATCTCTTAATTGTAGTGTCTTGCCGTGTAGATAGGCTGAGAATTTCCCAAATCATCGTCTTGGTTTCTTCTTGTTGACCACTTCTTCCTTCAGTTTATCTCTTTGCCATTGCTTTTAGCCACAAGCAGTAGGCACATAAACCCGGCCACACCTTTGACACTTCTTGGGAGCTCTCCTCAGCTAAATAGCCAAGCTCATCACTTGCAAGTTCTGCTTTCCACATAACTGCAGGGCACAATGCCACTAAGTTTCCTGCCACTCTGTAACAAGGATCCTCTTTCTTCCAGTTTCCACTAACATTTGCTCATTTCCTTCTGAGCCCTCACTGGCAGCAACTTTTCACGTCCATATTTCTACTAGCAGTCTATTCACCACGCTTTAAGCCCTAAGGTGATTGAGGTGTTCCCTCCCAATTCCTCATCCCTTCTGAGTCCTTACTAGTAGAACTGTTAATGTCCATATTTCCACTAATCATCTGTTCAGGGCAAGCTAGTCTGTCTACCATGCTCCTCAAAATTCTTCTGGTCTCTGCAGCTGCCCAGATCTAAGGTCATTTCCATTCTTTTAAGTATTTGTTAGAGATACTCCTTCCCCACTTTGGGTACCAAAAATAGGTGTTAGTTTCCCATGGCTGCTGTAACAGATTACAGCAGAGCTCTGATCAGTTAAGTTGTCTGAGGTCTTACTGTGACAGAATTAGGACAGTGGTGAGGGAGGGGTTTGGAGTTGGGCCAGCCTGCGTCATCACACGTAACTTCCCCCTAATAGCTGTTCATTATCTTACAGATCTGGAGGTCAGCAATCTGAAATGGATCCCACTGAGCTAAGATCAAAGTTGTCATCTGGGCTTCATTCCTTTCTGGAGGCTCAAGGGGAGAATCCGTTTTCTTGACTTTTCCAGTGTCCAGAAGCCGCCTCCATTCCTTGGCTCATGGATCCTTCCATCTTCAAAGTCAGTAACATGGTCATGTCTTTCTCCTACCACATCATTCTGACATTGACTTTACAGCCTCCATCTGTCACATTTAAGGGACCTTGGGAGTACATTGGGCCCATCTAGGTAATCCAGGATAATCTCTCTATCTTAAAGTAGCCAATGTGCAACCATAATTTCATCTACTACCTTAATTCCCCTTTGCCATGGAATGTAAGCCATTCACAGGTTCTAGGGTTGAAGACATAGCCTTGGGAGGCCATTACTCTCCCAGCCACACCTGCCTTCAGATGGGCAGTTCAACTCAAGGAGGGTGGGATGTCTTTCCAGGAGGTCCATCTACAGCTAATTTTTCTAGCCCTTTCAATGATTTTGTTAGGATCCAATTTCCTAACTGTGGGTCCATTTCTTATCCTCTTAGGGCTTTCATTTAGGGTCACATGAGGGTGACTGCATTGCAGTTGTGAGGTGGCAGTGGAGAGCAAAGAGGGTGGTGATCCATCGCCAGACCCTGATGGGCAGGCACGCTACTGGGACTGAGCAGCTGCTACCCAAGAGGGCTTCAAGGAGGCAGCATGAGCTGTGAAAGGTGGCATGAGTAAATGGAGTTTATGGGAAGGGTGGAAGGTATTAGCCACCTGCTATCTGCTAGGCACTGGGCTAATCTTTTCCCCACAGCAGTTACATTACATCACCTGTGATGAAAGAAATGTTCTCTTCTGGTCTGTCCAGTATGGTAGCCGTTAGCAACATGTGGCTACTGAGCATTTGAAGTGTGGCTAGAATGACCGAAGAGCTCAAATTTGATTTTATTTCATTTTAATTAACATTCATTTATATAGCTGCATATGATGAGCAGCTCCCATTTTTGACTGCACAGCTCTGATCAGTTAAGTGTCTGAGGTCTTCCTATGGCAGAATTAGGATAGTGGTGAGGGAGGGGTTTGGAGTTGGGCCGGCCTGCGTCATCACACGTAACTTCCCCCTGACCCTGACCCTGACCCTAGCCCTAGCCCCAGCCTTGAACACTTCAGCTCCTGCTGTCTGGGCACTGGCTGACACCAGCCCTCTAAGCCTTTTCTGTGATTCCTCCACAGCTGTCCCCCTGGAATTGGGAACTTCTGTGGTCAGTTCATGATTTTAAGGGAGCTGGTAAGAGACGGGGGTGTGGATGGGGTCGCAGAAGCCAGCATGGCCCAGGCTGGTACCCTGCTGGACAGAGTCTCTGGATGCTGGTACCTGAGATGCCATCACAGCACCATCGCACTACATGGGCTTGCAACAGTCCTGGAACCTGCTTCTCCGGCTGCTGCCACATGTCACTTGTCAGTGCAGAGCCACTGGTGTTTGCCCTCTTGAGGTCTCCTTTTCTGCTGTGCCCACATAATCACCTTTCTTGGCAGAGGTAAGAGGAGGTGGTGTCACAGGGTGGAGGTTGGCAGGGCTGTGTGGGGGGCGGGGGGGAACTGGTGGCTCTGAGGATGACAGGGCCTCCTGCAGGCTGCTTTCTCTGAGCCCCCACCTGTGGCCCCGTGGGTGACTTGGCAGAGCTACGGAGCCATGGATGATGAGAACAGCCTGTGGTTGGGGAAGGTGGGATCCTGGCAGAGGCCAGCCAAACGTTTGCCTAGGCAGAGGTTTCAAGCATATGGTTTAGGGGATGTGCCTGAACTAATCCTGTTATTAGCTGGATTATCTCTTCAAACTGAGAACCAGCTTCTGTGGGTCCCCTGCGAAACGCTCAGTCGGGAGTTAGGGTGACTGGGCCCCACCTGGAGCGTGTGGCTGGTGTCATTGAGCCTGCTGCCTGCGTGGCAGCCAGGCTGCTTCTGCTCCCAGTTCATCCACTAGCTTATTCACTCATTCATGCATCCATCAAACAGTCCCTGGGCACTAGCTGGGCACCAGGTCTGGAGCTGGATGCTGGGGACTTGAAGGGGAACTGAACCAGCTGGGGGTCTCACAGAGGCAGGGACCAGTGGAATACTGCAAGGTGGTCAAACAAGCAGGTATGGCAAGCAAGGGCGTTCAGGATGAAAGGTGGAGAGGGGGCCGGAGAGGGCAGGGGCCAGCACGTGTGGAGGGCCTGGGGAGTCTTGCCAAGGAAGTCTGCCTCGTGGCCAGTGGGGATGGAGGCTCCTGATGACCCTTAGGAGAAGGGTGATGGGCTCCGCTGTGAGAGAGGATGGATTAGAGGATATTGGCCAGAGGAAGGTGGGACCACGGAGGAGGCTGTTCCTTCCTTCATCCATCCTTTCTTTTTTTTTTTTTTTTTTGGTCTTTTTGCTATTTCTTTGGGCCGATCCGCGGCATATGGAGGTTCCCAGGCTAGGGGTCCAGTCGGAGCTGGAGCCACTGGCCTACGCCAGAGCCACAGCCACGTGGGATCCGAGCCGCGTCTGTGACCTAGACCACAGCTCACAGCAACGCCAGGTCCCTCACCCACCGAGCAAGGCCAGGGATCGAACCCACAACCTCATGGTTCCTAGTCGGATTCGTTAACCACTGAGCCACAATGGGAACTCCATTCATCCATCCTTTTATTCATTCTTTTATTATGTAGCAAATATCTGGGTTCCCATTCACCGCCAGGCTCTGTTCTAAGGGCTCAGGATGAATTGCTGAACAAAATAGATAAAAACCTCTCTCTTCAAGGAGCTCATATTCTAGGAGAGAGAGAGAGATGGGGACGAGGAGGGAGAGGGTGGGAAAGGAGAGGAGGGAATAGGGAGCATTGCGGGGATAACACGTAAACGAACAGCAGGGCAGGTTAAGAGGTAATAGATGCCACGGGGTTGTGGGGGTGGGGTGGGGAGAGGAGGACTAGCGGTTTGGGAAATCCTCACGAGAGGGTACAATTTAAGCTGCGACTTGGAGAGGAAGCTGTCCTTGGACACACCCTAAGGCAAGAATGGAGCTGATGCGTTTGAGAAGCATCCAGAGGCCTGTGTGCCCGGGGTGGCATGGCCTCAGCGGAGAGGAGCCAAGGGGTAGAGAGCAAGAGAGGGGTCTGGATCAGGGAGCGCAGGGGTTTTAACCTCAGTAGCCTTGTAACCCCCAGGAGTTCACGGGGACTCTGAGCTTGCATGGGGAAAAAAATTTGACCCTTTTAGATTCCTTAACATTTAACCTAAATTCAGCCTACCTTTACAATGGCAGGCAAAAAACCCACCCGTGACTTTATCAGCAATGGAAATGGCACATCTTTTCTTTTTTTTTTTTGATTTGTGTATATCTTTATTATTTTTAAATGATGTTTATTTTTTCCGTGATAGCTGGTTTACAGTGTTCTGTCAATTTTCTACTATACAGCAAAGTGACCCAGTCACACATAGATATATACATTCTTTTTCTCACATTATCACGCTCCATCATAAGTGACTAGATAGAGTTTCCAGTGCCGCACAGCAGGATCTCATTGCTTATCCACTCCAAAGGCAGTAGTTTGCATCTATTAACCCCAGTCAGTCCCACTCCCTCCTGTCTGTTCTCCTTGTCCATGATTTTCTTTTCTGTGGAAAGGTTCACTTGTGCCATATATTAGATTCCCGATATAAATGATATCAGATGGTATTTGTCTTTCTCTTTCCGACTTACTTCCCTTAATATGAAAATCTCTCATTGCACCTGTGTTGCTGCAAATGGCATGATTTTGTTCTTTTTTATGGCTAAGTAGTATTCTATTGTGTATATGTACCATATCTTCCTAATCCATTCATCTGTCGATGGACATTTAGGTCGTTTCCACATCTTGACTACTGTGAATAGTGCTGCAACAAACATACGGGTGCATGTGTCTTTTTCAAGGAAAGTTTGGATATATGGAAATGGCAGATATTTTTGCTATGTTAAAACTATTTCAGGTATCTTGAAATATTTCTTCTAACCACTCGGTCAAATGTGCCGTAGCCGCAGATGTTAAGGTAGAAGGTATGCATGTCACAACATCACGCATTTCGCAAGTCAACTATTTCAGTGGAATTGGTTTCATTTGTAACGCTATATAATTATTACGCGTGTAAAATCTCTCCAGAAGATGGAGCCCTCTGGCCTCGCCGGCCCGCTGGGGGTCATGGCACAGAGCTGGCACAGATGCTTTGGTGCGGAGTCGGAACCCAGTTGCAGAACTTTGAGGAGCCATTGCAGGGGGCTGGGCACAAAATCATCCTCTTAAAAGGTACCGTGAGATTCTGATTGCTCTGTTGTGCCAGGACTGGATGGGGCGAGAGGGGGTTACAATGATCAGTGCACAGACCTGGCGGTTACAGTGGTCAGTCCAGCCTGGGGGCAGTGGAGGTTATGGGGCGCTCGGAAACCTGGATGCATTTTGAATGGAAGGCCAGGGGGAGTTGCTGCTGGATTGGATGTGGGGAGCGTGAGAGCAGCCTCAGGGATGACGGACAGGTGGCGGTCTTGCTACTCAGGAAGTTTTCCGAGGAGGCGCCTCTGTGCTGGATTAGAAGGTGGTGTCGGCTGTGTCGTGAGTCCTGCAGGGCCTGTGTGCTGCCATCCCCCGACCTGGGGTGCAGGTTGGAGGGCAGGTCCCTGGGGGTGCTCGGGCTTCTGGCTGGACTCCTGGGAGGGATGGCTTGGCTGCGACGGAATCCTGCCCTGCTCCCCCAACCCCAGGAGAACAGTGGGCAGAAGGCATTTGGTGATACTCAAATTCCCAGGCTGGAAAAGCATTAGCCTGTGCTTGCTGAGAGCAGGGAGGAAGCTTGCTTTAGCTCCCTCAGTTCTCTGTTTAGCTGGGGTGACTGATTGATGGCTGCGGATTTAATAACTCGGTAAACCAGGGCTACTCCATGCAGGATGAATTGGGTTGAGATGTAAATATTTTCTATCAGAGTATTAACTGCTTATTAAAAGGGTATTGAGATTTATATGTTATGTGGATATAATTATAGACATCACAGAGGGGTCATTGGCGTGCTGGAAACATCTCTCACAGGGCTGTTAATCCAGAAATGTGTGTCCTGCAGTCAGCTGGCCTGCCTTTAGGTAGAGCGTTTTACTTGTCGTCTTAAGCAGAAATTAAACACAGGTATAAATGCTGCTGCTGCACACGCGGCTCCGTTTTCTGGACCCACCACATGCAGGTCACGTGGCACCACCGAGCCCTGACCTGACGACTCTGTGATAAAAGAGGGAGCTCCGTGTTGCAAGGCCTTGACTTGCAGTGACCTGGGGCGCCCCGGGGGAAGAGCTGGGGCTGCGTCTCTCCTCCACCCACGTGCAGGGTCTGACTGCCCAGGTCTGGGAGAGGAAGGGGACCTGCTAGTGCCAGTCACATGCCTCGTGCTCACAGCAGGGGCACGCTTGCTCTGTGGACCCCTTCTTCTAAGAGCTTGGAGAGAGGGAGGTGTCGCACTCCCTGGGGACAGAGCAGAGCCTGACGCAGGTAAGTGATGAATTACTTACCTTAAAAATTAGTTAGTGAGGAATAACTCAAAATTAGTTTTTGAAATTGAACATCTAGACCTTTGTATAACAAATGTGATCGGTGCCTCTGGGGCAGGTGACCCATGGGAATACAGATATTTCTTGAATAACCAGAGGGTGTTGAGTTTCGGAGGCAGCTTGGAGTCTGTCCATCCATCCTTCCATCCCTCCATCTAGGCAGTGTACAGAGAGCCAGGTGCTGAGGGTACAGCCGTGAGCAAGACCGCAGCTCCTGCCTGCATGGAGCCTCTCTTCCCCCGGACAAGTCCAGTATCAGGCAGATAAACATGTCATGCATCCAGAGATAAGCCTATGGGCCAGAGGAGTTTTAGCTGCCAAGTTTCAGTCATTTTTATAACTTGTTTTCTGTGCACTTTGTTTTTATTTTGATTTCTTTTTAAAAAAATCTTTATCAAACTCCAGTTGATTTACAAGAGGAGTTTTTTCTGCCAAGTTTCCATGATTTTTATAACTTGTTTTCTGGGCAGTTTGTTTTCATTTTCATTTCTTTTTAAAAAAGCGTTACTGAACTCTAGACATTTACAATTTCGGTTGTACAGCCGAGTGATGCAGTCACACATGTACGCATATCCCTTCTCTCAGACTCTCTTCCCACACAGGTGACCACAGAATTCGGGGTCGAGTTCTCTGTGCTCTGCCGCAGGTCCCCGTTGGCCAGTCATTCTATTTCTTTTACATAGGCCTGTAGACACACACAGCAGTCCTGTCTTGGCTGTCTGGGAAGTGGGCCGCTCCCGGCCATCTAGGGTTCTCGCAGCTTCCTTCTGCTCTTCTTTATAGAAGTCTCTCCATAACATTTCCTTGTGGTCCACATTCCCTGATTCAGGAGGCAAGGTGTATGACCCAGTCTCGTGGTAACTCGCCGTCATCAGACCTGTGCCGGGCTGTGATCTGGGGATGCCCTCCGAGGGCGAAGTACACGGTTTGCCCTGCGCTAAGTGATGCCAAGGCTCCACTTTTGGAGTCTTGGAGTCTTTGGATTCTCCCCTCTTTCCTCCCTGCTGGCCGGCTGCGCCTTCGACGGGGCTTCCTCCTCCTTTCTCTTGCTCCAGGTCCTTCTGGCCCACACACAGAAACAGAAATGGGCTCATGTCTTCAGAGAGAGGGGGCTCGTTTGCAGACTGATAAGCATCTTTCATCACTTTTGCTTTAAAGTTCCAAGAATTGTTGGTGAGCAACGTCTTAGGCTGTCAAGAGAGGCATGTCCGCGGGAAGAGTTGAGGGGCTTCTCCTGGCCAGGGTGGCTGTGAAATGCACACATTTTCTGAAAGGGAGCTGAGGGACCTGGAGGTTCAGGGGCAGAAGAGGGTATGCCCAGAGCCCTCAGGGCATCACTTGCCTCAGGTGGTCTTCCAGGCCCTGCCCTGCTGTGATGGGGCCCCTGAGTGAATGGTCTGCCCAGCTGGGGTGGGGTCTCATTTTCCCGGGGCCCCTAAATCCTCCCCATCCAAGGCTTAGAACACTTCCCATGTGACTGGAGGGGCTGAGCAGGTGAATTTTCACTATGGAAACATTGTAATTCATTTACATTTAAAAATAAGGACAGCCTGCCAGGAGGGAGGAGAGAGGAAAACTCTTAAAAAAAAAAAACGGACCCCGGGACTCAAAAAGTTATTAGAAAACTTTGAAGTCTGTTTGGCATAACTTGGGTATGGGGATTGACTTTTGCAACTGTAAATTTTATGAGACCTAAATACTGATGAAGTATTTCGGAGGAAATTCGAGCATCTAAATTGACACCTGCTGTAAATGTAAAATACATACCAGACTTCAGAGACACAGAATAAAAAAAAAAAGGTAAAATATCCCAATAATTTTTTATATTCATTACCCATTGAAGTGATAATATCTGAGGTATATTGGGTTAAAGAAAATATATGTTTAACATTAATTTTACTTAAAATAAACACTTTAAAAGTGGCTCCTAGAAAACCCCCAATTTTATGTGTGGCTGATACTGCATTTCTCTTGGACAGCACCGATCTAGATCAGACCCTGCTCTGCCCTTGTTCAGGTCTGAGGCCGTTGCATAATTCGATGGGGCTCAGCCTGCCCTTACGTGTGCCAGACTCTGTGCTGAGAACGTCACATGTTTTCAGTTCTCCCAAGAGTCCTGTGAGGTGGAAACTATGACCCCCATTTAAACTATAAGGACACAGAATCGCAGAGTGGTGAAGTAACTTGCTTAAGGTCACACAGTTGAAAGGGAGCAGAGCAGATTCTAGATGCCTTTAACCTTGACTTGGACAGGCCTGGGTTAAAGGCACCCTCATGACCAGTGCACCACATGGTACCCACCCCAAACCCCATAAGCTGAGTGCCCATCGTGGGCCAGTATCCCAGAGCAAGGTCAGCAAGCGACCACAGGGATTTTAAGAATCCCTGGGGCGGAGGAGGGGGGGGTCTTGCCCTTGAGGGGCTCTCCCTGGAGAGGAGCTGAGCCCTGAAGGCTGAGCGGGACCTGAGGGCACGGTCCACCCTTCCAGCAGCTTTGCTGAGGTGCACCTCCCAGAGGGAGCCTTGTGCCAGCCTGTGGCAATGTCGTGAGCCGGCAGGGCCCACAGGACGGTCACCTCCATCTCGCAGGGGAGCAAACAGAGCCTCGAGTGGGCAAAGCGACCTCCCCGAGATCACGGTCAGAGCTGGGCCTTGGACCCTCGGGTTCTGGGTGAGACACGGCTGCTCAGGGTGGGAAAGGCGGCAGGTGGGCAGTGGGCCGCCTGCAGACCCCTGCGTGGCTTTCACCGTGCCGTCCCTGAAGACAGGGACCTCTTTCCTGGAGGCCCCTGATTTTCTCTGAATGCTGGGGAACAGACAGCCCCTGGGTGGGCCTGCCCGCCAGGAAACAGGCCCTGGGCCTGCCTGGATCTTGTCTCTAGGCTCAGGCGTGGCTTTTGGAGCCCTGGGCCCTGCCCTGACACTCCTTTGCAAAACCACCTTTGTGATCTGTGGCACTTGTTGCTTCATCCTCCTGAACTTGAGTTTCTTCATCTGTAGAACTGACCTTGACCCTGTAGGGGAGGATTAGCACAGAGCACGTGAGATGCCTGGCACCTGGTGGTGCACTGAACACTGGGGCACAGTGGCACGAAGCACCTGTTATTCTTTGGGGCCCTCCCTGTCTCTCCATGAAAAGCCAGAAGCCATGCAAAAAAAAAAAAAAAAAAGAAAAAAAGCTGCAGCCTGGGGGTCCCAAGCCTGGAAGGTAGGAAACAGAACTGAGGAATTCCTCTGGCTACAAATTCCATGTCCACTCCAGATACTCTAGTTTTCTCATCATAAAATCTGGTAGCACTGCCGATAAGCTTGGAAGGGGGTAGCAGGGCTCAAAAAAAAAATTCATCATGGCACAGAGTTCCCATCATGGCGCAGTGGTTAACGAATCCGACTAGGAACCTTGAGGTTGTGGGTTTGATCCCTGGCCTTGCTCAGTGGGTTAAGGATTCAGCGTTGCCGTGAGCTGTGGTGTAGGTAGCAGACGCAGCTCAGATCCTGTATTGCTGTGGCTGTGGTGTAGGCCAGCAGCTGTAGCTCCGATTAGAACCCTAGCCTGGGAACCTCCATATGCCGTGGGAGCTGCCCTAGAAAAGGCAAAAAAAAAAAAAAATCCAAAGGATTCAGAGAGATGGCTACTGAAGAGTTGGAGGAAGAGGACCCCCCAATGGGAAAAATATGTGTGCTGTCACCTTCATGCAAAATTGGTTCTCAAGGACCTGGCTTGCTGTGCCAGATATTTTTCTTGCAAGCAGCAGTCAAGCAGGGGCTACAGGGGGATTGGTTTTTTCCCCTTTCCCCTACCCAAAGTCCCTGAGGCAGCCTAGTTTCCCAGAAGGGATTTCAGATTCTGGATCATATATCCTTTCTGCCCAGGAAGCATCTCTGGAGCTCTTCATTACTAGGGCCAACCTGCCCTTGAGGGAGAGAACCTGGCCAGCCTGGTCACAGGAGGCCTCAGGGCCAGCTCCTCGGGTCAGAGTGGCCCCAAGTCAGCCTCCTTAACTCACAGCCAGCCCTGCGGGGAGAGGTGGGGTTACGCATCATGGCCTGTGCCTGGTTGGGGTGGAGCTCAGCTTTGTAGAGCCCATTCCCCCCCCTCCCCTGACTTCCCTCTTTCTCCTGGGTGTCTGAAGGTCCATCCTGGCAGAAGGTGTATCGGATCTATTGGTCACCCCCCCAACCCTCCCATCCTACTCTATGGCTGCCATGTCAAGTCAAGACCCATCTTGAAGGGAAGCTGTACCCAGCAATCGAGCAAAAAGACCTGTTCTCTTTCTGTCCCAGGGCCCGGTTAAGGAGTAGGGTGGACAGACAAAGCTGAGGGTGCTGGCACCCTAGGCCCTTTAAGAAGCTGGCCTCCCTGGCTGGCCTGGATATGGGAAGCCCAGGCAGTTCCTCCACTCTGCTCATGGTCACTGGGTGAGAAGCGGTCAAGCCTGGCTCCTTTTGCCGTTGAACTGAGCGTTCAGTCTTTCTCCTGCCTGGGAGCCGTTTTGAACTGCCAGTTCCCGAGGATTAGATGCATGTTTAGGCTGGATGAACTCATGAATGAAAATATTTTGCTTCGTGGTTTCGGCAACAGAGACCTGCACGGTGGGCCCCCCTTTCCTCGCTCCCTCGCCTGGCACCACCCACCCAGGCCCACCCTAATAGCTGGGGCCAAGGCTCTTCCAGCAGCACCCAAGCTGCCCTGTGAGAGCTTGGACAGGGCCACTGTGCTGTGATGCAACCAGGTGACAGGCAGCCTCTGGGCCAGGTGAGCACTTTCTTGAAACTTACTTCTTGATCCACAATATCGTGATGGCACAGAGACAGCCCCAGGCGCTTCCATTCATGAGCGAGGGCAAGGCTAGGTGGCTGCTGAGATCTGTACAAGGTAGAATGCTTTGTATTGCTTAGTGAACAGATTCAGTCAAGGACCTTGGGCTGGTGGCTGGTGACCTGACTGAGGAACTGGCCCTGGGTTCGTGTGCTTCATTTAGCTTTGATTCCAGTGCCAGGGGCTCCTTGAGCTTGGTGGGGTGTGGGTCACATGGCTGGGGATCTGCATCCTGTCATCTTGGAAACGTTCGTGTCATGGACATGGATGAGGCAAGAAGATCAGAGTTCCAATCTCTGCTCGGCCTCTTCTGGGACCTTGAGAAAGTCACTCAATTGCCTGACAGCTCCAGTTTCCAGACAGAGATGCTGGGGCTCCCGCATCTCTTTGCTAATCCACTCTGGGGCTGGTTAGTGTGTGAGGTGCCAACCACTGCGCCTGGAATGGAGGCAACTTGGCCACTTCCTGCCCCTTGTTGGGGCTTGGCTGGGCCAACACCCACTCCCTAGCATCTCTGCCCCACTTTCAGAGAAGGAGGAAGACACAAGGGAGTGTGCTTACAGGGCCTCGGTGTGATGGATGAAGTCATCAATGTCTAAGCGAATTAATGCCACAGTGAATAGATCGATGCTGCTGCTGGCTAGGCTACACCCATGACTGGTTCCGCCATACTGTCACGTGGCTCGAGGAGAAGCCTGAGGTCTGCAGCCACTGTCCAGAGGGGAGCTCTCTATCACCCTCCCCTGCAAGGATTTGCTGGGCATTTCCCATAAGGGGCATTGGCTGGTGGCTCTTAGGAATCTGTACAAGGTAGAATGCTTTGTATTGCTTAGTGAGTAGATTCAGTCGAGGATCTTGGGCTGGTGGCTGGTGGCTGGTGACCTGACTGGCTTGGGTGGGGGCGTGTCAGTGCATGTATATGCCTGGTGCCAACTCTGTGTGTGTGTGTGTGTGTGTGTGTGTGTGTGTTGTGGGGCAGTGGTGGGGCAGCGGAAGTTACTGGGCTTTTCCCATCTTAACTCCTGCTCGGTGTCTCTAGCCGTGAATAATCGGTGGTGTTATTCTCCATAAGGACTGTGTGCTCAATTTTAGAAAGATGAGAACAAATAGAACCGAGGTCACCACTGTTAACATTTTGGAGTCTTCTGGTCTTTTTTTTTTTTTTTTTTTTTTTTTCCCCCTCTGTATACATATTTTTTCTTAGGAAACTGTAGGATCCATTTTTGTAACTTGTTCTCACTTAGCGATCTATCATGGTCTGTACTGTTGTGTATACTTCACTGTGTCATGGTAGCGCCATCATGTGTGAGGAGGGCCGACGGCATGCATATGCTCTAGTGTTCTTTTTTTTTTTTTTCTTTGTCTTTTTGCCTTTTCTAGGGCTGCTCCCACGGCATATGGAGGTTCCCAGGCTAGGGGTTGAATCAGAGCTGGAGCCGCCAGCCTACACCAGAGCCACAGCAATGCGGGATCTGAGCCGTGTCTGCAACCTACACCACAGCTAATGGCAACACTGAATCCTTAACCCACTGAGCAAGGCCAGGGATCAAACCCACAACCTCATGGTTCCTAGTCAGATTCATCAACTGCTGCGCCACGATGGGAACTCCTGCTTTGGTTTTCAAAACCACTCTGTCAGCTGAGGCTATCGAGGTTGTTTCTGAGTGTCACTTATCACCAGCCACACCGGGATGAAGAGCCTTCCATAAGCATCCATCATACAACTGGTTCCCCAAGGTAAATGCTTAGAGGTTCAATTTCTGAAAACACTCTTTGTGTTTTTCAGGCTTTTGATGCCTTTTGCTAGGCTGCCTTTCAGAAAGTTTGTGCAACCCGACTTTCCTTCCCCTTAGTGTTGGAGAGTGTTGGCTTCCCTTGATTCATCAAGTGTTTAAAGTTTAAATCTCCTCTGCTCTGCTACAGGGAAAAGTAATATCCTCTTGTTTTCATTTGCATTTTTTTAACCATCTGAGAGGCTAAGTATATTTTTGTATAATCACTGGTCACTTATATTTACTGTCTGAAGTAGCTGTCTCCATCCTTTTCTTGTTTCTCATTAAAGGTCTTTTCCTGTTCATGATTTGTAAGAGCTCTTTATATGTAAAGGCGTTTCATGATTCGAATGGTTGCATGTTTGCCTAATACTTGTGCATTCACTCATTCATCTAACCTGTCAGGTAGAACAGTTGAAGACATTCTGGACTCTCTGCGGGAGACTGGTGCTAGAGAATTGGGCCTGTCTGTCCCCTGTCTCAGGGGAGCTCACAGCGTGGGGGATGCTCCAGCTTGCTCCTAACCAGGTCAGCTAGGACAGTAGTCCTTGGTTCGGTGACTGCAAGTCAGAGATGAAAAGGTTGGGGTGGGTGGGCAGAGCATAAGGACACCTGGAGGTGACACTGGTGACTGGGTTTGAAAGAGCTGTGGTTCAGATGCGTGGGCAGGACATGCTGGGGAAGAGGGTGACGGACCCAGGAAGGAGCAGCTGGGAATAACCTGTTATAGGACTAGGATCTTAAATGACTCAAACACAGATCGCAGATGGATTCTGGGCTAGCTATAGCGGGCACTAGCGCCCCTGGAGAGGCGGTGTGGTGAGGAGGTGGGAGTTTGAGGGCCGGGGGTTGGGGGGTTGGGGGGTGGGGGGGGAGGACTCAACTCTGTCACTCTGAGTCCAGATCAGACTAAGCCAAGTAGAAGGGGAACAGCCCTTTCCCCTTTCCCCTTTCTGCAAACCTTCCTTGGGCCAGGCTAGAAGATTCTCGGAGCACTTTCCCCCAGGGGCCGGGGCCAGGGTGAGCAGCATTATGCTGCATCAAAAGCCTGTGCAGGTCCCCGTGAGGTGTGAGGGGGCCGAGCCCATTTCACAGATGAGGAGCTGGGGTCTAAGAAGGCAAAGGGCCCAAAGGCATCAGGCTGACGAGGGCCTCCAAAGCACTGCCTGGGAGAGCCAGAGGCATCTCGGCTGCCCACTTGCTTGCCTGCCTGGAGGTGGGGTGACCTGGGAGGCAAAGGCTGGGCCTCTGGACTGTTGTGAGAAGAGCTGGGTGACAAGTGGCCCCACAACTGGGGGCTCCCTCTGCCAGCTCAGGGCAGGAGCAGCCCTGGCTGGGCTTCCTCCTCAAGGCCAGGGCCCCTCCAGGGAGACGGGTCAGATGCCAGGGAGCAGGGCCTCCGCCAGCCTGTCCCTCCTCCACGTGTCCCCAGAGAGCCCCACCCCCTTGTGCTCTAGGGGGAGCTCAGAGGGGATGGGTTTATAAGGGCAGGAATTCCTTCAGAACCCACAGGAGCTGCTCAGCAGGCACCCGCCCCTATGTCTTAGAGTCAAATACTAATTGAAGAAGAGCCATGTCAGTGAGAAAGGGTTTGGGAGACAGGCTCAGAAAACAGCAGATCTGGGCAGGTTGCCTAGCTCAGGCTCTTAGCTGCTGGGTCATTTCAGGCAAGTTACTTAACCTTTCTGGACCTTGGTTTCCTCGTCTGTTTAATGGAGACAAAAATATGCCTCAGGGATGTTGAAGCCTTGAAAGAGACAATGGGTGTGTAACCCTCATAGCCCCGAGGTCCCACGTGGCCAGGTCTCTGCGCAATTATGCACTTTAGACAGAATTAGAACGCTGTCCCTTTATTGTCCTGGGAAGGGAAGTTGAACCCTGGGAGCCCCTGTCCTATGCCCCCGCGGCACACTTGAGCCCCTGGGCCCAGCTATGGTGTGCTTCCCCACACGCCAACTCTCTAGGATACGGGTGGGCCCAGGGGCCAGCTAAGCCTGTGTCCAGTTTCGTCCTTCCTCCGTCCTGCCTACGGTCCCCTGATTCTGGATCACCGAAGAGGCAGGAACAGCTGGCAGACAAGTCTCTTAGAGTAGGTGTGGGGAAGAAAGGCTGTTTAAACGTATAGATGGATGAGCGGCCTTTGAAGTGCAATTCAATTCCGGGCCCATCATTAACAGTCAGTAGGTGTAAGGCTCACAGTTCAGGAAATGTTCCTGGAAGACCTGTCGTAAGATTGCAGATTCCAAAAAACGCGTTAAAGCAGGTGGCGTCGGCGCCACGTGGCAGAGGAGGAGGCTGGAGCTCAGCGGACACACCGCTGCCCTGGGTTTGCTGGCCATAGATGGTGACGTGTAGGCTGGGCACCAGGCGGGTAGGGAGCTCTCAAGGGTGGGGGAGCCCCCGCAGAGTCCAACCCTTCCTCCTGGGTAAAGTGGGGAGACCCTTTGGATGAGCAGGGAACAGGCTAGAGGCAGGTGACAGGCAGATCCTAAATGTACAGGATTAAATATTTACATTAGGCAATGATGAGGGTTAAGTGCCTCGGAGGCAGGCAAGGGAGAGTGGAAGGAGTTGCTGCTGGGGCAGCCCCGGGAGCTTTTAGAGAGCTGCAGGACCGGGGACCATCCCTGGGGGCTCAGCAGAACCATGAGGGACGGAGGCCAGAGCAGGAGGAGGCAGGGGCTGCATCTCCTGCGGGATGTGTGAGAGTGTATGGTGGCCCAGGAATGTGGGAGCCACATACTTGTGTGTAATTAGGTCGGCTCCTCTGCAGCGGCTGCAATTAGCCGCAGGCAGGAGACAGGACTTCCTGCAGCCAAGGTCACTTCTGCACCTGGGGCGGCTTACCTGGGCTCCTGCTGTCTGGGCTGAGGCCCCGTGAAGTTTCCGGCAGGGGCGGCTGAGAGGCAGGTGGGGCTGTTGGGACTCCAGGGTCACAGCCGCCACCTCACAGCAGGGGGAGAGAATTGTCCTGGCCCTCCTCCTGCCACTCAGCCCTATTTATATCTTCTCAGAGGCTCAGCTGAAGAGGGGCCCCTTGCTCCCTCTCTTCATCTTTGAGGGCGCTGTTTCTGAGCTTTTCTCACTGCTGGTGCCTGCAAATAGCACTGTCAGTATCCTGGAGGTATTCAGTGCCAGGACTGCTCAGTGAATGCCTTGGATGCCTCCTTCCACAGGGAGCTCAGTGGCAGGCATATTCTGAGAATCTGGCTTTTCCTTTTGAGGGGCCCAACCCATCCCACTTCAGTGAAAAATGTAAGGAATGAAATGATGAATGCTGCCACTTTGTTGCTTTTTAGAGTCCAGAGAGTATTGCTTTAATCGTCTAATTTTACCCGCATCCGTAACACTCCCTGTTTTTGTGCTCTTTATGAGCCCTGCCTGTGCGACTCTGTGAATTGTGAGATGGGGGATGTGAAAACTTGGAAGCGGGAGAGTACTAATTCCCTTTACCTTCCAGATGGAAAAAAACCAGAAGTTGGAGATGTGAGTTGTCAGCTCAGGGTCACGTGGGGAGGCTGACAGTGGCCCCGGCCACCTGGATGCCAGTGGCACCATTCTTGGGCTTTCCCATCTCCACTAGGGTAGCGCGGGGGCTGAAATTGGGTACTTCTGGGCTCTCCCACCATGCCAGGCTGGGCTGGAGAGTGCGAGGTGCGTGGTCCATCACACAAGGTCAGGGAGGAAGTATGGTGCCTGATGCATGTGAGCAAAGCGGCAGCTCTGTCCTGCAGGGGCCTGAAGCTTAGCGGTGGTGGGCTTGGGGCAAAGCCTGGTGACAGGCTGGCTGCCCTCTCTGGCCACTCTCTCAAGGCCGGGCTGAGTCCCTGGTTCCTCTGTTCACCACTGCGTTCCCCAGTGCTGGCAAATTGTCTCACAATCCTTGGAGCATGGCTTTTCTCAGGCAGATCCGGCCGTCGCCTTGAGGAGCCCAGGACCCTGCCTGTGCTGGCCACTTGCTCTGTGGCACAAGTTCTCTCGGGCAGGGGACCTGAAGCCACCTAAGTTCGTAGGGCACAAGGGGATCAGGCGAGGTCTTGTGGGTTACATGTGAAGTCATCAATACATGACTGCCTGGGTTTCGGTGGTGAGTGGCCGTTATTATTAAACACTATTACCAAAGACAAAGATGCAGTTCGCTGAAGTAGCAGGGGTCCACCCTGGTCTGGAAAGACAGTGCTGTGTGCATAGCAGCTGATGTCAGCTGATGGCCCTGTATCGCCTTAAACCTGGCCTCTCCTGATAGACCCAAGCCCCTTCTGGAGGAATGAAATGCCAGCCCTTCTCAGTATTTCTCCATGGTTATGTTCTCGAAAGTCGCTACAACACTGAAATAAATAGTAAATACTGAACTGCTGCTTCTAGGGAGACTACAGGGTTTGGTTCCTGCGAGCCTCGGTCCCAACATCCTTATCAGGTGATTGATGCCTAACCTGGGTTCCTGTGGGTTTCCGTTGAAAGACCCCTTCTCTCATACCTGTCTATGTAATCAATGAACCCTGAACTCACGGTCAATCCCACCATCCCTCGGGCCTGGACGGGGCTTCTCTAGCTCAGGGAAGTTCCCCAGGAGGCACCTCACAGCTTTTCTGCACTTCGGGACACGGGTGGCCCTTCCGCCCTACACTTGGGGGCCGTTTTGAAGTACGCAGTCCCCAACCAAAAGCACAAGGATGTGGAAGGCATGGCACTGTGTAGACGACAGGAAGGATGCTTATTTGCAGTCTGAGAGCTGAAACAAGGAGGCAGGTGTCACGGCGTCACGGCTTTGCAGCATCCCAGCTTACCTGGGACCGTGCACCATCAGGGAACCCCACATGCTCCCTGTTCTCTGCACGTCTGCCCGAGCCAGTACCGTGGCTGTTGACTGCGGGGTTACCGATAAGTTTTAGCAAGCAGGTGACTTGCAGTGTTTGGCGTCTGCACATGGGAGCATCCGCTGTGTGCGGTAGAGAACCACCCCCTGCCCCATGTCAGGCCCAGCCCAGCTGTCGGGGATGGCTCAAGGTGAGGAGGTGGCAGCAGAGTCCTGGAGCCGCAGGCCGCGTGGAGACAGGGAGATCCTCAGATGACCCCAGCACCAGCTGCTGGCCCAGCCCTGAGCACAGGCAAGCTGCAGGGCGCTGAGGCTTCATCCGTGGCACCCTGATGGGTTCTCCACGCACAGCACTTCAGCTGTTGACGGCAGCGGATGGGAGGAATATGTCTATTTGTATTCTTTGGCCATGTTTTCAACACAGAAATGAGAAGAAACTAATCTTCGCAGGGTTTTCACTTTGGACCCCCCTCTGTATCCTGCACCTATTGGTTTCGCAGAGCAGTGGCAGAGATGAAAACATTGTTGGAAGTGGTTCTGTGTTAGGAGGCTGAGCCTCTGTGAGGTGGGAGGAGGGAGGGGTGGTTATGGGTTCCCCAGGAGAGGTCCCCCCCCCAGGCTTAGCTCAAGGGGGAACGTGGTATGGGGAGGAAGAAGGGCATACTTCCGTCTTTGGCTAAGGACTGCCTTCAGTTCTTTAGAGAGATTAGAAGTTGGGCTTTGGAATCAGCCTGCCCACGGAGCATCTTGGCTTAGTCACTTACTGGCTGTGTGACCTGCGGCAAGCCACTTAACCTCTCTGTGCCTCGGTTCTTGTTGAAATGGGGATGATAATAATAACCTATGCCTCAAGGTTGCATTGAAGATTTAATTAATTAGTATTTATAAAATGTTTAGAACAGCAGCTGGCACAAAGAGCTCTGTGTTTGTTAAATAAAATGTATAGACTTGCTCTGTGATCTTGGGCACATCACCCAACCTGAGCCTCATCCTTTTTGTCATCCAAAAAATGGAGGTGGATAATAATTCCTACCACCAAGGGCTGCTGTGATCTCTTGGTGCGATGCATAGCGCGTTTAAGATGCTCAGGGCAGAGTAAGCTTTTTAAAACTGATTAGTTTGCATTATTGGTATTCTTATGCCTTGGTAGCCTTCTCTCCTTTCAACTGGCAGTCTCCTGCCCTGAGTTCCGGGAGGAACGGGGATGACAGGCTGCTGAGGTCTGCATGCAGATGAGGCGAGAGGTGGCTTTGGGCTTCTCCCTGCAAAGACCCTATGCCTAGCTGGGTGGATGAATGATCCCCAGCAGTGAGCAGGAAGGTGTCCTCTGAGCCACAGCCTGTGTGCCCCACCCCGAGGGACACTGGGGACCCGCCCTGGCTGGCAGTGATTCCTTCACCAAGTCTCCTGCTCAGGCTTTTGTTTCTCCGGGCGACCCTTCCACCTGCCTGGGCATCTGGGCACATGCAGAGTCAAGGGCACTGCCAGCAGTGGGGACACCACGCGGGGGGGAGGCGGCCGCATGCAGAAAACTCCTTTCTGAAGTTGCGAGGAAGGCTCAGGATACACTTCACAGGAAGCGTCAGCCCAATTTTCTAATCAAGTTGAAGTCCGTGGCCCGTAGTTAGAAACAATACATGAAACGCAATTTGAGCCGGCACTTTGCCTGAGTCTCCGTTTCGGGAAGTGGGTGTGAGTGGGAAGCTGGGCTTTCTGAGGGAAGAACTTGACCCCCGACCCCGGCCATTTAGCCCCCGGCCCTACCATCAGCTTGCAGGGGCGGGACCCGAGGACTTTATTTTAGGTAATCATTCCAAATCCTGATTTTGATCTGTCAGGTCAAAGTCCACCCTTCTCTGTAAATCAGTGCACACTCTTCAGCAGGCTCTTTGTTTTCACTTCTTCCAGCTCCTACCTACCATGCGAGTTGAGTCTCAGAGATCATTGTTTAATCAATATTAAACCCTTCACGCAGTTTAAGTGTTTACTTATGTGCTTTGAATCATAGCTCGCAGTAAGAACAAGTGATGCCCCCCTAATCTGCCTTCGCCGCACTCCCCAATACCCTAATTATGTAATTTAGAAAAAAACATTTCCTGACAGCAGTTTCTCCGTGCACAGCAACAAATGCCGACTGGGGACAGGCCCAAACAACCTGGTAATAGCTAGCACATGGAGACCGCTGCCTCGGTCCAGGCAGCCTTGGCTTGGGGCGGACGCCCGTCCGTTTGGGTTAAGGCTTTCAAGTGATGGCGTATTAGTGCCAGTAGAAGTAATTCCACATGAAAAGAGCTGTAGCTAATAGCCCATCTCCAGTCTCTCTTGGTTTGCGAAACAGGCCCTCACTGCAAATTGTTAGTGACTCAGACAGTCGGGACCAGCGATCTCACCCAGCCTGCGAGGCTGATGCGGCCAAAGACGTGTCCAAGAGGCCAAAGTTTAGACCAAGCTGCTCTCCGTGTCCTGGCCAACCCCCAGGTCCAAGATCCAGAGGCTGGGCCTGAGTGTTCTCGTTGCTTTTGAGGGAGGGGGTTGAGGGACCAGCCTACTCAAGCAAGCTGGGTGGGTGTGCAAGGGGCTGTGGGGGTCAGGCGGGGCCGGTGGCAGAACCCAGGGTTCAGGGACGCCTACGCTTCAGCAGCATCTAGTCAGTGTGGCCGTTTAAGGCAGCAGGTGGCTCTAGGTGCCTTTCTCCTCCCCAGCCTGCCAGTGTCAATGACTAGGGGTCCCAAGCCCAGGGTCCCTTGTGAGCAGAGCCCCAGCGTACCCTTCACTGGTCGTGCGAGGCCTACATGCTCCCTGATTCGGCTGTTCCATTACAGGAAGGGACAACTACCCTTTCTGCTTCCCCCTCCCCGATGGAGGCCTCGGGCCAACAAATACTCCATTGCTATAGGTACCCAGCGGACACCTTTGGGGGCTCACCTGTCTCAGCATTCGGGGCACTGGTGTGCAGACACTCCTCGGGCAAACCTGGCAGCCGTGGGCCCGTGTTGTCAGGTAGTCATCCAGCCACCCGGGGCCCGAACTCTTGACGGTCCCAGAAGAGGTGCGGGGGACAAGTGAGGAGCCAGCTGAGCTGCGGAAATTTTAATTTGGCTGTGACTCCCAAACCAGTGCCTTGGCCTTTCGAGAAGTGCTGGTTGCTATGGTGATAGAAGCGGTGCCAAGTACAAAAGAGTTTTTTTTTTTTTTTTGTGGTTAGGGTGCCTGTCTTAGACAAAGAGAGTGAGGCCAAGCCAACAACAGCCTCCGTGCTCCCACCGGTCCAAGGATTGGATATTGTTGAGCCCTGGCCTCAGGAGATGGGTGACAGCCTCCCACACTGGCTGTTTGGCCCTCCCACTCTTCCGGGGATCCAGTGGCTTCTGCCAGAAAGGAACCATCACGGGGGGCCCCCGGGAGAGACCCCACCGGTGGGCTTAGCAATGGAGAAGGGGTTATTCAATTAGGGCAGAAATCAGAGTTGAGCAATGTGTCTCTCGGGGCCGACTCACCATAGAGTGTTCTTTATGGAATCTTCTGCCACCCAGAGCCTGGCCATGGATGGGCCTGTCTGGAGGGGCCTGCTTGTTCAGGCCCCATTTTTGTCTTGGGCCTCAAATCTTAGCCCCCCTGAAAAATTTCCTAAGTGACGGAATGGAGGCCTTTTCTGTAGCTGGGGTGCTTGTGTAGCTCGTTAATTCTCAAAGTGTTTTACAAATATTTATCCACCTTAGGTCATTCGCAAACCTAACCCCTGTCATCCCAGCTCAAGTTTGTCCGCTCCAGCCTGGTTGCCCAAGATGAAGTCAGAAGCCTTGGCCTGGGAATTCCACGTTGGTGGATTTTGAAAAGCTGGCCTGAACCGTTTGTTTATTTCTCTCGTCTGCCCTTCTTCGAGTCTCAGAATGTGTCAGGACTTCCCAGTCCAGACACGCAAAACCCTTTGCCCTCCCTGCCAGAGGTGAGACGATTTCATGTACGAATTCATCTTAAATCACTTTTAAAAATCACTTTTAACCAAATGAAGGCCCTTTCTCCGAGATTATGTCAAAGCATCAAAATAAAGAGGGCTCTGGCCAGCAGGGAGGTCCTTGTGGGACAGGTAACCGGTTCCCTTCGGCTCGCTTTCCCAGCTGGCATGGAACAAGTAGAGAAAGATGCTTTTGTTTGGCTCTCGGAGATCCCTGAGGTCTATCGATTTCCTTATAAAGGCCCCTGGGACTGGCAGACCTGGGTCCTCCGAGGGGCGACAGCATATGCTGAATGTCAGGGATATTTTCCCCCCAAGATGCACCCGGAAGATTCCTGGGTTCCTGCGCCTCCGTGTCCACCCAGCAGCCCACTGCGCTGAGCTTCGGCAGGGCTGCTGGCCTCAAAGTGGCCAAACCTGAATTTGCCGCGGCCCCTGGTCTCAGAAGTTGTGACTAATGAAGGCTGACCCCTGGTGCATTTTCAGGAGCCACAGCTTGCCTGCACCCAGCCTGTTCTAGCGATGATAAGATAGGCTTTTGTGTCGAGTGGGCAGCGGGGTAGCAGCTTCAATAAAGTCCATATCAAGGTGTTACTAATCCTTGGCCGGCTAATGTTTGCCAAATAAATAGCCTCATTAGGAAGGGCTATAAAAGTCCGATAAGATTCTTCTAATTATCCCCCAAAGCACAAATACTGGGGGTTTCAGTTTAGCGTAACAGGAGACATCGAAAAAAGAGGGGAGACGGCGTGAGCGTGAAAGTATTTATTTTTTTTTAACAATGGCTTTCCCTGCTCCCCAGTCCTAACACCAGCACGTCGAGCGTTTCATATTTTGCTTTTGCAAAAGCAACAAATTGCCGAGCAGAAGGAAAAAAAAAAAGACAATGACATATTCTAGGTTACTATTTCACCTTTGCAAATCAATATACAAGCCATTAAAACTACATTTTTCCATGAATGATAAGTGCAATTACCTCTCTCGCTATAAAAACGTGTCCTTATTAAATGTAAATATTTAAAAATGATTGAAATACATTTGAAGGGCCCTTTATAGCTTGATTTTATATGCTGACATCTGGGTTGCCTTTCCTTAAACACTCTATTTCTTGGAGAGTTATTAAATTAGTATTTTGAAAGGACTAACACTAGACTTGTTCCTTGTTTCAATTTTAATTTCGTACATATTTAGATTTACTGGGAACTCAGAGAGGGCTTACACTGAGCTAATACACTGTTACGCTGGCGGCGCGTGTACGCGTAGAAGTCGTGGTCTTATTTGCACAGGTATTCTTGAAACAGTAGGGACACTCCATCTCCATTCCTGCAGCGTATAAGAGCAGAAGAATCGAGATTCCAAGATGCCTGGCCATTAATATTTCATTTCCCAATCCTTCTTTTGAGCAGAAGAGTGTTTGAAATATTTACTTTTAAATATTCATCATTCTAGATAGCACATACCCGATCCAGATTTGGGTAGCTCTGTCGGAGGCTCTTGAGTGAAACTCCAAGAAAGATACACAGTGTGATAATTTTTTTTTTTTTCAGTCTTGCTCGTTGGCAGGGATTTCTTTTTCTTTAACACTCCTCATTTTTCGTTGTCTCATTCCACCTCTGTTTTTGGAAAGGTGAGCTTATTCAGCTCTGTGCTTGAGAGCGTTTCAGAAAACGATAGAAAATCTAATATTTGAAAATATAAGCTTCACGAACCTACTTAATTCCAGATGGCAAAAAGACCTTGCCCCCAAATGCGAAAGAATTCAATATTTGGTGGCTCAGATATTTTTTCGTGATAAACAAATATTTCTAGCATGGATGTATTCCTGAGCTCTGCATAGGGAAGCAACCATCCATGCAAGCCGCGCTGGGCTGCTCTTCAAACCCTCTTTACTTTTTTCCTTTCACTATGTTAAAATCCTTGAGATGTGTAAAGATGTTATGATAGGCAGTGGGTCAAGGAATCTGCACATGTAGCTTTTTATAAATTTTTCTTTGCAAAGGAAAATTTTTCGTCAAATAAATCCCCCCAAATAAATGGTTTGTAAAAACAAAAGTCTATTTGTTTTGAAATTGCACACAAGAAACCATGTTATAACAATATCTCTTTTTGAGTTCCGCCGGAGAAATGTACCTACAGTCAGCGATTTAACCTCACGATAAGCCTTTAAAAAATAAAGTTGTCTCTTGGGAGAAAATAAACATCAGCGAAGTGTAGGTATTTGTGATGAGGTGGGCTTTTATTCACTTGTCCAATGGAATCGTTGAACCTTTGTTTTTTTACCCCCCCCCCCACCACTCTGTCTTTTTCTTTCTGTTCATGCAAATTCCTGAACAACAAGCATTTTAAAAATCTGTTGCTTTTAATTACTTAGATGCTTCTTGAATGAGCAAACGTGCTATTCCCCCCCCCCCATGGGAAGTGGAAATTTTAGATAAGTTTTTGTAATGCTGTTTTTCTTTGTGGTCTTTGCTTTTTGCTGAAGCTTTTGGCAAATGTCTGGGGCTTGAGGGGGTGTTTGCACGGTGCCCCTGAAGGTGAGCGAACGGATGGGGAACACGCAGCGTTCACCAGGCAGTGACTTGGGGATTTTTCAGGAGGCATTATTTTCTTACGCTAATGCCTTTGTAGATTCCATCGACATTCAGACATCAAAGGGCGTGCAATTAATAATGGGCATCTGGAGGGCCGATCACATGCTTCCGATGGTAAAGTGGTGAACGACAGGAAAATCAGCCGCGGTCAGGTATTAGCTGTAATCATTTCTAAACAACAGCAGGGAAGGCTCCTCTTTTGTGCCTCTGCTCTCAGAAAGGCAAGGGTGCCCGTACACAAGATTCCCATAGACGCTTTCCTTCGGGTGGATGAGTGAGTCATACGTGATTTGTGGACCCACGTTGTCCGAGTGGATTCACATTACCTTAATTTCTTCAATAAAGGCAAAGCCAAATCTTGTGTGAACTTTTCCCCTTGAAGCCCGACGTGGATGCAGGGCGACCGACCCGCCGGGTGTATTATTTCCGTCTGTCTGCCCCTTGCTTTGCGGGCATTTTCCAAAATACACGACTGTTTTGCTAGCACGAGGCTAACAGTTGCTTTCTGCCTCCTGCCACTGAAGGCATCCTTCCTTGTTATTTCTTTTCTTTGGTGGGAGCCTGTTGATCTTTTGCAAAGGGATCTGTGTTACCCAACCCCAAAGTCGTCTAAGATAGGCAGGTAAGACTGTATCGAAGCTCCCCAAAAATGTTCCTAAGAAATACGGCGCTGAAGGCTTTAAACACTCCAGCAGATACAAAAACCTGCAGCCCCTTAGCAATAGCTCTCATTTGAGTAGGTCGCAGATAATAAAGGAACACTTGTTTCTGGGAAATTTAAAAAAATGACACGGGGGGAGGAAATATTTATTTGCTCTCTACATGGCTCAAATGACCGGTGGATTATTAAAACCTTGTAAACAGACAGATGCAACCAATTCTCTTTCATTTACAAATTGCAATTTCACAATAACGTAAACGCATTAAAAAATGGCTACAACTTCGGAAACTCTTAAAATTGTCAGAGCCTGAGTCTGCTTTGTTGATCAAAAAAAAAAAAAAAAAAAGTGTTCTTCTCGTCACTTTAGGGGGAAAAGGTTTTCTTGTGAATCTTCAAAGAACCAACTTAAATGTTAAAGTCTCCTTTGGCCGTTCAGGTAGCAAAAGCACCGGTCAACTTTGTGTGTACATTGCTGTACGTTTGCCTCTAGACTAAATCTACCCAGCCGCCAGCTTTGTTTTCCTTCTAAGTACAAGCCATATCAGCAGCACATTTTCAAGTTAATTTGAAGCAGGGTCTATACTGCCATCAGCAAATATGTTATAAGCTTATTATTTAATAGTGATTCTTGGATAAGGCCATCATCCCCTTCCTAAATCCAAATATAAAAGCTGAAATCATATTTGTTAAAACTGTCATTTTGAATTTGTGGCCCGGATTGTTTTCCTGAGTGTGCTGGGCCAGAGGCTCGAATGCTCCCAGCTGCAGGCACCCGGAGTCCAGCAAAGCTGCTCGTGGCCGGTGCCTGAGACGCTCCCAGCCGCCCCAGCCGCCTGCTTCCCCCAAACAGAGCTCCAGCCCAGCCCGCTCTCGGCTTTTCCACATTGTAAAATCATTTGATTTATTTGTTTGGTTTGGTTTGGGTTTTAGAAGCCCTGCAGAAATTATTTCCTACTGGCAGAGAGGGCACTTTGTGTTACACTACATTAGTTTCACATCATTAGTTTAGGGTTCTCGAACTTAAAATTGTAAAGTCTATGAGAGGCTTCTAGAGACCTCAGTTCTGACCAGAGCAGAACCAATTAAACCTGATGGATTCCTTTCACTGTCTGTAACGTGTGAGGCCATACATAACAGAGCGCTGCGGCAATGCTGGAAGGGGTTCCCTCTGTTAGCTTTGGAATTTGGTGGTAGGAAACGTTGCAGTTATTTATAAAGAGGCGAAATTCCTCGGTTACCGTTCCGGTTCTCAGAAATTGTCTCGTCCCTGCTTGTAGCAAGAAGTCAGGAAGGGGTGCCGATGACAGCCACGACCCCGTATCTCTGGGCGCTCTCTCTCTCTCACCTCCGTCGGCCACGGCCCACGCCGGACTCGGGCTCTTTACAATTCGAAACCCGCGACAAACCCAGATCCGACCGGCTCTGGCCTGTGGTCTGCCCGGCGGGATGCCAGGCTGGGGGAACCTGCACCCCCCAGGCCGGGACTCTCCTCTGGGCCCGGGTTCCCCACGCAAAGGAAAGTTGCCGCCCCATCCCCCGGGGGAGATGCTGGGCTGCAGCCTGGACAGCCTTCTCGGCGGCGGCGGCGGCGGGCAGGAGGGGAGCCCCGGCTGGCTGCTGGCTGGCTCCCGCGCGCCCTTTCTGCTCCTTCCTCTCTGGCTCTTCCTTCCCCGGGGTCCTCGCCTTCCCGGAGTGTTGGAGCGAGACGGAGACCTCGGCCTTTGCCGGCGGAAGCGTCGCAGCCCTCAGGTGAGCGCTCCCCGAAGCTCTCCTGCCACCTGTTGGCCGCCCGCGGTGGTGACGCCGGGACAAGCGGCGCTGGTGGGACTCTCCAGGCCTGGCTTCCAAGTCCCAGATAGAATGGTTCATGACTTCTCAGCGGCGACCTCTGCCAAGGCCCACAGACTGGGAGACCTGCTGCTGTCTCCTGAAGACCCCCTCTGCCGGTCCTCCCACATTAACCCGTCGGTGGCCCCTGAGCCACCCTGCCCAGAGTCTGATGCCTCCAGCCTGCCCTGGGTCCAGCTGCTCAGGCAGCTGTGGGGCCAGTGGAGGGTTAAGGGGGTCGCTGGGAACAGAAGCCAGCCGGCTCTGGGTCCTCCCAGTGGTGTCTGGGAACGGTTTGCTGTGAGCTGTAATCGAGCAGTGGTCGGAGATGTGAGCTGAGTCCCTCTGCCGGGCTGCCCCTGCTCTGTCCTGGGACAGTGGGACACAGGGAGGACCAGCCAGCCTGTCCAGCTTGGCCTTTCTTGACACTGGGCAGAGGGCTCTGCCCAGGCCCCTCTGGTTCCTTCCTTCCTGGGGGAGTTCCCAGGGTGTGGGGGTCAGAAAGAAAGGGGTAGGAGCTCCAGGGTGGCAGAGGTGGCAGAGCTTTCTCGCTGGGAGCGGGAGACCTTTCGCTGAACCATAAAAAATCCCCAGACTGCAATCCCCAACTGCACAGATGAGCAGTTTTGTTCTGGGGAAGTGGAAGTTGGGAACCCACTGCAAACAGGCTGCAGGTCACTCATGCACATACCTCTGGAAGGTGGTTTTAACCTAGTGGGGCTCTAGTTTGGTGGCTCCTTGGGGACATTTTGATACAGTGTCGTGCAGCAGTCACATTTCTGAACCATCTGGGGGCAGAACTAAACCTCTTTCCAGGTCCCGATGGGCCAAGTCATAGGCGTGGATTTGGTCTGACTTTGAGAATGTTGCAGACGCTTTAGGACCCTTGAGGGGCAGAGGACATGTGTGGTGGTGATGCTTTCCTATTTCGGGGATGGGGTCTGGAGCCATGGCTCCCCCCAGGTCCTATGGAAGAGGGCTGAGAGTCACAGCTGCTGTTGTCCCATAGTCTGACGCTCAGCCTGGTTGGAGACACAATGTTTTTTCACTCCGTGGTAGTTTTGTTTTGTTTTGTCTTTTGTCTTTTTAGGGCCGTACCCGCAGCATATGGAGGTTCCCAGGCTAGGGGTTGAATCAGAGCTGCAGCCAGTGGCCTACGCCAGAGCCACAGCAACACCAGATCTGAGCCACAACTGCGACCTACACCACAGCTCACGGCAACACCGGATCCTTAGCCCACTGAGCGAGGCCAGGGATTGAACCGGCAACCTCATGGTTCCTAGTCGGATTCGTTTCTACTGCACCATGACGGGAACTCTCATTCTGTGGTAGTTTTATACACAGATACTACGTCCCTCTCAACCCCGCCTGTCTGCAGGACCCATGGCTTGAAACTGAGCATCTGAGGTCCGGTGGGGCACCATGCTTCATGCCACTCAGCAGTGTGGCTGGACCGCCAACACCCTAATTTTGCCAACAGAGGTCGGACCATTTCCACCTGGTCCACTCACATCTAACCCTAGCACCTTTTCTCTGCTCGTTGGAAGGGGGTTGGCCCTGAAAGTCATGGGTGCCTGTTTTTAGGTGACTATCTCTCCTGGCTTAGCTAAGGCCAAAAAGTCCTTGCCTCCTGGGCTCTGAAATCGTGCGGAAGGGTTCCTAGTGTTGGGCCGAATGACTGGGCTGGAAGGTTATTTTCTTAGTCAAGCGGCTCATTTGAGCCCTGGACGTGGGGTGCGTTAGCTGTGTTTTTTCAGCTCACCTCATAATTTAATGTAGAAGAGATTCTTTGGCGTGTTCTCTCCTGGGTGCGACGGCCTTTGGAGCAGTCCCGTATGGAGCAGTGCCCCATGCTCAGAAATGGTCTCGTTATGCCAGGGCTGGGCTTTCGGGATCTGCAGAGCGGCTCTCTGTAATCGCTCAGGTTGGCCAGCAAAGGATGGAGAGCCATCCTCCGTAGCCAGGACTTGCATTTTTATGGAGAAGAAAGAATGTTAGGGGAGTCAGTAAACTTGCAGTCCTCCCGGCTTTGTGCACATGAAAAGAAGAAAAGCCTCAGCCCCGGCCCGCTGGTTATTTACCCCCAGCACAAAAGCCCCCTCCCTCCCTTTTATTTCCAGCCCCTCTGACAGATACACATTACGGGCTGAATGCGCCTTCCCACAATACTGTCCATCACACAGGTACTGAGGGACCAAAGGTAAGATGAACTTTAAACACACCTGGCACCGCTGGCTGCCGCCTTTGTGCTCAGAATGGCCACCAGCCAGCTGGCTGCCCTGTCCCCCCTTCGCTGCTCTCCAGAGGAATTCCGATAGATCAACGAACTTCTTTCTGAGGCCACACGATATTCGCACATCAGGCCATTCCCCTGCCTATGGCGGGGGGGGGGGGGAGTTGGGGCAACCTGGCAGGTGAGCAGCCTATCACGCTCTTACAGCTTAAAGCTGCTCCGCCTAGAGAATGCTCCAGCAGAGTCCTTCAGCAGCAAACGGGACAGCTTGGCCAGGCCCCCAGGTGACCCCACCCAGTGGTGGCTCGCTGTCCTCATCTCCTCCTGTAGCCCCTTGTGGGGGCTTTGGGTGAGGAGGCAGGTGACAGAGCTGTGGCCGGTGGCCCCAGGTTTCTGCCTCATACCAGGCGCCGTTCTGCAGAGTTGTAGCAAATGGAGAAAGTGCTTTATTGGCGGTAATTCTCGACTACGGCTGAACTGGGCTGGTGGCTGTGCCTCCTCACCCCCGGCTGCTCTAAGGTGCCGCTCAGCTTGCAACCATCCTGTAACTGGGTGGGAAAGGGCCCTTTGTGGAACGAGGGGCAGTGATTCCTGAGTCGTTTTTGGTCGTGCTCTCCAGCTGCTCTTAGTTCACGCGTGGTCACTTTCTCTTTCCCGAGATAATGCTTTCCAGAGGCCAGGGAGAAGGCGGCATGGCAAAGTCTTGCAAGTGGCAGCAGTCTTGGTTGGGAGATGGAGCTGTTGGGGAGGACGTGGCTGCTGTGCTGGGTCCCAGAGCTGAGGGGTGACGAGGCCATCCAGGTCCTGGGGTTGGGGGCTGATAAGACTGCTTTTTGTAGAACGCTGGAATCCCCTGTGATGATTGGTTGGGAAAAGCATCGTAGCGTTTATCTGTCAGGGGAGAAGATGACAAAATGGACTTTGAGGCTGTCAGCTGGGTCACTCCTTGTCAACCAGTCACTTTGCGAGCCGTGCTCTGGCTGTGGAGTGTCCCTGCGATTAGCCCCTTAATCCCTGGGAGAGGCCAGGCTCTGGGTCACCCCCACCCTAGAGATAAAATCCAGCCCTGCTTTTCTTCTCAGTGTGATCTCGGCCTCGGCAGCTGAGTGTTGCTGAGTCCAATAAACAGACGTGTGCAATCAGAGCCTTTACTATTAGCTTGAACCCAGGTTGGATCTTGACCTCAAATGAGGTTCAAGGGCATAGAAACAAATACCTCGGAAAGAACTAGAGGGGATGACAGAGCCGTCACCACACCTGTGAGGCCCTCTCCCTGAATTTCGGCACCCCCTCCGCTCTCTCTCCCTCACCCCTGCTGGCGTTGGTATTCACCTGGCCGTGGGAGTGAATATTGTGAAATTCTGGAATTGCTGCAGTGACTTGAAGGCCTGGGAAACACACACTCCTTGCTTGGTCTGTCCTGTCTTCAGCCAATACAATCTGATGGAGCCGTGGGTGTACTGAGGCCAGATTTGATCCAAATAAATAAATCTCTACGAACATGAAATAAAAGCCGTCTCTCACTTTCCTTTTGTTTTCTGCACAAAAGCCATTCTTGCTACATGAGTGGTGTCAGATGCAATAATCCAGAATAAATCTCCAGGAAGAAAAATGCATCTAAAGACGCATGAGCAACCATTTCCCATTTCCCTCACTACCCCCCCCCCCCGCCCCCATTTTTACATTGGATGAGTCACTAGGGTGTCTGCTGACAGCTCCTGTTGGCCGGCTAGATTGGAGGGTTGATCACAGGAACTTGCAAGGTCTGGGGTTGCAGCCAGATGGACACAGGTCGTTGGATTCCAGCTGGGGGAAGTTTTGGGCTTTTGCCCTTTGGGCCATGTCCTTTCTGGCCAAGGGTGAGGAGAAGGCCACACCCTTTGATTGCAGGCCTCTATCATGGCCAAGTCTTCTCCAGGAGGTCCCAGGCTTGTTCTTGCCAAGGGTATCCCCCGGAGAAGTCTGGGAGCACTTAAGCCACAGATACACTCTGGGTAGATTGAAGCTGAGGGTGGGGCTGCCCTCTGCAGACCCTGGACGGCTGCCCTCCTGGGAATACCTGCTTATCCTTAGGGAAGGTGACGTGGCCGTGGGGTAGACTATGTGGGGGCATTCGCCATATCGAGATTTCAGAAGCTCCTTTCAGAATGGGGAGATCTTTGCCATTGCATCATTAACCCTAAACCTGTGTCTGCAGTTCCTGTTGCTGATGTTTCCTTTCAGTCCAGGATCATAGTTCATGAGCACACATTGCCTTTATTGTCAGGTCTCTTTTAAAGAACCTTTGATCTGGAACCGCTCTTCAGCCTTTCTTTGTCTTTCACGACACTGATGTTTTATTGAAGAACAGATCAGAAGGCAGAATGTTCTTCAGTTTGGTTTTGTCGGATGTTGGCTCATGGTTAGACGTCTCTGGCTGGGCGACAGCATCCTTTCAAGGTGTCAAAGCTGGAGGCACAGGCTGTCTGCCTGCTCCATGTGGTGATGTTCACTTCAGTTTCCTGGTCAAGGAGTTGTCTAGTTCTGACTCTGTATACAGTTGACCTCTGAACACCGTGGAGCAGAGGGGCACTCTGTGTGTCCAGTATCTGTGTATAACTTCCGGTGGGCTCTCTGTGCGTGCACTCCTTCTGCATCTATGCTTTGGCATCCTCGAATTCTTGAAGCTCCGTAGCATTTACTATTGAAAAGCATCCGCGTGTTCATTGCGCAGTTCAGACTCCGGGGTTACCTGTGGTTCCTTTTCTCCCCTGTGACTAATAAGCAGTCCACCAGGAGGCACTTTGCTGTGCAAATACCCTGCTCTTCTCACACCGCGTCCACTCCGCGTGTAGCGTCCATCCGTGACTCTTTGCCTAACCAGGCTTCGTGTTGACCACAGCATGGTGATCTGTCGCTTTCACTGCTCTCTGCACATTTATCAGTCGGCATTCTCCTTTGATGAGGAAACCAACCATTCCTTCTTCCTCCCACCCTGCCCCCTTCCCTCTTTCCTTTCCTTCCTCCTTCCCTTTTATTTCTTCTCCTTTTGCTACTGCTGCTTCCTCAGTATGGTCTTAGAGGTTCCCATTTTATTCAGTGGGTTATAAGCTCTACTGTCATTATCTATGTTGATGCTGAAATTACCCTGGATATAGACAAGTCCCCTTCCAGCTTGGCTCCTGTGTCCTTTTGACATGCTACCCTCCATATTTTGATTTTATTTTCTGGTGCTAACAAGATGCTGCAGGCTTACCTTGGACCTGCCTTGCCCTAGTCTTGGAATCAGGCATTTTGCTAAGAACCCTGCTTCCTACAGTGGGAATGGTATTTAAATGGCAAGACCTAGGCACTAGGGATGCCCAGGGCTATAGGGACATCATTGCTTCGAGACCTGTTCAAACAGAGGAGATGCATAAGTGTTCACAAGCCCACAGGCTGACATACACACATGCATTTGAAATTATATATACATGGAGATATATATATGAAATTTTATCTATATGGGTACATAGTCATATGTACATATTTCCCATGATTCCATCCTGCTCTTCGTTGCCTCTCCATCCCAGGTCTGAATCTCCTTCTTCCACTGAGAACCCAGGCTCCCCCCCACCCCCACCACATGGTCACTCGCATCGTCAGTCCTACAACACACATACAGCAGTTTCCAAATTGCTACCCCTGTACCACTATGAAGAACAAGCCTGATTAAGAGAGTTCATGGCTAGTTGGCAGCTCTTTTTTCCCCCCTTGAGGCTGATAGCATCTAGTCAACATACTCTGTTAAAAAATTTCTGGGATTACTTATTTCTTCCCTCTTCAGTGTGGTTCTCAGTTCGGGTGTCTCAGGTGTCTTCTCATGATGGGATTCATCTGATGCACAGTATGGTTCGTTTGCTTTCAGTTTGAGTTTTTGGTTTTTTTCCATTCCCCTCATCCTTGTAGAATTAATTTCATTTTTGAGTATGTAGAATAGTCACAGGTGTCTCAAAGTCAAAGTCATCCTCGCCGTGTCCTCAGAGGAGCATCACAGCTTCCCGTCTGCCTTCCATTTGGTCTCCTCTCCTGCCCTGCAGTCGCAACCAATCTGAGTTTCTCCTTCTTGCGTTTCTTTTTCTGCAAGAACCGGCAAGCACATGGATGTCTTCCTATTTCCCCTTTTTCTTTAAATAGACGGTAGCTTAGGACAAGTATTCTTTCACGTCTTGTTGATTTCACTGAAGAATGTATTCTAGAAATCCCTCCCTATCAGTTCATACAGATCTCTCCCTTTCTCTGTTTACAGCAGCGTATTATTACCCCATTGTATGTATGTAACATAAGTTTAGTTTTAACCGATTTCCTGTGTTTGAGAATTTAGGTAGTTTCCCATATCATGCTGCGATGAGTAACCTTTCCGTGTGTATATGCTTATTGTGGGAGATAGATCTTGAGGGTAATTTCTTAGAAGTAGGATTGCTGAGTCTAGGTAAATACAGATGTAGTTTTGTTAGTGTTCCAAATTCCTTTTCTTAGGGGTTGCACCAAACGCATTCCCATGAGCAGTTAGGGGGATACCTGCTTCTTTGTAGCTTCCCTCCCTCCCCAAGGAGAAAAAAAAAAAAAAAAAAAAAAGCTTTTATTGCTTTGGCAGGTGAAGGAGGCCACAGCAGATAACAACCTAAAGACTGCGCCCTCCTTTGGGAGAGAATAGGAGTTGTTCTTAAAGTTTTGGAGTGGAAAATAGAGCCACAGATAAGGATCAGGGTAGATGCCAGCTTTCTTTCTTCTTTAAAGTTGATGTTTAGTGGCCCCAGGACTGGTTCAGGTGGTCCTCCTTCTTTGTGCAATGAAGAATGCTCCCTACAGCTTTGCCAACAGAGTGTATGTCACAATTTTGAGGTTTTGCCAATCTTAATTTGCCTGTCTCTGGTTGTGTGTGAAGTGAAACTTTTTTTCATAGGTTTCAGAAGCATTTTTAAGTCTTTTTGCTAAGTTGTCTGTTTATGTCTTTGCTTATTTTTCTGTAGGATTTTTGGAAGTCTATTTTAGGTGTTATTAGCCCTTTATCTGTGATATGGTACAAATATTTTCTCCCACTTTGATGTTTGTCTTTGGATCTTGCTTCTGGTGGTTTTTTGTTGTTGTTGTTGTATTTTTGGCAAAACTTAAAAAAATATTTTGTAGTCAAAGTTTTAAAAATTTGATTTCATCTGGATTTCGATTCATAATTGCTATGAAGAATTCACTCATGTTTTCTTTTAGTAGTAAAGGAATTTAGTTTTTCACACTTAGATCTGGAATTTTTTCACATTCAAGCTGGAATTTCTTTTTCTTTTTCACAGCTGCACCTGTGGTATATGGAGCTTCGCAGGCTAGGGGTCGAATCAGAGCTGCAGCCACCAGCCTACGCCACAGCTTCAGCAACACAGGATCCAAGCTGCTTCTGCGACCTGTGCCACAGCTCGTGGAAATACCGAATCCTTAACCCGCTGGCCGAGGCCAGGGATTGAACCCACATCCTTAGGGATACTAGTCAGGTTCTTAACCCATTGAGCCACAACGGGAAATCCTAGAATTTCTTTTTGTACGTGGTATAAGGAATGGATCTAACTTTCATTATTTTCCAAATGGCTACCCAGTGTACCAATACCCTTTATCTCTTTTTTTTTTAATTTAATTTTAATTTTTAAAATTTTTGTTTATTTATTTTATATTTTTTTCTGCTGTACAGCATGGGGACCAAGTTACACATACATGAATACATTCTTTTTCCTCTCATTGTTCTGTTGCAGTGTAGGAATCTAGACATAGTTCTCAATGCTACACAGCAGGATCTCATTGTAAATCCATTCCAAGAGCAATAGTTTGCATCTGATAACCCCAAGCCTGATCCCTCCCACTCCATCTCTCTCCCCCTGGGCAGCCACAAGTCTGTTCTCCAAGTCCATGACTTTTTTTTCTGTGGAAACATTCATTTGTGCTGTATATTAGACTCCAGTTATAAGTGATATCATACCAATACCCTTTATTACACGATCTGTCTGCCTGAGTGATTTGAGATACCACTTTAATCATATACTGGGTTTCCACGTGTCGTTTGGTTTATTTCTGGACCACGTAGTCTGTTCATTAGTCTGTCTCTTTATGTGCCACTGTCACACTGTTTTAATTCTAAAGGCTTTGTCATATTTAAAAATAGCTGGCAGGGCTAGTGCCCTTTTCACAGTTTTTCTACTTATTCTTGGAAAATTTTCCATATGAACCTTATTATCAATTTGTCCAGATACAGGAAAAAATAGGTTTAGAATGTTTATTGGGATCATATTAAGTTTATAAATTAACTTAGGAAAAAAATGACATCTTAACGATGTTGGGATATCCGGACCGTGAACACAGGATGTCTTTCCCACTGTTCATGTCTACTTGTGTGTTTTTAGGGGAGTGCTGTCGTTTTCTTCATAAGGTTTTGAACATTTCTTGTTAGATTTATTCTTAAGTGCTTGATCTTTCCTGCTGCTTTTGTAAATGGGGGTGTTTTCCCTGCTGTTCCATCTCAGGCCTGGTTACTCTCTGTGTCTTTGAAGGCTGTTGACTTTGGCTATTTGTTTTTCATCCTACTACCTTGATGAATTATTTTTATTGTTTGAGTTAGTTCAATGGTTCTCACTATGTGGTCTCTACTTTTGAGGTTCCTGAGACCCACTGAGTGGATTCACAAGGTCCAAATAATGTTCATAATAACATGAGGACATGACTTGCCTTTTTTTTTTTTTTTTTTTTTGCTTTTTAGGGCCACTCCTGTGAAATATGGAGGTTCCCAGGCTAGGGGTCTAATCGGAGCTACAGCTGCTGGCCTATACCACAGCCACAGCTACGCAGGATCTGAGCCACGTCTGTGACCTACACCACACCTCACAGCAATGCCGGATCCTTAACCCACTGAGCAAGGCCAAGCACGAAACTCACAACTTCATGGTTCCTAGTGGGATTTGTTTCTGCTGCACCGCACGGGAACTCCAAATTTTTTTTAAATGAAGGAAACACTTCCACTAACTCTGTATAACTTGCCCTTTTAACTTCATTATTTCTCTCTTGAGTGTAGAGTGGTTACATAATGTATGATGTAATATGGCCTCAACACAGAAACAGATAGGGAAATCCAGCTCTCTTTTACTAAGCTCAAAAACAGAGAGATGTGCAAAAATGTAAAACAATGTCACTCTCGTTGGAAGTTTTTGTTTATGCTTATTTTTCAAAAATTGATTTTGCATTAACATTTTATTAGGGTTACTTTTACATTAATAAATATAAATATTTAAAGTGTTCTCAGCTTTAACTTCTAATCTGGTAAATAGCGATGGATGTAACCCACGTCAATAAAAGGTCCTTAATAATTTTTAAGAGTGGAAAGGAGATCTGAGATGAAAGGTTCTTGGGACATTCTGAGTTGGTTTTATCATTTATTCTCTAGGTTTTCTGAGTACACTACCATGTGCTGTGCCGCAGAGCTTACTTTCCTTATTTTTTTTTCAATTCTCCAGACTCTTATTATTTTCTCTTGCCTAGTTGCATTAGCTGATACTGCAGTACAATGTCAGTAGTGGAAAAGTGGGCGCCTGTGTCTTGTTCTGACTTCAGCAGGAATGCTCTGGCGTTTCCCCATTAAGTAATAAGTGATAGGCTGAGATGCTGCCTCAGGGCTGTGTTTATTATGTTTACTGAGTTTTTTCTCTGTGTTTGATGTATTTCCATTGTGGAAAAAAAAATTCTTTGGTATTTAGAAAGGTTTGTAGTTTTTTTGTTCTTTGTTTTTTTTTTTTTTTTTTTTTTTGTCATTTTTTCCCATTTCTTGGGCTGCTCCCATGGTGGCATATGGAGGTTCCTAGGCTAGGGGTCAAATCGGAGCTGTAGCCACTGGCCTATACCACAGCCACAGCAACGCGGGATCCTAGCCACATCTGAGACCTACACCACAGCTCACGGCAACACCGGATCCTTAACCCACTGAGCAAGGAAGGCCAGGATCGAACCTACAACCTCTTGGTTGGTAGTCGGATTTGTTAACCACTGAGCCACAACAAGAACTCCCCGAAAGGTTTGTAGTTTTGATCAGGTGGCTGCCTTTGTATTGATAACCTATACTGCCCTTAATCCCTCTCTTGCTTAAACTCGTACTTCTGGTCTGTCCTTTAAAAATGACAGACTCCCACCTATTACCTAAACAATACACAGTGGTCATATTTTACTTTTTCTTTTGTTCCCATTTTTAAGATTACATTCTTTCTACTTTGTCAGAACATGTGCTGTCTCCATCGTCTTCTGTTATCATGACCCCGCCTTCTTCTATTCTTAGCTCTTATAATTAAATATATCAAAGGATCCCCATCAGTCCCTTTGCTGAGGCCACTCCCTGCCCCCACCCACCCCAGTTATCTTGTGGTTGGGCAAAGCTTGGTTGAAGGCTGGGTATAAAATCCTCGGCTTATATCTTCTTTCTTTGGGTCTCAAAAACGTTGCTTTACTCTGGCCCTTTTGTGTATGTTCCTCCAGGAAGTCTTAGGCCAGCCTAAATCTCTGACCTGCATAAGTGTGATGCATTGGCATAGAATTCTTGAGGATCTTTTTCTTTGTCGTTAAAATCGAATAGTTGTCCTCGGAAACATCTCAGAGTTGATCATGCCAGATCAGTTTGCCAAGCACATGGGGCCTCTTCATAGGTTGATTTAAGATTTTGCTTTGGATTATATTTCTAAATACTCTTTCTGTTCCATTATTTTATTTTTCTTTGGCATAGACTCCGATCATACATCTATTGGACCTTCTTTGCCTGCCTTCCATTGCAACTACTTTCTCTCTGATCTTTTTACTTTAAAAACTCATTTCCATTCTGTTTTTCATTTTACTACCTTTCTTCAATGTCCCATATTAACTTTTTATTTGGACCTTTTCTCTCTTGGGTACCTTGTAATTTAATTTTTATTTCTGAGGTAATTTTGACTTTTTCTTTTTTTTCTTGAATTTGACCATTTTTTCATTTTTTTATTTTTGATTTTTAGGGCCTCATATTCTTAGTTTTTATATGTAAAAATAAAATCTAATAGACTCTAATTTTTTTAGTCTTCAAATCCTTGTTTGATAATATTTAATTCAGCTTGAAATGTTACTTTAGAGTTTTTTTTTTTATGCTTCCTGGTTGATTTGTTGGTGGGGGCAGGGGGCGAATTTTCTTTAGCCAAAATGTTTTGATTCATATTTTTTCTTTTCTTCTTATAGTGGCTGCATGACATTACTCTGATGGTTTTTCCTCCCACTCCTAGGCATTTTTGAGGAGAGAGTTTCTATTTCAAGAGTGCCCTCTTCTGTCAGTACAGTGAAATGCAGTTTGTTGAATGAAAAGTGCTAGGAGTGGGTAGGAGAGGTTAATATATTTTGTTTCTTGCTCTTGCTCTTTTTTTTTTCCCTGCAAGATTCTTAGTTCCCCCTCCTACTTTTTTTTTTTTTTTACTGTCACATTTCTAAGAGGCAACACCTCCTCTTTATTTTCCCTTCTTCTTCTAGAAGCCATAATTCTTATCTTGACACTTCTGACTGTACTCACTTTCAAGTACCTTCACTGCAGCCAGTATTGTGAATTACTAAGTTTCAGACTTATGTTCATTATTTTGTACTTAGTGGGGTTTTTTCCAAGCTTTATTGAGGTATAATGGATTTCAGTGTTGGGCTTTTCCTTTCTGAGATGATTCTGTCTATGCTTTATCTGTGTCCTCTACTCCCCTCCTTTTTCCCAAGGAGTTTTTAAAGACTCCTCTTTTTACCTCTCTTTACCCACAACCTTTCAGCTGTGATTAGTGCTTTTTTTGGAATTCGATGCTTATTTTTCTACTCAGCTGTAATTTGAAGTTCATAGTATTATCTGACTCCTCATAATGCTGAAGGCATGGGTCATGTGTAGATTTGTTGTTGCTGCTGTTGTTTTGCCTTGTCAGTGCTGGCTTTTTGTTTGTGTGTTTCTTGTTTTATGGTTTTGTTTTTACATGTGAAGAGCATTTTGGATTTAGGAGGCCACCATTACCTTCCAGACTTATAGTTGAATAAACAGTGAAAATATTGATTTTAAAGAAATTTTTGACATTTTGACAAATGCTTTTAAGATTACTTGGATTGACATATTTGATGATGATAAGACCACTAACTGTGTTAACCATGTTTTAATTTGTTATTTTCAGTGGGAGAAATGCCCCATGATAGAAGTTTTTGGAAATCTTTTCCTATAGCATAGGAGAGAGGGGGACCCTATAGAAAGACATAAAGCTCTTGCTTTTAATAAAAACATTTATACCATGGAAACCATTTCAATTTTAATGCTGGCATTTTTCTTTTACTATTTCTTATGGTTCAAGGACTCCTGCTCCCATCTTCTTTGCCTGTCATTGGCATTGTTATCGTCATTGTTAAGTATCCAGTAATTTTTTTAAGCATCAAAAGCAATACTCTAACCTTTAAATTTTTCTCCTGATGGAGACGAGTTCAGTCTAAGATTAAGTTTTTACAGGTAAGAAGAGCCTTGGTTCTGACAAGCGGCTGCTAAAAAGGGAATTGCAAAAATTAGGAGAGCATCTTTCTTTGCTTTTTTAAATTTAATTTTTATTTTATGTTGGAGTATAGTTGATTTACAATGTTGTGTTAGGTTCAGGTGTACAGCAAAGTGATTCAGTTACATGTATACCTATATCCATTTTTTTAAAATTCTTTTCCCAAATAGGTTATTACAGAATATTAAGTAGAGTTTCCTGTGCTATGCAGTAGGTCCTTGTTTATTATCTTTTTAAAATATGTAGTATTATGTATATGTTAATCCCAACTTGAAATTTATCCCTTCTCCTACTTTCCCCTTGGGTAACTAAAAGTTTATTTTCAAAGTGTATCAATCAGTTTTTTTGTGTGTTTGTTTTTTTGTTAAGTTCACTTGTATCATTCTTTTTTCCTGGATTCCACATATAAGTGATATCATATTTGTCTTTCCTTGTGTGACCTCACTTAGTATGATTATCTCTAGGTTCATCCATGTTGGTACAAATGGCATTATTTCATTCTTTTTTATGGCTGAGTAATATTCCATTATATAATGAATAAATATAAATAACATCTTCTTTATCCTTTCCTCTGTCAGTGGACATTTAGGTTCCTTCCATGTTTTGGCTATTGCAAATAGTGCTGCAGTGAACATTGGGATGCATGTGTCTTTTCAAATTATAAATTGCAGCAATAGTTTTTTGGATCTACCTCCTAGGGTAATGAAAATAAAAACAAAAAGAAACAAACGGGACCTAATTAAACTTAAAAGCTTTTGCACAGCAAAATAAACCATTGATAAAACAAAAAGACAACCTACAGAATGGGAGAAAATATTTGCAAATGAAGCAACCGACAAGGTGTTAATCTCTAAAATATACAAACAGCTCATGTATGTAGCTCTCTCCAAAAAAAAAAAAAAAAATCAAAAGACAGGCAGAAGATCTAAATAGACATTTCTCCAAAGAAGACATGCAGGTGTCCAACGGGCCCATGAAAAGATGCTCATCAGTGCTAATTATTAGAGAAATGCAAATGAAAACTATGACGGGTAACCTCACACCAGTCAGAATGGCCATCATCAAAAAGTCTGCAAATAACAAATGCTAGAGAGGATATGGAGAAAAGGGAACCCTCCTGCACTGTTGGTGGGAATGTAAATTGGTACAACCACAATGGAGAACTGTATGAGGTTTCCTCAAAAAATAGAACTACCATATGACCCAACAATCCCAGTCCTGGGCATCTATCCAGAGATTGTCTTTTTCATGAGGCAACCACACATCTTTCGCTTCCTGGAGCTGCTCTTTTGGTGTCTCCATTAGTGGTGTCCTAGAGCTTTCCTTGCTCAGTTTCCAATAGGTGGGGTTTTTTTTCTCCTAAAATAATCTTTGTAAAACCTAAGAGCAGTTCAAGGAAAGTATTTCTTGAACGAGACACAAAACTTCTAACCATACGAGAAAATAAGTTGATAAATTAGACGATATTAAATGTACAAACTTCTCTGCATCAACAGACACCATTAGGAAAGTGAAAAGGCTTTCTATAGAATGGAAGAAGCCTTTGGCAAAACATACATCTAACAAGGGACTTGTATCCAGAATATATAAATAACTTCTACAAATTGATCAGAAGAAGAGGACAGCTCACTAGGAAAATGCACAGAAGACCTGAAAAGATACCTCATAAAAAAGGATAGCCAACTGGCCCCAAAATATGAGTGTTCAGCTTCATCAGTTATCAGGGAAACACATACTAAAACCACAGTGAGATAGATTACATTGACCAGAACGACCGAGGTGGAACAAACAAACAAATCCAGAAAATAACCAGGTGTTGGCAAGGATACTGAATACCAGCAATCATAAACACTTGGGGTACCTGTGGTCCGTGTCTACCAGGGTTAAACATGTGCCTTTCTATGACCCAGCCTCTCCATTCCAGGTAGGTACCCAACAGAAAGGCATGCACACGGACAGCAAAAGGCTTGTTTTCAAATGTCCATGACAACACCATTTGCAACCACTCCAAACTGGAACCCATCCACATTCCTATCAAGCCTGGAATGGATAGGAGTTCCCTGATTGGCCAGTGAGGTAAAGGTCTGGCATTGTCACTGCTGTGACTCAGGTTGCCGCTGTGGTGTGGTTCTGGTCTCAGAACTTGCGCATGCCACAGGTGTGACCAGAAAAAAGAAAAGAAAAGGAAAAGAGTAGAATGGATAAATGAATTACCATAGAAATTCACGCAGCGGACTGCTATATATTGCAATGAAAAGGAACAAGCCAGTACTATATGCAACAATACGGGATGAAGCTTGCACACATGATGTTGCATTTCAATAAAAAGTTAAAACAGGAACAACCCCCCCCCCCAAAGTAGACCAAATAGTCTAAAAAATGGATGCTTAGAGGAAAGGTATTCCTGTGGTTCTATATTAATAATGAGATCCTCCACATTCAGGAAAGGTCAGCAAAGACACCCAGTGCTAGTTGGGCCCCCAGCCTGCTGAAGGGGCCAGTATGGCCACTGGCCAGCCTCTGAGCCATGGTTGTAGGACAAATGGTAGGGGAAGAGCCTTGACGGGGTCACAAATGAAAAACAAAGTCTTCTCGCTCACAGGAGTTACAGCTTTGAGAATTCCTTTGTGTTTAATCAGTTTTTAGCTACTCAGACCATATAGAAATATAGTTTCTTTGTAAATTTAAAACATTGCAGGCAATATCTTGGATTTGCTTTAAAACAGTCTGGGGTGGGGGAGTAGTTGGGGGGGGCCACAGTTGAAACAAGATGGGTCATGAGCTGATGGTTGTTGAGGCTACACAGTGGCTACCTGGAACCTTGTTACGGTGTTCCATTTTTGCATATGATGAAAAGGCTTACTGTAAAAAGCAAATAAGTGACAAGTGTCATTCACAATCTCTAGGAAGGCTAAAGTCACGAAAGATCTCTAAGCTTTGGCTGCTGGGGTTTGCCTCTCTCTTCCCCCACGCCCCATGCTAGTTAATCAGTGTCACCCACTTGGGTTTTGTCCTAGGAGGAAGCAGATGGCACCATCCAAATAGGATAATGTGAGGTGGTTTCAGTAGAGGAACAGTATGTCACGTTGCGTGAGCGAAGCCATAAAGCATCATGTCGCACCCCAGGGTTTGCTATAGCAGGAGGCCTTTGTCACTTTGAGGTGCAAAGAACGGAGCCTGGGAGAAGAGAGAGGGGCACCTCGAAAGGAGCTGGGACCTTTAGTTGAGAGCTGTGGTCGGTTTCTGGAGACCCCAGAGATGGGAACCAGAGAACAAAGACACCAGTCTCATTCCCTGCCGTTCCCATGACCTCCTGCTGGTGTACACCACTGGCTGGAAGGCGAGGCCACCCACGGATGCCATGCATTCAGGTCAGCCTCCCAGGGCACTGGCTGGGCTGGAGAAAGGTGGAGAGTGGACCTGCAGGGGCCTGGAACGTACCTTAGAGAGTGCGGGTCTTGCCAGATGTCTTTTTGTGCATTTGCACCTATGTTTATGAATCCAGTGGTTTTGTTTTCATTGCTTTCTTAACATCCATGGGCTCGTGTTGCATGTCTCATGCAGCAACTTGTGGCTTTCATTCATTGGTGTCCTGGTGTTCTTTCCATGCCAATACTTCGAGATCAACCTCATTCTTCCTTCCTTCCTTCCTTCCTTCTGCTTTCTAGGGCCATACCCACCCACGGTGTATAGAAGTTCCTAGGCTAGGGGTCGAATTGGAGCTGCAGTGGCTGGCCACAGCCATAGCAATGTGGGATCCGAGCTGCGTCTGTGACCTACACCACAGCTCAAGGCAAAGCTGGATCCTTCACCCACTGCGTGATGCCAGGGATTGGCCCCGAGTTTTCACGAATACTCGTTGGTTTCGTTTGTTGCTGTGCCACGACAGGATGGCTGTGCTCCCAACCTCAGTCTTCCTTGGTGGCTGATGGTATTCCACAGTATGGCCGTAGCATGGTTTTTCTTGCTCTTCCCTCTTGACACAAACCTAGGGTACTTCCTTCTTGAGAACTTGTCCAACCCTGGAAACTCTATTGCCATCTTGGGAACACGTGGGAAGTAACCAAATATAATAAGTGTGAAGTCTCATGACTGGCTGAAGGTTTTTGTGGTGTGGTGTGGTGTGTGTGTGTGTGTGTGTGTGTGTGTGTTGTAGTATATACTTTAACTGTCCAAACAGTCCTGATTTTTGGCAGCTGGACCTGCTGGGGCAAAAGTCACGTAAGGAAAGTCGTAAGGACTGGATCAGGCTTTGGAAGATGGGTTTGAGTTCCAGGTTTGCCTCTGCCTGGCTGTGTGACCTTGGGCAAGTCGCTTGCCCTCTCTGAGCCTCAGGTTTCCCTCTGTAAACTGTAGCTAATTCTTACACCTGCTCCACGATCCCTTATCATAGTTGTTCAGAGGCTCAAGTTCTTTCCCACAGGTGGGAAAGAACTTGAGCCGGAAGCCGGCGACTGTTCCTTGTTGGGGGCAGTTCCTCTCCTCCAAGCTCCTCCCTCCAGTCGGGATGATGGAGGTGTTGCTAAAATAGGGTGCTGTTTCCCTGCACCCACCCCTCCTTTGTCCTCACCCACGGACTTGGCTTCCTTGAGTGACGGGCCTCACCCCAGACCAAGGGCTGCCTGACGTTTTGTGTCTTGGTTGGTCTTTCCCATGGTGCTCATTTACTGTGGGATTTTGATTCCTTTTTCCTGGAAGACCGAGGGTCTCTTGGGAGTGGCATTTTCTCTCCGTGGTTGGAGGACCAGGAGCGGGTCCTTCCCTTGTCTCTGACTCCAGATCGGAGAGGCAGCGTGTGCCAGGGTCCCCACCCCACAAGGGCAGGACGACAAGAATGGGTCTGTGTCCCTGACTTCTACCAAAGCCTCAGAAGTCCTCACCTTCTCCAAAAAGCTTCTCTCCCGATAAACCGCCGCTGATGTCCCTTGGGTGTCCCCTGTCTGCCAGGCGCCGGGCTCAGCGCTGTCCGCACAGTGATCCCTGTTGTCACGACTCCTACCTCCGGGTTACAGATGAGGAAACAGGCTCAGAGAATTGAAGTCACTTGTCGCAGGTCCTGCGGTGAGGAACAGGCAGGCTAGAAGCCACACCCCAGTCCCGTCTCTCTGACAGCAAAGGCCACGTCCTGGCCTCTGGGCCTTATCCCCTTCCGGCTCACCCTGCCAGCCCCGAGGCCCCCCTGACCGGGTTTCTTCGGGTTTCGGTGTGATTTGGCCCACGGTATGTGCTGTCTCGGTGTGCCTTGCGTCCTGAAAAATAGTCTATGTGTTTGCTGCTCTCTTCTTCCTTCCTGGGGTGACGGGGACAAGAGTTACATATCCAGTTGGAGCTCAGCAAAGGCCACTGTCTTGTGAAAGTCCCCCGGGGGGTGCTGTTGGCAGGCCTGGTCCGCCCGAGCCCAAAGGCAGCATTGGCCCTTTATGGAAGTTACCAGGAAGATGAATAAGGCTTGAAAGGCGAGCCCCTGGCAGGGCTGCCTCAGACCTCACAGAATGGCTCGCCCTGGCCTTTGAAGCGCTGAGAGCTATTTACATGCAGCTAATGGACCTCGCGGGCTGTGAGCAGTCAGAGCCACTGTGTAAATACTGCAGCCCAGGGCCCCGGAGTGCGTGAGGACAGGAAGGCGAAGAGACCCCTCCCCGGGCCGGGATGTGTGGGCATGAGGCCCTGCCAGGGAGCCGTGGCCCCGGTTTGGTGGGAAGCAGCGGGCCTGTGCGAGGTAGCAGAGTGGGCTTTGGTTGGCAGTGCGGTAGGCAGACGTCTCACCCGGCACGAGGTTCTCGCCATAAATAAATGGTGACCAGCTGTTAGTCTTCCAATCGGCGTGAACATCCATCAGGACTTGTTTCAAATAGGAGTCCCGGGAGGAGAAGCTCAGACGCCCATGAAAGGCAAACGTTAGGATGCTAGTCAGTCCGATCTGGCACACACCTGCCTCGAGAAACTCATGCCCTGCCAGCCCTGGCTGGGATCTGTCCTGAGAGCTGGGCGCAGGGCTTGTGTGCTCACCAGGTGCCCCCCACCCCATCCAGCTGAGGTTTTTCCATCAGGGGTCACGTGACGAGACTAGGCTCCTGTCGGGGACCTATGTGGTGGAGCCAACGCAGTGCTGATGGCTGCTTCTCTCTCCTGGGTCTCCTTCTCCACCTCCTGCCACTGGCCTTGACTCACCACAGACCTTGAGAACACACAGCTGGGACGGGAAAGGTCTCCTCCCGTTGGGCGCAGCCCCCAGCCTGCACGTGGTGGTCGCGGCCCTGTGGCTCTGTGAGGGACCGTGGTTTAGGGGTAGCTGGGAACAGTGCGGAATGTCACCATCCGTCTACGGCAAGCTCCCCAGGGCCACTTTCTGTTTGCCTGCAGCAGGTTCGACATCCATGCCAGCCAGGCTCTGTGGAGGTGGCAGGGGACCTGGCCTGCCTACCCCACGCCCAGTACTTCGTCCAAGGACGCCTTCTCTCCTCATTCATTTTAGATCGTTGGCACTGCTTCTTTGTCTTTCTGGGAACTCAGCCATTCACCACCCATCCCAAAAAGAGAGATTTTGTATCTACAGAGTGCCTGGCACTGGGAATACAGGCATGGGCAGGACGGAGGTGGCCCTGACTTACTGGAACCACCGTTTCATTGGAAAGGGAGCACAGGTGAACAGAACACAGGTAAAGAGACAAAAGGAAGAGTTCCCACTGTGGCGCAACAGAAACGCATCCAGCTAGTGTCCATGGGGAGGCAGGTTCCATCCCTGGCCTCACTCCGTGGGTTATGAATCCAGCATTGCTACAAGCTGCAGCACAGGTCACAGATGCAGCTCATATCCCGTGTGGCTGTGGCTGTGGTGTTAGGCTGGTGGCTACAGCTCCGATTTGACCCCTAGCCCAGGAACTTCCATATGCCTCGGGTGTGGCCCTAAAAAGAAAAAAAAGGAAAGAGAGACAAAAAGATAACCACACGTTGCAAAGAGTGCTTTTAAAGACACAGAGGGGAGGCAGAGCGGACAGGAGAGACCTAGTCTAGATAGAGTGGTTTTTCCGAGGAGGTGACCCTTAAGCTGAGGCCTCAAGGCTGAGAAGGAGCATTTCTGAAGAGAGCTTAGCATGTGCGAAGGCCCTGAGGTCAGGGGGAGCTGGGTTTCCCTTGTACGGTTAAAAGACCCCAGGGTGTCTGGAGTGTGGAGAGTGAAGCACAGCTCAGAGTGACATCTCAGGCCCCATGACAGTCCCAAGGACAGAAGCGCTTAGCGGGCTGTGCTGAGGAAGGCAGGGAAGTTTGTGTGTTGTGGGGAGGGGATGCGGGATCCTGCTGTAGGTGCATTTGGCACATGTGTTACATTTATCAGGAGCCTGGTGCTTGCCAGGAATTGTGCCGAGAGCACTGGGATGGCTGCAAATGAAATTTAGTCTGTGACCATCTCCTAGAAGCAAAGAGGACCCACGGGGTCTTTTATCTGGGGTGAGATGGGAACCAGGGCAGCTTCGGGGAGTTCTCTGCAAAACAGTTTCCCAGAAACCAGCCCTCCACTGTCTGGGGCTCGGGCTGGTTTGGGGCTCTTGCTGCTCCTGTGGCCACTGCCCCACCCTCAGCCCCCACCATAGGTGCATGGGGCACCCGGACTTGGTGGAGCTTGAACCCAGGGGGCTGCCTCCTCGGGAGGAGGAGGTCTGTAGTCCCAGTTGTGTGTGGGAGAGAGGAACTGGCACCTGATGTCCACCCTCTCTGCAGCCGGAGAAACGGAGTCCTGGGGAGAAAGCCGCAAAGGTGCCTGACTAGCTGAGAATTACACTGTGCATCTCATGTTTGAAAAGTGCCTAAAGAAATAGATAGATGCCTTGATTTGCGCAGCTCAAGGATCCACCTCGTGCCGTGAAGATGGCCCGGTGTTCCTGAGCGCATCCAGCAGCTGCATCCTGGAGAGCCCTGGGCTTGTGTATCCCGTGTCCTTTATTCCTGAGGGTACGTGGAGTCACCTCTGTCCAGAGGCGCTGCATCCTCATCCTTCAGGAGCCATCCTTTCTAGTCTTAGTCTCTTTGCTGCCCTTGCAGGAAGAAGGAAAAACGTCACGTGAAATGTCTGCAGCTGCTGCCCACGTGAGCCTCTGCTCACCCCCACGGGCAGCACCACCAGTCCTCCTTTGCTTTAGAGTGTGGGCTTTAAAGGGGAGACACTAATGGGAAGGTTGCGCCCTCCTGAATCATGTTGCCAGGGTCCTAGCTGTTTGACTTTGGAGAAGTGACTTAACTTCCCTGAGCCGTGGGTCCAGGAGTGGAGAGGGACGAGCTTCAGATGGTGGTGGCTGCGGGGGTGGCTACAGCCTGCTTGCCAAGAGGCTTGTCCTTAAGTGCCTTCCGCGCATAGCTCAGTGATTCTCTGCCTTGAGTACGGCACTGTCGCCAGAGGGTTGGCGTGGGCAGGTGTCTGGGCACCTCTCCCCGCCCCGGAGGATTCCAGCCAGCAGGGCAAAGGTGGGCCTGAGAACCTGCAGGACTGCCCAGTCCCCAGGGACCACATTTGAGAATTACTGCGTGAGCTCCTTGAATTCAGTCGTCATGACAACCTCCTGAACTTGGTATTATCACACCTGGGACTTTGCTGATGAGGAAATTCAGGATTAGGGGATGAAGTAACTTGCCCAGGGTTGCACAGCCACGAGGGGGGTGAAGCTGGGATTCCCATCCAGGTCCGGGCTAAGCAGAGCCCTTGCCTTTTAGCCTCTGCGGGGAGGGAGGGAGCGGGGTGCTTGCCTGGCAGGGCTGCGGCTCCGTCAACGCTGGCTGCAGTCCCTGTACCTCTTCAGGCCCAAACGGGCCTTTATCCAAGATGATAGGTGACACCAAATGGTTTTCATTATTGTTTTGCGATACAGCAGAACCCAATTATACTCTGAAAACTTGGAGGAGAAAATCCAGACTTGAAAGGATGAGTAGAGGGAGAGGTGCTGATTCATCAGACAGTCACGGGCCTCCAGGGACGGGGGGACTCACTGGGTGTCTTGCACCATCCCCAGCAAGGGGTTCCTAGCCACCGGGGAGGGCTTCTGGGGGGGGTGAGGTCACTCCCTCCCCCGATCCTTGGACAGGGAGAAGGGCTTTGCTTTTCAGTGGCAGGAGGTCGGCCTGATGGAGTCAGCCCGGGCCAGGGGAGCGAAGTCATGCTTCTGCCTTTCTGCACCTCGGGTAGAGGATCTGGTCCCCAGACGACACATTGTCTGCACCGTGAGCCCCTCCAGCCTGTGTGGACACCATGGGCGCAATCGTGGAAGACTGAGTCCAGGGCATCCGTAGGAGCCTTAGAGCTGAACCTTACCTGAGGGGAAGGGTCCTGGCAGGAGCAAAGGTGCAGAGGGTGGGAATGCAAACGGCATCCTTGAGGCACAGCCTTTGGCTCTTCGAGCAAATCCAGTCCTCACTCCCCAGCGATGTTTCCCCTATGGCCAGGCACCGTCCACTCTGGTCAGACCGTGGGCAGCCTGGAATACCCAGGTGAGGCATTTGGGTTGTTGCCTGTTGAGACAAGGGAGCCAGGGGCTATAGGTGTTCTAGAAGGAGGAAGACCCCACGGCCCGTCTCAGCCTGAGCTCCAGCTGCCGTGAGTGAGGGTGTATTGCCTTTCTCTGAATTCTCAGCCCAAACACTTCTGCAGACTTTGCATGTGAATTCTCAGGAAGCTGAATTAACATGGAGACGTAAGCAGGCAGCCCCTTCTATGCCCCCCCTTTTTTTTTGCTGGCACGAAGGAGTGAATTTGGGGAGCGCCATTGTCCATGTTCCAGCCCCCCCGCCCCCAGCCTGGAGCAGGCCCTGCTTCAGCTGGTACCTTCATCTCAGTGAGCTCAACCCTAAACTCTCTGGGTCTTAGCTGGATTAAGGGCCTAGATTGTTGCTGAGGAGGAAGGAGGTACCTCTGTAATTGCTGTTTAAATCTACCTAACAATAGCCACATGTGGAGCCAGATTTGAGGGTTATTAAACATGAGCACCATTCTTCCCCCAAATATGCCTTTGTTTGCATAGCTGGGCAGCATGGGGAGAGGGGGGAGAGAAAAAGCTGCAGAGTCCAAAGGGGGCTTCAGGGGCCCCATTTCTGAAAGAGAGTGGCCCTTGGTTCGGCCGAGAAGCCTGCTCAGCCCGGCTGGGCAAGCCTGTTTCTGGGGCATCGGAACCCGTCGCCCACAGAGCTGCTCTGACTGCATGCTCTGAAGTCCCAGCAGAGGCAGCCGCTTTGGCAAATCTTGGGGGGGGGGGGCTTTACCCTGGGCCCTGCTCCTGTCTTGGAGGGCCTTGCCCCCCCGCCCCGCAGCAACTGCCTGCCATGCCTAGGTGGTACAGAGGGTGATGTGGAGGGAGACCTGCCAGCTGGCCCGCCTGCAGTCACTTGGGGACAGCTTTTCCGTGTGTCCCTTGCCCGCAGTGTGGCGTGGTGGGCAGGGACAGTGTGTTTCAAAGGTGTCCCCTGCCTTTGGCTGTCAGCTTGTTCCGCCTTGGGGCGGAGGGAAGCTGGGTGGCTCAGTTTCCCTGCTCTGTATCATCAGGCCAGTGGACAGGCTTTGAGTCACATGGCCTCATTCTGATCAGCCAGTGTTTTGGGGACACATGCTGTACATGTGTGTGTATTTTTGCACCAGGGCATTGGGTCAGGGAAAGGCCAAGAGTGAGCGTGGAGCTGCCTCTCAGGGAGGTGCAGTCCACAGAAGGGTGCAGCTAAGTTCCTGTGTGACCCTTTGGGTTGGGTCCTGAACTACTGCCTGAGGCTCTGGGGGCTCCCAAAGCAAACGTCCAGCAGGCTTGGTGGCTCTTGGGCTCTGGAGGCAGGACAGCTGGGGGTGGCCAAGCCAGAGGCTGGTGACTCTTGGTGCTCCAGGAGTGCCACTGCTCTGGGTGAGCCCCCGGTGCCAGGGCACACCCACTCCCTGTTGGAGAATTCCTCTCCTGTCACTCATCAGGTGGTGGCTTGTCAACCAGGGAGAACAGAATTAAACAGATCCTTTTGATTTTGGCTTTAAATTTTAGATTTAAGCAACTTTGTCAGTTACATTATTAGGGTTGAATTACTTAAAGCATCATGAAGACGAAGGACAAATAGGAAAATGCATTCGTAGTATATGACAAATGAAAGACATAGAAATTCTTAGACATCGGTAGACATTTCTTGTTTATGAGGATGGGGAAGCAGGAACCCTCGTATAATGCTGGCCATTGTGCATGTGGCCAGAGTGTGCTGAAGGGCCCTTTAGCAAAACATAGCAAATATGAGAGTTCCCTTGTGTGCAGCTGGTTAAGAATCTGTCGTTGTCACTGCAGGGGCTTGGGTTGCCGCTTGGCGTGGTTCAATCCCTGGCCCAGGAATCTCCATGTGCTTCAGGAAAATCACCCCAAAAGTGTCAAATATCTTTAAAACACACATGAAGTTTTATCTTTTGTCTCTTTTTACAAGGTTATGTTTCTTACAGATTTTTCTCTCATTTTTTTTCTTCTTATGAATGGTGAATTTTCCTCCTGTGGGTACAGTTGTATATTTGTTATACCTTTTATTTCATTTTATTTTTATTTTTTTGCAAGAAACAGATTTATTAGGATGGGATGCTTATATGACATGCAAGCGGACCGGCAAGGAAGCCCTCTATACCTTTTATTTTATGTATAATTTATAGCACGTTTTGTATTAAAATGCTGTCACGGGTCATTTATACTCCGTCCATAGCCCATGTTAGTGAATGTTTCTGAGAGCACTTTAATACCAGACTCTTCTCAAATAAGAGTGAGGATGGGGCTGCGGAGAAGAAAACGTACAGGCTTTGGTGTTTGTCGAGGGTTCCAACCCCAGCAGTGCACCTTCCTCCTGGTGTGGTTTCGGGGGGTCACCTCCCCTCTTGGAACCTCGGCGTCTGCATCTTTCACCTGGGCTACTGCTCCCCCAGGGGTGCTGTGAGGATCAAATGAAGGAATGAGACTAAACCACAGGGCACCAAATCTGATGGGGAGGCTACTTGGTGGACGGAGCGAAGGTGGCTACATGGACCGGGTTCCTGTGATTAGGGCTTCATCACTTGGGCCAGGGAGCTGTGGCGGGATCATCAGGTCTAGCCCCCTGCTTCTTGGCAGGACTGCATGCCAGGCTTCCCCAGGAGCCTACCCTCCACCCCGATTGCAGAGACCTTGGGGGAGGGAGAGCCCAGACTCTTGCTTACTAATGCATTCCAGCGTCACACCCTCGGAGCCGGGAAGTCCTCCTGATTGTCTGCACTTAATCCCCAAAGGCCAGATTGGAAGCTTTTTTTTTTTTTTTTTTTTTTCTTCTCCCCTTGCTGTTTCCTTCGGGAAAAAAAGACTGATATTTTGTTCAGGCAAGAAGGTGTGTGACTTCCGCAGCAAGCAGTTCTGTCTTGCCAACTCCCTATGAAATCACCTCGTAAGGGAATTCTGCGGGAGGAAATGAGAGGGGCTGTGAAGAGCGAGGTGTGAGATCCTGGGACTTGTCCCTGAACAGCCCTTGGACAGGAGCCACGTTGCTGTCTTTGCCCATGTCCGCCCCTGGGACTCGTAGACCTCACTCCATGCCCCGCATCGCCGCACGGCTGTCTCAAAGGGGTATGAGACGCATCCTGAGCCCTCCACCCCAGCCTGCCACCTCCTCCAGGGTCTCCCATCTCTGGGAATCGTCTGTCTGTCCACTCACACAGCTGGATGCCTAGGAGGCACCCCTGTCACACCCTCTTTCTAGCCCCCCGGGGGGGGGGGATTCAGACCCACATCTTGTTGGGGTTATATACTCTTCCTTTCAAATCCCTCCACTTCCATCCATCCTCGCTGCGGCCACCTGAGTCCCTTTGCCTTTGCCTCCCTGCTGAACACCTGTGGCAGCATCCTAGCTGCCCCCGCCCTCTTAGCTGGCCCTCCTGAGTCCTCCTTCCACTCAGCACTCAGAGCCATCTCTGCAAAACCAGACTGACCTTTGCACGCACCTGCTGGAGCCCTCCAATGGTGTCCCACTGTTCTTTGCGTAAAAACCAGACTCCTTTGGGTGCCCTGCAATCCCGGGTCTGTTGTCATACTGCCCCTTGGTCTCGTCTCCCCAGCCACGGTGGCCACCTCACCCAGCTTCTCAAACACACCATCTTCCCCCCTACCCCAGGGCCCTGACATATGCTCCTGCCTCTTCCTGGACCACTTTCTGCTTTAGCCATGTTTGCCTGGTCAACTCTCACTTATCCTTTAGATGTCAACCTCACAGTTACTTCTGGCAAAGCCTTCCCTGACCCTCAAGCCAGCTCCAGAGCTTTTATTAAGAGCTCTCTAGACCAGAGTTCCCTTTCTTTGGGGTCCCTCACTGCGTTGACATTTAAGCATTCGAGGACATGGCTCTTTGGGGTCTGTCTTGACTCCCACCACATTATAAGCTCTAGGAGAGCAGGATACTTGGTGGTTTCCTTCCCTGTCTCGCTCAGGACCTGGCATCATGCCTGGCACTCAGTAGCGACTCCATCCACCCCTGGGGGCTGAGTTTTGATCACAGAGGTTCCACAAGGACCAGAGCCTTCCCAGCCTGCCATTTGGAGATTGTCTCAGAGCCCAGGCCTCCTTCCTTGGCATCCTTTCTGTGGTCGTGCTCCCTTTACCGCCCAGCTCATCTGGGGGCAGGTTTGGTGTTTAGACCAATCAGGAGCCGTTCATCTGGTGCTTTATGCAGGGCTGTTGTCGGGTCCTGACCCATGAGGGGCTTTGTGCTTCTGAATGGCAGGTGTAGTCAGAGTCTTTGTGGATGGGATTAGACCCAAATGCTTGGAGAAGGGCTCTTGCTCTTGATAAGAACCCTGGGGGTCAAAAAACCCAATCCTTTGGCAAAGTAAATAATAACCAGCTAATTGGTCCCTTTTGTGACTTCAGTTTGCTGTATGTACTGAGAGCTTTGTTAGCTACCTCCTAGAGACATGAATGGTATTAGCTGGCCGAAAAGGCTTTGGGGGAGTAGGGTCCGGGGGCTCTGATGGTAAGGGTGTCTTCTCAGGCAGCTGGCTCTCCCTCCAAGGCTCACTAGTGACATCAAGGGCTTTCAGTGGTGCCCACAAATCACCTGTCACTTTGTACAAACCCTTCAGGGAGTTGAAGGGTTAATGCTCTCTGGGCACGCCCCCCACCCCCAAGTCTCCCACCTCAGATGTGTATCGCCCTTTGGCGGCTCTACTGTCCCAGTATGGATGGGTAAAAACATCAGCTTGACAGGAAGGTGCCTAGTGGGCAGGTTGACCTGGGTTTTATCCTGGTTTGTCACTGGCTCTCTGTAAGAGGGAGTGTCACCTCGCCTGTTTGACCTCAGTGTCCCCATGCCTGCTACATCACTCACAGGGCTTACTGGTATGTGTGGCTCACTCGAAGGTAATGGGTTAGCGGTGCTTTGAAAAGTAACATTATTTCAAGTCCAGGGGACTCTGAGGATTGAAATAGACTGGTTGGCAAAGTCTAGTTTTCTAGTGGGAAGAATTTTTTTTTTTGGTCCTTTTAGGGCCGCACCCACTACACATGGAGGTTCCCAGGCTAGGGGTCACATCAGAGCTGTAGCTGCTGGCCTGCATCACAGTCGCAGCAACGCCAGATCCAACGTCTGTGACCTACACCACAGCTCACGCAATGCGAGAGCCTTTAACCCACTGAACCAGGCCAGGGATCAAACCTGTGTCCTCATGGATGCTAGTCAAGATTTGTTTCCACTGAGCCATGAAAGGAACTCCTTGTTAAGAATTTTTAATTCTTGATCTTCTCTTCTAACATGTAACCTTCTTACATGGGCTTAGCTTCTTCCCTGGGCCTCAGTTTCCCCATCTGTGAAATGGGGTGGGTTGATTCTGGGTTAGCAAATAGGAGAAGTAAATTCTCTCCCTCTCTGTCCTCCCACAGTCAAGGCAGACATCACTCAAGAGCACCGAGAACATGGTTCTTCTCAGCAGAGTGCTCTCAACAGCCAGCCAGTACTAATCTATCCAGGTTTGCCATGCTGGCGAAGCTGTTGCATGGAAAACAAATCCTCGAGGTGCATCTGAGAGAATCAAGGCCCAAGAAGGTGGACTTGCCCAAGACGTGGCAGGTAAGTGCATCTGTGAACCTACAGCCAGCTTTGGGGAGGTGTTGGGCGTGCCTTCTCATGTTTGGAACATACTGAACAAGCCCCATTCAGGGCCTAGATGGGCCTTTCGTGGACGTTTCGAAGGCATCACCTTTCTCTCCTGCACATCTCCCAGGAGGTCCTTGACTTTGTCCTCTCTCAGAGGTGGCCGCGTTTGTGTTCCTTTGTCTGCCTGCCTCTGTTTTGGGGGGAAACATGGCAGACTCCAACCAGGATTCTCCAGCCCCATGGAAGGAAGCAGACCCACGGCTGTGTTCTTCCCTGGGGCCTGGGACCGAGCACCCTCCTTGGAAAAGGATGGGGCCATGAGCCCCTACGAGGTGCCGTCCTCTGGAAGCAAAACCTGGTTTCCCATCTTGGACAGAGCTGTTCTGTCCAGAGATGCCCCAGGTGAAGAGGCTGTGCTGCATCATGGACCTTAGGTGGGGGGGCTCAGAAGCTCTCTTTCTCCTTCTCCTGTTGGTTCCCCCATGCAGGCTGGTGGCTGGGAATGGAAAGGACCTGCCAGGTGAGGCCTGAGCCGAGTTTAGGGCTAGGGGGCCAAGTGAGCAGTGAGGTTTGTTCCTGGGCTCCGGAGGGCAGCAGGCCCCGCTGAGACCCCAGCTCTGTGTCGTATGGCGGAGGGGGAGGTGGCTGGGCTTCGGGCAGAGGCCTGCTTGCTGGGGGACCACCTCCCCATGGAGAGCAGAGCAGCTGGAGGTCACTTGTGAGAGGCAGAGGTCCTCCCTGGTCTCCATCCCTCTCTCATCCCCTCCTCTAATTTTATTCTTGCCGTTTTTCTTATGACACGGATGCAGCGAAGGCATCATGTGACGGGGTCGGCCAGCCCCAAACATGCCGCCCAAGCCCAGACCCAGAGACCCTTCCCCCGCCGCGCAGGCCTGTCCCAAGGGCCCTGTGCCCCTGCTTGTGAATTCTGGGCATCTCAACACTGGCGCGCTCCTCCGACCTGCTTACGCTGTTTAACAAATGCATTGGGGGACCCGCTCGGAGATGAGGATCGGAGGAGAGAAGGCATCGTCTTTTCTCCCTAACTGTCCCCAGGACGCCTTGAGCGGGCCTGGCGGATTCTCTCTCATCTAATCCGTGTCAGAAAAGGCGCGATAAAGCAATGCAGGCTTTAGAAGCAAATCCCCTTCCTGCGCTCACGCCGCTTTGCGCGCTGCCCTCACCCTTTTCCCTCCCCTGCGGTGAAGCCGACGTTCCGTTTTGCAGCAAGGGTTTCAGTGGATCAGGATTTCATATTTCACTCTTCCATTTCTCATATTTAAATTTGCTTCCCTCACCGGTTTGACTTTCCACGGACCCTTGAAGAACGGGCCGTATTTTAAGGAGCGGTGGGGGCGGGGGGGGAGGGGAAGCGATCTCATTATAGGAAATGAGAAAAATGGGGCAGCGTTTTAAAACTTTGAGTGACTCCAGCACAGTCTTCCAAGTCGGTGTTGAAGTCACTGTTTGGTTACAAGTCTTTAGGTCTAAACGGGGTCGATGACATGTGTTGAATTTGAGATGTCTGGAATATATTCCGAAAATAATGGAATCCAAATGTATGACCAAATTAGAGAACAATTTTATCTGCGACAAAGACGTCTGTAAAATCAGAGCAAACATTTTGACCAAGCAAAACTTTAAAAGACCCACCAAATCTTTGGTCATCTTGCCTCGACTTTTCCCAGCGGGTCTCCGCGGTTGAGAAAACTCTGTGTGAACCAGACGTTATGATGTAATTTTTTTTTTATCCATTTTCTTGTCCTTTCTCTGGGCGTCAGCCCTGGGAGACCACGACGTCTGATGTCCTCGAGGGGAGTGAGGACCCTTTGCTTCATTAGCAAAGCTTTGGTGTAAAGGGCTCTTGTCACAAACACTTGGGGGCTGCTCGTCAGCTGTTAAGTCATAGGCTGAACAGCTTGGGCGGGGTCCCTGGGACAAACTGAAGTGGGCAGAGGACTTGCTGTTGGGACAGGGGCTACCCCACGCATCAGGAGAGACAGAGTAGTTTTTTTTTTTTTTTTTTTGGGCTCTTTAGGGCCATCCCTGCAGCATACAGAGGTTCCCAGGCTAGGGGTGGAATCAGAGCTGCAGCTGCCAGCCTACACCACAGCCACAGCAACCCCAGGGCCTTAACCCCCGGAGCGAGGCTGGGGATCAAACCCGCATCCTCATGGACACCCATCAGGTTCATTTCCGCTGTGCCACAGCGGGAACTCTGACAAGGTATATTTCTGATTCTCACACACCTGGTGTGTGACCAGGGCAAGTCCCTGACCCTCTCTGGGCCTGGCCTTTTCCATCTGTATGAAGAGCTCGGGGATTCTGGGAGGCCTGTCGGGCTGGCCTCTCTCCGGGAAGATTCTGCGGTGGGGAGGGTCCCCTTTGCTGTGATGTGCGCTGCACACTTCCTCCCATGCTCCCTAGAAGCCCGGCGTCTAGGATGACGTGGAGACACTGCCCATGGGGGTCTATTTATTGGCCCCGTCCATGCAAGTCCTCCAAGGGTGGTGTTTTGAGTCCCCTCCATGCATCCAGAGTGGGTCCGATGTCCAGCTCGCCTCCACCCGCCGTGAGATGTTCCTCTCAACACGAGAAGTGAATTAGGCTCAGAGATTTGCCTGATGCCTCAGAACAGTTGGTTCGGGGCGAGGCAATACTTCTGTCCTTCCTGGGTGTTTGCACCTTCCAAACATTTGCAGACGCTCAACTCCAGGCTGTGTCCCATCCCTTCAGTGTCAGCTCAAGTCTTGCTTCTCCGTCAAGTTCCCCCACGGCCATACCTGGACCATGGTCCTTTGACTGTTGTCTGCATATTTACTGCGATGTTGAAGCTGGTTTACCAGACCCTCCAGAGACGGAGGACAATTTCCCCACTGCTCGCCCTTGACCACTGACCCTAGGCATTCCTGGAAATGGGGGTTATCTGCCTGTGCTGCCCAGGCTTAAGTGCCTGGCATAAAGGATGGGCTTGCTGACGCCTCTGAGCTGGTCGTGCCTCTGCAGAAACAAGCAGGTGGAGGTGTTGGCCGCTGTGGACAGACGATGGGTGGGTGGATGATGCCGAGGCCTGCCCCAGACTCTCAGGTCTGTGCATCTCCTCTGTTGGCTGCTTGCTCGTGTCCTGTCTGCTCCATTCTCAGGACTTTGTTTTGTGGTTGGCACCCCCGCTAGGTGGGAGGCGTCATTAGCTATGCTCTGGGCAGAGGTGGAGGATGATATTTCAGGGACTCACATTCCAGAGGCTCCATTGTCAAGGGATATAGACTCTGGTACCTCAAAGACAGTGAACCGGGGGAGTTCCCTAGCGGTCTAGTGGTTGGGACTTGGTGCTTTCACCACTGCAGCCTGGGTTTGACCACTGGTTGGGAAACTAGGATCCCACATCAAGCTGCTGCACATTGCGGCCAAAAAAAAAGACAGGGCACTGAAGTCGGCAAGATGGGCAGCAGAGGGTCGGGGACAGAGTGGCACCTCCAGGAACAGGTCATTGGCACCGAGCTGTGACTCTGCAGGGATCTGGAGTGAGGGTTTCACTTAGGTCTGGGAGGTGATGGGTAGCGAGACTGGAGCACCGGGGCGGAGGCGCTGTGGCCCCTGCCTCTGATGCTCCATGTGACCTTGGGCCAGGCAGGATCCTTGCTGGGTCTCAGTTCAAAATCTATGAGATGGCAAGGCCGATGCCCACCTGAGAGGCTTATGGTGAAGCCCAGACTGTAAGATGGAATTGAGGACACCTGCAAAGATGGCGCTTTGTAGCAAAGAACAAAGATTTCCAAGTGCTCTTGGTACTAGGAGAGATATAAAAGGAATACTGATGATAAGGAGTCCATCCCTGTGTTTTTGTCTGTTTGTTTTTTGTTACTTTTTTTTTTTTTTTTTTTTTTAAAGAACACGGGATTAGGAGTCAGGCCACTGGATTTCCAGAATTCTTGCCCCTCCCTTCCTGTGAGTTCCTGCGCTGAGTTCTGCATATCTTTGGGTCTCAGTGTCCCCGTTTGCAAAGACGGACCAGTCCTCCTCACCCCGTTTCCTCCTGGGGCTGCTTAGAGGCGGGGGGTGGGGTGGGGTGGTCACAAGAGCACGTGCCTGTGCGGGCAGTACCGTGGGAATGGGCTGGACTGGTGTGGATGGCGTGGGCTACTGGGAAGGGCGTTCAGGCCAAGACATCTGGGTGTAACCCTGAGGACCATTGCATACCTCGTGGATTCTTCTACACCGTTTTCCTGGGGCCCAGGGGCAGCTTGTCGGGTCACGGGGCTGCAGAGCGCGGTCCCTAACTTTTTGTCTGGCAGTGAGGGGCTGAGCGGACGACGTGTTTGTCAGTGTGGCTGCACTTACTTTGCAGGTATTGAGGGGAGCCTCATGTTTTAACTGTGGTACAATAACTCAACAGCATCAGGGGTGCGTCTAGCTCCTTGGTAGATGGAAGGCTTAAAGGGGCAGAGTCACATTTTGCCAGATACTCATCAGAAGGGAACTCCAGGCTCCCTGCTGGGTTTTTATGATTTTTAAACTTTGTAAGAGCTTTTGTTTTAATAGAGGGGTTTTAAGTTCACGGCAAGATTGAGGAGAAGACACAGAGAGTTGCATCTACTCCCTGGCTGCCCCCCCAACCCCCGCCCATGCACAGCCTCCTCTGTAACAAGCATCCTCCACCAGAGGACACTGGTTACAATTGATTAACCTGTGTGGTCACATCATGACCACCCAGAGGCCATAGTTGATATCGGGGTCCATGCTTGTCATTGTACCTTGTATGGGATTAGACACATGGTTAATGATCTGTAGCTCCCATTATAGTACCAGACAGAGTTGTTCCACTGCCCTACAGCTCCTCTGTGTTCCACCTGTTTATCCTTCCCACCCCCATCCCCTGGCAACCACTGATTTTTTTTTTTTTAATGGCTTCAGAGAGGTGGAGAGATTTGCTCAGGTCCCCTGGCCATAAGTGGGAGCCAGGCTTTGAGCCCTGGCTGCCTCCCTGTGGAGCTGGTGCTCCAGAGCACAAGGCTGCCTGCTTGGCGTTTCACCCCCAGGCCAGGGCAGGTGTGGCCAGCGCAGCCCGGGCAGTGGGGGCGCTGGGAGGGGTGGCTGAGGCTGGGGGTGGGGGAAAGGCAGCCACAGTGACGGCCACTCCCCTTCACCCCACCCCTGAGCTCTGACACACCTGGGACACTGATCTTGACCATGTGGGAAAGGCCAAGGTCTTGGGGGCGGTTGGGTGGGTGATGAGATGATGCAGTCGCTCATGTCACAGAGACTGAGCAGCAGGGCTGAGCCAGGTGCTGGGCCAGATGCTGGGGGCATATGATTTTATGATTTTTAAACTGACTGATGGGATCCCACCTGACTGATGGGATCTCCGGCTCCTGGGGCTCCCACTCTGGTGAGAGACACAGATAGCACACAAAGGTAAACGAATAAGAAACCTGTCAGGTGTGACAGGTGCACTGTAAAGCATTAAAAATGGGTGATGTGATGGAAAACCCTTTTAAACTGGGGGGTCAGGGACAGCTTCCCCACAGAGGTGACGGTTCAGCTGAGATCTGTATGACCAGGAATGGGCTGTGAGAACTTCAGGGGAAAGCAAGACAAGCACATGAAACTGCAAGTGCAAAGGCCCTGGGGTTGAGCAAGACCAGTGTGTTGAAGATGCAGAATGGACAATGCAGCTGGATTTCGGAATCCGGAAGAACGTGGTAAGAGATGATCGGAGTGAGAGAGAGTTCAGACTACGTGGGGCTGGATCTTCACTATTTAGGAGTTTGGATGCGACTCCAAGTACAACGCGAGGCTGGGGTGGTGGTGGTGACATGACTGGAATGGAGTTTTAGAAAGCTCCCTTTGGGAGTTCCCATTGTGGCTCAGTGCTATTGAACTTGACTAGTATACATGAGGATGTAGGTTTGATTCCAGGCCTTAGTGGGTTAAGGATCTGGCGTTGCTGTGAGCTGTGGTGTAGGTCGCAGACATGGTTGGGATCCTGAGTTGCTGTGGCTGTGGTGTAGGCTGGCAGCTGTAGCTCTGATTTGACCCCTCGCCTGGGAACCTCCATATGCTGTGGGTGTAGCCCTAAAAAACCAAAAAAAAAAAAAAAAAAAAAAGAAAAAAGAAAAAAGAGAAGAAAAGAAAGCACCCTTCAATCACTGAATGGACAATAGTTTACAGGGAGCAAAGGTGAAGCTGGGAGGTCCCTTAGGCTGGTGCAGGAGTGCAGGTGCAGACTGGCGACAGCGTAGCTGGCAGGACACAGTGGGTGTGGAAGATGTGGGTGGGTGGTTGCAGGTGTGTGTTGGAGGAAGTGCAGAGGCATTTCAGATGGATTGGCATTCTGTGCACACTTGCTCGAGCTGAGGGCTAGCATCACTCTTTGCCTCAGCCCTCCAGCCATTTGCTAGATGGGGGAAGGGCAGCGGAGGGGCAGGTGCTGGGGAGTGGGATTCGGGAGTGCAGCTTGGGACTGGGTAAGTGTGAGAAGCCTGGTAGATGCACAGGACAACATCAAGTTTGCTCTCATGTGCATGTGGTGCCGAGAGGAGGGCTGGGGCTAGAGAGGGACATTTTGCATCATGGGCGTGGCCTTGAGGGCCACACGGCTGGATGAGGTGGTGGCCATAGAGAACAACAGTGGGCTCAGAGATGCGACCGAGGACCAGGCAGTCACAGATGTGGGAGACGCCAGTGAGGGTGACAGGGACTGTTCCACCAGTCGGGAACAGGCTGCTGAGGGTGGGCTTTGACCATCGGAGCCGTAGGTGACCTGGGGCGAGCCAGTCCCCTGGGGAGGCCAGAGGAGGCAGGGGGGCCGGCTCCCCCACGGCTCTCGTGGTGTTTTGCTAAATTGGGAAGCAGTGTAATGGAGTGTCACCTTGAGAGGGGTGTGGAGGTCAAGGCAGGGGATTTTGAAACATAGGAGATAATACAACAGATTTATGTGCTGATGCAAATGCTGCAGGAGGGAGCAGAAGTTTACTGATCCCTGGAGAAGGGGTGCGGGCTGGAGCCCTGTCTTTGGGAGGGTTCAGGAGGGGGGACCCGTTATCAAAGGCAGGAGCTGGACTTGAATGGGAGCAGGGATGTTTTCTTCATGCCTGCTCACTGGAGGGACTGCACAGAGGGTGGGTTTGATGGAAGGATCCCTGCGGTTCTGGGACCCCCAGATGTCTGTCCCCAGACCCGACCTCTCTCCCAATCCTTCTGCCCATCTGCCTCCCGATGTCTCCAGCCAAGTGCTTCTGAGTGTCCTATGCCTTTCCCAGCTGTGCACCCTGTTTCAATCCACTCCCACTTCAGCCCATTCTTCCCCAGCCTGCCTCATAGCCCCTTCCTCCAGGGAGTCTTCCAAGATGACCTCAGCTACTGGGGTCCTGACAATCCTGAACCTAGACACATCCTTGGTGACCAGGCCTCCAGGGCCAGTGGGAGGCATGCTGTCTTGTTGCATCTCTTGTGCCATTGTCCTGAAGTCCTCTGTGGCTAGGGAGCACGCTGTTGGTTGGTGGAGTGAGAGACAAGAGATGGAGGGCTGGGGTTCTGAGGTCTCACTGACCTGCGTTCAAGTCACAGGTCCTGACTGGTTCCATGACCTTTGGCGGCATTTTTTTTTGAGTCTCTCTGAGTCTTGGTTTCATCCTCTATAGAGTACAGTTAAGAACAGGACTTAGCTCACTGGCATTTGGTGAGGATTAAATGAGATAATGCAGGTGATACTGTGCCTGGCACGTTACCAGCACTCAATTAATATCATTATCATCGTCATCAAATGTTATTTTTTTCCTCTACCTTTTCTTCAGAGGGATCTTAGGGAAGTCACCTGAATTTTCCGTGCCTCAGTTTCCTTATCTGAAAGCTGGGGACCATACTAGCACCCTGCTTGGAGGGCGGCTGGGTTTAATGAGCTGTGGTGTGTGAAGAGTTGAATACAAGAGCTGGCACATAGTAGGTGTTTAAGAACAGGGGCTTGCTGCTGGTGATGAGTGATGCGGGTTGTCTGGGGGTCCCGCCCGCTCTGCCAGGCATTGGCAAAGGTGCCCTACTCCGCAGCCCCGCTCCTCCTGGGCTCAGCTCTACCCCTGCAGCTTCTTACACTTTCCCATGAACCCATTCATCTCTGGCTGTAAGGTTACAAGGCTTTGAAAATGAGTTGTAAAAATTTATCCTCTTCTGACCCTTTAAACTTCATTTTAAATCCTCCTCGGGGCTTAATGATGCTCAGGCTGTTTGGGGGCATCTTGGAGACGGGGGGGGGGCGGGGCACAGTGCCTCTTGAATTTACATAAAAACACAGGAACACACATGGACCCAAATATGTATCTGTGTAATTAAGAATAAACATCATAATCCCCTAAGCAGGCAGTGCTCGTGAGCATCAGGTTTAATAGGGGATTAGGAGGGGGAATTAAAGCTGCCCAAGGGGTACACGAAGCGGCTTCAAACACCTTTCAGCAAACAAATTAACGTGGCTTTCAGAAACCATTTTCCAAGGGCGGCAGAGGGTTTCCTCGGGCTTCCCTGCTTTCTTTTGAAATGTATTTTTAACACTTGTATAAACAGTTTGGGCTTGTGACATGGGCCTTCCTGTGTTCCCTTCATTAGTTGGTGTCTCCGCGAGAAGAATTGGGCTCATTATCTGGGCGTTTTGATCTTCCTGGCAGCGGCTGGTGCTGCTGCGCCCGGCCTGGGGGCCACCCCTTTCTCCTTCCTGCGGCCCGGGGGGTGTGGAACCCGTTGGTGTGTGCCCTGGCCTGTTTCCACATCTTTCCCCTCGAGCCCAGCACCCAGAGATGCCCTCACTTCCTAGAGATGGGACTTCTCTGGCAGAGGGCAGTGGCCCAGAGGTTCGAGTCTGGACCTACCTCAGGCTCATCTGAGAGGCTGGCAGAATCAGCCTTCAGCCCCCAGGCTCCTCTGGCCTCTTTGTTTATTTCCCATTGCCTCCTCCCCAGGTGGATCTGCAGTGGGATGTGTGGCCTCTGCAGATACTGAGTTCCCCATCGGTGGAGGTATTCAAGAGGTTTCCTAGCCTAGGTGCTGAGGGGACTCTGTGTCCGTCTCTGGAGCAGACCTGAATGGGCATTCATGTTCCTTGTAAACCTGGGATTCTGTGATTTATGCTTTATAAGTGGGGTCTGAGCCTGGCCATCCAGAACCTTTAGGGCGACAAGGACACTCGTGATGGCATATACAACACCTGGCTCCAAACAGTCACCATCAGTGATGCCCATTCTGCTGTCCTTGCTCAGCGCACAGGAGCTGGAGCTTTCTCTCCATCTGTTCTCTTCCAGAGGCTCCAGGCTGTCGCACAGTCACGAGGGTTACTTTACAGCTTCGATTCTGCATGGACTCAGGACAAAAGCTCCAAGTTGTGTCTATGTGGGTCCCCTTTTAAAGCTCCCTTTCTTCCTGTGTACAATGAGAGTAATAAATTACAGTAGCTTAGTAACTTATTAAGCTCTCCTTGTGTGCCTGAAGCACCTGATCGCTTAGAACCACTCAGGAGGAGGTACTCTTATTGCCACCACTCTGCAGAGCAGGAAACTGAGGCCCCGGGCGTCTCAGACAGTTGCTCAAGGCCCCAGCGAGAAAGTGATGCGTAATAGCATCTGATAACCTTCTGCTGGGGATCCGCTGAGCTCTTCGCAGGAAAGGGGGTGGGGGGCATTCCTCTCCCTCCCAGCCTGGCCTTGACCTCCTGGGAAGGCACAGTGAGAGGAGTGCCTCACAGCTTTTTCGGTGCCCTGGGTGTGGCCGGCGGGGGCAGGTAGTGAGTGTGGCACTGTCTTTCCCACAGAGAGCAGAGCTGGCCAGCCAGTGGCATCCAGTCTGGGCTGCTAGGTGTGCCATCTTCCAGAATTTGTCCTCACCTTTGCAAAGGGGCCAGCAGCTGGAGGTGAGCCCTGAGGCTGATTCACCCTCAGTTCACATGAGGCCACTTGCCCACTTTCTGCCTCTTCTTCCTGCCCCTGTTGGGCGGGTGCCCGTGAGGAAGGAGCAGGGAACTGCCTTGTCCCACGGAAGGGGGCGCAGAAAGGGAGGGAGTGCTTGTTGCCCTGACCTGGAGGTGAGGACACAGTGAGGACCTGGCCCCCCCACCCCAGGCTGCCTGCTCTGCTCTCGCAGGGGGCTTTGCACTTATGTCACAGAGCCACAGTCACCCAGAAGTGGGCTGCTGGGAGGGCACAGGAGAGTCAGGCTGGGCACACAGGTCTGGCTTCGCCAGGGAGGTTGAGCTTTGAAGCCTGGGAGCATTCCTCTTGGCAGAGCAGGGAGTGACAGCGGTTTGGGGCACACCCCTGGACCACACGCTGTGCTGAGCTTGCAACACCCAAGCTCTTGTTTCTTGCTCCTGACAGCCCAGTGCTGCCACCTGCCTTTTCTCTGTGAGGGGACAGAGAAGGGGAATCCACTTGCCCAGGGTCACACGACGGGATCTGAACTCAGAACAGAAGCCTGCCCATGTGCTCTCCCCTCGAGCAGCTGGGGGACAGCGTGAGCTCTGGCAGAGGAGGCCTGGAAGGACCTGGTGGGTTTGGGGAGCAGCTGGAGGGAGAGGGTGGGAGAGCTGAGGTGGCAGGGCCTGGGGCTGGGGTTGCCGGTGGTGATGGAGCGCACGCCCAGCAGGTCAGAGGCCTCATCCAGTGACGTGCTTGCAAGCAGTTAACAGCCAGGCTTTCCAGGAAGAGAAGGAAAGGAAAAAACCGCTGGGCTTTGCTCGGCCGTGACAGAGGCCTGCTGAGCTGCTGGGACATCTCTGGGACGGGGGACAATTGAAAGAGGGTCTCCTGCCCCGACCCCATGTGGGGCCAGGGGACCAAGGCCAGAGGAGTGTGGCCAGAAAGACTGAGAGCCAGGCTGGCCCGGAACCAGCCACCAGGGCTTCCGGAAGGAAGATGGTTGGGGCTGAACTTTGACCTGAAGGGTTTGCCCATTTCCACGGTGTCAGTTTCTCCGTCGTGGCGCACCTCGAGTTCCCAGTGAGATGGCACTGCGTTCCCTGAGCCTGTGTGAACTGGCTTCTGCGCGTCTCCTGTGGTTTCTGCACGTCTTCCTGTGGCTCATCGCTCTGGCTCTGGTGGTGGGGGCTTACTCGAGAGACAGCAGAGAGGTCACAGGAGGGGAAGTGACCTCTTGGGCTTAGATATGTTGGGAGAAGAGCCCTGGAGAACACGGCCCATTAGGGAGCCGCTGCTGACCCTTGCAGGCTGGAGGGGGCAGGGCTTGGGGCAGGCAGGGTGGGGCCCTTGTACCGGAAGGGTCAGATCCCATCACAGGCGGTGAAGTTCATGTCTTTCCCTCTGTTGCAAACCTCCTGGGTCTCGAGCCCTAGGAATGCATGCGGAGGCTTCTGGAAGCAGTGAGACCTCTGTGCTCCCATCTTCCTTTCCCTCCGAGGTCAAGCTGGGCTCGAGCAGTTTCACATGGGTGTGCCTGGCTTTCTTTGGTACGTTCCCTTTGTGCAGTAGGGACATATACTTCCCCAAGAAACATCCTGGGAATATTCGTTGCGGGGGGCCGGGGGGAGATTTTCTTAGAAATAAGTGCACTTGGGGAGTTCAGGGCAGAAGGGCACTGCGGAGCTTTGCTCAGCTGTGACAGAGGCCTGCTGAGCTGCTGCCTGGGATGGGGGAGAGTTGAGGGCGGGCTTCCTGCCCAGACCCCACATGGGCCAGGGGACCAGGGCCAGAGGAGTGTGAGCTGAAAGACTGAGAACCTGGCTGGGCCAGAACCAGCCACCAGGGCTCATGGTGGGAAGAGGGTTGCAGCTGAACTTTGAAGTGTGGGCCGGATCTGGAAGCATGGGGCAGGGGTGGGGTCGCAAGGTAGAAGCCTGGGGGTGTCTCTCTGGCCCTCGTTTGCTCAGATCCAGGTCTGATCCCTCCCTGGGCATGGATAGTTTGCCTGTAAACTATAGTTCCCAGGCTTCCTTGCCAACTCGTTCTGACCAGGTTTGGTCCATGGGAGGTGGGAGCCTGGGGGACTGGAAGGCAGAGAAAAGGCATTTCTCCTCCTCTCTCTCTCACAGGAACCACCTCCTCCTGTGGTTCTAACTGTTGCCCATCATCCCGTGTCCCCATGGTCCTGGCTCCCTTCACTGGGGAGGCCCCTGTGTGACCCGAGCTTCCCCTGGATGGCCTGGTGGCTGGGCTCTGGAGGCACCTGCTCTAGCTTTCCCTCCAGCCCTAGGGTTGACAGTGGCCTTCTCTTGCCAAGGCTGCTGATCTCTGTGTCACCTCATGTTCTCCTGCTCGTCTCTGCAGCTTCTCCAACTTGGTAACCGCATCCCTGTGATGCCTAACAGGGCATGGGCTCTGGGCTCTGTTTTCCTGCCTGACGGATCCAGCCTGACTCTTGGATGGGGAAGGGGTGAGGGGCCGGGGAGGCCTCCTGGAGGTGGAAGGCTGGGGTTCTCCCCCCGCTCTTTTTTTCGAACCACAGCTGATGCCTCTGTCCGCCTGGGCCCCAGACTCCTGAGGCTTTGGTGACTTCAGAAGCTGCCTCCGAGGCCTCTGTCTGCCAGCCCAGCAGACAGGTATTTGGCTGAAGTGGTGACCTATTATTGTGTGGTTGGAGCTGGCCCCTTGTGCCTCCGCCAGCACCCACACGCTGCCTGGCTGGCTTCTCCCTCCCAGGCCCTCCTCCCTCCCCCGCCCTGACCTGCCCGGGGTGGAGGACCCACTGACCTTTGGCCCAGGTGTCCCATTCTGTAGCTTCTTGGAAGCCCGGGTCTGAGTGGGAGGAACAGGTGAGGCCAGAATTGTGTCTTGTGCAGAGGAAACGCCTGCCCAGGGACCAGCCACAAGCGGTCTCAGCTCCGAGACACTGCTAGACCCCAAGTGTGGCTGCAGGGCTTCCAGGAGCAGAGCTGGGAAATCACCAGCCTAGGCCCGGCTTCTGCTTTGTATTGAGGAAACAGTGGCCAAAGAGGAACAAGGACTTTCCCAGGGTCACTTGGAGCCAGTGGCGGAGCTGCGGTCCCTCCACCCCCGCCCAGCACCCCGTGGCCCCGCCTCCAGGGGGACGGCCCGATGAAGGCGCATGGTGCCAGCAGTGGCCTGTCTGCCTCAGGCAGGGACAGGGTGACTTTGGTGCTCATTCCCCAGGATGCCCTGCACCCAGCAGCCGCACGAAGGTCACTAGAGGCCTCTCGGGGGCCCAGGTGTGCCTGGCTGCCGTTTTCCAAGTGCGGGGCGCATGCGTGGGGCTCCCTGCCCTGGGTGCGGGTGCAGCAGCCGAGAAATGCCAGCAGGACGGTGCCAGGTTGCGCAAGAGCTGTGTGGCGCTGGCTGTGCTTGTGTGACTTTGTACAGAACCGGGAGGGCTGTGCTCCCTGTGGGAGACAGATGACTCAGCGGTTCCCCTTGGGGGGAGTTGCCAAGGGAGGTGACTGTGGTGGGGGGCCACCCCCCCACCCTGCCTGGGGTGGAGGCCTTGTGTGTGTGTGTGTGTGTGTGTGTGTGTGTGTGTGTGTGTGCAGAGTCCTGCAGGGAGCCACAGCAGTGGGGAGCCACAGCAATGGGGTGCTAGGGGTGCCCTCTGCCCAGGTTGGGGGCCGGCTTGTGCACCCCCAGCCCTTCCCACACCCAGCCCTCCCTCTGCGGCTGCCTGACCAGCACATGGGCCTCCCCTGGCTGTTGAGCTCCCCTGACGCTCGGGCACGCTTGCCAGCTCTGGGCAGCAGCCTCGGGTCTGCACATGTTTGCAGTCGAGGACCTGGAGACCGGCCAGGCCAGGGGTTGGGTGGGCAACTCCCATGTGGGCGGGAGGCAGGATGTGCCCAGGAGAGAGCCCCGGGAAAGACGTCTCGAGAGGGGAGGTGGCTGCCTTGCTCCCAAGGCTTCGTTGACTGGCCTGCCTGGACTTGAGCGTGTGAGAATACAGAACCACAGAAGGTTCTGGAGCATGGGCGCTGATGCCAGAGAAGGGCTTCGGGAAGGTGGGGGTGGGGAGAGTGGGGGGAGCACGTGAGAGGAGCAGGGTGGACAGCAGGGTTGAGACCACATGGTTTCTGACACAGGCACCGAAGAGCCCAGGTTCAGGGCAGTGGCTGCAGAGGGTCAGCCTCCCTCAGCTGCCCCGTGCCCCTTCCGCCCCCAGGGTCTGAGGAGACACTGCTCTCCCCCATGTAGGGGGGTCGGGGGTCAGGAATATGGGGTGACCATTGAGAGCACCCTGCCACGTCCTGACTGGCACCACGGGCAGGTTTCTGAATGAGCCATTGAGTTCCTAAGAGCAGTTCGGAAGCAAACAGAGACCCACTCTGAGCCTGAGTTTCCTCCTCTGCTCCCGGGAAGGATCTGTCTTTTCTAGCATTGTCATGAGGACGGGCTGTGTGCAGAAGGCCTGGCACAGCGCTGGGCGGGTGCGCAGAAGGGGCTGGGTCCCTGGAGCCAGAGAGAAGGTAGCTGAGCCACGTGTTAAGTGATGACCTCTCCCAAAGGTCAGATCCAACCCCCCACATATTCCCTTCCCAAGCCTCTGTGAGGTGCCCTCGGGTCAAGGCGGGGTCACTGCCAAGGCCCCTCCCCACTGGAGAGGCGGCGCCTTCACCTCTCACTGTGCCCATGACTTAGATGAGGCAGGAACCAGCCTGCCCTTTTTACCCAGAGGTCACTAGGGCTCGGATGGGGTCACAGCCCAAGATGTCCCACCTCCAACCAAGGGGCTGGGCCCAGGATCCTTCCCCCTGAGCCTCCTGGCCTAGGGGAGCTGGTGAAGCAACTTGCATGGAGCGGGTGGCCTGACCAGGCAGCCGACAGCTGCAAATCCCCCTTCCTTTAATTGAGATGCAAAAGAAATGTCGCCATAACTGAAATGTGTTTCTGGGAGGGCCCTGTTCTCTCTCCCATCAAGCGTGGGGCTAGGTTGGGGGGGGCGGTCTGGACGAGCCCTTCTTCCTCCTGGGACCCCAGCCTCCTTTCTGGGCTCCTCGAGCTGCACATGAGGGCCTGCTTGTGGGCGTCCCAGGGTCGCTGGCAACATGGGAGGGCACAGCAGCCTCTCTGAGGCCAGGTGAGGGGAAGGTGGGCCTAGGAGCCAAATTTTGGGGTCCCTGGAAGGGGTGCTCCCTCCTGGAAAGTGGGCAGTGCTGCTGCCTGTGGCTAAGGAGCTGGTCCTGGGCCTGCTCCTCCCCGTGGACACCACGCCCTGGGCTGGCCTGCTTGCTGCCCTCCGCTGGGTGGGGCTGCCAGGCCTTTGTCTCGGAAGGTTCCTGGCTTCACCCTCACACCTGAGCAATGAGCGGAGATGACGGATGCAGAGCCGTGCTTTCTGGGCAAACAGGGCACGCCCTGGTGTTGGAGACGGGGCAGGAGGCTGCTTTTGCCAGGGCGGAGGCTGTGTGTGTGTGTGTGTGTGTGTGCGCGCGCGCGCGCGTGTGCATTGCGGGGAGTTGAGAGGGACCCCCAGGCGGATAGGGGCTGGCCTTCCTGTCACAGGGACAAGCAGCCTGAGGCCTTGGAGAGAGTCTGTGAGAACTGCTTCCTCCAGCGTGTGGACTGCCCTGGGGCCCATCGTCAGCATCTGAAGAGACTGAGGGGCGATGCAGAGCCTGAATAAGCAGAGCTGCTCTTGCTCTAGGCGCATGCTCTGGAATGCTGAGTCACAGGCGAACCCCCCGAGTCCCACAGTGGTGCCAGGGGCCCGCAGGCAGGCAGGAGACTGCACAAGGTGACCCCCTGGCCAACTGAGCCTTATGTCTGACCTCTGGGGTGGCTGGTGTTGGCTGGTACCCACCCTGCGGACAGGTGCCAGGCCATGCTGAGCTTTTAGGCCAGGTGCCGGGGCCCGGTCCCACTGCAGAAGGAGTCCCCTGGTGGGCAGCCCCAGCCCCACTGTGCAGCCCAGGACTTGGTGGTTCCCCATAAAGCAGAATCATGGCCCTCCTGTCCCTATGGGTGGGGGAAACAAAACCCAGGCTGGAGAGGTTGGATATAATGTTCTCAAGTCTGAGTTTTTCTCCCATAAATTTTTAATTAAACTTTTGGCACCCATCATGTCTTCATCCCTGGAAAGCCCTTGCAGATGCCAAAATTCCGGAACCATTTCCAAACGTGTGCGAATCCTGTGAGCTGATTCGCCGTTGCATGTGGGCACTGCTGGGATTGGAACTTTAATAGCTCCCTGGAGGCTTGATGGTGCGCTTCCAACTCGTAAGCCTGTGCCTAGTCCCTGAGCTGGAATCCAGCACATCCCTGCTCTGCTCTGTTCCCTGGAGGGGCTTGGAGACCCGTGCCAAGGTCCTAGAATTGGAGGAGAGATCAGTGACTCGGGCCTCTGCTTCTCTTTTTTTTTTTTTTTTTTTTTTCTTTTTTTTAAGGGCCGCTACCATGGCAGGGGTTGAATCAGAGCTACAGCCGCCGGCCTACACCACAGCCATGGCAGTGCCAGATCCTTAACCCACTGAGTGGGGCCAGGGATTGAACTCCTGCTTTTTAATTCTCAAAGATTTACATTTCCATTTTTATCAAAATACTTAGGATTGGGAGCTCCCGTTGTGGCTCAGAAGTAACAAACCCAACTAGTATCCATGAGGATGCAGGTTCAATCCCTAGCCTCACTCAGTGGGTTAAGCATCTGCCATTGCCATGAGCTGTGATGTAGGTTGCAGACACAGCTTGGATCTGATGTTGCTGTGGCTGTGGTACAACGTGTGCGTGTGTGTGTGTGTGTGTGTGTGTGCGCGCGCGCACGCGCGAGATCTTCATATATATATGGCAGCTACAGCCCTGATTTGACTCCTGGCCTGGGAACTTCCATGTGCTGTGGGGCAGCCCCAAAAAGACAAAAAAATAAAAACAAACAAAATTCTTAGGATTCGTATGACCTTATCTATCAGATTGTGGTACCCACCTTGTAACCCGGTATTGCTGGATGATTTAAGAAAGAAGCATTTGCATATTGCTGTGATGCTGTGTTTGACTGCTCACGTTGGCTTCCAGGGAAGCCCAAATATAGCCCCCGGTCCCTGGAAGGAGGAAGCGGAGTTCAGCTGCACTAGTTCACATGGGGAAAAGTGAGGGCAGAACAAAACACAAGCCAGTGGGCTGAGCCAGGGGTCAAGACATGCTCTTCCTGGTGGCCACTGTCACATTCATATGGCAAACAGATCCCAGCTTGTCACACGGCAACCGGCTTGAGTCATTGGCCGTAACTGTGCAGGAAATGTGTAAGGGAGAGATGGCTAGAATTAGGAGGAGGCGATTAAGAGTTACTTTAGGACAAGCATGAGGCCGTTGTGGCTTCAAGTGACCAGGACAGATGTCCAGAGGGATCAAGTGGTCCCTCGTTAAAATTGGTGCCACAGGCTTCTGTGCAGGGTTTTGGTTTTGTAGGAAAGCTGGTTATCCTTGCAAACAAAGCCTTAAAGTTATTAATGCCACTTTGTTGGCATCTATCTGTGTGCGGGCGTTCCCTCTCTCGGTTGCCATTCATCACATCAAAATACAGCAACAGAACTGGCTGGAGGCCCCGTCTCTCCGCTATTAAACCATTCTTGGCAACTGAACTTGCGCTAAACACATCATCTCATTTTGTTGGTAGCCCTGTTTGGGATTTCATGTCCACGTTTGCCTTGGCTTTTCATGTGCTCAAGGCTGATAAAGAGGAGGAGTGGACAGCTCCGACCGTGGTGTCTCTCTATACACGTGCATTCATTTCCCAGGCCATTTATGGAGCTCCCGCTGCGGGACGAGCATTGTCTGGGCACTGAGGATGCAGCTGGGAATAGACGAGAACCTGGTCCTCCTGGAGTTTGCAACCCAGAGAGGGAACTTTGACCCCAAACAAAACAAACACAAATGAATTAATCTGTAGTAACATTATTAGGGGAAGATGCAGAGAAAGTTATCTGAGGAAGGGGACAGAGCCAAGGAGGGTGACCTTAGAAAGGATCTTGGGACACGCCTCCCCAAAGAAGGGACCCTGCTTAGAGACCTGAACGAAAGGTAAAGGTCAGGAGGAAAGGGAACAAGCTTAGGGAGCAGCAAAGACCTGTGAGAAGGGGGAGTGTGCGTTTACTATAATCTTTTAATTGCGATGGGAATAAAAGTTGATACTCATCAGCATACAATGAGACTGGGTGTTTGGGCATTGGGGGTCTGCTGTGAGAAGTGGGGGTAGCCTCTCAGCCTCCTGAGGGTGATGGGGCCCAGAAGGACCCCAGGCCCACAGAGAGGAGCAGCCTGTGGCAGCAGAAGGATTCCCTAAAGCTTGCTGGCTTGAGAGGTGGGTACAGCGCCTTGGGCTGAAGGAGAGCAGAGGAGCTGCTGGCAGCGCAGCCCCATGTCCTGTCCCTGTCCCAACACAGCCCTCCAGAGCTGTGGTTCTCGGCTTTAGCCTTTGTCAGAGTCATCTAGAAGGCTTGTTAAAACACACACCGCTGAGCTCTGCCACCAGACTTCTGGTGGAGGAAGCCTGAGAAGGCACTGGATCCAAGTTCCCAGGGGATGCTGCTGCTGCTGGTCCAGGGACCACACCTGCAGAACCACTGAGAGCAAACGGAAGACCACGCTGGCTTCTGTCCAGAGTGACTGGAGCAAGGACAGGGACTGAGCCTCCAGCCACGGACCTGCCCAGGCCGCATACAAACGGTCATCTGGCTCTGCAGGCTCTACTGCAGAGCCCCAGCCATGATTCTGGGGGCCCCCAGGGACGTGACCAGGCTAGCTGTGTCCCTCGTTGAATGCTGGTGCACATTGTGTGACAGACAAACGTGGCCTGGGAGTTCCCATCATGGCTCAGTGGTTAATGAATCCAACTAGGAACCATGAGGTTGCGGGTTCCATCCCTGGCCTTGCTCAGTGAGTTAAGGATCCGGCGTTGCCTTGAGCTGTGGTGTAGGTTGCAGATGCAGCTTGGATCCCACATTGCTGTGGCTGTGGTGTAGGCCAGTGGCTACAGCTCCGATTGGACCCCTAGCCTGGAAACCTCCATATGCCACGGAAGCGGCCCTAGAAATGGCAAAAAGACAAAAAAAAAAAAAAAAAAGACATGGCCTGTGCATCAGCACATCCATGCTGGTGGCCTTGGCCACATCAGTCAGGAGATTCTTGGGTCAGGTCCTGCAGCTGCGGAGGATGGGAGCAGGGTGGGTGGAGGTGGCCCAGGGCCCTAGGTGGTCAGCGCTCCGGATATGCGGGGGGATGCTGAGAAGCGCTGGCGCTGATGTCACCGCCTGGAGATTCTCATCTCTGTCCTGTGCGTCTGGGGTCCAGAAGCTCGTCTGCCCTCTGCTCACTCCCTCCACCGCCTGACTTTAGTCTTGTCTCTGAGCGCCACTGCGAGTAGGTGCTCTGGAAACAGGAGGTGGTATTCCTGGAGGAACCCCTGTGGCCAGCTTGCTTTTCCCTCTCGTGGCCTCTGTCCTTCTCACCGGTACAGCCGTGGGCGTGAGTTGGAGCATCCAGGGAGAAGGGAGGCAGTAGGCTGTGCTCAGCAGCCTGAAGCATGGAGGGAGCTGATGGGAAACCGTTGAGCCAGTGGCTCTGCGCATGCAGAGAATAAATCCTGGCTTCCGAAGAAGCTGTAGAAAATTGATTTTTCACAGCTTCAGTGGTCATCCTGAAGGATTCGGTGGGGTGGGAACCCTGGGCCGGTTTCTCATCTCTCTGCACCCCATGCTGCTGGGTCAAGTGCTGAACAGGCTGGTCCCAGAGGCAGAGGCCTGGGTCGGCCCCATCACTCCTCCTTGCTCCTCCCAGCACCCGGTGCGCCAGGAAGGGGTGAAGAGCCCATCTTCCTCGGCCGCCCTCCGTGGCCAGCTGCTTGTCTGTTGCTTGCCCTTGGGCCTGCTGCCGTGGGTGTGAGAGGTGCGTGTGCATGTGCAGCTGAGCTGGGATTAAGGCGTCTGTACAGGCAGGCAGCTGTGCGCCTTTGGTGTCTGGGGCGCGGTGGGGGGCGGCTGGGCCGGGCGCCTTGGGGAGCTCAGCCTCTCCACATCTGTTCAGTCCCCAGTGAGTGCTGCTGTGGAGACAGCAGCCAACTAGATGGGGTCTCGTGTAGCCATGGCCCTGTGTGTGTGTGTGCGCGGAGAGTGGGCTTAGCCCAGGACCGAGGGAGCTGAAGATTCCCACAGCCAGGGAGGAAGCTGCAGCTACAGACGGATGCTTCCTGGAGCCCCTTTTAGCTTTGGATGATTTCATGGAAAACTCGGCCAGGGTGCTGTGAAGCCGAGCTCTGACCTCTCGTCCCAGCAGCCAGCACAAGGAGTGCCTTAGCTTCCAGAGCTGGGCAGTGTGGGCTGCCACAACCTTCCCCTGGCTGAGCATCCAGGGAGCAGAGGACCTGGGTCTGTCCCCACGCTGCCCTGGGCACGTCACGGCCCCTCTCTGGTCCTTAGCCTGCTGTGAAAACCCAATGAGACTCAACCTACAGTGCCCCACCCTCTGCCCGGTGCAGAGGCGGGGCATTAGCTAGGGAAGGAGTCTGCGCTTTTGCAGTTGCTTTTGTTGAGGTTTGGAGTCTGGAAACAGATCTGCTTTGCTGGTAGGCCCCTCCTATGTGGCATACCAGCGCCTCCCCCGCCCCCACACCCCACCCCGTGAGCAGCAGGGCCTCGCATCGCTGGAATGTTTCTCTCTTGATGGACTTACTGAAAGGAGCTCCGAGTGAACACTCTGCCAAAAAATACTAAGTTCATCAGGGGGCCCGATGCGAAAACCCCTGAAAAGTGGCACGTGTCTCTTGTTCCTTGCCTTGTTTGTAGTGACAGCATCTGATGCCCACCCCTGGAGGGCCCTGGTGTTTGAGGAGCTTGGGGTTGGGGTGGGGATGTGAGGGTGGCAGTGAGGAGGAGAGAAGAAAGGGGGACAGCTTATCAAGAGAGAAAGGAAAGATGCTTGACTGAAGTGTGAAGTGGGAGCCCGGCTGGAAATAATTCGAATGGTGCGGACGTCGTGTGATGAATATCCTCATTTTTCCCCCTACTTTGGCCTGATCTGGGTTTCTCTGCACTGGCATTTTATATTGATAACATACTAATAATAGTCACAATTACTGAACAGTCGCTGTTACTAATCACAATTACTGAACAGTTGCTACCTTTTCCCAGCCTTTTATTTGCAGGTACTGCAAAGTGCTAAGCCCTTTAATATTCACTCGTTCGTGTCATTATCTCAAGACCCCTCTGAGTGCGCATCATTTCCATTTTAAAGTGAGGGAGTTGGGAGTTGAGAGGTCCACCGAGGCAGAGTAGGGGAGCTAGCAGCTTGAGCCTTGGGTTCAGATCCCGGGGTCCCCCTAAGGATACCACTTCCTAGGTGCTAGGATGTGCCTGGATGGGACAGATCAGAAGGGAGGGCAGTGCTTTCAAGAGAATAAGGATAAGAACAGTAATCCAGTGGTGGTGAAGGGCAAAGGTTCTGGAGCCCGATTGCCTGCCTCTAAATGCCCATACAGCTGCTTACCAGCTGGGTGGCCTTGGGCAAACGACTGGTCCCTGCTTCAGCTGACTCGTCTGCACCGACCTTGGCAGAGGCGGTGAGAATTAACACCTGTGAAAGGCTGTTGATGTGTGTTGATCATTGTCCTGTGACTGTCCCCTCTGCACATTCTCCCAGGTCCACACCTAGGAGGTGTCTATGGCTTAGAATGGAGCCTGGCATGACACAGATGCCCAGTAAGTATTAGAGTGGCGTTTACCAGGTAGTCTAGCGATGACTAGTCATCTCTTCAAAAGACCTTTTCCACAGTGGGCCTGAGACCGACCCACAGCAGGGCTGACCCTGCCACCTGTCCACACTGGCCAGCATGAGCTCTCTGGGTCTGTTTGGTCGGAGGGTCCAGATGCCCCCTGCTCCCAACTCCCCCAGTGCCCACTGGAGGCACAGTCTTCTTGGAGAGGCAAGTGACAGCAGACGCCAGCTCTCCAGCCTGCAGGATGGGAGTGTAGAGAGGCCGGCCATTCTCTGAATAAGAGGGGCTGCTCCATGTGGCTGTGTGAGCTGTGGGGTTCGAACCCTTGTGCGAGCCTCAAGGGAGGGGGCTCCGAGGGCTGGGCGGGCCAGTGCAGGCGGCTGCAGAGCCTGTCAAGGTTAACAGATAGGCCTTGGCTCTCCCCTAGGAAATCGTTCAATTCTCCCCTGACTCAGGCCGCGTTGTTTCAAAGCATGTGGCAGAAACTACTAACCACGGGGGAATTGCTTGAATTAACAAACTCATTTTTCCCGAGACCTGAGGTTGAACTTGAGTGAGGAGTTCAGGGCTCTTTTGCAGAAATCCAATAGATCAGGAGAACTCATGTTACACCATGTTTTCAGCCTTGATCAAATGCACATTTTTCACAGTGAGGCCTTCTCCACGCCTGCACACTTCCAGCTGCACCAATTGCTCAGGCCCGTGGCGGCCCAGGGCGGGAGCTGGCACTGGGGCCGGGCTTTTGGGGGAGCCCGCCTCCCGCCGGGGTTGGAAGGTGCTTCAGAAAGCTGCCTCTCTTCCTCTCTCCCTCTTCTTCTCCCAACTCCTGCACCCCCACACCTGCCTTTCTGGGCACCATTACTTAAGAAGAGGTATGAAGGCTTTGCTGGAATGGTCCTGCGGTCTGGACTGAGTCAAGGGGTCCCAGCTCAGCTTTCCACTGTGTCTTGTGTCTGCCAGTGAAGATCTCTGGGGCCTGCCTCCCCTCCACCAGGGTGCCTGGCCAGAGGGGCCACCGTTGTTCCCCAGGTCAGCAAGGAGTCAGCCCCTCTCCCACAGCCAGCCCCACCCACGCAGCCCACATCCAGGTCTGAGCCTAGAGTGGGTGCTCAGTGGAGGCCCAGAGATGGCGCCTCCTCTTAGAGGACAAAGGCCGATCCCAGGGGGCTAGGAACTCCCCAGGGACAAAGGTTCTCCGTGTGGTATAGACCACAAACCACGGGGACATGGATGGCAGCATGCGGGGAAGGTGGGGCTCAGGTAGGAGTTCATTTAAGATGGGTAGGCTTCCTGGAGGAGGCTGGGTGGCATTTGAGCCCCAAGAGAGAAGAGTACAGGTTTTGTCAGACTGATGAAGAACTTCCCAGAAAATGACACTGCTCCCCAAACCCTACCTTTGGCCATCCGGATGCTGGAGATGCTGTTTTTGTGAGACAAGAGGTATAGGGCCCAAATGAGTGGTTCTTAAACCAAGTCCAGCATCCTGATCGCCTGGCGAACTTTGTGACACAGTGGACGCACAGCCCCCAGACCTGTTCAATCAGATGCCCTTGGTTGGGATCTGGACACCTGCAGTTCTGAAGCTCCCCAGAAGGTTACAATGCTGGGCCAGGTTCCAGAAACCTCTTCCTGCTGCATGGCTTGGCTGTGCTCTGCCCACTTCCTTCCCCGCTGGTGGCTCTCTAGGGTTCAAGGACATGAATCCATGGAGACACAGTTGATGCAGTCTCTGTGGATTTCACTGTCCCTGTGGCCCAAGAGCTAACTTGCAACTCAGTCTAGGCTGTAGGAGGCAACTTCTGGATCACAGAGGCTCTGGACCCCAGGGTGGATGTTGGCTCTGCTGCTCCCCTCGGCTGGCCTCTCTCCACCCAATGGTGGGGTGGGGGCGGGGTGTCTCACCCTCTCCTCTTCTCCTGGCTTCTATCTCTCAACTTCGGAAGAGCCAGCTCTGGGACATGGCAGGATTTTCCCACTGGAACTGCTGCTTTATTGCAGTGCTCTTGGGATTTTCTCATTCTGAGTTCCAGGGCAGGAAATCATTTTGGCCCAACTCCTGGGTCAATGATAGCCCATTGAGGAGTTTTCTCAGTGGCCTAGCAGGTTAAGGATCCAGCATTGTTGCTGCTGTGCCATGGGTTCGATCCCTGGCCTGGGAACTTCCGGATGCCATGGGCATAGCTAAAAACAAACAAACAAACAAAAAAAGATAGCCCCTTGATTATTGCTCCAGGGTCACTGGGAGGGCAGACAATATAAAACATGGCTGTCAGCGTGCCAGGGGTGAAGCAGGAAGGTCATGGCCGTGTCCAACACGGTCTCGGAGTGTTGAGGCAGAATCTTCTGGGAAACTGAAGCCTGGATGAGGCTTGAAATCACTATCTTTTGATTCACATCTCACACCTGCTCTCAGGACTTTGTGACGTTCACTTTCTTTATGTCTCAGCACCGAAGGAATTCAGTGGGAGGCAAAGCGGTGGGTGAGAAGTAGATTTATCGAGATAGCGTGTGGGCCGTCTCAGAAGGTGAGAGCAGCCACGGCGATGCACCCTCCATAGATGAAGTGCCATCTAGTTCTAAAGGTGAGAAAGCAGAGCAGCCCCAGAATACAGGGAGGTTAGTTTGTTCTTTGTTTTTGTTTTTTTTTTGTTTTTTTTTTTTTTTGGCTTTAAGGCTGCATGAATGGCACATGGAAGTTCCCAGGCTAGGGCTTGAATCAGAGCTGTAGCTGCCAGCACATACTACAGCCACAGCAGCTTAGGATCCAAGCCTTGTCTGTGATATACACCACAGCTCACAACCACGCCAGATCCTTAACCCGCTGAGCAAGGCCAGGGATGGAACCTGTGTCCTCATGGATGCTAGTCAGATTTGTTTCCACTGAGTTACAGCGGGAACTCCAGGGGAGGTTAGTTTTTATGGACTGGGTAATTTCATAGGCTAATGAGTGGGAGGATTATTCCAACTATTAAATTCCAAGAATTTCCAGGAACAGAGCCACTGCCTACTTTTTGGACTTTTAGGGTTGGCCTCAGAAGTGTCTTGGTGCTGGTGGGTGTGCCATTTAGCTAATGGGTTATAATGAACATATAATGATTTTCAAGGTCTACTGGAAGTGGAATCTTCCGCCAGCTTGGAACTGGTTGATTCTAACCCGTGTATGCCAGTCCTGTCCTCACTGGCGGTGTCCTCCTGTTCCGACAGCCTTCGGCAGGAAAAACGGAAGCTTGGAGAGGGCATCCCACCAGGACACTGACAAGCCAGGGTCTTGAGGTCAGAGACCTCAGAGGGGTCCAGAGGGAGTGGTTGGACTGTTCTGGCCACAGGCCTGGCTCCATCCTTGTGCCATCTGGGGACTAGGTGGCTGGGAGAGTAATAGCTGCCTGGGGATCGCTTGGCTGCCTTGGTTGTCTTGCGTTGGGGAACTTTGATGATAGAATGTCTTCATCTGAGCTCCCCATGAGGTTGGATGCAAAGCGTCATGTGAGCTTTTCTGGGCAGAGGGTCCACACAGCTGTTAGATTCTCTCGGAGACCCTGGACTCAGGCATGTAAGGACTCACTGCTTCCTGAAACTTGTTAAGTTGAGCCAGTTTCTTGTGTCCTCAACAATGGTGACCCTGTGAAGCATGTGGGTCAAAGGCATGAGGAGGTGACTTCAGAGTCTGCTGCCAGCATCTGCTGTCACCCAGGAGAGGGGGCACAGGGGCTGTGTGGTGTACACGAGCTCCCCGCTGCTGGGTCAGCACCTGGCTTGGGAGAGCGTGTAGACTTGGGTCTGGGAGCATCTTTTGCCTCCCTGCCCCCGCTCTTCCTAAAGAGCCCCTGGGGCTGGGGGACCACAGGGGCTTCTTAGAATGTGTGCCCACAAGGAAAAGGACCTCCTTCCTTTTAAGCTTCTTAAAGGGTCATCATGGCTCGAGGTAGCTTAGCCCATGACCAGAGTGTTCCCTTTGGGGCTTCTTGTCCAGGTCAGGGCCAAGTTCCCTGGGCTTGAAGGAGTTCTCATAAAAGAGCAGACCCATGGAGTTCCCGTTGTGGCTCAGTGGTTAACGAATCCAACTAGGAACCATGAGTTGTGGGTTCGGTCCCTGGCCTTCCTTGCTCAGTGGGTTAAGGATTTGGCGTTGTTATGGCTGTGGTGTAGGCTTGGCAGCTACAGCTCTGATTAGACCCCTAGCCTGGGAACCTCCATGTGCCGCAGGAGCGGCCCAAGAAATGGCAAAAAAGACCAAAAAAAAAAAAAAATAGCAGACCCAGCTCTGAATGCTGCTGCCCTGTCCCGCAAGCAGCTGTCACACAAGGTACTGGTGAAGTGCCCAGAGGGTCTGATGGAGACATGCCAACGCCCCTGGTGGGAACACCTGAAAACGTTCTTCCCAGTGGTGGTGTGGGTACGAACCATGGGTGCTGCCACCGTCCCACAGCCTGTCCTTCATGTGGGCACGTGTGTACCCTGTATGTGGCTACTAGGCTTCTTTACTGATGGTGACATTTACATGCTGTAAAAAGTCCATTCACTGAATTCAGGCTTCTCCAGAAATCACGGGGCCCCATCTCTATTTGTCGTGTGACGTGGAAGGAATTGGGCATCCAGAGACCCCTTCTGCTGGGCCTTTCCTGGGATGGGAGGCATGAGCTTTGCTGAATGAGTAGGTGGGTGAATGAATGCTTGAGGCAAGTGAGACCGGGAGAGAATGCTATTGTTGGGGCCAAAGATTTGTCTGCTAAGACTTGGAAACCAAATTAGGCTATTTTTAGACGACTCTTCAGCAAACAGCCTTTCCTTTCTCATGCCAAGTGGCACACTCAAAATTCTCTATGGTAACAGGATAGCTTTGCTATTTTTGAAGCTCTAAGTATTTTAAAATCCTCCTCTCTCTTTTAAAAATTAGCTCTTCAGAAAGCATTTTTTGCTTTTGTTTTCAAGCTGAGCACTTCCCAGGCCGAGAATCAGCAGGCGTTTACCTTTTCAGCCCGTGGACCATTGCCTCTGCCCTCGAGCGGGGCCCTTTGGCCCATCTGAAAATGGGCCAGCTCTGCTGGGTCCCTCTCCTGTCCTTCTAAGGTCATCCAAGTCCCTGAGCTGCAGGTGGGCAGCTGATTGGTTTGAAACACGTTCTCTTCTCCTCCTCTTGGGCGGCAGCCGCATTTGGGTGACTCCGAGACCCCTGGTCTGGAAGCTTTTCCCCCGGGCCTCCCAGAGTGTGTCCATCCCGTGCCTCTTGGAGCTCACACCTGAGGACAATCAAGCTGAGAGCTTCAGGGCCCAGCGTGGACCCCTCTTTTCTTTTCGTCTTTTTTTTTTTTTTTTTTTTTTTTGCCATTTCTTGGGCCGCTCCCTCAGCATATGGAAGTTCCCAGACTAGGGGTCTCATCGGAGCTGTAGCTGCCAGCCTACACCAGAGCCAGAGCAACGCGTGATCCGAGCCGCGTCTGCCACCTACACCACAGCTCATGGCAACACCAGATCGTTAACCCACTGAGCAAGGCCAGGGATCGAACCCACAATCTCATGGCTCCTAGTCGGATTCGTTAATCTCTGTGCCATGCTGGGAACTCCGTGGACCCCTCTTTTCTGAGGGCCTTTTCTCACCTGTGGCTGAACATTTCTTACCCATGGAGTGGCTGATGGCCTTAGCCCAAAGGGCACAGTGTGAGGTGGCGGGAAGCCATACAGTGACACTTGGGATTGCAGGAGGCACGCGCCCTGGGAAAAACAGAAGCTCCAGAACCGGAGCCTCCTGCGCTTGCGCCCTGGCTCTGCTGCTCACCAACTGTATGTGCTTAGAAAAGGGACATGGCTTGTCTGAGCTTCCGTCGGCTTCTCTGTAACAGGGGGATGAGGACATCCCTACGTCCCAGGTTGCTCTTAAGGGCTTTGTCAAAACACGGACCACCCTGTGCCGTGCTCAGCCTAGGTACGTACACGCGAGCAAGGTCACAGCAGCCCCGATTTGAATCCTGACGCTGCCACTGACATGAGCTCAGAGAGCCGGAGGGACTTGCTTGCTTTCCTCTGTGCTCTGTCCCCTCCGTCCTAGTGATGTCCACACCCCAGGCACCAGGCTGAGCCTCTTGCTGCTGATGATCATGTGACCAGCCCTCTGCACTCGCCGTAGACCAACTGGCGGCGGATGGACCACCCGGTGGGCTGTGGGTGCCACTTGGCTCCTGTCCACACGTGGGGGCTGCAATTGCACAACCATCCTCCCGAGCTGGGGCATCTGGAGCAGCAAGGGCTGTAGCAAGCACCCCCAACCCAGGCGGGCCCCCCGAGCCCACCTCACTTCTTGATTGCTAGCAGACCTCAGAATGGGCCGGGCTGTGGAGCTCGGCCTGGCCCTGACCTCAGGCCTCGAGCCCCTGGGGTGCCCTGCCTGTCATCCATAGCCCCGTCAGGGCCGGCTCTCTGGGCCCAGGGGCTGCCCCGTGTTTCTCTGCGTCCCTGGCCGAGCGCACCGAGTTATGTAATGCTGCTGAGCCAACATTTATGAGTCGCAGCCAATTTGCCGGCCTCAAGTTACACTGTGCAGATGCTCTGCCTCATGGTTGGCTTTTGTCTCGGAGGCCGTAAGCAGATAGCATAACTCCGCTTACCATTAGACATTTCGCAAATCATCTGGGCTCGAGCGTGCCGCGGCCAGACAGTTCATTTATGCTGCGAATGGTATGATTTGTAAAGTAATAAATTTCCCGTCTCTCTGCCAGCAATAAAGTACAGCAAGCAGGCGAGGCCAGAGCCCTCCAAAAATACACTGGCTCCCAGTGAGACCTGAAAGAAAGCTCTGTCAGGTTCTGTCTCTCTGTTCCTGCCTTCCCTGGATTCTGGGAAATCAGGTTTGGGCCATAAATCCCCTCTACCATCTGGGCAACTAGGGGCCCCGGCACGGACTTGATATGAGCAGGTGTAATCAGTCCCCTACCGTGACACATGGGTCCCTTCCTGGGCCCCTCTCGATCCTGGCATGAAAGGGCAGGGTGACAGGCATCACGCAGACTGCAGTGATGAAAAGTCATTGCCCGGCCCTCCCTCTCTGTGGCCGCACATCTGTGCTTGGGGCTGAGTCGGGGCTGTTTGTCCTGGGAAGTGCGTAGGCCGACAGACAGCCCAGACAGCGTGGGGAGGTGTGCTGGGCGGAGCGTCTGTCGGCCTCCCGGGAGGGTGTGCAGGGGTTTTGCTCCACCCGTGCGGCAGGGATCTCTGTTGGGAAGGTGGTTGCTCCAGGCAGAAGAAGGTCAAAGACAGAATTAAAATGACCCCTGGGATATCTCAGTCCCAACTTCCTTCTTGGGGGAGCCTCAGTGACCTGCAGGGGTTTCCACTGCAGCCCAGGTTGTCAGGGAGACCCCAGAGCTGCAGCCCAAAGTGCTGGCTGTGGTCCGGGACCACGGAGTGTGGCTCAGAGTCCCCATGTTTGACCAGCCTTGTCTCCTTGTCCTGGGTAGGGGCTTTTGCAGAGACCTGGCTCTGTCTTTGACCTCTGCCTCAGGTCACTGTGAGACCCACTCTGTCTGACACCTTGTTGGTCCGCGACAGCTCTGTCCTGTCTGGGGGAGGGGGCCCTGGGAACATCCGCAGGGTGCACGCATCCTCGTGCTCAGCTCCGAGATGCTCCCCCTGCTCCTCACCTTCTTCCTCGTCTTCCTCCGCTTCTTTCACTTTTGATGTTTGCTTTTTTTTTTTAGGGCCGCATTCGCGGCATATGGAGGTTCCCAGGCTAGGGGTCGAATGGGAGCTGTAGCCGCCAGCCTACGCCAGAGCCACAGTAACGCAGGATCCAAGCCGAGTCTGTGACCTACACCACAGCTCACAGCAACGCCGGATCCTTAACCCACTGAGTAAGGCCAGGGATCAAACCCGCACCCTCATGGTTCCTAGTAGGATTCGTTAATCACTGAGCCACAATAGGAACTCCCTGATGTTTGCTTTTTAAAAACCCCATTTAAAAATCCTAGGAATTAGATAAACTTAGAAAAAGGAAGTTCTCTGTAGTGCAGTCACCTAAATGCAGCTGCGGTGATGGTTTTGCTGTGTTTCCTCTAGGTTGGCCTTTGGTGGTCCTGCAAGGGACCCCCTCCCTCCTGACAGCTCTGCTGCCACCCAAGGTCATGTTGGGCTAGCACAGCGCTCTTTGTCTTGGCGTGGGGGGTAGGGAAGGGGTGTGTTCGAATGCACGAGAGCATATGGGCCCCTCCTGGCCATGACACACCCTGTGCCCACTGCAGACACCAGTTCCGAATGTCTGGTCAGCTCTCTGGATGCCAGGTCGACTCTGCTCATTCTCACACAACCCCATCCGGCAGGGACCAGCACCCCACCTCAGGGCACCCTGAGGCCTGGACAGGCAAGGCACATTGCCCAAGGTCAACATGCAAGGTGTAATGCCGCTGAGCGAAGGGCCTACCTAGGCTGCAAGGAGGAAACAGGCAGGGTAGGACCCTCAGTGGTGGCCACGGTGCTGACAGCAGAGCTGGGAAAGCAGCCCCGGGAGCTACGCTCAGGGTGGTACAGCCCCGAGGGGGCCTGGCTTCTCCCCGAAATCCCACCAGCCTACCTCCAGCAGGGGGCGGGGAGGGCTCTGACTTTGATAGGCTCGCTCTCTTCAGGTCCCATGGGGAGGAGTGAATCCACCTGCTCCCAGGCCAAGACAGAGAGCTCTGTGCCCCAGAGGTGATGGTCCGGGGAGCCTGGGACTGAAAGCCCAAGAGTCCAGGAGCGAAGTTTGCTGGGGAGTAGGCAACCCAGCGGGGGCATTAAAGGGAAATCTCGGGTCTTTGGCCCTCGACCTGAGGAAGGTGGGCCAGGGTGGCGGGACACCCTGGCCGCAGCGAGGAAGCTTCTCGTTGTCATCTTGGTCATCTTGTAGAGAGGCGACGGCTGGAGGCTGAGAGTGTGCTCAGGACCTACTGGCCGAAAGACCGAGGGAGAAAGAAGTGCTGCTGTAGATTGCCAGGAAGGATGGCCTGAAACTGAGGCTCTGGGGGGCAGGAGTCCTGGGCAGGTGCCCCAGGGCAGAACTGCTCTCTCCAGCCGGAGCTGCATGGGTGCCAGCACACCACCTCCAGGGGGCTGAGCCTGGTGTCCGGGCTCCCGGTTGTCTGGGCATAACCGGGAGGATTGGTAGGGATCGGATGGGGAGAGGGCCCTCTGGTTTCGGTAGGATGTCACTCGTCACTGCCTTCTTTCCAGAGAAGTGGCAGATGCTGGTTCAGCAGGAATCATGAGCCAGGCACCACGTGCGGGACTTGATGTCCCTTTGATTTACTCCTTCTGCCTATAGGTGGCAAAATGGGGAAACTGAGGTTCAGAGAAGTGAAATGATGTGTCCCACGTTTTCCAGCGAGGCCAGTGATAGAAACACAGTTCCAATCACTCCAAAAACTTTGATGAGACCATAAGCTCTGTGAGGGCCGAACCTGGGGTAAGTCCTTCTCTGGGCCGAGTGCCCCATGCACAGCCCACTGCCTGGCACAGGCAGGACTGAGCGGATGAGCCCATAAGGGCGGAGGTGGGCCCCGGTCTGTGCCCCGCCTGCACCTGTGCTCTGGGCGCCCCACCTAGCTGCTTCTCTCTGCCTGGCCTGGGCGTTCCGCCGGTTGGTGGAGACCTCCCGCTGACAGCACTCTTCCCCCAGCTCTCTAGATGCTCCAGGCCCCAAGAAGAAACTCTCGGGTCACGTGTGTTCTCTGGGTTTTGGCGATTCGCGATTCACATTTGCAAGGAAGGCAGGAGAGGGACTCATGCTGATTTAATAAACCTGTGCATAGACTCCAGAATCGGTTGATAAATCGCAGGCTGGCAGCCCACGTCCCCACGCCTGCCAGCACCACGTGCTCAGAAATCACCGAGTTTCACCAGCTCTGCAGAAAATTCAATCTCCCCCGCATGATTTTCCTTATTTGAGCTAATAGCATGAGGCGCCTTTCCTTTGGCACTGCGAGGTGCACCGGCGGGGGGCGGGCTCGCTGCCTGCCCCGGGGTCCGGTGGGAGACGGAGCGCGAATGCCTTACATTCGGCAAGTTCCCCGGGGGTCGACAGTGATAGGCATTGCTAAGACCTCCCCGGGTTTACCTTGTGCCCTCGGAACCAGCGGCTGATCCCCTGGGGAGCCTGAATGATGGGTAATGTGATCAAGGCCCCGTCTCTGCAGAGTAATGAGAACAAGGCCGACAGCAGCCATCCTGGCCTCTCTGGGCCGTGTCAGAACTCACACGCCTCGGTCAGGCCCGCGGAGCTCAGGTTACTCGATATAAACAAGGGAAGGGGAGACGTGGCAGCCCAGGGGAGCAGGCCAAGGTGGCAGGGAATACGTCATCTCAGAGGGCTCTCCGGCAACCAAGCAGCTCCCTGACAACAAGCAGGTACTGACGTGGGGGTTAATCCTACTGGTTTATGGTCTGAGCTGAGTCCCCGTGTCCCTCTGCTCCAGGGCAGCCAGGCCAGTGGGCTGGAGAACAAATTCAGAGATGCTCAGTTAAGCATCAGGGCAAGGATCCTCTTACTGTCGGCGTTCTCTCGTTCAAGGCTGAGTCCTTTCAGAATTTCCTACAGCCCACGGGAGGGAGAGGGGTGGGTAGGCCACTGGGAATGGGGGTACCCTATTCCAATAGAAGAGACTTGCTAAATCTCTCCCTTCTGTAAGTTGCTTAGTGTTCCCTCTTCATATTTACCGAGCCCCTCGTGGTAAGTTAAGCTCCATGCTGGTTCTGCCTTGGCGAGTCTGGTACTTGGTTAGAGAGCACTCCGCCCTCCCCGCACCCATCCCTCCTTTGTCTTCAGCCATCCATTCCAAAAAAAAAAAAAAGAAAAAAATTGATCTAGTGTGATAATATATGTAAAGCATTTAGCATCCTGTCAGATGCGATAAATGTTAGTTTTTTATCATCACAGTGAATATTATGGCTATTATTTAATATCTACTGCATGTCAGGCAGAAAAGGTGAATAGTGGTACAAACCAGTCAGTGTGCCCCATGAGCACTGGAAGTGGTTGAGACGGTCTAGCCTCACCCCTCATGCTGTAGATGGACCGAGGGAGGCCCAGAGAGACGCAGAGACAGACTGATGGGAGTCTCACCGTGAGGCTGTGGCTGTGCCGAGCCTAGAACCCAGGGCTCCTTCTGCCATGGTGTGCAGCTGTCGGGCTGGGGTGGGGTGGTCCGAGGAGGCTTCCTGGAGTGGGTGGGTTTTGAGATGAACCCAGGCGTAAGGGTAGGAATGAGACCAGCAGGAGAAGAGAGGGGAGAAGGGGCAGCCTCGCCCGGCGCCGTGGGGAGAAGGGCCTGGACAGTGGGAGGGGTACCACAGCCATCTGTGTAGCATCATTGGAGGAGTCCTGAGGAGGCGTCCTTGTCCCCAGATCACTCTGTCACCCGCAGCACGTGCTTCTTTCTGGCACGTGCAAGTCAGAACTACGGGGGGTGGGGCTCAGAACTCAGCCTCTGCTCAGGCTCAGTGGGGACCCATGGGTCCAGGCTGGAAGTCACAGGCCAGGAGGGGATTCCTTTGGGAGAGGAAACCCATTCCGTCATAATTTGCCATTAACCCCTCGCATTTGTTTCCTCAGGCTGCTGTAACAAATTAGCTGGCTTAAAACAACAGAAATTTATTCTCTCACCGTTCTGGAGGCCAGAAGTTCAAAATCCAGGTGTTGGCAGGGTTGGCTCCCCCCGGAGGCTCTCAGGGAGTATCTGTTGCATGCGTCACTTGGAGCTTCTGGTGGCTGCCGGCGGCCAGGGCTCTCCTTGGCTTGGAGCTCCGTAACTCATTCCTGCCTCCGTCTTCAGGCGGCCTTCTCTTCTCTCTGTCTCTTCTGCCCTGCTTATCAAGACACTTGTCCTTGGCATCAGGACCTGTGAATGAACCCAGGATGACCTTTTCCTAGTTGCATTTGCAAAGACTCTTTTTCCAAATAAGTTCACATTCACCTCTTACGGAGGGCTGCCTATCCATCCACTATGCCCCTAGAGCAGGGGGGATGTGGGCTCGCGGGATGGGTCACAGGGTAACTTTGGATGCCAGAATAAGTCTGGCTGAGATGTGGCATTTTGGGTGCTAGGAAAATTGCCAGAGGTGTCTGGGCCTTGGATGCTAGGGCTTTATTTATTTATTTATTTTTTTGGAAACTGAGGGCCAGCTGAGAAGGGTTGATCAGGGGCATATGGGCATCCAACAGGGCCTGTGGACAGAATGCACCATGTTGGGGACAGACCACTGTGACCACAGCCTGCTCTTAGAATGATCCATGGCAGTGCTGTCCAGTAGAACTTTCTGCAATGATGGCAATGTTCTTGAATATCTGAGCCATCTGACACAGGAGCCACCCGCCACGTGGGTCTGCTTTGGATGTGTGGCTAGCGCACTGGAAGGACTGGGTTTTATTTGTCTTTTATTGTAATGCATTCCTGTGAAACTCAAAGAGACCTATGTGGCCAGTGGCAGGGCCACCTCTTGGCCAGCACAGCTCCACAATATCTCGCTTTGATGCTTTCCCCTCATCTGGTCTTCATTTCCCTATCAAAAATACATTTCATCATAAAGAGCTTAAATGGCTCTGTTGCCTTTTTTTTTTTTTTTTTTGGTGTGTCATGCTTAATGTTTTAACTTTTGGCCGAGGGACAGAGGCCTGATGGAGGGGACTGGCGTTAGACCCAGGTCAGGAAGGCACGGCTTTGCTCTTTGAGTAAAGGGGAGAGATCCATGTTTTCCTACAGACAGTCTTGTGGCTGACAGTTGCCTGGTAGTTAAGCTGGAAGAGCAGCGAGAGAGGCCACAGCAAAATCGATCCTTGCTGGCAGGCAGGAGGTTGCCTGGCAAGGTTGCTTAGAGCTGGAGGAAAGGGGAGATGCCCCACATCTACGGCCCTGGCCCACGCTTGTGAGTCTCTGAGTTGGGGCTGCTTTGTTCTTTTTCATGGCCCTTGGAAAGGCACATAGAAAAAATGAGGGCGCATGAAGCTGTGTCTTGCAGACTCCTCCTGCATTCCTGCTTCCCCAGATGGGTGCTGTGTACTGCCTTACTTTATTTTTTAATTTTTTAAAGTATAGTTGACGTATGTTCCGTCAATTTCTGCTGTATAGCAAAGTGACTATTCTTTTTATTCTTTTTCTCACCTTCTCCTCCATCATGTTCCATCACAAGTGGCTGGGTAGAGTTCCCCGTGCTATCCAGCAGCGTCTCATGGCTTATCGTGTCCAAATGCAACAGTTTGCATACTGTCTTACTTTAGAGTAAGGGTATGTGTTTTCACGCATGTTCTTAAGCTGCACTTCATTTATTTACACGTGTGCCTGTCTTCGACCCTCTGCATGAAAAATCAAAGGTTTTCCTGAGAGCAGACAATCTCAAAGGAGGCGGCCCCAGGGGGTGACAGGTCTGCGTCAGTGGGACCTTTGCGGGCGGACAGCTCATCTTTTGTCCTTCTTCTCTCTGCCTTGTGCTAATCTGCCATGGTGGCTCTGGGGCTCGAACCTCGTCTGCTTGTCTGCCTCTGTGCTCATGCTCGACGGGAAGCAGGGGTCCAGGCTGGAAGTCACAGGCGAGGCACAGAAGGAGGTTCTGGCAATGCAGGCGGAGCAGCCTGTTTCAGGCGGGGAGCTGGGGGAGGAGGCTGGTGCTCGGGGTCACGCTCACACCACACTGTGTACGTGTAAGACACAAATGAGGGATTTAGAGGTGAGGAGTCCGATGAGCGTTGCTAGGCAACCTTTCAGCTGGGCCTGGAGGTAACCCAATCTCTGGGAGCAGCGTGGTAGGAGGGCCTCCTAAGGACAAAGCTGAACTTCAGAACCAGCGCCTTCTGCGCCTGTAGCCGCCCAGCCTGCCTCTGAGAGGGAGCGGGAAAGGTCAGCGGAGCCACGTTACACAAGCTGCTTGGGGGATGGATGCATCCATGGGTTCTTTATTTGTTAGGCATCCCTTTTTCTCATGTATTTATTTTTACCCCACCTTGTGCAGAAGAGGACTTGAGGTGGTTTCAGAAATACGGCTGCTAGAGCAGGATAAACACGCCATAAGGGAAGAAACTGGGGCAAAAGGAGAAGAGGGGGAGTTCCCATCGTGGCGCAGCAGAAACAAATTCGACTAGGAACCATGAGGTTGCGGGTTCGATCCCTGGCCTTGCTCAGTGGGTTAAGGATCCGGCGTTGCTGTGAGCGGTGGTGTAGGTCACAGACGTGGCTCGGATCTGGCATGGCTGTGGCTGTAGCTGTAGCTCTGATTCGACCCCTAGCCTGGGAATCTCCACATGCTGCAGGTACAGCCCTAAAAAGACAAAAAAAAAAAAAAAAGGAGGGTAAGGAAACAGGGGTGCGACAGGACATCCAGCAAGTATCTCTTGAGTGTTGATTATGTACCTGGCTCTGTGGGTAGAGCAGTGAACCAAATAGCCATGGTTCCTGCTCCCTGGGAGCTTATGGTCTCATAGGAGGGGACTGAAAACAGAAAAAAGAAAAAGGCCACCAGTCCAGTGCTTTTCCTGGGGGTAGGCTGCAAATTAGAGTCTGAGCCTCCTAGTGGCCAAAGCAAGAGGGGAACACAAATATGAGGTTCTGGGTGTGTTCTCTGCATTGGGTTGATGGCAAGAGAACTGCAGTCATGAGCTTCATCCTCCTGTCCTGGATGTGCAGATCTTGGCACAGGGCCTTTCTGTCTCTGTGCAGAGACCCAGCCTCTGCCTCCTCTTCACTGCCAGCCTCCTGGCTGGGTTTAGCGTCAACCCAGACCTCCTGGTGGGCTGCCTGTAAGTCAAGGACTTGAGCACTTTGGGCCCAGTGAATTCCAGGGCTGTCCCCCCCTTCCCACCCCATACCTCAGGCCAGACCGTCCCCTCCCCTGATGGCACTTATCTCCCTTATCGTCACTGTTTTCTCCCTTTCCTCCCCTGAAGAGGTATTATTTAGGGCTCTCACTTGTTTTTAATGTGTCCTTCCCTGGAACCATCACCCATCAACTGGCTGTGATTTTTAGCTATTTGACACAAAACGAAGCAAAGGCACAGAGGGGCTTGGAAATTTGCCCAGGGTCCCACAGCTTCAGGACTCTGCCTTGACCCCAATCTTTGGTGTCTTCTAATTTGTTAATCATTATTATGCTTTCTTGGGTGGAAGCCCAATTTGCTTCTAGATTCCGGAGGACCTTAGTCCTTTAACCCCAGCACCTCTTTGGAAGGCAGCTGGAGTGTCATTACCTGCTTCCATCAGCAGGCCAGGGTCTTCCCGCCATCCCATGGACCAGCCAGGTGGGCAGATACTACCATGTGGGAATTCATCCTTCTAAGGCAGCCTGTTTGTCTTTTTATTCCCTCATTCATTCATTCATTCATTCATTCAACAAACATTTCCCAAGCATGCCAGGTATTGTGTGCTAACCACCCCTCATCCCTGCTGTCAAGGAGCCAAGGTATAATTGCGGGAGAAGGATCAGTGTGTGTGAGATTAGAGTACAGAGTCAGAAAGGTTTGAGTATGGGGTAGAGTGCTGATAAATAGGACAGAAATAAAAATATAACCAGGCTAAATTCATCTGGACTGTATAACCACTTCGCAGGTCTTGGTCACACAACTCCTCTCATCCTGAGCACCCCTCCACAGGGCTCACTCTGTTGGGACAGAGTCTGCAGTAAGGTACAAGGGTTCCAAATGCAGCACCCCCTAAGTGAGTCATACAGAGGCAAGAAGGGCCTCACCTCCTTTGTTCTTGGAAGTGTACTTCTAATAATGCAACCTTGATTGGTAGCAGTCCGGTGGTGTAAGAGAGAGCCTAGAACAGGTAAGCCCGCAGTACCAGCCTCTTGCAGAAGCAGTGCCTTCCCAAGTGCTTGGCGCCCCAGGACCCCCTGCTCCCTGAGGAATGCCGAGGGACTCTTTCTCAAGGACAGGAGGGCAAGTGCCTTGCACGTGCTCCATTAATGATCACCGCCCGTTCTCAGGTTACACGAGCAGCGCTCTTGGATGGATTTCCATGTTTTGATCCCTCTTTAAAGAAAGCAACCACAGCTATTCCAATTATGAATTCCAAAATACCATTTTGCCGCCATTGAGGTGGGAGATGATTGGGCCATTGTGTTATCATTCCCCGCGTCTCCCAGAGATAGCGACCTGCATAAGTGAAACCATATTTCTGTGTTCCAAGATCCAAGGTACCAATCCCAGGGACTGTCAGGCAGGCTCAGGAAGCAGCACGTGGGGAACATTCTCAGACCTGGTAAGTGGCTGGCCCGCTGATAGAGGAGATTAAGGTGCTTTTGATCTCTTCGCCCCTAATGGCAACGTCTCTAATTTTAAAGGGACTCGGGAAAGTCTTCCTTTGAACAGCCAAGAGATTGCTTCAAGAAAAGCGGGCCCTATTCTAGACAGGCTGTGGGGGAGGTTATGGGACTGAATTGCATATGTCGTTCCATGGATAATTTTTCCTTCCAGTTCCTTAAGACGGTGAGTTAGGCCTTCGACTCCATTAGTGGATGACCCCACAGTGCATCAAGGCTTCCCGCTCCCTCCCCAAGTCAGGCCGTCAGCAGAGTGCCCCTGTGCCTCAGGGGCTCTCGAAAGCCAGTTTCATCTTCTCTCTGCATTTTTCCCAGGACTCCTCTGCAGGCTAGTCCTGCTTAGGAGCCTTGCCCTGCTGCCACACTCTGCAAACCTCCATCCAGCCTTGGCCTTCTGCCCGTTACATTGGGTGGGTGGGCTGGAGGGTGTCCCCTTCTAAAGGCTGTAGGGTGATGTCAGAGCATTCTGATGAGATGAATTGTGTGAATGGCATTTCCTTGTGGCAGATTTATGTGAAAAGGGGTGTGTGTGTGTGTGTGTGTGTGTGTTGCCCTAACCCTGGATGTATGGAGAGCTCTACGAATTAGAAGTTGGAGCATCAAAATAAGAAAATTTAGTTTAAGTAAATATTTAACCCCTCACTCACTCCTTTATACAATGGAGGTTAAGAGTGGAGACTCTAGAATCCAGACCGCTTCAAATTCAAGTCTTGGTTTCTCTCGGTAGTAGCTGTATGGCCTTGGACAAGTCATTTCATTTCTCGGAACATGAATTTTGACATCTGGAAAACAGTTATCTAGTTCACCAAGCTGTGAAACATAAAATCATACATGCATGAGATATGGCCTGCTTCACCTGCTGTGTGCCCGACAGATGTTTGTTGTGGTTGTTCTAATGTTAACCATTCCTTTGGTGATTGTGCACCAATTCCTCATGCCATTACTGTTCATGAGCTCTCTGTGCAAGGACCTGTGGGACTAAAGGAAAGTGGCAAGATTTTATTACAGTTTCACTAGGAAAGAATACAGATACAAAAAGTGAATTTGTGTCTTAAATCTTGTAAATTCATACCAGAAGAGGGAGAGGTTGTTTATTATTCATATTCATATTTAAGGAGGTCTTCTGCCTGGCATGGAAAAAGTTGCAAGAAGAGGTTTCTCCCACCCTAACAATAAGAAGAATCCAGGCCCTCTGCAAAATCATGTATTTTTAAGTCTGTCAGAAGCTGAGGATATAAGGTATGCTGATGAATTAAGGTCCAAAGGATGACAGCCCCTCCCAGAAGAGCTGGGACACATGATTGTTTCATCTTCATCTTGGGCTGAGCTGCAGCAAGAGGAGGTGGGCATGACAGAAGCAAGTGAGAAGAAAACAGCTGAAGTTGGAATGAATTTTTAAGAGCCAAAGATGGGTAGCATAACACTTTGGAATTTGTGAAAGCCCCAGGCAAAGGAGGGGTCTTCATGCTTCTTTTGGTCTGTGGGCTTCTACTGAGGGCTGACAGGGAGGATTGGGGGCAGGACAGGAGAACAGAGAGAAAAGGTACACGAACCTGCCTGAGTCTATAGTTCAAGCAGGAGAACCAATACAAACTCTCCTGTTTCCTGACCTTCCAAGAATTAAAGGCAGAAGTTATCTGCCACCAGGAGAGGGCTGGAGTGTTGAGAAAGTCCCACCCCTGAGGCAGAGGCATACAAGGCCTGCCTAGCACTGAGGCCAGTGCAGGAAAACCAAGTGGAACCCTCTTAGATACAGCATGGAAAAGAGTCAGTGATTATCTGCTACTGGGTGAGGGCCAGAAACCTCCCCAAGCTCTGGTTCTACACTGAGCATGAGACAGTGTAAACTCCCATTGGAGAACAGACAGGAGGGTGAAGAGTGATCCTCTCTGAGGCACAGATATATAGAGCTAAATGCTGGGCCTTGCACGAAGCACCAGGCAGCAGTGAACCACTAGGAGAGGCACAGGGATGCTGAGAGAGACCTCTTCGGTAGTACAGCACTTGAGCCTGCTGAAGTTGGTGGTGGCAGAGGAGAATTCATAGAATCTATTATATTTGGCTTCACCCTAAGTGTTGGGCAGCCTGAGCATGGGTCCACCACTAAGAAAATTTGAAATACAGACTATGACTAAAGCAGTAATGAAGTCTAAACCCAGCCTAGTTACAGACTAGACACTAATGAAACTTGTGTCATTAACAGCCTGATGGAAGAAAGGAATTCTCCATTTTAGGGAGTATTTACCTCACTAAATATATTTTGCACACACTGTGTAGCATTCAGTATAAACTAATGGCACATACACATTCTCCAAATAATGATATGGCTACTTGTCAAGAGATAAAATAATCAATAGAACCAGACCAAAGTTGGCCCAAATGTTAAAATTATCAGACAGGAACTGTAAAATAACTGTGATAAATATGTTAAAATGATCTAGTGGAAAAGTGGGCAACATGCATGACAGAGAATTCCATCAGAGTTATGGAAAGTATTAAAAAGAGCTAAATGAAAATACTAGAAATGAAAAATGAGATGTCAGGCATGAAAATTTTGTTGGCAAATTTAGGAAATGGGACACAACTGAAGAAAGAATCAATAAAGACCTGTCAATAGAAATCACCTGAACAGAAACAAAAAGAGAAAAGAGTTTCAAAAATGAAACAGCATTTGAGCTATAAGGGATAAAACGAAAAAGTCTAATGCACTTTTCATTGGAATCCTAGAAAAAAATGAGAGATAAAAGGGCAGAAAAAATATTTGAAGAGATAGGGACCAAATATTTTCCAAAACTAATGAAAAAAAGTCAAACCACCATAAGTCTAAGAAACTTAGATAACTCCAATCAGGATCATTGTTAAATTGCTGGAAAAGGACAAAGAAAAACATTTACCATAGATTTATCATAGACATAGAGGAATGATGACAAGAAGGAGAATTGACTTTTCATTAGAAAGCCTAGAAACCAGAGGCAATGGGATGTCATCTTTAGAGTGCCACAAGGAAAAACAAGCCAACAAACCAACCCATGTCAACCTAGGATTCTAGAGACATAGTCACGCAAACAACAGCTGAAAGAATCAATTTCCAGAAGAGCAGGAAATGCTAAACGGAGTTCTATGGGCTAAAAGAAAATTATTTCAAAAGACAACCTGGACCTCCAGGAAGGACTGGTATGAATGAAAACACCAGAAAGAGTGAATGAGACTATAAATTCAAAGCACTTTTATGAGTCTTTAAAGATAGTTGGTCATTTGAAGTAAAAATAACAAAGGAATACGGATGTTTATTGTCTTTTAGATCTAAAACCTACGGCAACAAAGGCACAAAGGGCGAGAGTGTTGTAACTGCAAATATACTGTCATTAGTTCCTAAGCTGTTCAGGAAGTGATAAAATATTTTTTGAAAGTTAAGTGATAAATATAAACATGTAATCTCTGGAGACATCACTAAAATAAAATACAAATAGGCATGCCTAACATCAGTAGGGAAGATGAAATGAAATATTAAAAATACTGGCTTAATTCCAAAAATTCAGGATAGGAGGAACAGAAAAACAAAGGGCATGAAGGACCAATAATAATCAAACACAAGTTTGGTATATTTAAAATGAAAATATATAAATAATTGAATTGCATGTAAATGGATTAACCTTCCCAATTTAAAAGGCAGACATTGTCAGACAATAAAAATGCAAGACTGAACTACACCTGGTTTATAAGAAATACCCTTTAAGTATAAAGTCACAAACAGAAGGAAAAGTTGGGAAAAGATACCATGCAAACAGTATGTGTAAGAAAACAGTTGGAGCTATATTAATATCAGAATGAGTAGACTTCAAGGTGACAAAAAGATTAAAGGGGCATTTTATGATGACATTAAGTGTTAATTAATCACAAAGACATAAAAATCTAAAATTTAAACCTCAGAGCAAAGCTCCAAAACACATGAAGCAAAAATTGACAGGCCTGAAGCTGAATCAAAGCTGAAGAATTTGAGACCATTTTCTCAGTAATTGATCTATTGAAAGATGATCGCGTGGAAGATTTGAACAACACTGTCAATAACCTGATCTAATTTACGTTTATTGAACACGCCACTCAACACAAGCAAGACCCATGTGCTTTCAAGTGTACTTGGAGCATTCCTCAACACAGACCATAAGCCTGATCATAAAACAAGTCTAAATAAATTTTAATAATTTAATTCTAAGAATGTTCTCTGAACAAAACGGAATTAAAGTTGAAATCAATGACAATAGGATGCCTACAGAATCCCTCAAATATTTGGAAATTTTAAAAATTATAGGACTACATACAGGACTTAGTGCAGGACTAAATAGCCAATGAGTCAAAGAGTCACAAAGGACATTGGAAAATACTTTAATGATAACAAAAAGATGACATCAAAATTTGTGGGATACAATGCACAGTTTTCAAATGTGTAGCTTTAAATGCTTATATTAGAAAACAAGGGTGTGAAATCAGTTATTTTTTTATTATAGTTGGTTTACAATGTTCTGTCAATTTCTGCTATACAGCAAAGTGACCCAGTTATACACGTATATATAGTCTTTTTCTCACATTATCCTCCATCATGTTCCATCACATGTGATTAGATAGAGTTCCCTGTGCTATACAGCAGGATCTCATTGCTTATCCACAGCAAATACAATAGTTTGCAACTACTAACTTCAAACTCCCAGTCCATCCCACTCCCTCCCCCCACCCCTCGGCAACCACAAATCTGTCCTCCATGCCCATGACTTGTTTCTTTTCTATAAATAGGTTCATTTGTACCATATATTAGATTCCAGAAAAAAAGTGATATCATATGGTATTTGTCTTTCTCTTTCTGACTTACTTCACTTGATATGAGAGTCTAGTTCCATCCATGTTGCTGCAAATGGCATTATTTTGTTCTTTTTTATGGCTGAGTAGTATTTCATTGTGTATATATACCACTTCTTCCTAATCCACTCATTTGTGGAAGGATATTTAGGTTGTTTCCATGTTTTGGCCATTGTGAATAGTGCTGCAGTGAACATAGGGGTGCATGTAACTTTCAATGAAAGTTTTGTCCCCAAATCAATTACTTTTGTTTTCACCTTAAAACGTTTACAAGAAATGAGCTTGTAAATGAGCTAATTAAACCAAAATAAGAGTGAAAATCAGAAAACAGAAATCAAATACTAGAGCAAATCAGAAAGATTAATATTGGTTTGTTAAAAAGATTAATTGATAACCCCCTAGAAAATTTGTTATTTCATGGATGTAAATTTCAGTTTTGCAAGATGGAAAGTTCTGGAGATCAATTAACAGCAGTGTGAATATACATTCTGGGAATTGGTTAACAACAATGTGAATATACGTAAGACTTAGAAATGGTTATGAGGATAGATTTTACGTTTTGTTTTTTTTAACTGCTAAAAAAAAATTATAGGAGTTCCCATTGTAGCTCAGGGGAAATGAATCTGACTAGCATACATGAGGACGCAGGTTCAATCCCTGGCCTTGCTCAGTGGGTTAAGGATCCGGCGTTGCTGTGAGCTCTGGTGTAGGTTGCAGATGTAGCTTGGATCCCGTAGTGTTGTGGCTGTGACTGTGGCCGGCAGCTACAGCTCTGATGAGACCCCTAGCCTGGGAACCTCTGCATAATGTGGGTGCAGCCCTAAAAAGAAAAAAAGAAAAAGAAAATGAAAAATTTTGGAAAGGAAAAAGTGAGGAGTTCCTGTTGTGGCACAGTGTAAACGAATCCAACCAGTAACCATGAGGTTGCGGGTTCAGTCCCTGGCCTCACTCAGTGGGTTAAGGATCCGGCACTGCTGTGAGCTGTAGTGTAGGTTGCAGATGCTGCTGGGATCCTGTGTTGCTATGGCTGTGGTGTAGGCCAGCAGCTGTAACTCCAGTTAAACCCTTAGCCTGGGAACCTCCGTGTGCCATGAGTGCAGCCCTAAAAAGCAAAAAGAAAAAAGAAAAAGTGAGAAGACACAAATTACTAACACCAGAACTAGAAAGGGAGCATCGCTGAAGACATTAGAAGGATGACGAAGTGGTATTATGAACAATTTTACAGTAATATGCTACAAAACATCCAATTCCACAAAATATCCAACATTTAAAAACATCTAAGTCATCAGTGGCTTGGATGAAAAGGACGCATTACTTAAGAAACATAACTTATAGGAGTTCCTGTTGTGGCTCAGCAGGGTAAGGACCTGACACTGTCCCTGTGAGGATGCAAGTTAGATCCCTGTTCTTGCTCAGTGGGTTAGGGATCTGGCATTGCCGCAAGCTGTGCCGTAGGTCAGACGTGCAGCTCTGATCTGGGGTGGATGTGGCTGTGGCCTAGGCCCCAGCTACAGCTCAGATTGGACCCCCTCATCTGAGAACTTCCATATGTCACAGGGGTACCTGTAAAAAGAAAAAGAAAATCTTGTAAAACTGACACAAGAAGAAACAATATCTAAATCCTGTATTCACTAAAGAAATTGACTTTGTAATGAAACAACTTCCCACAAACAAATGTCCAGGCCCAGATAGTTTTTCTGGTGAATTCTTTCAAATATTTAAGGAAGAACTCATATCAGTTCTACACAAATACTTTCAGAACGTAGAGTATCAGAGAATACTTCCCAACGTCTGAGTCCAGGATTACTTTGATACCAGTAACAGACAAGGACATTATAAGAAAAGAAAATTACATGGAGTTCCCATCGTGGCACAGCAGAAATGAATTTGACTAGGAACCATGAGGTTGTCGGTTCAATCCCTGGCCTCGCTCAGTGGGTTAAGGATCCAGCATTGCTGTGAGCTGTGGTGTAGGGTGAAGACGCGGCTCAGATCCTGTGTTTCTGTGGCTGTGGTGTAGGCTGGCAGCTGTAGCTCTGATTCAATCACTAGCCTGGGAATCTCCATAAGCCGTAGTGCAGCACCCCCGCCATCCCACAAAAAAAAAAAAAAGAAAAAATTACGGGTTATAGCTCCTCATTAACATAGGTATAAAATCCTCAAGAAATGATTAGCAAATGCAATCTGTAATATATAGAAAAGAGTAGAGTATGTCCCAGGAATATAAAGTTGATGTAATACTAATAATCAATCAGTATAATTTACCACTTTGGCTACAAAAGAAAATCTTATTTTCAGAGATGCAGAAAAAGCTGTGGAGAAAAGTTGACACCCATTCATGATAAAAACTCCAACAAGGCACAAAAGGGGTCTCTCTCAGCCTGAAAAATAGCATCTACAAAACCCTCCAGTGAATTCTTTCTCGCAGAGGTTGAAGACAAAATGATGATGCCTCTGTCACAAATTTTATTCAGCATTTTATTGGAAGTCTTAGACAAGACAATAATATAAGCACAATCAATAAAGCACAAATAGATTGGAAAGGAAGAAGCAAAATCATCTTTATTTGCAGGTAACATGATTTTTTACAAAAAGACTCCTAAGGATTTTTCAAAAAATGAGTAAGGTAATCATTTTATTTTGCAGTAGTGAAAGGTTTAACAAAGTTATGATTCCATATACCGGAAATGAATAGTCGACAATGAGAAAATTATAAATAACATTTACTCTAACATAAAAATTAAATGATTAGGGATACATTTAATGAAAGATGCATGAGACTAAAATTACAAAATATTGCTGACAGAAATATTAGAAGATCTGAGTAAATGAAAATATGTACCATGTTTATGGATTAGAAGACTCAATGTTATTAAAACGTCAATTCGCCCAAATTGATCAATTCCAAATGAAGGCCCACAAAGCGGGTGTTTTTCCCTTTGACAGAGTGATTTTAAAATTTTTACGGAAAGACAAGAAGGCCTAGAATAACCAAAACAATACTGAAAAGGTAAAACACATTTGGAAGACTTACCCCACCTTATTACAAGACTGACTGCATAACTACAGTAATCAAGACAGTGTCGTACTGATGAAAGTCTGAATAAATGGATAAAAGGAACACAATGGAGTCTGTACACAGATCTACAGACAGGTGGTCCAAAGATTTTTGACAAGGGTGTCAGAGAAATTCAATAGGGAATGAAAAATCTCTCCAGCAAATGATATGGGAACCATTGATATCCATTTGAAAAGAAAAGAACCTTGGCTTCTACCTTTAATCATCTATAAACATCAATTCAATATGGGTTATTGACTTAAACATGAAAGCAAAAGCCATAAAAGGGCTGGAAAAAACATAGAAGAACTTTTTTGTGACTTTGGGGTAGCCAAAGACTTCTTAGAGAGGCCACAGAAAGCATGGGCCATAAAAATAAAATTTGGTAAGTTGGATTTCATCAAAAAAAAAAAAAATACATGGTCATCAAAAGACACTATTAGGGAAATGAATTGGCTAACACATATGCTGACAGAAGACTTGCATCCAGAATATTAAAATTTCTGCAATTCCCTAATAAAGACATTCCAATTAAAAATGGGCAAAACAGCTTTAATAGAAACTTCACCAAGTAGGATATGCAAAAGTATATCCCCTAAAAAAGTAAGCCCTTGGAAAAGTGTTCAACATCATTAGGCTTCAGGTAGATGCAAATTAAAATTACAGTGAATCACTCCTAGTTATCCACCGGAGGTTAGCTACCAAAAGGATTAAAGTGAGAAAAAAACTGACAGTATGAAATGTGAGAGAGGATGCAGAAGGACTGGAACTCTAACGCATGGCTGGTAGGAGTATAAAACGGTATAACCACTTTGGAAAATTGGCACTGTCTAAACCAGTTAAAAATATGTTTACCCTGGGAGTTCCCCTGTGGTGCAGTGGGTTTAGGATGTGGCATTGCTGCGGATCCTAAGGTTACAGCTGCGGCTTGGATTCAGTCCCTGGCCCAGGAACTTCCATACGCCACCGGTAAGGACCAAAAAAAAAAAAAAAAAAGATTTACCCTATGACCAGCAATTCCACTTTAGATGTTGACCTGAGAGAAATGAAAATATATTTTCACATTTTTTTTTGCATAGGAGTTTTCTTAGTAACTTTATTCATAGAATGCTGAAACTGGAACACAGCCCAGGTATCCATCAGTGAAGAATGAATGGATAAATGCACTGTGGTGTAGGCATGCGACACAGGACCAAGCAATGCAAAGGAATGAGCTTCTAATTATGCACGGTGTCATGGCTGAATCCCAAACCTATGATGAGTGAATGAAGCTGGATACAAAGATATGCGTACTGTGTGGTCCATGTATGAGAAATTCTAATGTAGCAAAAACCAAGCTACGGTGATAGAAGTCAGATGGGCGGTTGATTCTGGGAGTGGAAATTTGAGAAGAGGTGTGGGAACTTCCTGGAAGAGAAAAAAATATTCCATGTCTTGGTAAACGTTCTTCAAAAATGGATTGAACGAAACACTTAAAACCTGAGCGGCATGTCACTTGATGTAAATTATCTGCCAATAAAAATGTGGGATAAAAAAACCATTTTCTTTCGCTGGACCTCAAATCACAGTTTACAGATTTGGAAGTGCTATATTTAAAGGTACCCAATGATATTATCAGGAGAAAATGCTCTCATCCAACTATTGGAAACCTAATTAAAAAGATTTAACAAGAGGTACATCCCTTCAGCCTGTTCTCTAAGAGGGCCTATTCTTACACCCAAATCTTCCCACTCAGCCTTCGCTGTGGGGGGAGAGGGGGCAAGGCTAGGGGGCAGGTGCAGGGTGGCCCCTGTCTGCCTCATGGTGAATGGGCAGAGTATCCACAGAAGTGAGCTCCAGTGGTATCTGTGAATTATCTGCTGCTGAATCTGGAGTTGATGAAGTGCTGTTCACCAGACTTCCAAAGCTGGAGCGTCACCTTGGTTATCTCTTGGAGGGACACAGTTTATCCCTCTTGCCCATCCGTGACGTCAAAGATTCGGTTTCATTGCACTGCTGTCTGGCATGATGGCGTCAGGCTGGCTCCCCTTGGGAAGGGTTTGGAAAACAGCAATGACTCAGACAGTGCTTCCCCTGGGGAGCGTCTGACCCTGGCATGGGGGTGGGGGGCAGGGGGATCGGTCCCCATAGGATGGAGGCTCAGAGGCCCTGGTAACAGGGAGATGGAGCTATGTGGAGATTTGGGGCTAAGCCCTCATTGCCTGTGACAACAGAGCTCTCAACCTAGGCCATGAAGGGGAGGTTTTATTTGCTTGCTCGCTTCGCATCTTTGGTCTTTGGTGACAGTTGTCCTTGGTGAGGGAGTAAAACTGCACTCCTTTCCTCATCGGACAGAGCCAGATGGGTCAGGGTCAGCTTTGGCACTGGGCCTTGTCTTCCCATCCATCCTTTGATCAGAGCGCCGAGAGCCCTCTATCAGGTTCTTGGGTGAGAGTGTGTTTCTGTGTGTCCTGCTTCCCTTGTTGCTGCAATAGATTTGGGTTTCCTAAAATAACCTAAATATGCCTGTGTAGACGTGTGTCTGAAACGGAAACAGAGGGCGTTGGTTGACGTTGTTTGCAGACAGACACGGCATGAACGATGGCTCCCCTCCTGGTCGTGCTGCTCCGGCCGATGCGTTTGGGAAGTTACAACTCTGGGGGGGGGGGGGGTGGCGTCTCGTGCTCACAGTTCCCATCTCCCGAAATCATTCCCCAGATGCAAAGTTTCCGTTTAATTTGGATTCTGGTAGTATGCTTCCCGGGGCGAAGGAAGACCCTGGCTTCGTAAATCTTTTTTGTTTTTTCCACTTTTATTTTCGAATGTAGCTCGGCTCAAAGTTTATGTCCATTTAGCTGACCTTTGCAATAGTAAGAGCGCTTTTATAAGGCAGCAGAAGGGAAAGTTATCAGCAAGACTGGGTAATGTAAAGTATTTATGAATGAACGTGCAAAAACCAGTCTGGGGGTGTAAAATGTGGGGCTGTCCTCGGGCCGAACTGCTTGTGACTTGAGCCTTCTTTGCAGTAAAGCATAATTCATGCTGCTGTTAGCCCTTAAAACAGGAAATAATATACCCATTTAACTTAATCACAATTTATATTGCATGTGCATATTTCTAAACAAATGTTGTAGATGGAGAGTTTGGGAGCAATAATATTTATGCATTACACTTTTAGTTAGCAAAGGAAATGTGTGACCTCTTACATTTGCTTTGACATTTGAACTTGGTGTTCAGTGTATTTGACAGCGGTGATGGATTCTCATTAGCTCAACGTATAAACAGGAAATGCTTCCTCGGTGAACAGTTATTAATGTGGGACATCCCTGAATTTGAATTTTTAGTGGCTTATTCTGGTCCAGACTGGGAAACGTATTTAATTTCTCCCTTAAGAAAAAAAAATTAATAATAAAAGGAAAAAGCAAGGTTTAACTTTCGTGTCTAGCAAACCTGAGCAACACAGGAACGCCAGGCTCTAACAAAACATGGTTGAGGGGCGGCTGGCAAGGGACCCTGCTGAGGTCGCAGATGCAGGGAGCAGCTCTGGCGGCGGGGCAGGGTGGGGGGGCCATGCGGAGTTGGTTGCCTTAATTTCTCCCTAAGATAACCTATAGGAATTAGTCCATGACGTGGGGGCAGATGGTAGTAAGCTCATACTTAACCTTTACCCGTGACCGGGATTAAAGCCATTCGTACCAAACGGGAATCAATCAGGACGCATTTGCAACATGGCTCAAGATAGCAATTTCATCTTGAGTTTTCAGCACTCCCTTGCTCTTGGGCAATGAGACGGCAGAGCGGGCGCTGGAGGGGAAAGGGGCTGGGAAGCTGGGAGAGGCAGCCGACTAGGGATGGGGATGACGGAGGACCAGGCTGGTGGGCCGGCGCCCGGCCTGGCCTGGGCCCGCGCTCAGCCCCTTCTGTGTAAGGCTTAGAATCTAATTAGAAGTCAGCGAGGACCCGGGAAAGTGAAGCCGGCAGGCCCTTCATCGGAATTTCAGGTCTTCAGAGGGGGGAAAGTAGCGTTTTTATTGTTGGAGGTCAAAGTTTAAATTTAGTTTATATCGGATTACCCAAATATGCTTTCGGTAAGGTTAGATTCTCATGCTCGGGGAGAGTCGGACTGTAATGAAAGCAAACAGGGCCAGAGATAATCCCATTACAGATGAACTCTTCACTCGAACCTCAAACATTTGGGAACCATAATAACACCATCTCGGCAAGAAGAGAAAGGCTGAGCAGCCGGGGCCGAGAGGAAGCTCGGCGACCCCCTGTTTAACGTATCCCCTTCCTGGATCCCAGGAGCACGCCTTGCTCTGGCTTTCGCTTACAGCACTTGGAGAAATGACTTCTTTCTTAATTAGTTTTCCTTCTTTTTCTGCTACTAAAGTTTAAGCCCCATAAGGGTAGGGATTTTTTTTTTTTTTTCTATTTTGTTCCCTATTATATACCCACCGCATAGATCACAGCCTGGCTCCTGAGAACCACTCGATAAACACTGGTTGAAAGAAGGAAGGAATCTCACGTCCTCTGAGCAGAAAGCCATGATTTTTAAAATCCAAGATTTTGAAACCAAGGTAGGGAGCCAGCCCCTTTGGGTTCTAAAAGAAGCGGCGATTGCCCCAGAAGGAGGAAGGTGTCATCACTCCTGTGGATTCTGGAAGGGACCCCGAAAGTCTCATTTGGAGGTTGCCAGCTCCAAGTCCATGAGTGCAGAAGTCATACCTGTCCTGGTACCCAAGGTCTTGCCCTTGGCTGTGGATACTCAGTAGCTAAGGATAGAGCTGGACAGAATTCATGAGGAGTTGGGTTGGCAGAGGCCTCACCTGCATGTCTGGGAGCTCATGGGTGTCCTCGCCCCACCCTCTCAGGACAGTGACTCAGTACAGGCAGAGCAGGACCCAGTAAACCCCGCCAGCTGCACACTGACCTGGATGGGGCTGAACCATCCAAGGGCTGAGAAAAGGAATCAGCAGGAAGGGTGCATCTCTCTTGAGAGCCAGCTTTGCTATCCCTGAGGGGTCAAGGACGATAAGCTTCCCCCCACCCCCCGGGCCACTGCTGGGCTTGAAACAAAGTAGAGCATCGCCCTTTTCCACTCAGGACGTGCCTGTGGGGAAACCGCGCTTCTTCCTTGTTCCTCCTTCTTTAGAGAGTATGTGAAATAGACCAAGTGCTCAGGCCTCCAGTGAAAATAAGGAAAAGAATTTGCAAACTCCCCCTGTCTCTTCTTCCCCCACAGAAAATAATGCACAGTCCCTCCTTGTCCTTCTTCAAAGACTCTCTTAAAAATATTGGTATGGGGCGCTATTTTCTTTTGGCCTCTGCCAACAAAACCTTGTTTGTCGGTTTTGTAAACTCCAGATCCCAGCTCTTAGCTCCCAGCCCCTGATAGTGTTATCATCCTGCCAGACACCAAGGTGGAAGGCCAGAGGCTTCTGCAGCAAAGATCAGCTGTGCAGACCCACGTGAGTTAGTCATTTACTCATTGAGGCGTCGGACAAAGGGACGTGAAGCAGAGCTGGTCGCTACTCTCAACCAGCTCAGACACCAACTGGGAAGAGAACAACCACCGGCCGTGGGCTTCCAAGGGGGAAGGGGTGGGTTGACCTGAGGTGGGAGTGGCGATGGGCACCCACTGAGGCTGGGCGTGACAGCCACTCCGTGACCTCAGAGGTGAGCCTCGCAGGCGTCTGCTCCTTGGCGGGGCTCCCAGACTTTTGAGGGCCTGTCTTTGGCTCAGCACTGGGGAGATACAGCTGTCTGGCTGTGACTCACTCCCCACGGAACGGGTCCTTTGAAGGGAAGCTGAAACCTGTCCTTTGCAGAGGCCGTGTTCGGGCTGATGGACAAAGCCTTGTCGACCAGGGCCACCTTCTGAAGAGAAGGAGGTGTGGCAGGTGGAGTTCAGGACTCGATACCGAGCACTACAGAGGGCCAGGCCCTTTTCTAGAACCCAGCCTCTCGTGACCAGGCTCATTCACAGTCCGGGACCTTTTGTTTGTGTGGCTGCTACTCTAGCCCTCCCTAATCTTCCATTCATCCAAGTCCTTCCATTTGCAAAGCCTTGGAAACCTCCACCATGAAGCCCTCCCAGAACACCCCAGATCCTGAGTGCTCCCAAATCTCTCTGTGCCTTTTAAAATTGTTCTCTGAGAGCTTCGTAGATGTGGTGTCCCTGCCCGGTCTGTGAGCTCCCTGAGTGCCGGGTTAGTGCCGTTTCTCTGACCAATCATAGCATTACTTAGTACATGCCGTGGTGTTAATTAGTGCGCTCTGTAATTTTAACTACCACGTTTCATCGTGTTTATGAAGCATGTCTTAAGATTCACCTCTCATTTCCCCTGTTCCAATGAATTTGGCTTTTGGAGTAAGTAAAAACTCTTCTACTTAAAAATATCATAAAAGTAATATATATTTGCTCTAAAAACCCAAACAATTTAGAGTAAATAATTCAGAATAAAGTTAATAGTTGGTGGGTCCCACTTTGAATCCCATTCCTCTGAGGATATCACTGTGAGAAATATAGGGTAATTTCATCTGCATCTCTCTCCATGCATGGACAGATTTAAATTAAAAGATGGGTTATATGCATATATTGGAATTTTAACTTTTCTTCTTTCTGATTTCGTTTTCAAAATAAAACTGCACTCGTATTAAACACAGTGCTCTAACTTGACATCATGTTTCAATTAACACCACATCATGGTATTGTGTTAGCTAGTGAATTATCAGCAAGGAACCTAGGCAGAGTCAAACCTTCTCACATTCATGGATCACTCAGAAAATAGTAAGTAATGTAGAGGGAAAATTACAAAAAAGACTCATTAATTTCAAAATAGCTGTTAAAGGACAATGCATTATAATATGTGAGTAATGAAAAATTGAAAACAAATCCATCATGGCCTTTTTCTGTTAGGACATGTAAGGTGTTATTTATTCTCTTCTTCCCTAGTCGCTGCATACTTCATATTCAGTGATGTAAACATAAGACAATTTATTCAGCACTTTAACTGATGGACATTCATTTCGATCTTTGTTTCTGCCCTAACAAACAGGGCTGCTGTAAATATTCTTACAAACACACCCTGTCTGTCATGATCCTGTGAGACTGTAGTCACTTTAAATTTTAATAGATGGTGCTGGACTTTTTTTTTTTTTTGGTCTTTTTAGGGTCTCACCACCTGTGACATATGGAGAATCCCATGCTAGGCATCTAATCGGAGCTGTAGTCACCAGCCTATTCCACAGCCATAGCAACTCCAGATCCGAGCCCCATCTGCGACCTATACCACAGTTTGTGGCAATGCCGGATCCTTAACCCACTGAGTGAGGCTAGGGATTGAACTTGCGTCCTCATGGATGCTAATCAGTTTCATTTCCGCTGAGCCACGACGGCAATTCCTAGACATCTTTTCTAAAGAATGTAGCAGTTCATCAGACCCTAGAAATGAATGAGAACTCCTGTTTCCCACCCCCTTACCAGCGCTGGGTATTACTGTTCTATTTTAATTTCATCAACCTGATGGTCAAATTTATTGTTTTAATTTGTATTTCCCTAACTGCCAGTGAAGTTGCAGCTCTTCTCCCTACCTCTTGGCAATTTACATTGCCTCTTCTTTAAATTGCCTTTTCCTATCCTTTGCCTCTGTTTCTGCTATTCTTTTTCTTATATATTTGTAGGAGTCCTTCATTAAGACAGCAGGGAAACCCTTTGCCGTTAAGTGTTGCATTTTTTCCTCCCATCTATTCTCTTAATTAATTTTATCTATGATAAATCTGTCTACCTCAATATTTTAAACTTTGTGTTGCTACTGATTAAAACCTCTCTTTCTTTATGGCTTCTGGTTTTTACATCTTCTTTAAGAAGACCTCCCTGCTCTGAATTTATGGACACATTCTCTTAAGTTTTCTTCTAATATTTTTTATCATTTTATTTTTTTTCATTTAGACCCTTAATTAACCAGGAAGCATGGATGGATATGGTGTGCAGTGGGGTCTGGCTTTATTTAACAGATGGTATTGAACTGACTGACTCTCCAGAGGGGGGGGCAAAAAACAAACCAAAACAAAACATCCTCTCTCCACTGTCTACACCTGTGTCATATATGGAGTTATTCTACCCTTATGACATCCTGGGTTCGCAGGCCTTGGTTTTAAGCCTTCTCCTTTGGGGTGGAAGACAGCACCCGTTGTCCCAACAACATACAAAGAATCAGCATGAGCACTGGTTCCCTGCCCAGGTAAATCTCCCTGTTCTTGACACTGAGCTGTCATCAGGGACGGGGAGGGTTTGCAGGCCTACACGAAGCTCTCGGAGCAGCACATATCCCTTCTTCTGGCTTGGGGAAGGAAAAAAAAAAGAACCAAATTTTGAATTATGACAATGCTGCGCAGTGCCCTAAATCACCAGGCTTCTTACGTGCTGGTGACAACGGAGCCCCAGCGTAAGAGGTCCTGGTCAGAGGCACCCTTGTCCTCACGAGGCTTGGGGGTGGTGTCTGTCTGGCTTTCTTTGCAGTATCTCCTCCTAGCCCGAGATTTTCTTTAGGCCAAGTTTCAGCCTGGAGCAAATTTTTTATGGCTGTGAGTTAATCCCCTAGCAAACCCTGGTTTATATAGAAACGCTGACACAGTGCTAGCTCTGGTGATTCAACTGGGGCGGCTGGGCTATTTATGGCTCCCTGATGCCAATAGGGGATCATTCTCCTTTAATAGATTCTGTTTCTGTTGCGACCGGGATCCCACTTTTTCTCCCCCGTGAGGTGGTGGAACTGCTTGCCCCCAGACCTGAGCGAGAGGGTGGCTACCTGGGGGGTGGGGTGGGGGGCAGGATTGCCATGGAAGCGACTCAGGCGGCAGTATCTTAACAACCAAGGTGGGCTTTTCATCTTGGGATTGCAAGAGTCTTAGAGACAAATAAATATTTTCATCTCCTCTTTTGTCTCTGGGCAGTGGGCCTGAAAAGTGTCTTGACTCTTCGCAGTGAAATTTGGGAGAAAAGCTGGGGATGGCTTAATTCCCTCTTCCTCTTCCCCTTTCTGCACGGCTTTCTTTACACTGAGGAGCTGCAGCAATGGTCCTGAGCAGCCACTGTCCGTGGACCTGAGCCACGTGGGATTATACTTGAGGGCCTCAGGGAGGTGAGGCCATGTGGACAGCAGAGATGGCTCAGGCCTCTGCCCTGCATGGGGACAGACAGAGCCATGGGATGGGTTTGGGATGGGTGGGAGAGGACTTGCTTAGAGCTTCATTTCTGTTATCAGCAGGTAGGAATCTTGGGGTTCAGCTTGAGTTCTTAGAAGAGCTATTTTCCACTCTTCTCAACTGTCTCCTCTGCCCGAGGTCAGACTTTTTTAAAATTGCAATAAGTTATTCACACAAAGTTTACCATTTGAGCCATTTTGAGGCAAGCAGATCAGTGACGTGAAATCAGTTTATACTGTATAACTATTAGCACCATCCATCTGCAGAGCTTACCCGCTTTACCGAACTGAAACCCTGGACCCATGAAACAATAACCTCTGCTCCCTTGGGGACAGACTCCTGCCACTAGAGGGTGAGGGGTTTTGGAGCCCTGAGCCCCGATGGCCTGGGGTGGGTGATGGAGTGTTGGGAATTGACCTTGCAGATGCCGTGTGGCCAGGTTGTTTCTTCACTCCTTTCCCAGTGCCACCATCACATTCAGTTCTCACTGCTACCCAGGGCCCTGCGAGGGTGGCTCTCTGGGGCCTCAGGATGCAACCAACTCCATAGAGAAGGGAGCCTTCCCTGCCACGTCAGGCCTGTCTCAGTGGCATTTGGAGGATCAGACAGATACATTCCATTATCTGCATTCATCAGAGAAGACTCATAGACACAGGGTAAGCAACCTGCCAGCTACCCAGTGACTGAGCTGGGACTTGAACTGGGGCTGCCTGGCTCCAGAGCCTGTGCCCTTAACCAATTCTGTGTATTTTATTGATAAGCTCTGGGGCTCCTGGAATGATCCCCAGACCAACAGGGTCATTCCAGGAGCACCAAGCATTGCTCTCAACTCAACAAAGCGTCCAGATCGGCCCCACCTAATTTGTGGCCTTTGAAGTCGGTGATGTCAAAAGCGAGACAGCTTTGTCTTTGACCAGATTTTATGGGGCCTGTCAGGGGGATGGAAGCACTTAGAGATGGCAGGCAGATAGAGGATGGGCCGGGCTTGCCCTGATAAGGTGGCCCAGAATGGGGGGAGACACCGAAGCCGCCAGGGCTGTGGTTTCTGCATGGGAGTAAGCGCAGTTTCTGGCAGAGTCAGAGAAGCTGTGAAGACAGGCTGGCGGCCACGGGATTTAGGGGTTTAGCTTTGTTGAAATCCTCAACTTCAAGGACTTCCCCTGGTGACTGAGTTTTTCAGGCTAATTGAGAGCAAGCTTTGTGGCCTGCCAAGCCCTGGGAAGAGAGGAGGGAGAGGAAGGGTGGGTGAGGGCTGCCCGGAAGCCTGGCGAGCAAGGAGCTGGTGTCACCCGGTGGCAAGGGCCCGCCCATGGCCAGCCACATGGATGATGAGGGAATGTCCCGGGTTGGGGCCTGTTCTGCCTTGCGTGGCTCCTTTGCCGGAAGCCCCCCTTCCCAAAGGTCCTGCCAGGCCAGGGGACCCACGTGGGACGGGGAAGGGTTGGGGACTCTAGCCTGGGGGGAGGCTTGGGCATCCTTGGACTCAGGGTTCATCTGTCATCTTGTCCTCAACATGCGTTTTGCTGGAAACTGAGCTTGGGACGTGTCTTGTGAGGGACTGTGGACTCGGGACGAGGAGAGAAGGCTGGGGTGGGAACACACAGGGAGGCTGAGTGTGCTCCTGCATAAAGGGCTCCTTGGGGCTCCCCCGCAGCCCCTCCATGATGCAGGTGTTGGTGAGCATTGCTGCCCAGGACCTGCCTACAGCGCAGGTTCAGGAAATAGGTAGGCTCTTATTAACTAGTTTAATCCCCCTAAGCCCCTGGGATGTGAGATGGATGCTCTTATGATCTCTCTTTTATAGTGGAGGAAACCTAGGCTCAGAGACGTTGAATAACTTGTCCAGGGTCACACAGAGTGTATTTGAAGCCGTGGCTGACACCAGAGCCTAAGCTCATAAGCTCAGGTTATGGAAGTGGCAGCAGTGTCTGCCTCGCCATCTGCCCTCGGACCCATGATCAGAGAGAGACCTGAGATGGGGGCCCAGCTCACCTGTGGCCTCACTTTGCTCCGCATAAGAGGCTGTCTGGGTGCAACCTGGGTCCCTCAGCCATGCGTGTGACACGAAGTGCGGAGGGGCCCCGAGAGCCCCATTGGCCGCCACGTGGTTCTGGGAGCACATCAGGGGAGGCCTTCAAAAGCAGGGGCCCCATGGGGAATCCGTGCTTGCACCCCAATGTGCTGAATAACAAGCCAGGTGGTTTCTGCCGCTGTAATGGAGCAGGAGCAGAGGCAGAGCCAGCTGAGGGGCGAGGACTGAGGGAGGGGTCCTGGGAGCTGGGAGCCCTTGCCTGCGGTGGAGAGTGGGAGGCTGGGTCTGGGAGGATGAGCAAGAGTGGGACGGCAGCCCTGAGTGAGGAAGAGCATTGCTGCTGGTCTGGGGAGCCCGCTAGACTGGCTGATTAAAACCCTGGCTGTGCTGGTGGCGACCTTGAGCAACGTAACGTCTCTGTGCCTGTCCGAATCCCTAGGGGTGATAATAGCACATGAGGCATCTGGTCATCTTGAAGACCAGGTGAACCGATGCAGACGGAAACCTAGTTCTATCCCCGGTAAAGTATGAAATGACCACGCAGGCTCTGGGCTGCTCTTATTCTCCCAGCTGAGAAATACTAGTCAGCCTGACCTTTGGGCAGAGGTGGAAGATGGGGACCAGCTGTTCAGCCTGAGAGCAGGCAGGCCGTGGTTGTTTTTCTGGCCAGGCCCCCTGACCTCCTCCTCTTTTGCATGGCTCTTCCCAGTGTGACATGTCAAGTGGTGTCAAGTAGAACATTTCCCAGGGTTGGCAGTGTGGCTTCAACTTGACTAAGAGTTAAAGCTTGTGGGCACCACGGTCCCAGGCAGCAGAGAGGTGCTGACTTCATTCACCACACAGTCTTTTTATAAATTGAAGTAGAGTTGATTTACAGCGTTGTGTTCATTTCTGCTGCACACAGAAATTAAGTTTCTGTTGTTTCTGTAACACAGCAGTGTAATGCATACCTGCTTTTTTTTTTTGTCTTTTTGTTGTTGTTGTTGTTGTTGCTATTTCTTGGGCCGCTCCTGCGGCATATGGATGTTCCCAGGCTAGGGGTCTAATCGGAGCTGTAGCCACCGGCCTACGCCAGAGCCACAGCAACGCAGGATCCGAGCCGCGTCTGCAACCTACACCACAGCTCACGGCAACGCCGGATCGTCAACCCACTGAGCAAGGGCAGGGACCGAACCCACAACCTCATGGTTCCTAGTCGGATTCGTTAACCACTGCTCCACGACGGGAACTCCCCATACCTGCTTTTTTAAACGTTGTTTTCCATTATGGTTTTTCATAGGATATTGAATATAGTTCCCTGTGCTGTACAGTAGGGTCTTGTTTATCCATTTTATACATAATAATAGTTTGCATCTGCTAATCCCAAACTCCCATGCCACTTCTCCCCCATCCCCCTCTCCCTTGGCAACCACAAGTCCGCGTCCACAACACACAGTCTTTAACTGGTTCTTGCCTTCCCTGTACCAGGCACTGATCTAGGCTCTGGGAGGACAAGCCAGTCATGGTCCTTGTCCTCAAGGAGCTCTTGGTCAAGTGAGATGACATTATTCATTCATTCATCCATTCACTCAACCACCATTTGCTGTGCACCCACTTTGTGCCAGGGACCTCTGTAGACACAGAGAACCCAGCAGAGAACAGTCACCTCCTGCCCATAGGCTACACTGGTGGTTTGCTTTTCCAGAGTGGCATCAAGATGCATGCGATCTGGAGTTCCCATCGTGGCTCAGCCGAAACAAATCTGACTAGCATCCATAAGGATGCAGGTTGGATCCCTGGCCTCACTGACTGCATTAAGTATCCGGCATTGCCGTGAGTTGTGGTATAGGCTGCAGATGCAGCTCGGATCCCATGTTGCTGTAGCTGTGGCATAGTTAGGCCGGCAGCTCCAGCTCCAGTTCGACCTCGAGCCTGAGAACCAAAAAAAAAAAAAAAAAAAATGCATTTGATCTGCTATGTGCCGGGCACTGGGAATCCACTGGTAGATGGTATGACAGAGTGGTTAACAGCTGGGTCTCTGGGGTCAGATAACCTGGGTTTGCATCTTAACTTTGCCTTTTACTGGCCGTGATACCTAAGCAGGTGGCTTGACCACTCTAAGTGTGTTCTTTGTCATGAAATGGGGATACTGATGATGCCTTTTTCACAGAGTCATGGGAAGGCTGAAATGAGATGATGTGTAAAAGGAACTCAGTGCTTGGCATGCTAGCAGTGCTTAGATAACATCCCCCTGTTGGGACCACTGTCATTATTGATCTCCTCCTGCTTTTAGGTGCTCACGTGTAACTCTGGGAGGACTGGCCTCTGCTCCCAGTTGATGATAGGCCTTAATATCCAAGTACCATTAGAAAAATCAGGTGCATAATTCTGGTTCACAGTTAACTAATTTCCTTACTTTATAAGTAACCTTAAAAAAATCAATTAGAAAAAGTCAGACAACCCAATGGAAAAATAGGTAAAGATGTGAGCAAGCAGTTCACAGAAAAAGAAATAAAAGTAGCTTATAAGCAAATGAAAAATTCATTCCTCCTCTGCCATTCCTTTTCTTCCTTATTGTTTATCCATTTAGAATTTTTATTGGTTTTTGTTTTAAATTTCATTTTAAAATAAAAGGGATGTTTGCAAATAGTTGAGAGAGTCAGATATTACTAGCAGACTTGGGGAAACACACACATGCACACACCGCAGTCTTGGACTTCTGCCTGCCTCTCTCATTTTCTACTTCTCAGAGGCAACTACTTAGAGTAACTTAGCTGATCCTTTTGATATTTACCTCTGTATCCCTAAATAATGTGCCTACATTTATGCTGCTTGAATTTTTCATTTTTGGCATTGTCAGTTGACCTCTCACGGTGGAAGAGGTTTTAGCTCTTTTTCATCACCACCTGCACTCTCATCGTTCCAGAATAGTTAGAGCGTAATTTTACTAGATCGGTGATTGGTGATTAAATTTTTGTGATCCTGAAACCTCTATTCACAGCTGAACTATGAAGACTAGTACTTTCCTGATCAACATTTCCTCTCTGGAGTTTCTTACCTTTCCCCGCTTCTGCCCAGTTTTTTATTGTATGTCTCTCATTCAATACCAAATTCTTCACCAGTTAAGTAAAGTATCTCAAATTTGTTTTCACAGACTTTATTCTATCAATCCCATCTTCTTGAGAAAATCTCTCCTGGAACCTCTGAAGTTGGTTGGGTGCTTTCTAGATCTGCTCTGCAGGTTTTCTTTGGGGTTCCTTCAGTAATATCTTGGCAATTTCCTTGGTTTTCTTTTTCTGCTGATCTGTTTCCTGGATCCCATATGTTCCTCTTTCTTCTTTGCTTTGGTGGAGCACATTTTTTTCCATTAACTTACGAAGAAGTAATAAGTTTTTCTAGGGAATGGCAAGAGATATTTAAAGTACTAAAAGGAAAAAATATGCAACCTAGAATACTCTATCCAGCAAGAATATCATTTAAAATAGAAGGGGAAATAAAAATTTTTTCCAACAAACAAAAACTTAAAGAAAAAACCCAGGTTAAAGGAAATATTGAAAGGGCTTCTCTAAACCAAAAAGAAAGGAAGGAAAGGGAAGAAAAAAGAAAAGAAAAAAAAAAGAAGAGGAGGAACTAGGACTGAGGAAACTGCAATCAGAGAGCAGTCACTCAAGTAAGCCAGCATACAGATTTAATCATGAACATGCTTCAAACAAAATAAAATTAAAAAGAAAAAAATAAAAAAGAGTCATCAAAACCATAAAATGTTAGGAAGTAAATAACCCTTTTTGTTTGTTTGTTTGTATGTTTCTCTTCTTAATTTTAATATAGTAATGAAGTGTTTGAACTTACAGGACCATCAGGCTAAAACACACAATTATGGGAAGGGGTTAGAATACTTAAAAAACAGGGCAACCACAAGCCAAAACCAAATATTGCATTTGCAAAAAATGAAAAAAAAAATACACTCAAGCAGATAATAACAGGAGACTATCCAACCAAAAAAAAAAAAAAAGAAAGGAAGAATGGAGAACCATAGAATCAACTGAAACATGAGGTTCAAATGGCAATAAATAATCATCTATCAATTATCACCTTAAATGTCAATGGACTGAATGCCCCAATCAAAAGACACAGAGTGGCTGAGTGGATAAAAAGGCAAAAACCTTCAATATGCTGCCTACAAGAAACTCACCTTAGGACAAAAGATACATATAGATTGAAAGTGAAAGGGTGGGGAAAAATATTTCATGGCAATAGACAAGACAGAAAAGCAGGAGTCACAACACTCATATCAGACAAAATAGACTTTAAAACAAAAGACATAAAGAAAGACAAAGAAGGACACTACTTAATGATTAAGGGATCCATCCAAGGAGAGGATGTTACTATCGTCAACATATATGCCCCAAATATAGGAGCACCCAGATACATACAACAAATATTAACAGACATAAAGGGAGATATTGATGAGAATACAATCATAGTAGGAGACCTTAATACCCCCCTCACATCAATGGACAGATCCTCTAGACAGAAAACCAATAAAGCAACAGAGATCCTCAAGGAAACAATAGGAAAGTTAGACTTCATTGATATCTTCAGGACACTACATCCCAAAAAATCAGAATACACATTCTTCTCAAATGCTCATGGAACATTCTCAAGAATCGACCACATATTGGGACACAAAGCTAATCTCAATAAATTTAGGAGCATAGAAATTATTTCAAGTATCTTCTCTGACCACAATGCCATGAAATTAGAAGCCAACCATGGGAAAAGGAAAGAGAAAAAACCTACTACATGGAGACAAAACAACATGCTACTAAAAAACCAATGGGTCAATGAGGAAATCAAGAAGGAAATTAAAAACTACTTTGAAACAAATGATAATGAAGACACAACCGCTCAAAATCTATAGGATGCTGTGAAAGCAGTGCTCAGAGGGAAATTTATAGCAATACAGGCCTTTCTCAAAAAAGAAGAAAGATCCCAAATTGACAACTTAACCCTCCATCTAAATGAATTAGAAAAAGAACAAAAAAGTCCTAAAGTCAGCAGAAGGAAGGAAATTATAAAGATCAAAGAAGAAATCAATAAAATAGAGACTCAAAAAACAACAGAGGAGTTCCCGTCGTGGCACAGTGGTTAACGAATCTGACTAGGGACCATGAGGTTGCGGGTTCGGTCCCTGCCCTTGCTCAGTGGGTTAACGATCCGGCGTTGCCATGAGCTGTGGTGTAGGTTGCAGATGCGGCTCGGATCCCGTGTTGCTGTGGCTCTGGCATAGGCCGGTGGCTACAGTTCCGATTCAACCCCTAGCCTGGGAACCTCCATATGCCACGGGAGCGGCCCAAGAAATAGCAACAACAACAAAAGACAAAAAAAAAAATAGAGAAAATTAATAAAACCAAGAGCTGGTTCTTTGAAAAGGTGAACAAAATTGACAACCCCCTGGCCAGACTCACTAAAAAGAGGAGAGAAAGAACCCAAATAACCAAAATTATAAATGAAAAAGGAGAAATCACAATGGATACAGCAGAAATACAAAAAACCATAAGAGAATACTATGAACAACTATACGGCAACAAGTTGGACAATCTGGAAGAAATGGACAATTTTCTAGAATCTTACAGCCTGCCAAAACTGAATCAAGTAGAAACAGACCAACTCAACAGACCGATCACTAGAAGTGAAATTGAAATCACTCCCTACAAATAAAAGTCCAGGACCAGATGGCTTCACAGGTGAATTTTATCAAACATATAAAGAGGAATTGGTGCCCATCCTCCTTAAACTCTTTCAAAAGGTTGAAGAAGAAGGAATACTCCCAAAGACATTCTATGATGCCACCATCACCCTCATTCCAAAACCAGACAGGGATACCATAAAAAAGAAAACTATCAGCCAATATCATTGATGAATATAGATGCAAAAATTCTCAACAAAATCTTAGCCAACCGAATCCAACAACATACCAAAAAAATTATACACCATGACCAGGTTGGGTTCATCCCAGGTTCACAAGGATGGTTCAACATACGCAAATCAATCAGCATCATACACCACATTACCAAAAGAAAAGTCAAAAATCATATGATCATCTCAATAGACGCAGAAAAGGCATTTGACAAAGTCCAACATCCATTCATGATCAAGACCCTCGCCAAAGTGGGTATAGAGGGAACATTCCTGAATATAATCAAAGCCATTTATTATAAACCCACAGCAAATATAATACTCAATGGGGAAAAACTGAAAGCCTTCTCCCTCAAATCTGGAACAAGACAGGGATGCCCACTCTCACCACTGCTCTTCAACATAGTTTTGGAAGTCCTAGCCACAGCAATTAGACAAACAAAAGAAATAAAAGGCATCCATATAGGAAGAGAAGAGATAAAACTGTCACTGTATGCAGATGACATGATACTATACATAGAAAACCCTAAGGACTCAACCCCAAAACTACTTGAACTGATTCATAAATTCAGCAAAGTAGCAGGATATAAGATTTAACATTCATAACTCAGTTGCATTTCTGTATACCAGCAATGAAATATTAGAAAAGGAATACAAAAATATAATACCTTTTAAAATTGCACCTCACAAAATCAAATACCTCGGAATACACCTGACCAAGGAGGTAAAGGACCTATATGCCGAGAACTATAAAACTTTAATCAAAAAAATCAAAGGAGATGTAAAGAAATGGAAAGATAGTCCATGTTCCTGGATGGGGAAAATCAATATTGTAAAAATGGCCATACTACCCAAAGCAATCTACAGATTCAATGCAATCCCTATCAAATTACCCATGACATTTTTCACAGAACTAGAACAAACAATCCAAAAACTTATATGGAACCACAAAAGACCCAGAATCGCCAAAGCAATCCTGAGAAACAAAATCCAAGCAGGAGGCATAACTCTCCCAGACTTCAAGAAATCCCACAAAGCCACAGTCATCAAAACAGTGTGGTACTGGTATCAAAACAGACAGACAGACCAATGGAACAGAATAGAGAACCCGGAAATAAACCCCGACACCTATGGTCAATTAATCTTTGACAAGGGAGGCAAGAACATCAAATGGGAAAAAGAAAGTCTATTCAGCAAGCATTGCTGGGAAACCTGGACAGCTGCATGCAAAGCAATGAAACTAGAACACACCCTCACACCATGCACAAAAATAAACTCCAAATGGCTGAAAGACTTCAATATACGACAGGACACCATCAAACTCCTAGAAGAAAACATAGGCAAAACACTCTCTGACATCATCATCATGAATATTTTCTCAGGTCAGTCTCCCAAAGCAATACAAATTAGAGCAAAAATAAACCCATGGGACCTCATCAAACTGAAAAGCTTTTGCACAGCAAAGGAAACCCAAAAGAAAACAAAAAGACAACTTACAGAATGGGAGAAAACAGTTTCAAATGATGCAACCGACAAGGGCTTAATCTCTAGAATATATAAACAACTTATACAACCCAACAGCAAAAAAAACAATCAATCAATGGAAAAATGGGCAAAAGACCTGAATAGACATTTCTCCAAAGAAGATATACAGATGGCCAACAAACACATGAAAAAATGCTCAACATCACTGATTATAAGAGAAATGCAAATCAAAACTACCATGAGTTATCACCTCACACCAGTCAGAATGGCCATCATTAATAAATCCACAAAGAACAAGTGCTGGAGGGGGTGTGGAGAAAAGGGAACCCTCCTACACTGCTGGTGGGAATGTCAACTGGTACAGCCACTATGGAGAACAGTTTGGAGATACCTTAGAAATCTATACATAGAACTTCCATATGACCCCGCAATCCCACTCTTGGGCATCTATCCGGACAAAACTCTACTTAAAAGAGACACGTGCACCCGCATGTTCATTGCAGCACTATTCACAATAGCCAGGACATGGAAACAACCCAAATGTCCATCAACAGATGATTGGATTCGGAAGAGGTGGTATATATACACAATGGAATACTACTCAGCCATAAAGAAGAATGACATAATGCCATTTGCAGCAACATGGGTGGAACTAGAGAATCTCATACTGAGTGAAATGAGCCAGAAAGACAAAGACAAATACCATATGATATCACTTATAACTGGAATCTAATATCCAGCACAAATGAACATCTCCTCAGAAAAGAAAATCATGGACTTGGAGAAGAGACTTGTGGCTGCCTGATGGGAGGGGGAGGGAGTGGGAGGCATCGGGAGCTTGGGCTTATCAGACACAACTTAGAATAGATTTACAAGGAGATCCTGCTGAGTAGCATTGAGAACTTTGTCTAGATACTCATGTTTCAACAGAAGAAAGGGTGGGGGAAAAATGTAATTGTAATGTATACATGTAAGGATAACCTGATCCCCTTGCTGTACAGTGGGAAAATAAATTATGTAAAAAAAAGTTTTTCTGTGACTTTGAGTGTCTGAAAATGTATTTATTCTGTCCTCATGCTTACTTGAAAGTGTGGCTGGGTATAGAATTCTAGGTTGGAAATAATCTTCTCTCAGAACTTTGATGGTCTTGTACTGTTTTCTTCATGTTTTCAGTGTTGCCAGGAAGGCGACTGTAGGAAATCTGTTTCTCTCTCTCTCCCTCTCTACTGTAGATTTTCTTTGTCCCTGTTGTTTTGAAATTTCATGGTGCAGTTCCTTGCATATTTTTACTCATTATGCAGAGCACTTAATGGGTCTGTTTCTATCTTGAAACTCATGTCCTTCATTCCTGGTAATTACTTGTGAAAATTGTTTCCTTGATTATTTATACTGTTATTTCCCCCCTTTCTATATTCTACCCCCACACCTGCCCCTGAAACACCTGTTATTTAGATGTGCATTTCCTGACCTTTTTCTCCAATATCTTATTTTCCATTTTCCATCTTTTTGTCCTCTTTATTTCTAAGCTGTTTGTTTATTTTTGAAGTATTTATGCATTTGTTTCTGCTACCATTTAAAAAAATATCCGAGCTATTTTTGCTTTCTAAACATTCCTTTTTAAAATACATCTTATTCTTAATTCATAGGTGTAATATCTTCTCTGAGAATATTGTAGTTGACTAACATTTTCTTCACATTCCCTATTTATTTTAATCTCTATATTCCATATTATGTAATTTCCACAAATGTCTGGTTATTCTTGATTATCTGCTCACATTTAAGAGCAGAGTTAATTAAAAATCTGACTTGAAACTTCTGTGTACCTTACGTGGGGTTGTTTAAACTGTGAACTTGATGAAACATAATCTAGCTGGGCTATTTTCATTGGGAATCCTCAGTGTTGGTATCCTTTGGACTTTTCTCTTGAACTAATAAGGTTGTTCAGGGAATTGTCTCCAGTCTTCCACCTGGAGGATATATGTTTGGCTCTCAGCATTCAGGGAGCTTAGAAGGGGAAGAAGGCTAGCTGTTTCCTTATTCAGTATGTATATTATTAGTCTGCTGAAGCTGTCATAACAAAATGCCGTACTCTGTGTGACTTAAACAACAGAAAAAAAATGAAAAAATATTCTAGTGGAGGCTGGAAGCTCCAGATCAAGTGTTGGTTGCCAGCAAGGCTTCTCTTCCTGACTTTCAGAAGGCTGCCCTCTTCATGTGGTCTTTCTGCTGTGCAAATGAAGAAAGAGAATGCTCTGGAGTCACCTCTTCTCTTTATGAGGACAACAGTCCCATTGAACAGAGTCTCAACTTATGACTTTAATTAAATTACTATCTTAAAGGTCCCATCTCCAAATATGGTAATATTGGGCAGGGTTAGGTCTTCAACATGTGAATTTGGAAAGGGTACAATTCAGTTCATAATAATCTGAAAAATTTCACTTAATCATCTGTTTTCATTCTGATACTTTCACCTTCAACTGTTTTTGGTGATTTCAAGATTGCTTGATCCTCTCTAGAAAATAATCTTGGAGTCTACTGCTGAAGTGGTGATGGGGCTGCTACCTGGCTACGTTGAATGAGGGTGGATCTCTGAAGGCTTGACAGTTTCTTAAACTGATGATAAACCAATCATCCTCTTAAAAAATGCTCATTCACCCCCACATCCAGAGGCAGTGTTTCTACCAATTCCTGACTGGTTGATTTTTGGCTTTCATTACTGTTGACTTAGAGCTAAGTTTTTCAGATCTGCAAAATTGGTTACCACTTATCTAGCTTCCAAAATGCTCTTGCTGTTATAATCTCTCCTGTTCTCTCTGTCCATGGAAATTATATCTTTTATGGCCAACTTTCAGGATTTCTGGAGGGAGTAGAAGTGAATGTACATATGTTTAATTCCTCATGTTGAACTGGAAGCCATATGTCTTCTTCCCTTGAAATCCAATGGAAGCCCATCTGAGGAGCTGGCTTTGATTCCCAGCCCACTTCTCTCCCAACTCTGGTGTTTCCACAAAATGTGTCTGTTGCATCCAAATGTGTTTGATTTTGATGCATTGATTGATTTGGGGGCACTAATAGTCTGATGTCACTTGACCAAAAGATAGGGAGCACACTTGGAGCTCATCACAAGTGTGCAAAGAATTTTAATAAACTCAGAAAATGATTTGTGCTTTCAGTTGAACAAAGCCTCCACATTTTCCTGAGCATCATTTCCCTACATTTTAAAACGTGATATATTTCCAGGAGAATCTAATCCATATGTTTCCTATTGTTTTTGCTTTGAATGCATCATAATACTGTTTTATAAAGCACTATTTAAGTCAACATACTTTATTAGCTTTTTTTTTTCTTAAGAAAGCCTCTTCCCATAGCTTTTATTTAGAACTGTATGTTTTTTTCAAAGCTTTGCAACCACCAACTTGAATTGAAACCCCAAAGATCTGAGTTTCACTTGAAGTTTTGGCTTTTGTTGAGTTCTAATTAGGGCAAACCTTTGTTTTCTAAAATCTTGTGGGTTCTCTCTGTTTCCCAGCTGAGCAAACCTGTACCAAGAACCCAAAGTAATTTGGGCCAGGATACCTTTCATTGTGGTCTCCTGTGACATTGGGTAGACAAGAGTGGAAGGATAGATGCCTCTGTCTTGAGGACTTCACAAATTTTTTAGGGAGATGAGAAAGGAAAGAAAGAGTCTATTATTTCTTCACTACTTACTACATGTCAGATAATGGACTTGTCACTTTGCCATAACTGTCCTATTTAAACTCAAAGATACACATGTATTTAATCTAAATTAATCCTCATAATGTCTTTAGGATAAATATAATTATTATTCCTATTTAGGGATGATAGGGATACTGAGACTCCAGATGTTACTGATCTTGCCCAGTATTGAACAAGTGGTAGAGAGGCTGCTTTTGGAATGTAGGCAGGATTCCAACATATGAAAAGCAGGAAAGTGATTAGTTACCTGGTTTGCAGTGAGTATTTAATAATGATTGTGAAATTAATGGAACGGGGCCAATATTGTAAGCTTAAGAGAAGGTTTGTGAGGGCTGTCACCATTAGGGAAGATGTCCCGAGGCGACCATTAACCCAAATCTGTATCTAATCTGCAGTGCTACCACATCTGTACAAGTCACTGGATATCTACTACAGCCTGCCAACTGCTCTCCCCACTTTCCTTTTTGCCCCATTACTATTCATTCTTCACACAGCAGCCAGCATAACCTTTTTTAAAAATTCAAGATAAAATTTACCTGCAGTGAAATGCATACAACTTAAGTGTAATCTGATGAGTTTTGACAAAATGTATATAGTTGCGTAACCAACACTGCAACGAAAACATAGAACATTTCTATTACCCTGTGTTCCCTTTTGCTCAATACTCGCCTATGATAGACAACTATGGTTCCTTTTTTCCCCCCCTTTTTTTAAATTATTTTTTTTATTTTCCCACTGTACAGCAAGGGGATCAGGTTATCCTTACATGTATACATTACAATTACATTTTTCCCCCACCCTTTCTTCTGTTGAAACATGAGTATCTAGACAAAGTTCTCAATGCTACTCAGCAGGATCTCCTTGTAAATCTATTCTAAGTTGTGTCTGATAAGCCCAAGCTCCCGATGCCTCCCACTCCCTCCCCCTCCCATCAGGCAGCCACAAGTCTCTTCTCCAAGTCCATGATTTTCTTTTCTGAGGAGATGTTCATTTGTGCTGGATATTAGATTCCAGTTATAAGTGATATCATATGGTATTTGTCTTTGTCTTTCTGGCTCATTTCACTCAGTATGAGATTCTCTAGTTCCACCCATGTTGCTGCAAATGGCATTATGTCATTCTTCTTTATGGCTGAGTAGTATTCCATTGTGTATATATACCACCTCTTCCGAATCCAATCATCTGTTGATGGACATTTGGGTTGTTTCCATGTCCTGGCTATTGTGAATAGTGCTGCAATGAACATGCGGGTGCACGTGTCTCTTTTAAGTAGAGTTTTGTCCGGATAGATGCCCAAGAGTGGGATTGCGGGGTCATATGGAAGTTCTATGTATAGATTTCTAAGGTATCTCCAAACTGTTCTCCATAGTGGCTGTACCAGTTGACTTTCCCACCAGCAGTGTAGGAGGGTTCCCTTTTCTCCACACCCCCTCCAGCACTTGTTCTTTGTGGATTTATTAATGATGGCCATTCTGACTGGTGTGAGGTGATAACTCATGGTAGTTTTGATTTGCATTTCTCTTATAATCTTACCACTATAACCATAGATTAGTTTTGTATGTTTTGAGTTTCGTATAAATGGAATCATACAGTGTATGCTTGTTGGTGTCTGGTTTCTTTGACTCAGCCTAATGTTTTAAGATTCACCCATGCTATTTTGTGCATTAGTAGTTCCTTTTTTAAATTGTGGAGTAGTATCTCACTTGTGTGAATATATCAAATTTTATTTATTGGTTATTGAAGGAGATTGGATTGCTGCAGTTTGGGGCTATTGTGAATGAAGCTGATTTACACATTCTTGTACAGGAGAATTTGTGGACATATTTTTTTATGCTTTTGGGTAACTAATTGGGCAGCTGCTTGTCATAAATTGATATATGTTTAACATTTTATGAAAATGTAAAAATGTTTCCAAAGTTCTTTCACCATTTTACACATCTACCAGAACTGTATGGGGGGTTCTGTTTGTTTCTCTTCCTCTTGACACTGGAGCAAGTGAAATAAAAAAGACAACATCCAATGTTGGAGAGGCAGAGGAATGGAATAACTGTATATTGATCTAGGGAAAATACAGGTTGGCCTATTATCTGCTTCAGATTAATATCTGCATATGGTGTGAGGTAGGAGTCAAAGTCTATTTTTTCCCATATTGATATACAAGTGTACTAGCATCATCACTATTGGTTTTATTTTGTAGCACTATTTTTTAAAAAAAAGACTTGATTTTTTCAATTGAATTACCTGGACTCTCATCAAAAATCGTATATATGAGATTCTGTTTATGGATTATCCATTCTATTCATTGGTGTGTTTGGTGATTTTTATGCCAGCACTACATAGTCTTAAATTTTTTTGGTTAGTTTTAATTGAGTTGTAATTGATATAATACTATATTAATTTGCAGTATACAACACAATGATTTGTTATTTGTATGTATTGCAGAATGACCACCACGATAAGTTCAGTTAACATCCATCACCATACATAGTAAATAATCATATATAAGAAGAGAGATAATTTTATTTCTTTCTTATCTTTATACCCTACTTTTTTTTATGTACCTGGCTTTATTGTACTGAAAAGATCACCAGTATTTTATATATATAATTACATTTATATATAATTTATATGTAATATATAATTATAATGTTACCATATAAAATTTTACATATTGAGTGGAATTAGTGAGGATGTATATCTTTTTTTTTGTTCTCTGTCTTAGAGAAGAAAGCTTTCAGTATTTCACCATTAAATATACTATAATATAGTAATATTAATACTATTAGCTGTCATTTTTTTTGAAGATGCCCTTTTATAGTAGGCAGTCTTAAGATTGTGCCCAAAGATTATCACCCCCTTTTATTCACATCCTTGTGTAATCTCCTGTCCTTTGGTGTGGGCTGGGCTCATTGACTTTCTTCTAATGAATAGAACATAGCCGAAGTGATGGAATGTCACCTTAAAGTTTAAGTCATAAAAAGACTGTGGCTTCCATCTCAGGGTTCACTCTCCCTTGCCAGCTTGCCCTGAGGGAAACCGGGTGCCATGCTGTGATCTGCCCTATGGAGCAACCCATATGGAAACAGATCAAGGGAGAGCTCCAGCCAATAGTTACTAAGAACTGAGGTCCTCAGTCTAACAGCCCACAAGGAACTGAATCCTGACAACAGCCATCTGAGCGACCATAGAAGTTCATTCTCCACCAGTTGCCTCTTCAGTTAAGACTGCTCCCCAGAGGACAGGTCTCATGAGAGTTCGAGCCATAGACATTTAAGCCACACTCAGATTCCTGACCCCAGAAAATAAATGTTTATTGTTGCCTTTTATTACTGGTTTACTAAGAGTTTTTGTCATGAATGGGTACTGAATACTGTGAAATGTTTTTTGGTACCAGTTGAGATGGTTATGTGATTTTTATCCTTTATTCTGTTAATGTGAATTACAGTGATTTCCAAATAAGCTGCACATGATCATGATACGTTATTCTCTTTTATATATTGTTGGATTCAATTTGCTAATATTTGTAAAGGATCTTTACATTTGTTTTTATGATTTATGCTGGTCTGTGGTTTCTTTTTATTATCGAAATACAGTTTACATATCGTAAAATTCATTGTTTTAAAGTTAATGTACAAGTCATCAGTTTTTAGTATACTTACAAGATATGCAACCATCACTACTATCTGATTCCAGAACATTTTCGTCACCTCCAAAAGAAGCCCTGTACTCATTAGCAGTTACTCCTCATTCTTTTCTTCTCCAAACTCCTGGTGACTACTAATCTATTTTATGTCTCTATGAATTTGCATTTCCTAGGCATTTCATATAAATGGAATCATAAAATATGTGGCCTTTTGTGATGGATTCTTTTATTTGACATACTGTTTTAAAGAATCAATCATGTTGTAGCATGTAACAGTACCTCATTCCTTTTTATGGTTCAGTAATATTGCATGCTGTGGATATACCATAATTTATTTACCCATTCATCAGTTGTGGACATTTAGATTGTTGTCACTTTTTGCCTATTATGAAATAATGGTACTATGAACAGTTGTTTAAAAGTTTTGATACGGACATATATTTTCAACTCTACTGAGATAAGCCCAAGGGTGGAATTTCTGGATCATACAGTAAGATTATGTTTAACTTTTTGAAGAACTTCCAAAATATTTCCCACAATGACTCTACCATTTTAAATTCCCACCAGAAATGTGTGAGGTTCCTAGTTTATCCACATTCTCACCAACACTTGTTTTTACCTTGTTGTTGACAGCCATCCGAGATATATTGTATCATTTCATTGTAGTTTTGATTTCCATTTCTCCAAAGGATAATGATGTTGAGCATCTTTTCATGTATTTATTGCTATTTGAATATATTCTCTGGAGAACTGTCTGCTCAACTCCTTTGTCTATTTTTAAAAATTGGGTTGTCTTTTTATTATTGAGTTGCAATAGTTTCATTAATATATTCTAGATACAAGCCCTTATCAGATATATTATTTGCAAAAATTTCCTTCCATTCTTTGGCTTGTCTTTTCACTTTCTTAATGGCGTCATTTGAAGCATGAAAGTTTTTAATTTTGATGATGTGTGGTTTATTTGTTGTTTTCTTTTGTTTCTTTTGGAGTCAAATCCAAGAAACCATTGCCTAATCCAAGGTCATGCAGATTTATGACTAAATTTGCTTCTAAGGGCTTCACAAGTTTTTGCTCTTACATTGAGATCCATGATCCATTTCAGGTTGATTTTTCTGAAGAGTGTGAAATAGGAATCCCAATTCATTCTTTTGCCTGTAGATAACTTGCTTTCTCAGCATCATTTATTGAAAAGATTACTTCTTCCATTGAACTATCTTGACATCCTTTGTTAAAAATCATTTGGCCATATATGTATGACTTTAAAATGAACTCTTAGGGAGTTCCCAGTTGTGGCTCAGCAGGTTAAGAACCTGACTAGTAACCATGAGGATGCTGGTTTGATCCTTGGCCTTGCTCAGTGGGTTAAGGATTCAGTATTGCTGCAGGATCTGGTGTAGGTCACACATCTGGCATTGCTGTGGCTGTGATATAGGCCAGAAACTGCAGCTCCAATTCGACCCCTAACCTGGGAACCTCCATATGCCACAGGTGCGGCCCTAAAAAAATAAGTAAAATAATAAAAACAAATAAATCAGGAGGAAGTAAATCATGTTGGGTGATACATGTAGGGGTTAGTGGAAGGTTCTTTTTGCCTTGGGGGAATTGATAACATAGCAAGGAGAATGGATGACACTTGACTTAGGTGATACTGGTTTCAGGGGTGATCTTGGATCTGCCAGCAAAAAAAAAAAAAAAAAAAAGTGGTGTAGGTTGCAGATGTGGCTTGGATCTGGCATTGCTGTGGCTGTGGCATAGGCCGGCATCTTCAACTCCAATTTGACCCCTAGGAACTTCCATATGCTGCAGGTGTAGCCCTAAAAATAAAAATAAAGTAAGATATAAGATAAAATAGGCTCTCAGTTCTGTTCCATTGGTCTACATGTCTGTTCATGCCAGTACCACACTTTGTTGATTATGGTAGCTTTGTAGTAAGTTTTGAACTTGGGAAGTATTAATCTTCCAACTTTGTTATTCCTTCTCAAGATGGGTTTTGGCAATTCTTAGTTCCTTTCATTTCCAGATGAATTTTAGAAGCAGCTTGTCAGTTTCTGCAAAAAGGCAGCTGAAATTTTGATAGGGACTGCATTGAACCTGTAGATTCATCTAGGGAGAGTATTGCCATCTTAACAATATGAAGTCTTCCCATTCATTCATGTGGATGTCTTTCCACTTATTTAGCTCTTCTTTAATTTTTTTCAACAGTATTTCATAGTGTGTGGTTTTTTTTTCATTGACTTTGTCTTTTTTGTATGAAGATAATGCTATCTTCAAAAATTAGTTGGAAATTGTTCCTTCCTTTTCTTTCTTTCTGAAAGACTAGTATAAGAATGGTATTTTTCTTCCTTAAGGATTTGTCTGTATTTACCAGTAAAGTTAATGGGACCTGAAATTTGGGAATATTTTAAATTATGCATTCAGTGTTTTTAAAGGATAGAAACTGTACACTGAAAAAGTCGATTTTACTATACGTTAATTAATTAATTAATTAATTAATTAATTAATTTTTTTTTTTGCTATTTCTTGGGCCGCTCCTGCGGCATATGGAGGTTCCCAGGCTAGGGGTTGAATCGGAGCTGTAGCCACTGGCCTACCCCAGAGCCACAGCAACGCGGGATCCGAGCCGCGTCTGCAACCTACACCACAGCTCACGGCAACGCCGGATTGTTAACCCACTGAGCAAGGCCAGGGACCGAACCCGCAACCTCATGGTTCCTAGTCGGATTCGTTAACCACTGTGCCACGACGGGAACTCCTACTATACATTAATTTAAAAATAAAGTAAAAGAGATTTTCTATTTCTATTTGAGTCAGTTCTGATAACTAATTCAATTAAACTTTCAAGAATTTCTCCATTTCTTTTTAATGAGCAAATTTATTGGCTTAGAGTTGTTTTAATATTCCTTTATTATCCTTTTGATGTCTCTAAGACCTGTAGTATTTTTTTTTCTGTTATTCCTGGAAATGGTCATTTGTGTCTTTTATCTTTTTCTTTAAAAGTGTAACTAGTCTAACTTCATTTTTTTATATTATCCACTTTGAGTTTCATTACTTTTCCTCTGTTGATTCATTTTCTATTTCATTAATATTTACTCTTATATTCATTATCATCTTTCTTTTCATTATTTTGGGTTTACTTTCTTCTTATTTTTTTAGCTGCCAAAGGAAAAAAACTCAGTCTTTATTTTAGACCATTATTCTCTTCAAATATAAGCATTCAAAACTATAAGTTTCCCTTTAAGCATGACTTGAGCACCATTACACAAATTTAGATATTATATGGTTAAATGTTCATTATATTAAAAATATTTTCTTATTTCATATACTTCAAAGTCCTGTTATTTGGTACATCTACATTTTGGATTATGCTTTTTAATGAACTATACCCTTTATCATTATGAAATGTCTTTTTCTGGCATTATTTGTTATCTTAAATTCTGCTTTGTCTCTTGTTAGTTAAGTCACTTCTGCTTTCCCTTCGTCAGAATTTGCCTGATATACTTTGTATGTATTTTTCTCTTTAATGTACCTGTGTTTCATTTTAAAGTGAATTTCTCATTGGAAAGACTCAGTTGTGTTTTACTTTAGATTAAGAATTTCTGCCTTTTAATTGTACCGTTTGGAATTAAATTAATGTAAGTATAGATATGGTTGGGTTTAATTGTATCATGTTGCTATTGATTTTGTTTGTCTTTGCTGTTTTACTACCTTTTTAATAGTATATTTCATCTGTCTTGGCAGAGTGAGCTTTTTAATAATTCTGTTTCATTGCCGATCGTAGCTTATTATGTTCAATTCCATTTTACTGTGATTTTTCATTTTTAGTAATTGCTTTTAGTTTGTAAATGTTCATATTTAACTTATCACAGTATATTTTAAAATAATTTTATATCACGTTATTTAAAACGAAAGAACTTTACAACAGTGTCGTTCAGTTTACCCCTCTTACCTCTTGTGCTATTTTAAAATTTAATTTTACTTCCAGATTTATCATAATGCCAAAATCCACCCCTCCTTATTAAACAGTCAAATATCTCTTAAAGGAAATTTAAAATCTTTTCATCTTGTAATAACATGAGAATTACAGGGGAAGTTATAAAATTAGCATGGAGCGTTCCTAGGTACCCGTCACGCACCTTCCCTTCTGTTAACTAACATCTTGCATAACTATAGTATAATTATTAAAACTGAGAAATGAATGTTGACGCAGTACTGTAGACTAAACTAGATTTTATTCACATTTCATTGGTATTTCTGCAAATATCCGTTTTCTCTTCCAGGAGCCAATGCAAATTCCCAGCGCCCATAATTACCATGCCTCTTTAGTCTTTACCAGTTTGTGACAATTCCTTGTCTTTACTTGTCTTTCATGGTCCTGACATTTTTAAAGAGCTGTTTTGTAGAATATGTCTCAATCTGGGTTCAGTGTTTTCTCATGATTAGATGAGGTTGAACAAAGATATCCCGGAAGTAATGTGTCCTTCTCAGCTACCCCATCAGAGGGCACATGATGTTAATCCTTATTCCTGATGGAGCTAGCATGGATCACCTGGCTCAAGCAGTGTCTGCCAGGGTTTTCCACTGAAAGTTACTATGTTCCCCTAATATCTCGGAAGAAATACTTTGAAACTGCGCAAATATCCTATTTCTCCTCAAAATTTCTCGCACTATTTTCAACATCTATCAGTGGATCTTGTCTACAACAATTATTGTTTTTTGAGGTTTTTTTTCTTTTGTCATTTTAGGGCCATACCTGCAGCATATGGAGGTGCCCAAGCTAGGGGTCGAATCAGAGCTACAGCTGCCAGCTGACACCACAGCCACAACAATGTGGGATCCAAACCATGTCTGTGACCTACACCACAGCTCACAGCAACGGTGGATCCTTAACCACTGAGCAAGGCCAGGGATCAAACCTGCAACGTCAAGGATACTAGTCAGGTTTGTTAACTACTGAGCCACAACCGGAATTCATAGAACAATTATTGTGATGCTCTAATGGTGATTTTCTATTTCCCTTACTTTTTCTGCTTGTATTAATTGGAATTATTGGAAGAACTGTTCCTTCTCATTCATCTCTCTTTCTCTCAGTTTTAGCCCATGTATATATACTTTATCCTATAGGTTATTTTGTTCTTATGCATTTTATTGCTCAAATCATTCCATCTTTTGGGAACTCTCTGAGGTTGGTTCCTGAGCCCTTTTCACATATCCTCATCCTTTTTGAGCACTTCTCTACTTTTTGGCTCACAAGATGCTCCAGGCTCCCCTTGTATTTTCTCTGCCTCAGGTTTGGATTTAACTGCTTATTCAAGGAGCCCTGGTTGTGGTAGTGGTTGTTTTTGTTTTTTGTTTGTTTTTTAATTGGAAAATGACATTTAGAAGCTAATTTCTGGACAGTAAAATCCTCAGTGGTACTGAGATGTCATTGTTTCTGGGTTCTATCAGTGCACCAAACATATATATACATATATATGCACATACTCATTTATATTTATTTTTGTTATCCAAGGGAATATATTTTGAAAAACATTAGTTATTCTTAATACCTCTGATTCCAACCCAATACCAGTGTTCATTCTGACCTTTCTGTAACTGCTTTTACAGAAAGTTAGAAATCTAGTTTTCATTATTTAGAATATATTTATTTGTTCAACTCTAGGGTACACAGGCAGTTGCTTCAAAATTGCTAACCTATACCTCTGGGAGAAACAAATTTACCAACTGCAACATAGTATTTGAGTACAGTTCTTTTCCTTTGTAGCTTTATAGTATCTGGTCCAAATATGGTGTTTGAAAGTTACTAAGGTTGAGTTTTTGTTTTGTTTTGTTTTTTGTTTTTTTTTTTTGTCTCCTTGCTATTTCCAGGGCCGCTCCCATGGCATATGGAGGTTCCCAGGCTAGGGGTCTAACCGGAGCCGCAGCCACCAGCCTACACCAGAGCCACAGCAACGCGGGATCCGAGCCGCGTCTGCAACCCACACCACAGCTCACGGCAACGCCGGATCGTTAACCCACTGAGCAAGGGCAGGGACCGAACCCGCAACCTCATGGCTCCTAGTCAGATTCGTTAACCACTGCGCCACGATGGGAACTCCTAAGGTTGAGCTTTTGCACAGCAAAGGAAACCATTAAAAAAAAAAAAAAAAGACAACCTACGGAATGGGAGAAAATAGTTGCCAAGAATGCAATCAACATGGGCTTAATCTCCAAAATATACAAACAACTCATACCACTCAACAACAACAAAACCAAACAACCCAACTGAAAAATGGGCAGAAGACTTGATGGACATTTCTCCAAAGAAGACATACAGATGGCCAGTAGGCACACGAAAAAATGTGCAACATCACTAATTATGAGAGAAAAACAAGTCAAAACTGCAATGAGGTACCACCTCACACTGGTCAGAATGGCTATCTTAAACAAGTCTATAAATAATAAATGCTGGAGGGGGTGTGGAGAAATGGGAACCCTCCTGCACTTTTAGTGGGAATGTAAATTGGTACAACCACTATGGAGAGCAGTATGGAGGTTCCTCAGAAAACTGAATATAGAACTACTATACAATCTAGAAACCCCACTCCTGGGAATATATCCAGACAAAACTATAATTCAAAAAGGTACATGTACCAGTATGTTCATAGCAGCACAATTAACAATAGCCGAGACATGGAAACAACTAGATATCCAATGGCAGATGAACAGATGAGGAAGATGTGGTACATACATACAATGGAATACTACTGAGCCATAAAAAAGAATGAAATAATGCCATTTGCACCATCATGGATGCAAATAGAGATTCTCATACTAAGTGAAGTAAGTCAGAAATAGAAAGATAAATACCATATAATATCACTTATATGTGAAGTCTAAAATATGGCACAAATGAACCTATCTTCAAAAACAGAAAGACTCACAGACGTAGAGAACAGACTTGTGGTTGCCAAGGGGGTGGGGGGAGTGGGATGGACTGGGAGTTTGGAGTTAGTAGATGCAACCCATTACATTTAGAATGGATAAGCAATGAGGTCCTTCTGTATAATACAGGGAACTATATCCAGTCTCTTGGGATAGACCATGATGGAAGATAATATAAGAAAGAGAGTGTGTGTCTGTGTATGAATAGGTCACTTTGCTGTATGGCAAAAACTCTCACAACATTGTAAATTATAATTTTAAAAAGGGACAAAAAGAGAACAAAGAAAGTAACTAAGGTTGGTTCTTTGCTTTGCCATTCCCTCCAGTGTGCTTGTGCTGTTCATTTATAGTACACATGACTCCAGTCTAAGGATAGATTTTATACTTAGGTTACACTTTGTGTTCCATCTTGAGTTCTCACCACATCCTTTTTTATTTTATTTTATATAAATTTAAATGCAGCAAAACTTGCTCTTTGAAGTGTACAGTCTTAACAATGAATAGAGGCATGTCTTCATGAGTTGTGATGCAGAACTGTTCTAGCACCTCCCAAGTTTTCTTTTAATTTGCATTGTATCAGACCCTTCACTGCCCTCTGTCCCCTGGCAACCACTTACTTTTAGTTTGTTTGGCTTTTTCAAAATTCCTAAAAATGGAAGCATTCAATATATAGCTTTTTAGGTCTGACTTCTTCCATTTAGCCAAATGCGTTTAAGATTCACCAAAATTTCCTGAATCAGTAGTTAGTTCCTTTTTATCGTTGAACCATATTCCGTTGTATGGTTGAAACATTGGCATGGTGTTTATCCATTCATTGGTTAAAAAACATCTGGGTTGTTTTCAGGTTTTGGTGGTGATGAGTATATATGTTATATAAATATATAGGTTTTTGTATGAACTTAGGTTTTTACTCAAGAGAAATAAAAACTTCGGACTGGGATTGTTTGGTCTTCTGGTAGTTCTGTGTTTAACTTTATAAGAGAAACCTGATAAATTGTTTGCAGCAGTGGCTTTATTATTTTGTATTTCTCCCACCAATGTATATGAGTTCCAGTTGTTTTGCACCCTTGCCAGCAGTTGGTTTTGTTATTAAAAAAAAAAAAAAAAACCCTTAGGCATTCTAGTAAGTATGTGGTGATCTCATTGTGATTTTAATTTTCATTTGCCTAATGACTAATGACATGGAACATCTTTTCATGTGCTGTTTTGCCCTCTGTATGTATATCTTCGGTAGTGTCTGCTTAGATTTTCGTTGCCCATCTTTAATTAAGTTGTTTGTTTTCTTTGGTGTGTGTGTATTGTTGATTTACAGTATTATATTATTAGTTTCAGCTGTACAGCATAGTGATTCATCATTTTTACAGATTTATACTCCTTTAGAAGTTATTACAAGAAAATGGCTATGGTAGTAAATTCCCTGTGCTGTATAATATATTCTTGTTGCTTATCTATTTTACACCTAGTAGTTTATGTCTTTTAATCCCATGCCCCTAATGTCTTCTTTGGTAACAAGTAGTTTATTTTCTCTATCTGTAAGTCCATTTCTGTTTTGCATATGTGTTCATTTGATTTGTCTAATTTTTTAGATTCCACATATAAGTGATAATTGTCTTTCTCTGACTTACTTCACCAATCATAATATTCTCTAGGTCCAACCACGGTACTGCACATGGTAGAATTTTATTCTTTTTTATGGCTAATATTCCATTGTGCAGGTATATGTGTGTGCATGTATATGTATATATACCACATCTCCTTTAATATTGATGGACACTTGGGTTGCTTCTATATCTTGACTATTGTAAGCAGTGCTGCAGTGAAACAGCTCATATGGTTCAATATAAAAAACCCAAATAGCCCAATCAAAAAATGGGCACAAGACCTGAAAAGATATTTTTCCCCAAAAAAATATGTGTATAGCTACTAAACACATTAAAAAGATACTCAAATTGCTAATTATTAGAGAAATGTAAATCAGAACAACAGTGAAATATCACCTCACACCTGTCAAAATGGCTCCAAGTAATAAACATTGGAGAGGATGCAGAGGATGTAAATTGGTGCAGCCACTATGGAAAACGGTGTGGAGTTTCCTCAAAAAACTAAAAATAGGACTACCGTATGGTCTACCTTTTCCTCTCCTAGGTATATTTCTGGAAAAAAAAATGAAAACACTAATTTGAAAAGTTTGTCTGTTTTCTTGCAGTGGAGTTTTGAGAATACTTTATGTATTCTAGAAACAAATCTTTTTTATAAGATATATAGTTAGCAAATATTTTCTCCCATTCTATGGCTTGTCTTTTCATCTTCTTAATGGTATATTTCTTTCTTCTTCTTCTTCTTCTTCTTCTTCTTCTTTTTTTTTGTCTTTTTGTATTTTCTAGGGCTGCACCTGCAGCATATGGAGGTTCCCAGGCTAGGGGTCCAACCGAAGCTACAGCTGCCAGCCTTCATCACAGCCACAGCAATGCCAGATCCGAGCCACATCTGTGACCTACACCACAGCTCATGGCAATGCCGGATCCTTAACCCACTAAGCAAGGCCAGGGATTGAACCCGCAACCTAATGGTTCCTAATCGGATTCATTAACCACTGAGCCACGATGGGAACTCTTTAATAGTGTATTTCATGATTTTTATTTTTTCCATTATAACTGGTTTACAGTGTTCTGTCAACTTTCTGCTGAACAGCACGGTGACCCAGTCACACATACATGCATGCATTTTTTTTTCACACATTATCATGCACCATCATAAGTGACTAGATGTAGTTCCCGGTGCTACACAGCAGGATCCCATTGCTTATCCATTCTAAGAGCAATAGTTTGCATCTATTAACCTGCAATTCCTAATCTGTCCCACTCCCTCCCCCTCCCACTTGGCAACCACAAGTCTGTTCTGCATGTCCATGATAATAGTGTATTTTATAAAACAAACCATCTTACCTTTGAAAAAATCCAATTTGTCCATTTTTCTTTTCTGCATCATTCTTTTGTTATAGCTAGAACATCTTAAGGAGAATTAACATTTGAATAATACTGAGTCTTCCAACTCATAAGCATGGTGTATTTCTCCATTTATTTAGGTCTTTGATTTCTTTCATCAGTGATTAATAGTTTTCACCTACAGATCCTGTGCATATTTTGTTAGCTTTATACTTAAGTGTTTCATTTTTAGGTGCTATTATAAGTAGTACTTCTTTATTTTTTTTGAATTCCAATTGTTCATTGCTAATATAGAAGAATATAATTTACTTTATGAATTATAGTTATGATATATATGAAAATATAATAAAAACCCAACATATAAACAAAAATTAAATGCTAAAAATATTCAGTTAACCCATTTTTGTATGAAATGACATATAGAGGAACCAAAGAGGAGACAAACAGAAAAATTATAAAATGCTTGACCTAAATACTAATAATTACGTTAAAAACAATAGTCTAAATGAATCAATTAAAACAGATTGTCAGGGAGTCCCCATTGTGGCTTAGTGGGTTTAGAAGCTGTGGCATGGGTCACAAATGTGGCTTGGATCCCACACTGCTGCAGCTATAGGCTTACAGATTCGACCCCTAGCCTGGGAATTTCCATATGCCACAGGTTGGCCCCAAAAAGAAAAAAAAATTATTTTAGATTATATTTATCAGTTTCAAAATTTCCATTTTTTTCTTTTTCATAATTTCTGTTTCTTTGCTGAGCCTGTCTACTTTTCTGTTCATTGCTAAAGTGTTTGTCTTTACATCATAAGAGAATGATTATCTAGCTGCTTTAAAGACTGATAATTCTAACATCTGATTTAGCTTGAGGTTGGCATCTGTTGATATCTTTTCCCTTGAGAATTGCTCAGATTTTCCTGATTCTTCGTAGGCTGCGTAATCTTGTAGTGTACGCAGGACATGCAATAGTTTATACGGCTTTGGGTCTTGTAGAGAATGTTGATGGTTTTGTTTTAGCAGGCCACCAACCTGCTTGGGTCCAAATGACAAACCGTGTTTCACCTTATGTAGGGAGCCTTTCCTTTGCTGTTTGAGTAAGTTCTGCACATGTGCAACATGGGAAAGTGAGTTTGGTTCGTTTTTGCTTTTTTTTAGACTCTGTTCTCTTTTCGTTTAATGATTTTTATTTTTTCCATTATAGCTGGTTTAACAGACTTTGGGGTTTATGTTGGTTTATACATGCAGTTAGGGATCATCTTTTTCTGACCCCTCCTCCATAGGATTTCCCACACACTCTCCAGCTCACAGGGGCCTGGTCCTCTGGCTAGAAAGTTGGGGTTCTCTTGTTGCCTTAGCCACTGAGGTTGCAGTTTTGCACAATTGAGCCCATGGAAAATAATCTGGTCATAGAGCAGAGAAAACATAGCACTCTTTGCGTGTCAGGATCCCCTTTTCTCAAATGGACAGGCTTCTAGCAGAGGGTTAGGTGCCTGCCCTGGTGCCCTTTCCATGGTTGTGCCCATCTCAGACTGCAGGCTGAAGCTGGCCTGGGAATGGAACCAGGAGGGAAAAAAGGAGGTTGAAAACAATGCAGGCTCTTCCACACTCTCTGGCTTAATTTAGGGGCCATATTGGCCAAAAGAGGTCACTTCTTAGAGTTTTTGTTTCTGGCAATCCACTTGGCTCACCCTGGGGTCTTAGCCAAGAGATAAAGGGGGAAAAGATAAAATCATATAACTCATTACCACTATGCTCATGATATTTCAAGTTTGGGATCCTCTCACCCATCCACCTGCTGTTATCTACTTTTCAGGAACCTCAGGTAGCTGCTTTCTGAATTCTTTTCAGCATTTTTAGTTGACATCCTTTGGATAGGCTATAGTGGACTTTCTCCATCATACATGGAATGAGAATTAAGCCAGTTTTTACTTCAGGACCCTAAGCTGTGGTTCAGCATTTGATAGCTCACATTTAGGCCCTTATATCTGCAAGGTTCATATAGACTCAGAAAACTCAGGCTGACAGACAGAAAGATTTTGTTTGGGTTAGGGTTAGGGTTAGGGGTTAGGGTTAGGGTTAGGGTTTTGTTTTAAAGGTTTTGTACAACAGAGTGTGGATTCTCCCTGATTCCTGCAAACTTGGTTCTGTGTCTCTTGCTTTGATCTCTATTTGTGTCAGGGCATTAGAAATTAGTTGGCATTGGTCTCATTGGCTTTTGGGGCAGATTGCACTGGAAAGACTAAGTACACGTCTAGTCTTTGCTACTGATTAGCATTTTGATATTGGAAGGGTTACTTTATTTCCCTGAGCCTGAATTTGCACGTCTACAAAATGTTATATGAGAATGCCTAACTTGAAGGGTAATTCATTTAACAGTTATTTATTTAGTATCCATCATATGCCAAGCATTATTCTAGGCATTTTTGGGGCATATAGTAATGAAAAAAGTGGTAGTTCCTTGGTGGCTCAGTGCGTTAGGGATCCAGCACTATCACTACAATGACTCTGGTTACTACTGTGGCACAGGTTCAATCCCTGGCCTGGGGAACATCCACGAGCTGCTGACAGGGCCCCCGCCAACCCCCCCTCCAAAAAAAGATAATGAAAAAAGGAGAAAAAAACACCTATCTTCATACAGCTTATATTCCAGTGATGGACGATGGACACACACACACAAAAAGTGTAGGAATTAAATATAATTTATTAAAAGTGGAGTTCCTGCTGTGGCACAGTGGGTTAAGAATCTGACTGGAAGTGTGGATTTGCTCCTCGGCCCAGTGGAGTGGGTTAAGGGACCCAGCATTGCCACAGCAGCTGCTCATATTCAATCCCTGGCCTGGGAACTTCCCTGTGCTACAGCTATGGCCATAAAAGAAAAAGAAGAATTTGTTAAAAGCAAGACGAATAAGTGCTCAGTATATGCTCCTCACCCAGGTGTGGAACACTTAAATAGCATATTCCAGAAGTCCCCCTTGTGGCTCAGCAGTTCATGAGCCCAGCTAGTATCCATGAGGATGTGGGTTTGAACCCTGGTCTTGCTTATTGGGTTAAGGATCTAGCATTGTCATGAGCTGTGATATAGGTCATAGGCACAGCTCAGATCCCAAGTTACTGTGGCTGTGGTGTAGGCCGGCAGCTGTAGCTTGGATTTGACCCTTGGCGTGGGAACTTCTACATGCTGCAGTGTGGCCCTAAAAAGAAAAAAAAAAAAAAAAAAAAAAGCATGTTCTTCATGGTGCAGATGCTGGTTAACTTTCCCTGGCATTTGGTGTTGTAATGAGAGTTAAAACCAGCTTCAGCTAATATGACTTAAAACAAGTCTTTGTCCCAATACGAGAGAGATCCCCCATGGCAGCGTCACCTGGTTGTAACTAGTCCACGAAGAGCAGTTATATGTAAGAGATGAGGTTTGCTTAGAAAGATGGCCTAGAATAAAGTCAGATCCTTTGGGGACAGTGAGCTTCTTAAAATCTTAAAAGATCATTACGGTTTCAGTCTTGTGGCTCCTATAGCTGAAGAATAGATAACTCAGATTCACTGATTTATACGGATGGCCAAGTTGCAATAATAATTCATTTGCTGTGTGTACACTTTTCTACCCTGAACTCCTTTAATGCTCGCAGTAACCCTGGAAGGAGAAGGGGAAGCAAGGGAAGGGGGCAGAAATGATATTGATGAAGATGGTGATAATGGTGGGATGAAACCAGCAGCTAACATTTGTGGCGCGCTTCCTGGGAACTAAGCACTTCCTGTGCATTGTCTCATTTAACAATTGAGCAGGACCAAGACTGCTGTCGGAATTATGTTGCAGGGATGACTGAGGCTTAGGCAGTCGGTGGCTGGGAGAGGTCTAGACACCAGGCCCAGTCTAATGCTCTCTCTCTCTGCTGTCTTGTCTGCCAGGGCGACAGGCGGGGTCCTGTTAGTGATGTAACCCCATCTCCCTCCCAGAGCCCCCTCTGCAGGGACCATCCTTCCCACCCCTCCCCCCACCATCTTGGGCACAGGCAGGTTCACAGCAAGGCTCCTCTGACGGACACATTTCCTGGGTGGCAACCTCGCCCCTGATTCTGGAGCTTGGGCTGTGGATCAGTGTGTCTGTGACACTAGCTGGTTATCACCAGGGAAAGTGTGATGCTGGGTATTGTGACATGGCTGATTCAATAGCGCCATTCAGATCCATGACTTCCTAACTTGGCTGTTTTGACATGGGGTTGTTTTTATGTGGTCTAAAGATACATATAAAATGTATTAAAATTTCAGCTTGCAATGCTTTTTTATTACCTTACGATGTGAAGGATATCCTTGACTCCACCCCCATTGCCTGAATATGAGGTTCTAGAATGGAGCAGACTCCAGGCTGGAGTGGGCCTGAGAAGGGAGTGATTTTTTTTTTTTTTATGGCTGCACCTGCGGCATATGGAAATTCCTGGGCCAGGGACTGAATCTGAGCCGCAGCTGCAAACTGCGCCACAGCTGCATCTTTAGCCCAATGCGCCACAGTGGGAACTCCCGAGGAGGGTGTGATTAAATCTTCAAAAACTGTGATATGTGGGCATGAAGACTTGGCTGATTTCTTTTTGGATGCCCCATCAAAAAAGCCATTATGAGAGGCCACTCTTCATGGGGCATCCAAAGGGCAGCTCTGGGGGTCTGGGTACCAGAGGGAATCAAGCAGGGTGGTCCTTGCCCCACAAGAAAAGAGAGCTCCAGATTCTCATAGCACTCATTTTATCCCTCTTTCCCCAGACTGTCTTCCCATCTCCTTGTGCCATGATCTCTGCTGCCTCTTCTCCATCCGGGCTTTTCCACGAGAATGCTCGGCTGTGGTGTGTGGATACAGACATGAGACTCTTTCTTAAAACTGCATGATGTTTCAAGGTTTTGATTCTTCATCTTTGTCTTTCTTGGGTGTGTGCTGCAGTAATAAAGTCAGGAGCTAAATTTGAACTTGAGATCCCAGCTTTATTAGTGGGAGATATTGTCTCCTGAGAACATGACATTTCAGGTCAGTGGACAAAGGTTTAGCCTTGCCTCTACCACCTAATTGATCAGGTAGGCCAACTTCTCTGAACCTTGGTGCTATGAACTGAATTGTGTCCCCTCAAACTCATCTATTGAAGACCCCCCAATGTGATTGTATTTGAAATGGGGTCCTCAGGGAGATGATTAGGTTTAGGTGAGATCATGACAGTGGGATTATAGTCCTTATAATAATATACACACCAGATAACTTGCTTGTGTGCTCCATGCTAACCCCCCAACCCATGTGAGGACACAGTGATAAGGCAGCCACCAGCAAGCCAGGAAGGGAGCTCTCGCCAGAGCCCTGCCACACTAGCCCTCGGATCTTGTACTTTGCAGCTTTAAGAACTATGAGAAATTAGGAGTTCTCATCGTGGCGCAGTGGTTAACAAATCTGACTAGGAACTATGAGGTTGCAGGTTTGATCCCTGGCCTCGCTCAGTGGGTTAAGGATTTGGCATTGCTGTGAGCTGTGGTGTAGGTTGCAGACACGGCTCAGATCCCACATTGCTATGGCTGTGGTGTAGGCCGGCGGCTGCAGCTCCGATTGGACCCCTAGCCTGGGAACCTCCATACGCCGTGGGAGCGGCCCTAGACAAGACAAAAAAAAAAAAAAAACCAGACCAAAAAAAAAAAAAAAACTATGAGAAATTAAACTGGTTATTTAAGCCACCCATCTGTGGTATTTTGTTACAGCAACCTGAACAGACTAAGCCCACTTGGTTTCACCATCTGTGAAATGGAGGTTACAGTTTTACCTTGTAAACTTTAGAGAGCAAGTAACTAGTAGCTTGCGCAGTACTAGAGATTTCTTTTCATCAATATCATCACAATAGTTATCATGATAATTATAAATAATAATATTTCATTTTAGGGGATGTGGTGTTCCACTAATTGCCATAACACGAGTTGACTTTCTTTTGCAACAAATGCAACAAACTCTGATTTGCAGCAAACCAAACATATTCTAGACCAAATAACATATATCACATTCTTTCTTGCCTTCTTAAATAGTATCATGAAAGTAATATTTCATAATGCATGGCATTAGTAAGAGTATGGTTTTGTGAAAAGTTTGTTTCATGTATTTATATATAAAGTTATACATATGAGTATACGGAAATGTGGTAAAATGTATTTCTCATGACTTGTGATGTTGAACATTTTTAATGTGTTTATTTGCTATTTACATATCTTCTTTGGTGAGGTGTCCAGATCTTTCACGCACTTTGAAAAATTTATTTTCTTATTGTTGAGTTTTAAGAGTTCTCCCCATCTCTGGCCTTTCTTTTCATTCTCTTAACAGTGTCTTTTGTAGAGCAGAAGTTTTAAATTTGAATAAAGTTTTCCAAATATTCTATTCATCCATTGTAATTTTGGTGTTGCATCTAAAAACTCATGGCCAAACCTGAACGGCCTGGATTTGATTTCAAGAGCCTCTCCACATACGCAAAAATTGTAGGCCAAGATGATTTCACTGGTAAATTCTGTCAAACATTTAAAGAATAAATGATAAGGCATCTTACACTATATCATTCAGAAGATACAGGAGGAAGGAGTATTTCTCAAATTGTTTATCGTGACAGCATCACCCTGGTAACAAATCCTGACAAAGATACAAGAAAACTAGAGATCAATACCTTTCATAAGCATGAGAACAGGAGATGCATTAAGGACACTATAATTCCTAATATAATTTTGTCAAATCAAATCCAGCAATGTGGAAAATGATAACACATCAGGATCAAGCGGTGTTTATTCAAGGAACAAAAAGTTGATTTAATATATGAAAATCGATCAACATAAGTCACCTGAACAGAAGAAGGGAGCAAAACCATATGATTATCTCAAAGACTGCAAAATGTTACTGAGAATATTGAAAAAGACTTAAATACATTGAGAGATGTACCATTTTCATGGATTGTATCACTCTGTATAGTCAAGCTGTCACTTCTTCCAATGTACTGCAATCCACATCTGCTACAGCAGATTTTTTTTTAGAAATTAACAAATTGATTCTTAAATTTATGTAGGAACAGAGGATATCCAATGCAATTGAATATCTTGAAAAAGAACAACAAAGTTAGATACTTTGGATACTATCGAAACTTACTTTAAAAGTACAGCAATCCCTAGCATGGTGTTGATTTAAGGACAGATGTATAAATTAAAAAACAGAACAGGACTCCAGAAATAGACTCACATATGTGGTCAATTAATTTTCAGCCAAGGTTCCAAGATACTTCGGTGGGGACCGGATATTCTTTTCACATACTACTATTGGAACCACTGGATTGCCATACAGAAAAGAAAAGGCAATTTGACCTTCTGTAACTTACGCCATAAACAAAAATTAACTCAAATGGCTCATGAATTTAAATGTAAAGGCTAAAATGTAAAAACTTATAGAAGAATAGGTAAGAGTAAATCTATTCCACATTGGGATAGGCTTAAATTTATTTGGGCACAAAAATATCACTAATTTGTAAATTGGATTCAGTAGAGATTAAAAACTCATACTTCTCAAAACTCATTTAATAAAGTAGAAGGGCAAATAGGCTAGGAGAAAATATTCACAATACACACACCTTATCAAGGACTTTTAGGTAAAATATGTGAAGAACTCTACAACTCAATAAGCAGAAAATCTAGTGTTAAAATAACCATGATATTTTGAATAGATGCTTCACACCAGAATATGTGTGAATGAATGATAGGCACAGGACTGTATGTTCAACATATTTAGTAGGAAAATTCAACAAGGTAACTCATCCACTAGAATGACTACAATTTTAACATTTTTTAATTTTAATTTGCAATGTAATCCCCAAATTGATTTACACTCTTCCCTCTAGAAAATACTAAAATACCAAAAAAGAACAGCCATCTCTATTGTATCCTCAATGACTAGTTTCTCAGAAAATTTGTGTTATATTATTATAAATTTTGTCTTACTATTATATACTAGTCTTTATTACTTCACCCTCAAAAGCAGGCTATTAAATAGTTACATTTTAGGTGAACATTATTCTTTTTTTTCCAGTTTTATTGGGAAATAACTGTCACATACTGTTGTGTAAGTTTATGGCGTTCTTCATGGCGATTTGATATATTATACATTGTGAAATGATTACCAACAATAAGATTAGCTAACATCTATCATATAGATAAAATAAAAAAGAAATTTATCAATTTATAAATGTTATAAGATGAAGATTTAATAGCTCTTCTTCCTCTCTCCAAATTTTATCATACTTTTAATTTTAATAATTAGTATTTCAGTAATTATTGTTTGCATCATTATAACTATGTCAGTATGTTCTGTGCAGAACCTATTAGAGTGCTGTGATTACATGTCATTTAAAAATTTTAAGTCTGGGAGTTCCCGTCGTGGCTCAGTGGTTTTCGAATCCGACGAGGAACCATGAGGTTGCGGGTTCGGTCCCTGCCCTCGCTCAGTGGGTTAAGGATCCGGCGTTGCTATGAGCTGTGGTGTAGGTCGCAGACGCGGCTCGGATCCCGTGTTGCTGTGGCTCTGGTGTAGGCCGGTGGCTACAACCCCGATTAGACCCCTAGCCTGGGAACCTCCATGTGCCACGGGAGTGGCCCAAGAAATGGCAAAAAGACAAAAAAAAAAAAATTTAAGTCTGATTGACCTTCAACACTATGTTAGTTCCAGATGTACACCATAGTGATTCTAAATTTCAGTACAGAGCAAAATGATCACAGTAAGTCCTGTTACCATCTGCCACCAAAACTATTACAGTGTTTTTGACTGTATTCCCCATGCTATACTTTTCATCCCTATGACTCATTTATTTTGTACTTCTTCTTCTTCTTTTTTTTTTGTCTTTTTGCCTTTTCTAGGGCTGCTTCCCGTGGCATGTAGAGGTTCCCAGGCTAGGGGTCCAATCAGAGCTGTAGCCACTGGCCTACACCAGAGCCACAGCAACTCAGGATCCAGGCTGTGTCCACGACCTACATCACAGCTCAAGGCAACGCCGGAGCAAGGCCAGGGATCAAACCCACAACCTCATGGTGTCCAGTTGGATTCATCAACCACTGCGCCAGGACGGAACTCCTATTTTGTACTTCTTAATATTCATTACCTCTTTCACTCATTCCCCAATCCCCATCCCCTTTGGCAACTACCTGTTTGTTCTCTGTATCAGTGACTCTGCTTTGTTTTTTCAGATTCCACTTGTAAGTGAAATCATACAGTATTTGTCTTTCTCTTTATGATTTATTTCACTTAGCACAATATCCTCTAGATTGATCCATGTTGTTGCAAATGGCAAGATTTCATTCTTTTCTATTGATGAGTAATACTCCATTGTGTGTGTGTGTGTGTGAGAGAGAGAGAGATATCTTATCCACCCATTCATTGATTAATGGATGCTTTGGTTGGTTCCATATTTTGAGTATTGTAAATGACACTGTCATGAACAGGGGAGTGCTTACATCTTTTGGAGTTGGTAGTTTGGGGGTTTTGTTTACTCGTTTGTTCGTGTTTTCTTTTTGACTATGCCTGTGGCATGTGGAAGTTCCTGGGCCAGAGATCAAATGGGCAGCACAGTGACAACACCAAATCCTTAACCTTCTGTGCCATGAGGGAGCAATTGATGTTTTTGTTTTCTTTGGAAAAATAGGCAGAACTGGAAGATCTGGATTGTATGATAGTTCTATTTTTAATTTTTTGAGGAATCTCCATATTGTTTTCCATAGTGGATTACAATTTACTACCAATTTACAGTCCCACTACGCATGCACAAAATGTCCCTTTTCTCCATATCCTGACCAACACCTGTTATTTCTTGTCTTTTGATAATAGCTATCCTGGCACTTATTAGGTGATACCTTATTGTGGTTTTGATTTGTATTTCCCTGATGACTAGTGATGTTGAGCAACTTTTCATGGGTCTGTTGGCTATCTATTCTTCTTTAGAAAAATGTCTGTTCAGTCCTTGCCCACTTTAAAATTGGGTTATTTGGGAGTTCCCGTTGTGGCGCAGTGGTTAACGAATCTGACTAGGAACCATGAGGTGGCGGGTTCGGTCCCTGCCCTTGCTCAGTGGGTTAACGATCCGGCGTTGCCGTGAGCTGTGGTGTAGGTTGCAGACGCGGCTCGGATCCCGCGTTGCTGTGGCTCTGGCGTAGGCTGGTGGCTACAGCTCCGATTCAACCCCTAGCCTGGGAACCTCCATATGCCGCGGGAGCGGCCCAAGAAATAGCAACAACAAAGACAAAAGACAAAAAAAAAAAAAAAATTGGGTTATTTGGATTTTTTGATGTTGAGGTGTATGAATTCTTTGTAGATTTTGGATATTAACCCCTTATCACATATATCATTTGCAAATATCTTATCCTGTTCAGCAGGCAGCCTTTTCCTATTGTTAATAGTTTCTTTCACTGTGGAAAAGCTTTTTAGTTTCATGTAATTCAGTTCATTTCTTTTTGCTTTTCGTTTTCTTGCCTGAGGAGATAGATTTTTTTAAAAATCTTACTAAGACTGTCACAGGGTGTACTGCCTATGTTTTCTTCTAGGAGTTTTATGGTTTGGGTCTTATATTTAAGTCTTTAATCCATTTTTATTTTATTTTTGTGTATGGTATGAAAAGGTAGTCCAGTTAGTTTGATTCTTTTGCATGCAGCTTTCCAGTTTTCCCAACACCATTTATTGAAGAGGTGTTTTTCTCCCCAATGAATATTCTTACCTCCTTTGTCATAGATTAATTGACTACACAAGCATGGGTTCATTTCTGGGATATCTATTCTGTTCCATTGATCTACATGTCTGTTTTTGTACCTTACTCTACTATCTTTACTGTAGTCTTGTAGTATAACATGAAGCCAGGGAATATATCTCCAGCTTTATTCTTTGTTCTCAGCCTGATTTTCACTATTAAAGGTTTTTTGTATTTCCATACAAATTTTAGAATTACTTATTCTAGTTATATGAAAAATACCATTGGTGTTTTGACAGGTATTGCTTTGAGTCTATAGACTTCCTTGGGTAGTGCAGTGCAGTCATTTTAAATATTAATTTTTCCAATCTATAGACACAATATATCATTCCATTTGTTGATGTCATGTTCAATTTCTCCATCAGTACCTTGTAGTTTTCTAGGTACAAGTCTTTCACATCCTTAGTTAGATTTATTCCTTGGTATTTTATTCTCTTTCATGGGATTGTAAATGGGAGTGTTAATTTCTCTTTTGGATAGTTCATTGTTAGTGTATAGAAATGCAACAGATTTATGTATATTAATATTGTGTCCTGCAAATTTACTGAGTTATTTGTTAATTTTAATAGTTTTGATGTGATGTCTTTAGGATTTTCTATATACAGTTTCATGTTATTTGCAAATAGTGACAGTTTTACTTTTTCCATTCCAATTTGGATTACTTCTATTTCCTTTTCTTGTCTTATTACACTGTGTTGGGTAAAAGTAGTGAGTGTGGCCATCTTTGTCTTGTTACTGATCTTAGAGAAAACCCTGTAAGCTTTGTACTCTGTGTATTCTGTTAGCTATAGGTTTGTTATATATGGCCTTTATTCTGTTGAAATGTGTGCCCTCTATATACACTTTGTTGAGAGCTGTCATAAATAGATGTTGAATTTTGTCAAAAGCTTTTTCTGCATCCATCGAGATGGTCATATGATTTTTATCCTTCAATTTATTAAGGTAGTTTATCAACATTGGTGCATACTGAACCATCTTTGCATTCCTAGGATAAACCCCACTCGATCATGTTTTATGGTCCTTTTAATGTATTGGTTTTTAACAAAATATTATTGAAGTATAGTTGATTTATAATTTGTGCTAATTTCTGCTGTATAGCAAAATGATTCAGATACACATATATTTCTTTTTTTAATTACTCAGTGAATTTATTACATTTATAGTAGTAAAATGATCATCACAATCCAATTTTATAGGATTTCCATCCTACAACCCCAGCACATGCCCATCCCCCAAACTGTCTCCTTTGGAAACTATAAGTTTTTCATTGTTGAGTCAGTATCTGTTCTGCAAAGAAGTTCATTCTGTCCTTTTTTCAGATTCCACCTGTCAGTGATAACATTTGATGTTGGCATCTCATTGTCTGACTGACTTCACTTAGCATGGTAATTTCTAGGTCCATCCATGTTGGTAAAAATGCCAGTATTTCATTCCTTTTAATGGCTGATTTATATTCCATTGTGTGTATGCACCACATCTTCTTGATCCACTCCTCTGTCGATGGACATTTAGATTGTTTCCATGTCTTGGCTATTACAGATAGTGCTGCAATGAACATCAGAGTACATGTGTTTTTGCGAGTCATGGTTTTCCCTGGATAGATGCCCAGGAGTGGGATTGCTGGATCAAATGGGAGTTCTATTTTTAGTTTTCTGAGGACTCTCCATCCTGTTTTCCACAGTGGTTGCACCAATTTACACTCCCACCAAGAGTGTAATAGGGTTCCTATTTTCTCCACACCCTCTCCAGCACTTATTGTTGGTAGACTTTTGGATGATGGCCATTCTGGCTGGTGTAAGGTGGTACCTCAGAGTGGTTTTGATGTGCATTTCTCTAATCATGAATGATGTTGAACATCTTTTCCCGTGTTTTTTGGCCATCTGTATGTCTTCTTTGGAGAATTGTCTGTTTAGATCTTCTTCCCATTTTTGGATGGGGTTGTTTGTTTTTTTGGTATTGAGCCGAAGAAGGTGTTTATAAATTTTGGAGATGAATCCCTTGTCAATCGATTCACTTGCAGAGATTTTCTCCCATTCTGTGGGTTGTCTTTTTGTTTTGTTTAGGGTTTCCTTTGCTGTGCAGGAACTTTTCAGTTTAATTAGGTCCCATTTGTTTATTTTTGTTTTTATTGTCAGTACTCTAAGAGGTGGATCTGAGAAGATGTTGCTGTCATTTATGTCAGAGAGGGTTTGGCCTGTGTTTTCCTCTAAGAGTTTGATAGTGTCTGGTCTTATATCTAGGTCTTTAATCCATCTGGAGTTTCTTTTTGTGCATGGTGTTAAGGAGTGTTCTAATTTCATTCTTTTCCATGTGGCTGTCCAGTTGTCCCAGCACCACTTATTGAACAAGCTGTCCTTTCTCCATTGTATATCCTTTCCTCTTTTGTCATAGATGAGTTGATGTAGGTGGGTGGGTTGAATTCTGGGCTTTCTATCCTGTTCCACTGATCTATATTTCTGTCTTTGTGCCAGTACCATATGTTTCTGATGATTGTTGCTTTGCAGTATAGTTTGAAGTCCAGGAGCCTGATTCCTCCAGCTCCATTTTTCTTTTTCAGGATGGCTTTGGCTTTTTCTGGGTCTTTTGTGCTTCCAAACAAACTTTAAAATATTTTGTTAAATGTCCTTGGTAATTTGATAGCGATTGCATTGAATCTGTAGATTGCCTTAGGTAGTATAGTCATTTTGATAATATTAACTCTTCCAATCCACGAGCATGGTATGTCTTTCCACCTATTTGTGAAATCTTTGATTTCTTTCATCAGTGTCTTATAGTTTTCAGAGTACAGGTCTTTTGTCTCTTTATGTAGGTTTACTCCTAGGTATTTTATTCTTTTGGATGTGATGGTAAACGGGATTGCTTCCCTAATTTCTCTTTCTGCTCTTTCATTGTTAGTGTATAGAAATGCCGTCGATTTTTGTGTATTAATTTTGTATCCTGCGACTTTGCCATATTCATGGATGAGCTCTTACAGTTTTCTGGTAGAGTCTTTAGGGTTCTCTAGGTATAGTATCATGTTGTCTGCAAATAGTGATAGTTTTATTTCTTCCTTTCCAATTTGGATTCCCTTTATTTCTTTTACTTCTCTGATTGCTGTGGCTAGGACTTCCAAACCTATGTTGAATTGCAGTGGCAGGGTGGACATCCTTGTCTTGTTCCTGTTCTCAGCGGGAATTCTTTCAGCTCTTCACCATTGAGAATGATGTTTGCTGTGGGTTTGTCATATATGGCCTTTATCATGTTGAGGTAGGTTCCCACTATGCCCACTTTCTGAAGGATTTTTTTTTATCAGAAATGGGTGTTGGATTTTATCAAAGGCCTTTTCTGTGTCTATCGAGAGGATCATATGGTTTTTATTCTTCATTTTGCTAATGTGGTGTATCACACTGATTGATTTGCAGGTATTGAATAACTAGCCCTTGCATCCCTGGGATAAAACCCACTTGATCATGATGTACAATCCTTTTAATGTATTTTTGGATGTGGTTTACTAGCATTTTATTGAGGATTTTTGTATCTATGTTCATCAGTGAAATTGGCCTGTAGTTTTCTTTTTTCGTGGTATCTTTGCCTGGCTTTGGTATCAGGGTGATGGTGGCCTCATAGAATGAGTTTGGGAGTGTCCCTTCCTCTGCCATTTTTTGAAATATTTTCCAAAGGATAGGTATTAGCTCTTCTCTAAACGTTTGTTAGAATTTGCCTGTGAGGCCATCTGGTCCTGGACTTTTGTTTGTTGGAAGTTTTTTAATCACAGCTTCAATTTCAGTACTTGTGATTGGTCCATTCTTCTTTTCTGTTTCATATTGGTTTAGTCTTTGGAGATTATACTTTTCTAAGAATGTGTCCATTTCTTCTAGGTTGTCCATTTTATTGGTGTATAGTTGCATATAGTAGTCTCATGATCCTTTGCATTTCTGTGATGTTCATTGTAACTTCTCCTTTTTAATTTCTAATTTTATTGATTTGAGTCCTCTCTTTTTTTTTCTTGATAAGTCTGGCTAAGGGTTTATCAATTTTGTTGATCTTTTCAAAGAACCAGCTTTTCGTTTCATTGGTCTTTTCTGTGGTTTTCTTCATTTCTATTTCATTGATTTCTGCTCTGATCTTTATGATTTCTTTCCTTCTACTAACTTTAGGTCTTGTCTGTTCTTCTCTCTCTAGTTGCTTTAGATGTAAGGATAGCTTGTTTATTTGAGCTTTTTCTTATGTCCTGAGGTGGGCTTGTATTGCTATAAACTTTCCTCTTTGAACAACTTTTTCTTCATCCCATAGGTTTTGGAGTGTCGTATCTTTGTTGTCATTTGTCTGTAGGCATTTTTTAATTTCCTCTTTGATTTCTTCAGTGATCCATTGGTTATTCAGTAGCATGTTGTTCTCCACGTGTTTGTGTTTTTTGCAATTTTTTTTTCTTGGTGTTGTTTTCTAGCTGTATTATGGTGTTTTAGTCAGAAAATATGCTTGATATGATTTCAGTTTTCTTAAAGTTACTGAGGTTGGATTTGTAGCCCAGGTTGTGATCAGTCTTAGAGAATGTTCCCTGTGCACTTGAGAAGAATGTGTACTCTGTTGCTTTTGAATGGAATGTCCTATAAATATCTATGAAGTCCATCTGGTCTAAAGCTTCATTCAGGGCCTGTGTTTCCTTATTGATTTTCTGTCTGGATGATCTGTCCATTGCTGTAAGTGAGGTGTTAAAGTCCCCCAGTATTATTGTGTTATTGTCGATTTGTCCTTTTAAGATTGTTAGCAGTTGCCTTACATATTACCTATGCTGAGTGTGCAGATATTTAAAACTGTTATATCTTCTTCTTGGATTGATCCTTTGATCATTAGGTAGCGACCTTGCTTTTCCCTTGAAATATTCTTCATTTTAAAGTCTATTTTGTCTGTTATGAGTATTGCTACTCTATCTTTCTTTTGATTCCCATTTGCATGGAACATGATCTTCCATCCTCTCACTTTCAACTTGTATGTGTCCCTAGAAGTGAAGTGGGTCTCTTGAAGACAGAATATATATGGGTCTTTTTTTTTATATCCATTGAGCCAGTCTGTGTCTTTTGGTTGGGGCATTTAGTCCATTAACATTTAAGGTAATTATTGATATGTATGTTCTTATTGTCATATTATTAATTGCTTTGGATTTGTTTTTGTTGCTCTTTTTTCTTCCCTTCTTCTCTTATTCTCTCCTCTTCTGGTTTGATGACTAGTGTTGTATTTGAATTGATTTTTCTTATTTGTTTGTGTATCAATTGTATTTTTGGTTTGCAGTTATTCTGAAGTTTTGATACAAGAGTATATATATATATATATATATATATATATATATATATATATATGAGATTGTTTTAAGTGGTTGATCTCTTAATTGCAAGTGCATCTCCAGTGTCCTGCATTTGTACCCTCCTCTTCTCAGGATTTCTGATTTTGGTGGTGTAATTCTGTGTGGATTATTTCATATCTTTACAGTATATATACCTTTACTGGTGAGCCTTGTCATTTGTGGTATTTTCATTTCCTGATATGGCCTTTTCTTTCCTGCCTAGAGAAGTTCCTTTAGTATTGTAGAGCTGGTTTAGTGTTGCTGAATTCTCTTAGCTTTTGATTATCTGTGAAGCTTTTGATTTCTCCTTCAAATCTGAATGAGAGCCTTGCTGAGTAAAGTAATCTTGGTTGGAGGTTTTTTCCTTTCATCACGTTAAGTATATCATGCCACTCCCTTCTGGCCTGCAGAGTTTCTGCCGAAAAATCTGCCTATAACCTTATCAGTGTTCCCCTGTATGTTATTTGTTTCTTTTCCCTAGCTGCTTTCAATATTTTCTCTTTGTCTTTAATTTTGGTCAGTTTGATTAATATGTGTCTCAGTGTATTCCTCCTTGGGTTTATTTTATATGTACTTGTTGTGCTTCCGAGATTTGAGTGAGTGGTTCCTTTCCCATGTTAGGGAAGTTTTCAGCTATTATCTCTTGGAATATGTTTTCTGTCCCCTTCTCTCTCTCTCTGCCTTCTGGAACCCCTATAATACAGATATTAGTGTGTTTAACATTGTCCCAAGGTTCTCTGAGTCTCTCTTCATTTGTTTTCAATCTTTTTTCTCTTTTCTGTTCTGCATCCATAATTTCCACTAATCTGTACTCCACCTTGCTTATTTGTTCTTCTGCCTCCTGTATTCAGCTATTAGCTGCTTCTAGTGAATTTTTTATTTCAGTTATTGTATTTTGCATCTCTTCTTGTTTAAGTTTTATATCTTGTATCTCTTTGCTCAGTGTTTCCTGTAAGTTACCCATCTTTGCCTCCAGTTTATTTCCAAAGTCTTGCATCATCTTCAGCATCAACAGTCTAAAGTCTTTTTCTTGGAGGCTGAAAATCTTCTGATCACTTAGCTGATTTTATGGGGTTTTTTTTCTTTCTTCCTCATCTGAGTAATAGTTCTCTGTCTTTTCATTTTTATAGGTTTTTGGTATGTTGACCTTTTTACAGATAGTAGAATTGTAGCCTCTCTTACTTCTGGTGTCTGCCCCCCTTGTGGCTGAAATTGGTACAGAGACTTGCTGTAGGCTTCCTGATGGGAGGGACTGATGCCTGCCCACTGGTAGGTGGAGCTGATTCCTATTCCTTTGGTGGGTGGGGCTTTGTCTCTGTATGGGATTAGAGGCAGCTGTGTCCCTGGCGGGTCTTTAGGCAGCCTGTTTACTGATGGGTGGGGCTGTGATCCCACCTGGATTGTTGTTTACCCTGGGGCTTCTCAGTGCTTGTGAGTTGGGGGCCAGATTTTCCCAAAATGGCCACCTCCAGAGAAAGGCAAGCTGCTGAATATTCCTGAGAGCTTTGCTTCCAATGACCTTCCCCCCAAACAAGCCACATTCAGCCCTGTTTTCCCAGGATGTCCTCCAAGAACTGCAGTCAGGTTTAACCCAGATTCCCTTGGAGACTTTGCTTTGCCCTGGGACCCAGTGCATGTGAAAGTCTGTGCATGCCTTTTAAGAATGGGGTCTCTGCTTCCCCCAGTCCCGTGGAAGTCCTGCACACAAGCCCCACTGGCCTTCAATGCCAGATGCTCTGGGGGCTCTTCCTCCCAGTGCCAGCTCCCCACATGTGGGAGTTTGATGTTGGGCTCAGAACTCTCACTCCTGTAGGTGAGTCTCTGTGAACCAGTTACTTTCCAGTCTGTGAGGCTTCCCACCCAGGAGGTATGGGGTTGCTTATATCATGTAATTGCCCCTCTTACCTCTTGATGTGGCCTCCTCTTTGTTTTCTGGTATAGGATATCTGTTTTAGGGTTTCCAGTCTATTTGGTTGAAGATTGCTTGGCATTTAGTTGTAAATTTTGTTGTTTTTAGGAGAGAAGTTGAGCTCCAGTCCTTCTATTCTGCTATCTTAATCCCATCCCCCAACCATTATTTATTGAGGGCCAGGTGCTGTGCTGAAAGCTGGGGCATCAGATGTGAGTACCTCGGCAACATTCCAGTCTGCAGGCCAGAAAGACAGCTCTCACCAGGAACTAAATCTGCCAAAGCTTTGACTTCGGACTTGTCAGCCTCCAGAACACGAGTTACGTTTCTGTCTCCCCCAGCTCACTGTGCCAGATAAAATTTTAGATTATTTGTTCTAGTTCTGTGAAAATGTTATGGGTAATTTGATAGGGATTGCACTAAATCTGTAGATTGCTTTAGGTAGTATGCCATTTTAACAATATTAATTCTTTTAATCCATGAACATGGACTATCTTTCCATTTCTTTGAATCATCTTCAATTTTCTTTATTAATATTTTGTAGTTCTTAGCATACTAATCTTTGACCTCATTGGTGAAGTTTATTCCTAAGGTTTTGTTTGTTTGTCTTTTTATGGCCACTGCCACAGCATATGGAAGTTCCCAGGCTAGGGGTCAAGTCAGAGCTGTAGCTGCTGGCCTACACCACTGCTGCAGCAATGTGGGATCTGAGCCATGTCTGTGGGATCTGACCTACAACACAGCCCACAGCAATGCCAGATGCTTAGCTTACTGAGCAAGGCCAGGGATGGAGCCCCCATCCTTGTGGATACTGTTGAGTTCTTCAGCCACTGAGCCATGACAGAAACTCTATTCTGAAGTATTTTTTTATGTGATTTTATTATTTTTTATTAATGATTTTTATTTTTTTCCATTATAGTTGGTTTACAGTGTTGCCAATTTCTACTTTACAGCAAAGTGATGGACGTGCACACACACACACACACACTCACACACACACACATTCTTTTCCTCACTTTATCCTCCATCATAAGTGACTAGATATAGTTCCCTGTGCTATGCAGAAGGATCTCATTCCTTATCCACTCCAAATGCAATAGTTTGTTTGCATCTATTAATCCCAGACTCCCAGTCCTTCCCCCACTCTCTCCCCCTCTCCCTTGGCAACCACAAGTCTGTTGTCCAAGTCCATGTGTTTCTTTTCTGTGGAAAGATTCATTTGTGCCATTTATTATGTTCCAAATATGTGACATCACGTGGTATTTGTCTTTCTCTTTCTGACTTACTTTGATTAGTGTGAGAGTCTCTAGTTCCATCCATGTTGCTGCAAATGGCATTATTTTGTTCTTTTTTATGGCTGAGTAGTATTCCATTTTGAATATATACCACATATTCTTTTTCTTTTTTGTCTTTTTGTTGTTGTTGTTGTTGTTGTTGTTGTTGCTATTGTTGCTATTTCTTGGGCCGCTCCCGCAGCATATGGAGGTTCCCAGGCTAGGGGTTGAATCAGAGCTGTAGCCACCAGCCTATGCCAGAGCCACAGCAACATGGGATCCGAGCCGCGTCTGCAACCTACACCACAGCTCACGGCAACGCCGGATCGTTAACCCACTGAGCAAGGGCAGGGTCCGAACCCGCCACCTCATGGTTCCTAGTCAGATTCGTTAACCACTGCGCCACAACGGGAACTCCCACCACATCTTCTTAAGCCATTCATCTGTCAGTGGACATTTGGGTTGTTTCCATGTCTTGGAAATTGTGAATAGTGCTGCAGTGAACATATTGGTGCAGTTATCTTTTTCAAGAAAAGCTTTGTCTGGACATAAGCCCAAGAGTTGGATTGCTGGATCATATGGTAGTTCTATTTAGTTTTCTGAAGTACCTGCATACTGTTTTCCATAGTGGTAGTACCAATTGACATTCCCACCAACATTGTAGGAGAGTATCCTTTTCTCCACACCCTCTCCAGCATTCGTTATTTGTTGACCTGTTAATGATGGCCATTCCGACCAAGTGTGAGGTGGTACCTCATTGTAGTTTTTATTTGCTTTTCTGTAATAATTTGTGATATTGAGCATTTTTTCATGTGCCTGTTAGCTATCTGTATGTCTTCTTTGGAGAAATGTCTATACAGGTCTTTTGCCCATTTTTCAACTGGGTTGTTGGGTTTTTTGTTGTTGAATCGTATAAGGTGTTTGTAAATTTTAGAGATTAAGCCCTTGTCAGTTGCATTGCTTGAAACTGTTTTCTCCCATTCCATAAGTTGTCTTTTTTTTTTTTTAATGCTTTCCTTAGCCATGCAAGAGCTTGTAAGTTTGATTAGGTCCCACTTGTTTATTTTTGTTTTTATAACTTTTGCCTTGGGATACTGACCTAAGAAAACATTTGCATGGTTGATGTCAGAGAATGTTTTGCCTATGTTCTCTTCTAGGAGTTTGATGGTGTCTTGTCGTACATTTAAGTCCTTAAGCCATTTTGAGTTTATTTTTGTTTGTGGTGTGTGGGTGTGTTCCAGTTTCATCGATTTGCATATGGCTGTCCAAATTTTCCAACACCACTTGCTGAAAAGACTGTCTCTTTCCTAAATTATACTCTTGCCTCCTTTGTCAAAAATTAATTTCCCATAGGTTTCTGGGCTTATTTCTGGGTTCTCTCTTCTGCTTCTTGGGTCTGTATGTCTGTTTTGTTACCAGTACCCACTGTCTTGATTACTGTACCTTTATAATATTGTCTGAAATCTGGGAGAATTATGGCTCCTGGTTGGTTTTTTTTCCTCAGAATTGCTTTGGCAATTCTGGGTCTTTTATAGTTCCATATAAATTTTTGGAATTGTTTGTGCTAGTTCTGTGAAAAATGTTGTGGGTAATTCCATAGGGATTGCATTGAATCTGCAGATCACTTTGGGTAGTATGGCCATGTTAAAGATATTAATTCTTCCAGTCCAGGAGCATCAAATATCTTTCCATTTCTTTGCATCCTCTTTAATTTCCTTGATTAATGTTTTATGGTTCTCAGCATATAAGTCTTTCACCTCTTTTGTCAGTTTTATTCCTAGGTATTTAACTTTTGGGGGTACAATTTTAAAAGGTATTGTATTTTTGTATTCCTTTTCTAATATTTCATTGTTAGTATACAAAAATGCGACTGATTTCTAAATGTTAATTTTATATCCTGCTATTTTTCTAAATTCATTGATCAATTTGCATAGTTTTTGTATGGAGTTCTTAGGGTTTTCTATATATAGTATCATGTCATCTGCATAGAGTGACCATTTTCCTCTTCTCTTCCAATTTGGATATCTTTTATTTTTCTCTATTTGTCTGTTTGCTGTGGCTAAGACTTCCAATACTATGTTGAATAAAAGTGGTAAGAGTGGGCCACCTTGTCTTGTTCCAGATTTTAGTAGGAAGTCTTTCAGCTTTTCTCCACTGAGTACTATATTGATGGTGAGTTTGTCATAAATGGCTTTTATTATGTTAAGGTATGTTCCCTCTATACCCACTTGGGTAAGAGTTTTTATCATGATTGGATGTTGGATTTGGTCAAATGCTTTTTTCTGCATCTATTGAGATGATTATGTGGTTTTTGACTTTTCTTTTGTTAGTGTGGTGTATGATGTTGATTGATTTGCATGTGTTGAATCATCCTTGTGAACTTGGGTTGAATCCCACTTGGTCATGGTGTATGATCTTTTTCAGTATTGTTGGATTTAGTTGGCTCAAATTTTGTTGAGAATTTTTGTGCCTATATTCATCAAAGATATTGGGCTATGATTTTCTTTTTTGGTAGTATCTTTGTCTGCTTTTGGTACTAGGTTGATGCTGGCTTCATAGAATGTCTTTGGGAGTGTTCCTTCTTCTTCAGCCTTTTGGAAGAGTTGAAGAAGGATGGGTATAAGTTCTTTGTATGTTTGGTAGAATTCGCCTGTGAAGCCATCTGGTCCTGGACTTTTGTTTGTAGGGAGTGTTTTTAATTACATATTCAATTTCATTTCTAGTGATTGGCCTGTTCACTTGATCTATTTCTTCTTGATTCAGTTTTGGCAGGCTGTAAGTCTCTAGAAAATTGTCCCTCTCTTCTAGGTTGTCAAATTTGTTAGCATTTAATTATTCATAGTATTCTCTTAGGGGTTTGTGTGTGTGGTGGGGTACCTGTTAGAGATTTTTCCTTTTTCATTTCTTATTTTGTTTATTTGGGTTCTTTCTCTCCTCTTCTTGGTGAGTCTGGCAGAGGTTTGTCAATTTTGATTACTTTTTCAAAGAACCAGCTCTTGGGTTTATTGATTTTTTTCTGTTGTTTTCTGAATCCTATTTTATTGATTCCCTCACTGATCATTATGATTTTCTTCCTTCTCCTGACTTTAGGTTTGTTTGTTCTTCTTTTTCTAATTCATTGAGGTGGTGGGTTAAGTTGTGAACTTGCGATTTTTCTTTTTTTTAAGGAAGGCCTGTGTCACTATGAATTTCCCTCTAAGCACTGCTTTTGCAGCATCCCATAGATTTTGAATGGTTGTGTCTTCATTTTATTTGTCTCAAAGAATTTTTAATTTCCTTTGTGATTTTGTCATTGTCTCACTGGGTTTTAGTAGCATGTTTAGTTTCCATGTAGCCAGTTTTTTTCTCATTTCTTTTGCTGTGGTTATTTTCTAGTTTCATGCTGTTGTGGTCAGAGAGGATACTTGAAATAATTTCTATACTCTTAATTTTTTTGAGGTTAGTTTTGTGCCCCAGTATGTAGTCAATTCTTGAGAATATTCCATGTGCACTTGAGAAGAATGTATATTCTGATTTTTTTGGATGTAATGTCCAGAAAATAACAATTAAGTCTGACTGTTCTATTATATCATTTATGATCTCTGTTGCTGTATTGATTTTCTATCTTGAAGATCTGTCCATTGAAGTGAGTAGGGTGTTAAAATCTCCTACTATTATTATGTTCCTATCAATTTCTTCCTTTATGTCTACTAGTATTTATTTTATGTATTTTGGGTGCTCCTGTATGAGCTGCATATATGTTGACAAGTGTAATAACATCTCCTTGTATTGATCCATTTATCATCAAAAATTGTGCTTCTTTTTCTTTATAGTTTTTAAATCAATTTGCTCTGGTATGAGTGTTGCAGCCCTCATTTTCTTTTCTTTCTTTCTTTCTTTTTTCTTTTCTTCTTCTTCTTTTTTTTTTTTTTTTTTTTTAGGCCATGCTTATGACATGTGAAAGTTTCCAGATCAAACCTGAGCTACAATAGTGACAATGCCAGGTCCATAACTCACTAAGCCACCAGGGAACTCCTCCATATACTTATTTCCATTTGCATAAAATATATTTTTCCATCCCTTCACTTTCAATCTATGTTCGTCCTTTGTCCTAAAGTAGCTCTCTTGCAGGCAGTATATTGTTGGCTCTTGTTTTTTTTTAAGCCAATCTGCTACTCTGTGTCTTTTGATTGGAGCATTTGTTCCATTGACATTTAAGGTAGTTATTGATAGGTGTGTATTTAGTGCCACTTAAACCTTTTTTCCCATTGATTTTATATTTCTTCTTTGCCTCTTTTCCTTTTGACTCTTGAAATTTGATGATTTTCTTTTGTATTATACTTGGGTTCTCTTCTCTTTGATCTTTGTGAATTATTGTATGTTTTTGATTTGTGGTTACCCTGGTTTTCAGTTATGTTAACCCCTTCCTATATCTAGTTGCTTTAGACTAGATATAGGAAGGGGTTAGATTTAGAGTCATGTAGACGTAAACACATTCTGGGAAAAAAATTTATGTTTTCTTACTCTCCTTCCCCACATTTTGTGATTTTGATGTTCTCTTTTACATCTTCATGATCATCCTTTTGCTGTCAATTGTGGTTATCATTGATTTCACACATTTTTTTTTTATTTTTAAAAATCTGTGTATTGGGAGTTCCCGTCATGGCGCAGTGGTTAGCGAATCCGACTAGGAACCATGAGGTTGCGGGTTCGGTCCCTGCCCTTGCTCAGTGGGTTGACCATCCGGCGTTGCCGTGAGCTGTGGTGCGGGTTGCAGACCCAGCTCAGATCACGCGTTGCTGTGGCTCTGGTGTAGGCTGGTGGCTACAGCTCCGATTAGACCCCTAGCCTGGGAATCTCCATATGCCACAGGAGCAGCCCAAGAAATAGCAAAAAGCCAAAAAAAAAATCTGTGTGTTGGTATATTTAAGTGATTTACTTTCTAGTTGTAATTTTCTCTTTTCTATAGATTCTTGCTTCTTTTCTATTTAGAGAAGACCTTTCAGTATTTCCTTTAGGATGGGTTTAATATTGCTGTATTCTTTTAATTTTTGCTTGTCTGAGAAATTATTTATCTCTCCTTCTATTCTAAATGATAATCTTACTTTAGAGTATCCAGGTTGCAGGGTTTTTTTCCTTTCAGGACTTTGAACCTGTCTTGCCTATAATGTTTCCTTAGAGAAATCAGGTGATAACCTTATGGGGGTTCCCTTGTAATTAACTCTTTGTTTTCTTCTTCTGCCTCTAGAATCTTCTCTTTATATAACTTTTACCATTTTAATTATAATATTTCTTGATGTAGATCTATTTGGGTTCACCTTGTTTGGGACCCTCTGTGATTGCCAGACTTGGATATCTGTTTCCTGCTTTAGATTTGTGAAGTTTTCACCCATAATTTCTTCAAATATATTTTCAATCCCTTTTTTCCCTTGGGATTCCTATTATGACTAGATTGGCATGCTTTATGTTATCCCATAGGTGTCATATTGATTTCATTTTTTTTTCATTTGGCTTTCAGTCTGTTGTTCTGATAGTGTGTATCAATTATTTGATCTTCCACATGATTTATTCATTCTCCTGCATTATTCACTCTGCTACCCATTGCCTTTAGCTCATCTTTTGTCTGGATGAATGAGTTTTGTAATTTTTTGGGTCCCTTTTTTATAATTTCTAGCATTTTTTCCCTGCCGTCATGGCATATGGAAATTCCCAGGCCAGAGACTGAATCTGAGTCACAGCTGCAACCTATGCCACAGCTGCAGCATTGCTAAATTCTTAATCCAATGCATTGGGGATCAAACCTGCACCTCAGCAGCAGCCCAACCCACTGCAGGGACAATGCTGGATCCTTAACAACAGGAAATCCTCTTTCATTTTTATAGTAATCTGCCTTTCTGTGAATAGACTTTTTAATTCCTTCAGTATTTTTATTATCTCCTTTGTGAACTCAGTGTCTATTAGACTGAAGTCGTCTGTGTCATTGTTCAAGGAATTCTGTTGATCTTTTAATTGGGGAATATTTCCTCTGTTTATTCATTTTACTTGTATTTCTCTTACACTCTGAATTTAGGAGAAACAATTATCTACTGCAGTCTTAGAGGGCTATTTTTATGTGGGAGCATTTCTGTGTAGCCTGTATGTATTTAACATTTTTTGGCACAGGGCTGTTTTTATTATGGAAGCTGCTGCCTCTTAGTGTATGCTGGCCATTATCCCCTTGATGAGGGGTGTAACTGGTGTTGTGGTACCAAGAACCTGCACTTAATACTAAGTAGGGCCTCCTGTTTGCTCTGTGGTTGTCACTACTCTGTCAGAGTCAGGATCTGCTCCCTAGTTGTTGGAGTAGAAGCCCATTTCTGAGCTCCAGTTTAGGGTAAGTGGGATTAGAGCACTCACATTGAGTATTCCTTTGCCAGAACTGCCCATATGGGAGTGTGCTCTGTGGTGTCACCTGTGGGGGCTCACATAGGACACTCTTGTTGGCCTTGCCCTCAGCCCCACCTCTATGGTGGGGATGCAGGCAACCATCTCTGGTGTCCCTCAGATGCTATGTTCAAAGCCACCAGAGTAGATCATTAGGCACTAATCCACTAAAGTTGAGCACCAGGACTGCAATAGTCATGCACCTGGACCTACCACAAGAACTATGGAATTGGTCTAGACCATGGCCTGGCCTACACATGCATGTGCCCACAAAACCCACAGCAGCTAAGGCTGAACCCATTGCAACCAGAGGAACACCCATTGTCCCACTCACAGAACTTGTAGATGTGATGCTAAGAAAGGGGCTGCTGTGGCAGGTCCTGCTTCTCCCTTCATATTCCCCTTTCCAATGGGCCTTCACTTCTCTGGTGGCCCAGGCCTCCTCCACATACACCCCTGATTGTGGCCCATACCACCCTCCATCCCCTTCAGGCTGTCTCTCTGCAGCCAACCCCAGTCATTTACCTGGGTTTCAGCCTCCAACCCCCACACATCCCAGCAGGTGCATGTCTTGGGCTGAGCACTGCAGCAAGGTAGCATGGATTCTCTATCCCTGTCCCTCTGTGATGTGGCTGCTTCTTGCTGCCTGCTACCTGCTGCACTCTCCTCCAAGCCTCTAAAGCTCCTTTTGTATCCTCGCTGGTCTCCCCACCAGTAAAGGGGATTCCCAGGTTGAGGGAACATTTCCTCTTTCAGAGTTCCCTCCCAGAGGCACGGATACCATCCCAATTCCCTTTTTTGTTCCTTTCATCCTATGCAGCTCTCTGGAGCTCTTTCTCGCACTTTGGGTGTCTGATATCTTTTGCCAGTATTCAGTAGGCAATCAGCAAGAATGGTGCCACATTTAGATGTATTTTTTGTTTGTTTTTTGGCCATGCCCATGGCATGCAGAAGTTCCTGGGCCAGGGATCAAACCTGAGCCACAGCAGTCACAATGCCAACCCCTTAACTGTTGGCCACCAGGGGCCTCCAAAATCTATTTTTTATGGCCACACCCATGGCATGTGGAAGTTTTCAAGCCAGATTTTGGATCTGAGCTGCAGCTGTGACCTACACTGCAGCTGTGGCAGTGCCAGATCCTTTAACCTACTGCTCTGGGCTGGGGACTGAACCCATGCCTCTGCAGTGATCTCAGCCACTACAGTTGGATATTAACCCACTGTGCCACAGAAGGCATCCCCTAGATGCATTTTCAATGTATTTGTGGGAGGAGGAGTGCTCCATGTCCTTCTGTTCTGCCATCTTGATTCCCCCTCCCTTTTTAATGTGTTGTGTATTTGATTTGCCAATATTTTGTTGAGAATTTTTGCATCCATGTTTATCAGCAATACTGGCAAAGTTTTCTTTATTGTTTTGGTAGAATTCACCTGTGAAGCTGTCTAGTTCAGGGCTTTTGTTTGTTGGGAGGTTTTTGATTACTGATTCAAAATTTCATTACTAGTAACTGGTTCATATTTTCATATTTAGTATTTCCTTCTTATTCAGTGTTGAAGGGCTATACATTTCTAAGAATTTATACATTCATTCATTCTAGATTGCCCATTTTATTGTCATATAATTGCTCATAACAATATCTTGTAAACTTTGGTATTTCTCTGGTGTCAGTTATTACTTCTCCTTATTCATGCCCGATTTTATTTGGGCCCTCTTTTTGTCTCAGTGAGTCTGGCTAAAGGTCTGTCAATTTTGTTTATTTTTTCAGAGAACAAGCTCTTTGTTTCCTTGAAGAGAATGTATATATTTATGTTTCTATTTCATTTACATCTGCTCTATCTTTATGATTTCTTTCCTTCTACTATGGGTTTTTGTCCTTACTTTTCCAAATCCTTTAAATTTAAAATTAGATTGTTTGAGGTTTTTTTTTTTCCTAGTGTAGATTTGTATCACTATAAGTATCCCTCCTGGAACTGCTTTTCCTCTGTCATATAGACTTTGGATCATTGTGTATCCATTTACATTTGTCTCCAGGTATGTTTTGACTGCCTCTTTGATTTTTTCTTTTGATTTCTCCATTGGTTGTTTAGTATAGTGTATTGTTTAGCCTCCACCTGTTTGTGGTTTTTTTTTTCCCTTATAGTTGATTTCTCGTCTCATAATATTGTGGTCATAAAAGATGCTTGATATGATTTTACTCCTCTTAAATTTACTGAGGCTAGTTTTGTGGCCTAGCATGTGATCTATCCTAGAGAATATTCCATGTGCACTTGAAAAGAATGTATATTATGCTTTTGGATGTAATGTTCCATATGTATCTGTTCAGTCCATACGAATATGATGTGTCTAATGTGTCAGTCCATATGAATATGATCTAATGTGCCAGTTTTCTTACTGATTTTCTTTCTGGATGATCTGTCCATTGATGTAAGTCCCCTACAATGTATAATGTGACTATTTGTATGCTTGATGTCATCCTAGAGATCTCTTAAACTGTCCTTAATTTTAAAAATTCATTTCTTTAATGTTCAACTTGAGTGATTTTTGCTTCTCTGCCTTCCATTTGGCTCATCTATTCCTCTGCATCATCTAATGTACTGTTGATTCTTTCTATTTTTTAAATTTCAGTTATTGTATTCTTTGGCTCTGTTTAGTTCTTTTTTATATCTTCTAACACTTTGTTAAACTTCTCACTTATTCATCCTTTCTTCTCCTGAGTTCATTGAGCATCCTTATGATCATTACCTTGAACTCTTTACCAAATAGATTGCTTATCTCCACTTCACTTAGTTCTTCCAGGGCTTTACCTTGTTCCTTCATTTGGAACATATTCCTCTGTCACCTCATTTTTCATAACTCATTTTATTTATATGTATTAGATAGGTTGCTTATGTTTCTCGAGCAGTGGTCTTATGTAGGAAACTTCCAGTAGGGAACAGCAGCACATTACCCTCTGGTCACCAGAGCTATATGCTCCAGGGATGCCCCCATATGGGCTGCATGGGCCCTTTTGTTGTGGAAAACATAACTACTCTGGCACATGGGTAGATGGCAATGACCTAAATACCTGAAGTAGTTGAATGGTGGGCCTGGGATGTTCAGGGCTGGACCCCCATATGGCTGTCTGTTCAGGAGAGTCCTGGAACTAGTGCCAGTGGGCAGGTATGCCCCTAGCACTATTATGTTGGAAGGGGTACTCTAGAATTTCACTTACCAGCACCAGCATCCTTGTGATAGAACAAGCTCTCCAAAATGGCTGCTGCCAGCATCTTTCTCCTGAGGGCATCACAGTTTCCTTCTTCCTCTTAAAGAGGTTCTCATAGAAAAACAAGTAGTTCTGTCCCAGGCTCCTTTCAAATTACTACGTCTGCACTGGGTCTCAGCATGTGAGATTTTGTGTGTGCCCTTTAAGAATGGAGTCAATGTTTCTTAAAGCTCTCTGGATCTCCTATAAGTTTCCTCTGCTGGCCTTCAAAGCCAAATATTCTGGGGCCTCATTTTCCTGGTATAGGACCCTTGGACTGGGGAGCCGCATGTGGGGCTCAGACCTCTCACTCCTAGAGGAGAACCTCTGTAATTGTAATTGTCCTCCTGTTTGTGGGTTGCCCACCCAAGGGTGTGGGTCTTGACTACAGCATATCTTAATCCCTCCTACCTGTCTCCTGTGGCTCCTTCTTCATACCTTAGTTGTAGAAAATTTTTTTCTACTAGTCTTCTGGTTATTCTGATTGATAGTTTCTGTAAATAGTTGTAGTTTTCAAGTCCCTGTGGATGGAGGTGAGCCCAGGGTGTTCCTACTCCATCACCTTGGCCACTCCCCTTAAGATTTTAATGAGAAACAATGCCAAATGTTGGCAAAGATGTGGAGCAACTAGAATGTCCATACTATTGCTCTATATTGGGATGCAAAATGGTACAGCCATTTTGGAAAGAGTTTGACTGGGTTTTACAAGTTTAGCATATGCTTAGCATACAGCCCAGCAATTATACTCCTTGTTATTTGCCCAAGAATAATAAAAAAAAATACTCTCCCCCTCAGAAAAAAAAAGAAAAAGAAAAAAAAACACAGAAGCGTTGTCCGTGAACATTCTTAGAAGTGTTATTCAAAATAGCCCCAAACTGGAAACAGGCCACTGGCCATGAACTGGTGAGTGAATAAGCAAATTGTAGTATATCCACACTGTGGAATACTACCTGGTAATAAAAGGGAGTGAAATGTTCATACACACAGCAAAGTGGATGGTTCTCAAAGAGCATGAAGCCAAGTAAAAACAGAACATACTGTATGATTTCATTTGTATGCAGTTCTGAGAAAGGCAAAACAAAAGCTGCAAAATGCACATCAGTAGTGACTGAGGATCAAGATTCAGGGGAGGGGATCAGCTGCACAAAGGCTCAAGGGAACCTTTTTTTTTTTTTTTTAAGAGCCACAGGTGCAGCATATGGAGGTTCCCAGGCAAGGGGTCAAATTGGAGGTGCAGCTACCTGCCTACACCACAGCCACGCCAGATCCAAGCCATATCTGTGACCTACATCACAGCTAGAGACAATGCCAGATCCTTAACCCACTGACAAAGGCCGGGGATTGAACCCGCATCCTTGTGGATACTAGCTTTCCACTGAGCCACAGCAGGAACTCCAAGGGAACTTTTTGATGATAAAAGTTTCTGTATCTTGATTGTAGTTGTGGTTACATGACTTTATATAATTACCAAAGTTAATCAAACGGTATCCTTAACATAGGTGTGTGCTATTAACTGTAACTTATGCCCCAATGTGGGGCAACTGTAACTCTCATATATTGTTGTTTGAGGTGTAAAATTGTACAGCCTCTCTGGGAAATGGCTTGACAGTTTCTTTTAAAGTTAAATACACACTTAACAGTGTTCCGTTCCTAGGTATTTATTCAAGAGAAATGGAAACACATGTCCGCCAAAAGACTTTTATATGAGTATTAATAGCAGTTTCACTTATAAAAGCCCCAACCAGAAATAATCCACATGCTCATCAGTAAGTGAATGGATAAACAAATTGTGGTACATTCATACAATGAAATCCTACCTAGCAATAAAGATCAGGAAACAACTAAAATACCCAACAACATGATGAATCTCAAAAACATTATGCCAAGTGAAAGAAGAGTCTATCTTTCATTATCTCATTTACATGATGTATTAGAACAAGCAAAGCTGTAGTGATTGAAATCACAGTCATCCTTGGCTGGAAGTGAGGCAAACTGACTGTAAAAATGGTACAAGGGAACTTCTAGGGGTGATGGAATTACTCAAGATTTTGACTGCAGAGGTTACATGTGCGTGTGTGTGTGTGTGTGTGTGTGTGTGTCCTAATTTAGGTGTCTCTTTTTTTTTAGGGCTGCACCTGTGGCATATGGAGGTTCCCAGGCTAGGAGTCAAAACGGAGCTGTGGCCTCTGGCCTGCACCACAGCCACAGCCAAACAAGATCCAAGCCATGTCTGCAACCTACACCACAGCTCACAGCAACACTGGATCCTTAACCCACTGAGCGAGGCCAGGGATTGAACCTGCGTCCTCATGGATGCTAATCAGATTCATTTCCTCTGAGCCATGATGGGAACTCCCTAATTTAAGTGTTCTGAGATCCCACAGTCTGATTTTAGATGTTCTAAAATGCCTAAAAAGAGAGAAGAGAAAACAAATTGAAAACTTTTTTTTTTCAAAAATGCAGTTACAGGGTAAATTCACACTCATTAGGACTGTAATTCATTTAAATGTGAGTTTTTCTCTTTCCAGGGATTCTTTCTAACTTGGATTCTTTTTCATTGTTTTGAGCAATTATTGTGGGGCAGGGAACTGCCTTTTTGTTCTCTCTTGCTCTCTGTAAAGCTAAGGTTGTCCTTCTGACTTCTGGAAATACGAGCTGGGGCTGGCTTTTCATCCAGGGCCACTAAGTCCCTTGTTTATCAGTCTGTGTCTCTTACACACCAGAAACGAGAGGCCATTGAGATAATTTCCATGGGGGGAAAAACTTGTTATTTCAATTAGCTGGCGACATTCATTAAAACAATGATTTTGCTTTATCTAGACAGTTGATCCACTGGCTCACTTTGGAGGCCGGGGGGTGTTGATGTCCTATATTGTGAAGTAGACACTGTTGTTGAGGGCAGGGGATCCAGAGCTTCACAAGCTTCATCTTTTACCCTCAAAACACGTATATCAGGGCTGCTCCCGTCACTCCCATCTTTCACTGGTGGCTGAGGGTCAGCTTAGGGAAGCCATGCAGCTTTCAGACTGTGGAATAGGATTCCAACCTGGGATCTCACCACCAAATTCGCGATCTTCCTGCACCATCTCACCATTGCAAATAAAGCATGATCCAACGATGGCCAAGGAAACCGTCCCACTTGCATCATATCTGAAATGCCATCTTGCCTTCAGTTGCCCCCAAGGGAGTGGGCTGCATGTTCCCACCACGTGTGAATGGCTGAGGACGAGGCGGGGACAGGCCACCACCACATCACCACTCAGTAGCAGCCAGCAGGACTTGTCTCTGAAGTCCCTGGGAGTCTGGCCTGGTCTGGTTCCCCCCTAATTTTGCAGAATGTGTGCCTCCCATGCTCTTGGCCCACCTGGAAGATCCCACAGTTTTCTTGTGAAAAGATCAACCGAAAGTTCTCAGGGTTTCAAGAGCTTGTGTTACCCCCCGACTCAAGCAAGCACATTTTACACTGGATTGAATTTCCCCTGCTTTATGCAGGAACTCAGCCCTGTGCACCAGCCTACCACCAGAGTCATAAATATTAAGAAGAACTTTTTCTTTCATTTTTCTCCTGCTGCCCCAGTGGTGGAAACAGGCAGCAAAACCAGGCAGGTGTATAATTCTGCATGGATCACCTCAGTTCTGTGGGCTCCCCGTGGGCAGGGTCCCCTGGGCTGGATGGTGCGTGCATTGCTGAGGCAGGAGAAATGCTTTTGTGCATGTCTGGAGGCTGGGAGAAGGTTCACGGCCAGGTCACAGCGCCAGCATTCTTGCCTCAGCCACAGCAGCAGGGCAGCGCTGGGCCCCAACTGGAGAAGCCCAGGCAGGCGGGGCCCGGGTCCTGGGAGGCAGGGCTGCAGCTGCTGTGTTTGGTTTCCCTTTGGTCCCAGGGATTTAGATAAAAGGGCGCTTTTATTGATTGGGGAGATTGGGGGAGGGGCAGGGGGCTCTAGAATCAGCCTTGGCCTTTTTTGTTTTTCTAAGTAAACATTTATTGAGCATTTACTGTGGCATCGTGCTAAATATATATTTTTTTTGTCTTTTTGTCTTTTCTGGGGCCACACCCATAGCATATGGAGGTTCCCAGGCTAGGGGTCCAATCGGAATTATAGCTGCTGGCCTACACCACAGCCACAGCAACACCAGATCCAAGCCGCATCTGCGACCTACACCACAACTCACAGCAATGCCGGATCCTTAACCCACTGAGCGAGGCCAGGGATCGAACCTACAACCTCATGGTTCCTAGTCAGATTCGTTTCTGATGAGCCCTGATGGGAACTCCACTAAATGCTTTACATGCATTATCAGGTTGAATTCACACGACAGCCCTGCCATTTGAGTCTCATTCCACGGAGGAGGTAACTACAACTCAGAAAGGGGATGTAACCTGCCCAAGGTCACGCAGCTTGTAAACGGTGAAGCCATCTCTCACCTGGACTATCACAGTAGTCCCCTTCCTAGCCTCCTCCTTCTATCCCGCACCCCCTAATCCAGGCGCCAGTCTGCCACCAGAATGTTCTTTCTGGAGCTTGGCGCTCTTCTGCAGTTGTCAGTGGCTTTCCTTTCCTTTTGGTGCCCGGCTCACAGGGTGACCTGAGCTCGCCTTATCCTTCTCTCAGGAGTCCACTCAGCTGGGCCTTTCCCCCTGGGCCTCCCTCCCTCCAGGCCGAACCCAGGCCTCCTGCCCAGCTCTCAAAGCAGTTTATGAGGCCCCTCCTGCAGTAGGCCGTGCCCTCCCCACCAGACTCAGCTCCTCCTCCCGTCGTGCCTGGCCTTGGTCAGACGGGGTTCCCCGGGTGTGGGGGGTACTCTTGTCTGTCTCCCTCTTCCCAGTGGCCTGCCAGGGAACCAGCATGTGGTGGGTGTTCTAATGATTGCTACGCTGACTTGGAAAAAACCTACCTTTCTGGCCCTTTGTCCTCAGCGTGCAAGGTGCTTCCCAGTCTGGGGAACCTCCCCAACTCCTCCCCCACTGGGCAGCAGACCCATCCCTAAAGGAGGGCCAGCTCGAGTGGCCGTTTGCTGGCCAGTAATAAAGTCACAGTGGGAAACTGGCCAGTGATCTGAGAGGCAGGTGCTGCCGCTGGGTGGGCGGGCTGAGGCCGGCAGAAGAAGGAGATGGGGAAACGGGCCCCCTGGGCTGAGGGTCTGGCTGGTTCTAGACAGACATGGGAGATGCCAGGGTAAGGTATGGACACAGTGAGGGCTGGACAGCAGGCCCACCCAGGGCCACAGTGAGAGGGCACCTGTGGGGCCTCGGGGAGCCCAGATGTTGCCTGGCCAACAGCAAACCAGAGGGGCAGGGATTATCCGGTTTGGGATCACAGAGACAGAAATGCTTTGGTTGCCATTCGCCGAAGTGAATTAGGATCCCAGCTGGGTATTCCAGTTGCAAAAAAAGCTCAAGGAGGTATCACTGGGGGATCAGTGGTACCCACTCTAGTTAATGAGCTGATAATGTTGCCATGGGAACCCTTCCCCGGAGCCTGACGGGAAATCGCCCTGGCCTCGGTTTCCTCTTCCCTGGCACAGTGGCCCTCCTGCCCCATAGGTGGTGGTGTCCAGGGGGGCAGAGACGCTGCCCCCACTGCTGTGGGCAGCGCTGGCAGGACCATCTGAATGAATGTGCCTTTTTCTCAGATTCTTGGCATCAGCTGTCAGTCCGTGGGAGAAGCTACAACACGGCTTGCTGTTGGATGGTTGCTTTCCTCGTAGGTTCCATCCATTCAGAGTTTTCACAGAGTCTCTGGCTGGAGGCACGTCTCCCGCCCCGTCCATCCTACTTGTGGGGCCCAGCTGGGTTCATTTCATGCCAGACCACCCTCGAGGCAGGGTAGAGGTGGGGGCTGATATTGTCATCTGTAAAATGGATGTGATGCGGCTCAGAGAGGGCAGGTGACGGTCCCGGGTCACCCAGGTGAGTCGAGATGGTGGGGTGGACGTCAAGCCTGGTTCATTTGAGCGCTTGTGCCCTGGGCTGCTCTGCCAGCCAGCCTTGCTCTGACCTCAGTGACAGAACAGGCCTCACGAGAGCACAGCATGGGGTGACAGACAGTGGCTTGTCCATCCAGCCCCTTCTGGTCCTCGCAGAGCACCGGGATCACTGAACCCGCCAGCCGCATCGCTCTGCATCCACCCCTTGGTGACCACCAGCAGATGGCGGTGGGGGCGGCCCTTCTGTTCTCAACCTGAGGGGCCCCATGTGGGACCGGCCACCCTGCCCTCTGTGTGTTTCACTCAATCTGGAAGCCTCTTGGCGGGGGCCGCTGGGGGCTGCGTTGCTTTGTAGATCATTAGTTCCTCAGCTTAATGGTTTAGATGGAAACAAAAGAGAATGACCCTTGGCAGGGGGCACAGGCTCACATGTGTGTGTGGCTGCTTCCAGGGCGCTTCCACACCCACAGTTACGGTGACAAGGCCCACTGGCCAGACTTCTTTGCTGAAGGACGTTGGAAGGGCGTCTGGGACAGTGGCGGGGCTTGTGGCTTGCTGACCACAGCTGTGTGAGTGCCAAGAGGCAGGGCTGGAGTGTGGGCGAGAGCTCCGGGGCCCCGTGTCCCCCAGCCTGGCTCGGGACTGCTGCTTTCTGGGCTGTGAGCCTGAGCGAGCTGCTTAGTCTCGGGGCTCCCCCACCTGGGAAACGGGGGTGCTGATGACAGTGGCGAGGACAGCCACTCACCATGCAGGGCGTGTGGGTCCCCACAGGGACCCTGGGTCATGGAAGGCTGCCCCTCAGTGCTGAAGTGGTGATGGTGGCCGTCATGGCCCTGGTAGGAGGGCCTTCTCTGGGTCCCCCGCCCCTGGGAAGCCAGGAGGAGCCCCAGGAGCCTGCTGACCCCACGGGAAGCGTTTTCCCACAGGGCGGGCCCTGCGCCTGCGCAGAGCCCCTTCTGCACAAGAGACACATGGAGATCGTGTTCAGGCCTCGGCGTCCGTTGTTCAATCAATCAGGCTAATCTGCCTGGCCCTCGATAAGGGCACGGATCAGGTTGCAGGGAGATTTTCCCGGGATTACTTCTAGTAGCCGCTCAGTCTAGACAGGGCTCTCAGTTACAGGGGTGCAGACAAAGGCGAGGACTGGGAGTGCCCGGCCACCAGGCGCGCCCCAAGCCCTGCCCCACTGGCCTCCCCCCTGCCCCAGCCCCCGCTCTCCTCCTGGGGGGCCCGGGCAGCAGAGACATCAGCTCACCAGCCGGGGACCCTGGCCTGTCCAAGCGTGGGTCCTGAGCCCTTTCGTGGGCGCAGGTGGGGCAGTGCCCTGGTGTGAGCGGCTGGTGACCGTGGAGCCCACGTGCTGTGCCCGCGCCGTGAAAGCTCAGCCCACCCTTTCTCCTGCTCCCTTCCTGCAGGATCTCGTGAGGCAGCCGCTCTTGTTGGGCCCCTTTTAAAGACAAGGACAGTCAGGCACAGGAGGGTGAGGTCCCACAGCTAGAAAGGGGTGGCGCTGGGACATGCATGGGAGCCTGTCATCGGCTTACCCTGGTCACCGGGGGCTGGGATTGGCTGGTGAGAGGAGGGCTGGGACCTGGTGCTGAAGGGACCTGCAGGGAAGTCCACCCACATGCTTACCTCCGCTCACTGCTGGGTTCCAGACCTGGTTTCTCTAATCCCTTGCTCAGAGTCTTGGGCAGTTGCTTTGGGACATCATTATATCCATCTGCAAAATGGGCACATACCGACCCTACCAAATAGGGGCATTGGGTTACCGAGAGGAGAGGACATGTGTTGAGAGGGTTTTGCAGATTGTTAAGTGCAGTGCTAATGCTGGTTACCCAGTGCGCTGCTCGCTAGAGGCGACCATAAATTAAGTGGATAAATGAATGAGTGAGTAAATCTGAATGTCCCTCCCTTTCAGATCGAATTGGTGACTTGACTGCTTCCCTTCTCCACCTCCTTCACTCCCCTGACCCTGAGCAAGGTGCACAGCTAGCCTGAGGCCACAGGGACAGGCACCTGCAAGATTAGCCTGCTTTTCAGGTTTTTTGGAAAACGAGGGAGTAACATCTTCCCAAAAGCGGTGAAGTCCTGCCTTCCCTGGGAACGTTGTGGGTATAACCCCTGCCACTCTGATATTGCTGTGTCCAGGTGGGGTGCACGCTTCTTCATGGGGTTTTGGAACAGAGCTTGGAGAGGGGCTTTGAGGAGCTGTCCTTTGGGGCTGGAATGTAAACTTTGGTCACCTACGTGTGTCATGGGGCAGGGGGACATGCAGAGACAGATAGATAAACAGCTCTTTGTTTTCTGACTCATCACCCTTGGGTTTGGAGCAGACGCCACGTTGCCTCCTGGTTCTCTACATCTGTATGCATGCCCTCTAAGAAAAGTAGAGTCGGCTCAAGGACACAACCCATAGCTCCTTTAATGAGTTAGCTTTGCCCAGAGCAGCAAAGCCGAATCAAAACAGAGTAAAAAACATTCATAACAACAGCAAAACTTACAAAGTCCTAGAGTTCCCTGGTGGCTCAGTAGGTTAAGGGTCTGGCATTGTCACCACTGCAAGTCAGATTGCTATTGTGGTACGAGGTCACTCCCTGGCCCTGGAACTTCTGCATGCCATGGGCGCGGCCAAAAAATACGCCAAGCTTACAAGTCCAGGGAGCCCTTCAGGCATTGCTCTCTGTACCCACGGTGTCTGCCTCTTGGTGTTCTTTGGTTGAAGAACCTCCCATCAGAAGCGGACTTCGTACATGAAGCTTGGAAGGCCGAGGCTGCACAGAGATGGCCTTGGGTTGGCCGACGGGTATACCCCTTCCCAGAACGGTACAGTTATCCAGCCTGCACACTGTGTTCTTTGGATCAGTGTAGAATGACCACACGAGCACAGTGAGGCGGGGAGAGGAGGTCTCGATGACAAGGGACCACTCCGGAGATGTGTGTGGAGGGCCTGGGGATCTCATAGCGTTTCGTGTCTCAGTGGCCTTGGTCCACCATCTGCCAGCTGTGTGACTGAGACACACCCGTTCACCTCTCTGACCCTCTGTCTTCGCATCTGTGAAATGGGGCGAATGATAGGACTTAGGTCCTGAAGCCCTTGTGAAGATAGGTCGGAGATGCTGGGCACGAAAGGTGTGTGGGAAGAACAGGCCTTCAGTGGGGTTTGCCCTGCAGAGGATAAGCACGGAGCGCTGTCAGCAGGGCTGTGAATCCACTGGCAGGGCCTTCGCTGTGGGCTCTGGGGGTGTTTGACTTGCCTGGTAATCGACCACGGGTGCCTCGACTCATTTCCATTTTCACAAATGCATTAAACACGCCCCTGGGCTCAGAACAAATGCCAGTTGCACCCCGTAATGGAGTCTTGACTCTCCACCAAGCCATGCATGGCTGCTCCCAGCAAGATGAGCAGAATTATAATGAAATCAGCATGTGCTCATGGCCGTTGACTGTGTTAAGAGCATCTCTGGAGCTGATGAGCCCTCCCCTTTTCCACGGTCTGTGAACAAACAGTGTCGGCCGCCTCCTCTTTGCAGAGCCTCGAATGCATCCCTTGACAGCTCTGGGCCCCAGTTTCGACCATCTATAATCTGTCACAGATGACCCTTCCTGTTCTGTCTACCTACTGGGCTGTTTTGAAGGCCACGTGAAAATATGTACTGAAAAGACGTTTCGCATCTTATACAAATCCCTAGAGTTGTTATTGACGAAAGAACCCGAGGGTGTATGGTCATCATTGGCAACAGGTGATGAGTAAAATTCTGTCGTTCAATATTAGGTTTCTGAGCTCCGTGAGTGATTTGGAAAACACGCCAACCAAGACAAGTATTTACATGGCTAGGAACCTACACTTTGTGCATCCTTCTAGCTTCCGAAATAGAGCTGAGAAGACAAAATTTAACCTTGGCATTGACCTAGCCGTTAGGAACAGTATCAGCAATGACAGCTGTTGGAGGCCAAGTACTGAACGTGTGCTTCCCGTGTATGATCTTATTTCATCCTCATCACAAACCTATGAGGCGTATCTCATTCTTTATTCTGTGTTATTGTGAGAAACGGAGGCTCAGAGGAGTGGAATAACATGCCGCAAACCATACAGCCAATAAGAAGAGGGATGGGGGTTTGAGACCCTGAGATCTGTTGTCGTCTAGTGTTGCCAATAAGTCAGTTGAAAACATTTCACCTCTTTTCCCTCCCTCCCTCTTTTCCGCCTCCTGCCTTCTTCAATGCCTCCATCAAAAAGCCACTGAGTGGGTGTTTGCTGGAGTGAGAGGCTTGGCAAATCTACCCCACTAATAAAACTAGACAAAATTGTCAGAAGCATCTCTTTTGGGGCTCTAGAAACTGACCAAGATTATACATTTCTGGTAAGAATGTAAAATGGTACAGCGGCTTTGAAAAACAGCTTGGCACTTTCTTAAAAAGTTAAACATAAACTTCCTATGCCTCCCAATTAAGTATCTGCCTGTATTGGTTAACTGTCATTGCTGTAACAAATTGCCACAAACTTAGTGGCTGAAAAGAACACAAACATATTATCTTACCATTTTGGAGGTTAGAGGTCCGACAGAGTCTCACTGGGTTACAATCGGGGTGTCAAGAGGGCTGCATTCCTTGTGGGAGGCTCTGGAGGGAGGCTTTCCAGCTTCCAGAGGCGGCCACGGTTTCCTGGTTCACGGCCGTTGTCCCTCCATCTTCAGAGCCCGCCACAGTGGGTTGCGTCCTTCTCACATCCTGTCACATCTCCCCAACCTCCTCCTTTGCCTCTTCTGCTTTTAAGAACCCTCGTAAGTAGACTGCGCCTCCCCAGATAAGCCAGGATCACCTCGCTTTCTTAACACCAGCTGATTAGCAACTGTAATTCCGTCTCCAACTTGAATTCCCCCTTGTCGTGTAATGTAACATAGTCACAGAGTCTAGGAATGAGGACATGATATACAATAACCTAGGATAATCTTGCTTTCTTAGGGTCATCTGACCAGTAAATTGGACTCCTTTGGGGGCCATTATTCTGTCTACCGTGGGACCCAAAATAAATGAAAATGTGTATCCCTATCCAGATTTGTGTGTGAATGTTTATAGCAGCATTATACGCAATAACCCCAAACTGGTGACAATCTAAATGTCCGCTGGTTACCGATAAAGTATGAGGTATCCACAAAGTGGAATATGAGGCAGTAATAAAAAGGAGCTACTGGTGCGTGTTACCTCGTTATGCGAAAACATTATGCCAAGTGAAATATAGTGAGACGCAAAAGATAATAGAATTCCTTTTATATGAAAATTCCAGAAGAGGCAGATCTCCGGAGATAGAAAGCAGATCCATGGTTGCCTGGCAATGGGAAATGGGATCTGGCTGCCAATGAACTGGGAAGGTGGTTGGAGCGAGAGAAGTGTTCCAGCACTCAGCTGTGGTCAAGGTTACACCACTCTATATACATTTACTTTTTTAAAAAAAAAAAAAATCACTTACTTGTATACTTAAAGTGGGTTAATTTTAGGGTGAGTAATTTATAATTCACGAAAACTATTTGAAAAAATAAAAAGCAATTATGCAGGCCTAACAGAGAAAGTGGCCTGGCAGGGGTTAAGGGCCAGGTGGGGAAGGTGGCTGAGTGTGGTGGCAGCGTAGTCAATGTGAGCATTGGATTATGCACAGGGATGTGGAGCAGTTAAGAAAATAGATTGGGATAGTGGAGGCTGGCTTTCCCACTATTGGAGGAGGGGTTACAGATGGGGAAAGAGGAAAGTGAGAATGAACCCAGGGCTGTTGGACTGGAATTGGAGGTATTGGTGTAAAAGCTTGGTTTTAAACATAAATATAGAAATTAGCATATATGTAATGTGATATATACCTATATATATAGATATCCATATACACGAATAGTACGGAGCCCTTTCTATTGGGAGCGCGTAACAACAGTGACACCTAAGTAGCAAATAATAGCACACCTAGTTGCTCAGGGAATGGGTTCTAATAACATTTTCCACTGAGGAGGACCAGGACTCCTTGGAGAAATGGCTGATTCCAGGGCTGGGGCAGGAAGAGTACAAGATGAGATGGAAACATCTTCTGCCAGAAAGTAAGGAGGTAATCAAAGATTGATGTGGATATGACAAAAGAACATAAGGAGTTCCCTGGCGGCTCTACAGGTTAAGGATCCAGTGTTGTCACTGCTGTGGCTCAGGTTGCTGCTGTGGTGCAGGTCATTCCCTGGCTGTGGGACATTTGAGCATCAAAATATATAATGATAGTGGAGTTTCCATTGTGGCTCTGATGTTGTCTCTGTGGGGATGCGGGTTCAATCCCTGACCTCACACAGTAGGTTAAGGATCCCATGTTGCCACAAGCGTAGGTCGCAGATGCAACTCGGGTCTGGTTATGCCATGGCTGTGGTGCAGGCCTACAGCTGCAGCTTTGATTCAACTCCTAGCCCTAACTTCCACATGCCATAGTGCAGCTATAAAAAAGAAATATATATGTGTGCCTTTGAGATATATATATATATATATATATATATATATATATATATATATATATAATGAAAATAATGTGTTAAAGTCCATTAAACAGGAGTTCCTGCTGTGGCACAATGGTACCAGTGGCATCTCTGCAGCACTGGGATACAAGTTCGATTCCTGGCCTGGCACAGTGGGTTAAAGATATGGCCTTGCTGCATCTGTGGCATAGGTTGCAATTGTGGCTCAGATCTGATCCCTGGCCTAGGCACTCCATGTGCCACAGGGCAGCCAAAATAAATTTTTTTTAATTTAAAAATAAAACAAAATCCATTAAATAGCTCTCCATGAGTCCACACCAGTTTAATGCAGAAGAGGAAAAAGCTCCTTATCATAGTAGAATGCCAACAGTCAATGTAGAAGGAGTGATGGGATTAGGGAAAAAAACCTCCATTCAGGAGTTCCTGTCATGGCTCAAAGGTTAACGAACCTGACTAGTATCCATGAGGATGCAGGTTCGATCCCTGGCCTTGCTCAGTGGGTTAAGGATATGGTTGCCATGAGCTGTGGTGTAGGTAGCTGACGTGGCTCAGATTTGCCATTGCTGTAGCTGTGGTGTAGGTCAGCAGCTACAGCTCCAATTCGGCCCCTGGCCTGGGAACCTCCATATCCTGCAGGTGAGGCCCTAAAAAGACAAAAGACAAAAAAAAATGATAATGACATAATGATAAAACTCATTCATTAAATCAGGTAACTCAGGTAAAACTCATTCATTAAAATCATTTCCTATTAAAAAACTCAAAAATATATTTGTGTTTGACGTTGTTCCAGGCCTTATTCCGTGCTACTCAGATATATGGCACATCTGTCTTGGCTCTGCATGGTCATGGGCTACTTTTTTAGTTTCTTTTCATCTGCTTTAGGATGCTGCATTCTTTCTCTGTGTACCTTTGCTGTCAGTTGGTAGCTGTCACTTTTTGCGGTGGCCCATGTCTGGCTGCAGGTGTCCTGCCTTATCTTCTCGTTGGTGGCTCCTACCTGTAATTTCCAGTCTGACAGGGCTTAGGACACCATAGGAACAAGCTTATCAGGGGGCGGCGTCTCTGGCTTGTGATGTGAGGGCCTTGCACATGAGGAAAGGACGTGGGCTTTTGTGCACACAAGTTGTAATGACATTTTTTTACCGCTTAGAGACCTAGCGGTCTATTTCCCGGCTTCTAAAATATTTTGAGGAGCTTAGATTCCTTGAGAGTTAGATGTAATTTGTGACTGCCTCTGGTCTGTGAGGACTCTGGTTTCTTTTCCCAATGCAGGGTCACCTGACAGGTCGTGCGAGCACGAGCACCCTCTGGTCAACAGTGGAGGCCAGAGGTTGCCCAGTGTTAATAGATTGGCCAAGGCCACCCAGAGTGAGTTGTCCATAGGCAGACACTGGTGAGGTGGCTTCAGGAGTGCCATCTAGGGAAACACTGCCAGATGATTCTTTTCATGAGAGTGAGCAAGTACTTGGTAGTTAATAAGCTGAGTAATTGCCTCAGTCACCTCTCTAGACCCAGACCCTTTGGCTCAAGGACAAATACCGTTTCTTCACTTGCCAGTCCACACATTGCACAAGCTCGTCACTTTCATATGGGCTGGGCCGTTGTGGACCCTGCATCTGTGCCTGTCCTTCCCTCTCAGGGCCTGGGAGGAAGGTATTTGTGCAGGCGGAGCCCCCAAACAGCTGTCACCTGTGGAGACTGCATTGCCAGTGACACCTCTGGGACTGGGAATGTGGGCAGGACAGATGGCCCCAGGCTCTGGGAAGCTGTCCCAAGACATTTGGTCTACCACCCACAAATAGACATTCATCATCCTGAAGCTGGAAATTTGGTTTCTGGACTCATTTTTATGTGCTATTTATGTTGGCCACTCTCCTCAGAATAACCTTGGCCAGCTGAGGAATGAGGGAAATGAGGCCGTGTCCACTGTGAGTGGATAATTCCAAAGGGATGGGTTGGATGGCCAGGGACTTTTCTGATAGTGTCTGACATGCCTCTGCTTGGCAGAGATTGGTTTTGATTTGGGCTGAGTTCTGGTTTAGGCGTGGTAGCAGGGATGTGCCGTGCCAGCAGAGGCTCCAGAAGCCATCTGGCACCAGGAAGAAGGCAGTTTCTTCCAAGGCTCAGCCATCATGGGCCAAGGATGGTCTGCCTAGATGGCCCAGGCATCAGAGCCCTCAGGGACCCTCCTTTCTTCTCCTGGGCCCTGTCACGTGGATTTGAGAAGCACCTGCTCCCTGGGTGGGAAACACAGGCTCTGGCCTCTCATGTCCGCCAAGAGAGTGAGGCAATACATGCACATTCTCCCTCTTCCTTTTGGAGCCCAGTCCTCATCTGTCATTGAGGGGGCCAGATTCAAGGTCTTCTAAGCTTCCGTCCAGATAACATGATACCTACAAAGCCACCTGCCTTGCACCTCTCCTCAATAAGGGTGCAAGTGCCTCTCCCCTTATGTAGACCCCTTGGCATGGAGCTCATGCAAGATGGGGGATAGACTGCATCCTGGTTGGCAACTTTTAAGATCTTCTCTTTGTTTGGGGGTCTATACAGTTTCACTGTAATATGTCTAAGTGTGAGTTTCTTTTTGTCTGTCCTACTTGGGATGCGTTGGGTTTCCTAAATCTGAGGGTTAACACCTTTTACCAATTCTGGCAAAGCATCTGGCATTATCTATTTCTCCTTTTCCATTCTATTATCTTTAAGAAATCTGATGAGATGTAATCAATAATCTATCTTCCATTAAATTTCTCAGGGAAGTACTTAGAACAGAAGCATTAACATTTTGCTCACAAATTTGTAGGTTGGCTCTGGTGGCTCCACCCCATGCTGAGGGTCAGGTTTGGGTCTGGTCCACATGCTGTCATCCTAGGATCCAGGAAAAACAGACAGCCGTTACCTAGGGCCTGCGAGAGGCCAAGGCACACCCCAGAAGCATGTTTAACCTCAGCATGTATCATGCCCACTCACATTCCATTGGCCAAAGAAAACCACATGACTAAGCCCAAAACAGTGAGTAAGAAGTCTACCTCACTCCTCGAGGGGGCTGAGGAGAGGAAATGATTTGCTGAGCACCATCCACTGTGTCCCAAATATTTACTTTAAGCCTCAAGCAGAATGCCCTTCCTCCCTCGCCAAGGGAGTCCAAAGTTTTATCCCATAATGGAACCAGGCTCAGCATCCTTTAATCTACATCTGCTCTCTCGGTTCATAGGCCCGTGAACTAAAGGGACAAGTATTTGCTCCCTACTCCCCACCCCCCACATGAAACACAGCACAATATGCAATTGAAGAACGGGGACAAAATGACCACAGGTATCCCCACCGAATAGGAAAACAACAGGAGGCACAAAGCACTGATTGATCCATAGGGGATTCCTCCTTCTGGCAAAATACTGTGAGATCCTCTTTTCATGAGGGCAGGCGATGTTCCTCGATCAATCCTTGATTCTTGGAGCAGCACCCACATCTGTTGTTCTCTGTGGCTCCTGGTTTCACCCTCTGGGGGCTTCTCTCTTGCCTACCTCCAAAGAAAATGTTAGAAAAAAAAAAAAAAGAAAGAAAATGTTAGAAAATATGCCTTCTTGCAATGACATTTTCCTGTATTTGGAAAGTTGGGGAGCCAAGGGCTCTTTTATGGCAGTACTTTTAGGAATTTATCATGCTCACAGTCATGTTTTAAAATGTATTTTAAATTGTATTTTATATATATATATATATATATATATATATATATATAATATGTGAGTATAATATTGTATTATATATATAATATAATATGTGACATATATATATGAGTGTGTATTTATTTATTTATTTATTTATTTCTGTCTTTTTAGGGCTGCACCCACAGCACATGGAAGTTCCCAGGCTAGGCACTGAATCAGAGCTATAGCTGTCGGCCTACACCACAGCTCAGCAACGTGGGATCCCAACCATGTCCTCAACCTACACCACAGCTCACAGCCACGCTGGATCCTTAACCCAGTGAGTGAAGTCAGGGATCGAACCTGCATCCTCATGGATACCAGTCAGTTTCATTACCGCTGAGCCACGACAGGAACTCTGACTTTATTATATTTTTATTGCATAGGTCTGAAAATGCTCTTGAGCTCCAACTCCATGTGCCACAAGCCTGTCCCACAGTTCTTTTGAGGCCTGACTCTCTGTTTCTCCCTCCCTTTCCTTGGCCTCTGCCTCTGGCTCCCCTCCACTCTCACTTTAATTATAGGTGTTCCGAGTTAATCAGGCTTCCCTGGGAGGGGAGCCTGATTTTGTCCTTAATCTACCAGCTGTGATCTTAATCCGACCAGATTTTACCAAACGTGGTGTAAGGGCCACCTCTGTGATTTGATCTCTGTTCTGAGAGTGTCTTAAAGGCTGGGCCCTCGGCTTGATCTTTGCCCTAAGTCTGCATGTTAATGGCCACATCCTCAGTTTGAGGAGAAAACAGTTCCATTTTGCAACTTTGCAAGTCCATGGACTTCAGGGCCCTCTCCATGCTGCTTGCAAACTGGTCAGGTCTTCCCCAAGCTCTTTTTTTTTTTCTTCCTTGCAACATCCTGTGAAATGCAGCGAGTAACTCCAGCTCACCCAAGGAATCATCTTTCCGACTCTTCTTCGCCGGAAGCCATAAATCCATTAGGTGCATTTTTGACTTTTCAGGTCTCCTCGGCAGCAGGTTTACCACCACATAACCCAGTGCTCTTTCTCTAGTCCGGTTTAGGTTTCCTTACCACCTGCTGCCCAGTCCCAAAGCTACTGCCACATATTTTAGTTTGTGGCAGCAGCCCAGTTCAAGGTACCAACTTCCATATTTGTTCTAGCAGCAATAATACTTCTTAATAACTCCAGGACTTAAAGCAAAAAATACATTGTACTTAGGTATCTGCCCGCTTCTCTTCTGCTCCAGGCTGTGGGTCAGGTTCAAGTCTACTCCACGCTTCGGATATTCTGGGCTCCAGGCTGAAGGGCCAACTGCTCTGTCAGCCGTGCTCTTCTCGTAGCATATCACAGAGTGTGAGCACTAGCCTATTTTTAGTAAACGTTTCTTCTATCCCACCCCCCACCCATCCCATCCTGTCTTTGTGCCAGTTCCCAGGTTGTTTTGTTAGATCCTTTTCAGTTAATTAATTGTCGCATCAGCTATGGTTAACTGTTCACTGGGCTTCTCATTTCATGTTTCATTTCTGAAAGTTCTAGTGGCTTCATTTTCAGGTATGCCTGGTCAGTTTTGAACCGTTCTGTTTCCATTATATGTAAGCTTACATGTCTTCATTTGTATTTCATATTTGCAAAGTTAACATCTGGTCCTTGGGGAGTTCCCGTCATGGCGCGGCAGAAACAAACCCGACTAGGAACCATGAGGTTGAGGGTTCGATCCCTGGCCTCCCTCAGTGGGTTAAGGATCCGGCGTTGCCCTGAGCTGTGGTGTAGGTCGCAGTTGTGGCTCAGATCTGGCATTGCTGTGGCTGTGGTGTAGGCTGGCAGCTGTAGCTCTGATTCAACCCCTAGCCTGGGAACCTCCATATGCTGCTGATGCAGCCCTAAAAAGGACAAAAAGACAAAACAAAAAAATCTGGTCCTTGGGGCCTAATTTTGCTGCCATTGTTTCTGCTGACTCTCATTCCTGGTGGCTTCTTTCCTCGGGTATTTGGTAATTTTTCATCATGAGTTTCACTAACAGATTATAACCTGTAACATTCCTGTGAGGGGCAGGGGGGCAGGAGTGAGCATGCATCCTTCCAGAGAGATTTTATGGATGCTTCTTCTGGTGCCCAAGGATGACACCTCTCTGAAGTCACTTTAATCTGTCTTGCTGGCATTTCCCAGACCGAGAAGGTATTAAAAATTCATACCCAAACCCGAGTGAAGCCGCCTTGGACTGGGATCTCCTGTGGGATGCTTCTGGGGTACTTCTCATTCAGAGCCAAAGCAGGAGATGGCCAATTTCCCAGCGGTCCCCTTTTCTAGTGACTAGACTGCAGGATGAGTTCCAGATCCAGGCAGAGGTCTCCGTTCAGGCTCCCCCTTTTGTGGGCCAAATGCTTTATCTGTTTCTGGGATGGGCAGGTGCCTCTGGCGTAGCCCACGTCTTCAGCATCCCCATGGCTTTGGGCTCCTTTTAACACAGCTGATTCCTTCCATCTGTTGCCTCCATCTCTTCCTTCCTGCTTTGCTCCCTTTGCTTAACCTTCACATTTAAGTGCATGTGTATTGCATCTTACCCAGCCTTTCTGGGTGTTTGTGGTGGGAGGGTAGCCTGGGGAGCAGAAGGTCTGCCCTCCATTGGACACTTACTCTTCCCCAGGCTCACAGCTGTGTTTCTCAAGAGACCAGGGGGCACAGCCCCAGACTCAGCCCAGGGACCATCTAGAGGAAGCAAAAGACCTGATTTCCCTTTATGAAGTTCTTGTCAGGGAACAAAATGAACAGACACAAGGAGGTAGAAGAGGTATAATGACCATACATTTATTGAGCACCTACTGTCTGCAAGATTCCATGTGGGTGCCTCGCCCATTTACGGGTGTCATCTTACTTAATCCTTACAAGAACCCTTGGAAAGGCTCAGAAATGGCTAGTGATGTACCCAGGGTCCCACAGGCAGTAGGTGGCCAGGCTGAGAAGCCAGGTCCACCCCCTTTTCACAGTCCTGTGCTTCTCTAAAAAATGAGCACAGGAATTCTTGCTGTGGCTCAGTGGGTTATGAACCTGACTAGCATCCATGAGGATATGGGTCCGATCCCTGGCCTCGCTAGTGGGTTAGGATCTGGCATTGCTCTGAGCTGAGATGTAGGTTGAAGACAGAGCTCGGATCGGGCGTGGCTGTGGCTGTGGCGTAAGCCCGGGGACCTCCATATGCCTCTAGTGCAGTCCTAAAAAGCAAAAAAAGCAAACAAAGAAAATGAGCACAGGCGGGGCTGGCCATCTGGGATGGGCTGCGGGGGAAGCAGCATGACCACGTTCCCATTCACTCTGTGCGGTCAGGTCTGAGTGCGCATGTGCAAGCTGCCGGTGGGCACCGGCAATGCGGCTTCGAGGGCATGTCCCCCTCTTCCCTTTTCATGACGGTTGTAGAAATCCAAAATGAACCAACAAGTAAGCCTTTCAAATGGAGCACGGGGGTGCTGTGCTGTCTGTGAGGGCGGAGGGCTGCCCCAGCGCTGTTTTCTTCAAAGTTGGCATCTGGAGCTGCTGGTGACAGGTGTGGATGCTTCAGACTGAGAGACAGGTGTGCCTGCGGACAGGGCTTGCCCTCCCTGCGGCTCCACCGCAGAAGTCCCAGTTGCCCTGTTGTTGCCTCGCTGCCAAGATGCTCACCAGCCAGGCCTCATCAGAACTAAGCTCTTTAGGTATTTTAATATTTTTTCAATCAGGACTCATCCCCAAGGATCACAGCAGATTTAACTCACAAGTCTGGACTCAGGTCTCCCCTCTCATCCCAGCAGTGTCTGCTCACACCTTCGCCACTGAGAAAGTCCCATTTCGTCTCTTCTCCCTGGCACGGCCCCCAGCCCCCATGTAGCCTGTTCTGCATCAGGAGAGCTCCATCCCTGAGACGTAAGGTGCCAGCAGATGTTAGTGGCAGAGCAGAAGGCAGCTGGCCCTCAGGGAGCACAAGGCCCTGTGCCATGTTTACCATGGCTTTCCTAGGCCGGCAGGGCCAGGGGGCACTGCGAGGGTAAAGGGATGGCTTGGGGCATTCCACTGTTGCACCCAGGGTCCTGAGCTGCCTTTAGGTTCCCAGAGGTTTCCTGGGCAGGGCAGCCTGGAAGCAGGGGCCTCTGGGTGTAGTTCTGTGTCAGGAGGGGGAACGCCAGGACAGGCTGGGGAGCAGAATGGTTCACAAAGTGGGCCCTGGAGTCAGACAGACCTGGATTCAAGTGCTGGCTCTGTCACTTGCCTGTGTGACCTTGGGCAAGTTCCCTAACTTCTCAAAGCCTCAGGTGCCCCACCCGCGAGGAGGAGAGGGATGGTAGTGCCCATTTCTGGTTGCTGCTGGAGGGCCCTCTGCACAGTGCCCGACACCTGCTAAGCGGTCTCTAAGTGCTACCTGCTGTCGGGGTCATGGCTGTTGATCTGGAGGGACCCTGAAGTCCATGGTGCTGGCTTTTGCTGGCTCTCGTCTGAGTGATAAGAGGAAAGCCTGGACCATTGTGCCCAGTAATTCAGGGTGTTGCCCTAGAACCTGAGTTGCCAGTAGTGTTGAGGTGACGGCCCCCAGCTCTGGGGGGAGGATGTCCGAAAGGCTGAGTCAGGTGAGCAGGTGGATAAAGGGGGAGGACCCCTCCCCATAGCTTTCTTAAGGAGCCTGGCAAGTGGGGTCCCTGCTGTCCACTCAGATGGGGCTGGTCCACCCCCCACCTCCCTGAGCCCTCCAAGGAGGCAGGGAGACCCTGGCCTCTCGTAGGTGAGGGCCACTGAGGAGCTGGGTGGCTGGAGATGGGAACCTGGGGAGGAAGCAGGCCCTCTCAGACCCCAGGGAGAAGCAAGAGGAAGCCACAGAGCCCGATGTTTAGAAAAGGGGCGCCACTTATCCACAGGGCTGCACCGCGCCTGTGACCGTGACCATGTCAGGGCCTGCGGGCTCAGCCAGCTGCAAAAGTCGGCATTGCAGCTGCATTCATGGGCGGTGGAGCCCTGTTCTCCAACTTTCTGCTGTGTGTGCCCCATGTGAGCCGCTGCATACGGCTGATACGGGCCCTGCTCAGAGCCTGCTCCCCCAGGCTTCCTGTGGCTCTGCCTCCCCTGCCTTTTACCCCCAGCCGGGAGTTGGCAGGATCAAGAACTGATCACAAACCAAGGCGCTGGAGCCCACCTTTGGAGCTTTATCAGGTGGTGCTGGGAAAGATCTGAATGGGGCATGGCAGCCTGGTCGGGGAGGGTTCGGGCTCAGTTGGGGAGGGCCTGGATCCTCATCCCCAAAGGGGATAAGGGCATGCCTGCCTGACCCTGGAGCCAGCCCAGCACAGGAGAGGGGCCTTGTGCTCCCTGGGCCAGCAGATGCCCTCAAAGTCACATTCACTGGTGACATTAGAAAAAAAGAGCGCTTTGTAGGGAAGGCTGTGTGTCACTCCCAGACTTCCCTCCCTCGGTGACACATGGAATCTGCTCACCCTTTCCCGATGGCGGGTCCATCGTTCCCTGTTCCTGGTGGTGTGAAGGCCACTTTTGCCCCAAGAGTCTACAAGGACACTGCTGTAGACAGAATAACGCCCCCCCCCAAAGATGTCCAATCCTGATCCCCTTTACAAAGCACGAGAAGCTTTGCAGGTATGATTCATTGTGATGGAGTTCCCGTCGTGGCTCAGTGGAAATGAATCTGACTAGCATCCATGAGGATGCAGGTTTGATCCCTGGCCTCACTCCGTGGGTTAAGGATCTGGTATTGCCCTGAGCTGCGGTGTAGGTCACAGACATGGCTCAGATCTGGCGTTGCTGTGGCTCTGGCATAGGCCAGCGGCTACATCTCTGATTCCACCTCTAGCCTGGGACCCTCCATGTGCCGAGGGTGTGGCCCTAAAAAAAAAAAAGAAAGAAAGAATTTCGAGATGGGGAGATTATCCTGGATTATACGGCTGGGTCCAATGGCATCATAAGGGTCTTTATAAGTAAGAGAGGAAGGCAGGAATGTCAGAGTCAGAAAAGAAGATGTGATGACGGAATCAGAGGTCAGAGAGGGGTCAGAAGATGCAGATGGAAGAGGGGGCGCGAGGCAGAGCGGGCAGGCGGCCTCCGAGAGGCTGGAACGGCGAGGAAACTGATTCTCCCCTCGAGGCTCCCGAAAGAACACAGCCTGGGGACACCTTGGCCTGCAGTGCAGTGGACTTCTGACCTCCAGAACCGCAGATACCTTAGGTGGTTTTAAGCCACTCGGTTTGAGGTCATTCGTTAATAGCAGCAGTGGGAAACCAGCACAGGCACTGAGACCTGAAGCGGGGCTGAATGAGATAATCAGACCAGGGTCTGTTCTGGATCTGCCCGGGGCGCCCCCTCTTCCCTGTCCCCTGGCGTCCCACCTGAAGCAGCCCCGGGACGCTGTTCTTCCCAGCGCTTCTGTATCAGTTTTCGGTTCTTCACCACTGCATTGCTGCTGCTGTGTCTTCTCGGGCCTTCTCCCTCCTCTCAGCATTCGTTTCCTCCAGAGTCACATCCAAGAGCAGATGAGGAGCAAACAGAGGGGCTATCAGGCCACCGAAGAGTAATCGTGCCACCTGACATGGAACGGAGCCCCTCTTTTCCTACAGAGTCACAGCTCTGAACTTTGTGACAACAGTTTCTCTCCATTTGGCTGCGTTTCTTCAGATGTTTCTGGCTTTAAATCACTGTTCGAGAGGGCAGAGCTCCTGGAAGGCTGAGTGCCAGCCAAAAGATGGATTCTGTGTGCTTTCAGGGAATGCAGGAGAAGTCACTCAGTCTTCTTGCCCGTACAGAAAGCCAACCACGGCAGTGGAATCTGTGGGCTCTTTTCAGAAATTCCTTTGCCTTTGCTGTACCCAGAGGGCGAGTGCTGAACCCACATCTCCACCATGGCTTCAAGAAGACGGCATGCGATTGGCAGCTGGCTTTGTTAGAGGACCCGCCAGGCTGTGGTGATGGGTGGGGGCGGGGGGCACCAGCTTTGGTGGTTTGCGTGTTTCGTGGGGATCTTCCACGAGCGGGGCCAGCCTTGGCTCCTGGTGGGCCTCCCAGAACCGGATCGAGCCACACATTCCTGGATCTTTTAGTAACTTGGCAAAACAAATCAGCTCTTTGTGCGAAGAGGAATTTGGTGGGGACAATCACGTGGCATTTGGCTGTACCGGGGCTTTTATAAAGGAGGGTGAAGCAAAGACAGAAAGGCAGACAGACCAAGACAGTGACACTCACCTTCCCAGACATGAAGATAATAAGTGGGTCCGGAGGATTTCCCGTCGTGGCGCAGCAGAAACGAATCCGACTAGGAACCATGACGTTGTGGGTTCGATCCCTAGCCTCGCTCATTGGGTTAAGGATCCTGCATTGCCGTGAGCTGGGCTGTAGGTCCCAGATGCAGCTCAGATCCTGCGTTGCTGTGGCTGTGGTGTAGGCTGGCAGCTGTAGCTCTGATTTGACTCCTAGCCTGGGAACCTCCATATGCCTCGGGTATGGCCCTAAAAAGGAAAAAAAAAAGCAGGTCTTGGGTGGTCCCTCTGCACTGGGGCCTCTGTTTCCACACCAGCTACTCAGATGTTCCCCTGGCACCGTGTACCTTGTGCCTTGTAGCAGTGGTTGGTTCCAGGCTTGAGCATCACCCCAGGCCTGTGCTGGACATGACTTTACACTGAAGAAATCTTGTTCCATTTAGAATCAAGGAGAACATATCTCTTGAACAGTTCCAAAAATTTCTCCTACAAAGTTAGAATTCCGCCAAGGTGGTGAGCAGACGGTCCTCAGAATTAGCAAAGAGATGGCAATTCTCCGGGTAATTCCAGACTAGGATGTGGCAGAGGGATGCCAGTTCTTTGAGGGGGATGCCAGGCAGCCTTGACCAGGGCTCATGACCCCTCCCTGCCCCACCTTGCCCTGAGCACACAGCCAGGCGACCCATGTCAGCCTGGCCCCCGCGGGTGGGATGCTGCAGGGCCTGGCCTCTGAGCAGCCATGGATAGGTACCTGCCCACAGAGTGAGGGTTTGATCTCGTGCAGCCGAGAGTGAACTGGCCCCGCACCCTAGACCGAGTCCCCTGAGCACTGAAGACATTAAACTACCGCCAGCACCACCCCGCTGTCACCAACTCAAACCAAGAAACCAAACAAAACCATGAGACTGAAGTGAAAATGAGCCTTCTGTGGATTTGCTGATGACAAAACTCCAGGTAAGGTTCTTGACTCAAAGCGTTTCTCACTGATCGAGGGGCCTGCTTGGCGCCTAAGCCTGGGGTGTTTTGCATTCGAGTTCATGGCCATGGCCTTTGGAGTCTGAAAGATCCGGGAGCCCATTCTGTCTCTTTTTCCCATGTGCCCTTGGGTAAGTCTTTTAAGCTTTTCCAGAGGTGAAGGCTGGTGTCCCCCTACAGACTTGTTGGTCTCTAAGCTCCTGTTTGCAGAGTGCTTGCTCTAGGCCAGACACACGCAGTGCAGCACTTAATATTAACACGGACCTCATGGTAGGGGGATGTGTATTGGGGGGGTACCACCACTGCTCTTTTAGAGATAAGTTATAGACTCGAACAAGCTCAGGGACTCACTAAGGTTACAGCCACTAAGTGGCACAGCTGGGATGCCACCCCAGAAACTGACTCAAGCGCCTGCTTTCTTAACCGCTGAGCTTGCGCCTACCGCATGCCCAGGAGGTGCTCGTGCAAATAAGTGAACAGAGAGGGAGCCGTGCGCATGTCTGCAACCCTCACCCGCGGAGCGTGTTGGGTCTTGGGCATGAAACCTTGGTTCTCATAACCTTGGCATGATGGAAGCCAGGCAGGCAGGCAGATGGCGCCCTTGGGGACTTGTTCCAGGTGAGGCCGGGCAGGAGGAAGCCCTCTGGGGTGCTGAGCTGTCTCTTCCTCTTCCTCCTGGGCCAGCATCTCTGCAGCGTTTGAGCCCAGATCCTGGATCCTGGAGGCGGGCACAGGGGTGCTTAGATTTAAGGGGTAAGTTCAAAGCAGAAAGGAAGCTCTCTTAAAAATGAAGGGCAGCATGAGTGTCGGGGCCAAAGGAGGATGGTTGAGAAATCCTAGTAAAACTTTACAGCTTCCGCGTTTCCCCTCCTCCAAATCTTCCCATGAAATCCGTGCATCTGGGGGGCCGTCTCGGCTGAATGAGGGCAGGAGCCACCCATTAGCCCCACCAGGGAGGGCTTTCCGGCTTCATTAGTGCTGCTCATGGTCTGGTGGACAGCGGCCTGCTAATTGAGGGCCACGGTCCAGGCCCAGAGGTGAGGAGAAGCAGCCACAGATACCCGCAGCAGCCAGGTGGCACTGATGCAGCCCTCCGGCCCTGCTGGAGCGCTTCTGGGCAGAGGAAGCTCAGCTGTTGTCCCTTTTACGCGTATTGACTTAGCAGAGTGCAAACATGTTAAAAGTTCACTTTCTCCTTTATAGGAGTCTATAAAAAGGCTCTTAAACCGGAGTCCTAGGGCTTCAGCGAGACAAACGTAGGCTCGGGCCCCAGGGAGGGCACGGTCCATCCCTCTGCCTCCAGCATGGGGGAGCGGTCCCATTGAGGATGTTGCTTCAGCTCGAAGCCAGGAAGCCCAGGTTTAGCTGGCCCCCCTGTGGTGGACGTGTGCCAGTGGGTAGAGGGGTCCTGCCGCAGGACTGCCCGAGGCCTTCAGGCCCTTTGAGCCCAGGCATTCATCGGCGGGTGTCCCTTTTCACCCTGCTGACCCAACCCTGCAGAGTCTTGAAGCTGGTTGGCAGGTAATCGAGACCTTTATTCATTGCATGGTCCTGGGGGGCCTCGGTGAGCAGGTCCTTCTAGGTACAGTGCCAGGGCAGTGATGGTGCCCGTCCCCCACTGGCCAGGCATGGCCTTGACAAAAACATCTGCGCTTTCCTGCACAGGAGGTGTTCAGAACTAAGCGAAAGGCAGGAAGGGAATGGGCAGCTTTTAGAAAGAGCAAGCATCCCTCCGAGTGCCGATCGAGTCTGCACCTGGGGAGGCTGGCTTTGCAGTCGCTCCACCTTGCTTGAGTCCATTTTGTCGCGAGTCAGATGGGGACATGTCACTAGCTGCAGAGTATCTGGGGGAGGGAGTTAAATGTAATGAGGAGTGTGAGGCATGCGGCACAGCGCCTGGAACGTAGAAATGATCAATAGGTGGATATTACTGCTGCCATCATCATCATCAGTCACTGTCACTGTCATTACTGGTAGCATAGGAGCATTTGCTAGTGGAAGTGTCCTGGCCTTGATTTTTGCTCCACGCCCTAAATGTAGATGGTACAGAAAGTTTGGGGCATTGCTCTGAAGGGCGCCAGGGACCGATGTCCTGGCACCAAACTACTGGATACAGTGGCTCCTGCGCACGTATGATGTGACTAGTGAAAATGAGGAACTGAATTCTTAATTTTACTTGGTTTTGATGAATTTGAATTTAAATAGCCATGTGTAGCCACTGGCTACCGTATTAGACAGTACAGTTCTAGAAGGTTCCCTCCAAACTGGATATTGCTCAGCTCTCCTCTCTGAGCTGTTAGCGCACCAGCTGGAGAAGGGCTGGCCCATGACTCCAGCTCCGTCAGCCACCATACCAGTGAATGTTGGGTTTGAAGGGAGCATGGTATGGATACCAGGCTCAGTGGGTTCCCTTGACCTTGGCCCACCTGGAGATGAGCTGGCTACTCGCAACACTGACCACAGGCAGACAAGGGCATCACGTCTAACCTTTCTAGGACTCAGCCGCGGAAAGCAGCCGTTCACAGGTTTATTGAGGACCTGCCCCTCTGCACACTGCTGGCAACTCTGTTTCAGCAGATGGCGAGACCACACCCGTAAGAGGTGGGGTGCCTTGCCAGCCCTTCATCCCCTACCAGCTCCTCAGACCACAAAAGTAAAGGGCCAGCCAGGTTTTGGACTAAGAGGACTCCAGGGTACAGAGGTTCCAAGTGCTGCTCTCCCCGCCAGGGGCAGGTGCAGCTGCCCATTTTACAGCCCTGAGGATGGAGGCTCAGAGGGGTCAGGGGACCCGCCCACAGCCCCGCAGGGAGATGTGCCATCCCTGGAAAGCAGGACGGTGCTCAGGGGCACTGTCTCTGAGCCCACTTCTCCCCCTCTCTGAGTCCTCCCTGCCCTGCGGCCACCCATTCGGTGTGGCCAGGTCCCATCCGTGGGGCCCATCGGCCTGAACTGGAGGGTGGGCGGGGTCAGAGTCGGGTGGTCTTGCCTTGGCCAGCGGGCTGGGGTGTGCGGGTGGGGGGCTGACAGCTGACGGCCTTAATGGGCACATTGTCCCCTCGCGGCCGCTGCCTAGAGTGCCGCCCGGCCACTTCCTCGCTCGCCGCGCTGGATGAGCTCATGTCTGAGGCTGCGGGCGGTGCGGGGCAGCCGAGCTCGGCTGCAGGGAGGCCCGGGCCTCGGAGCCCAGCGGGCTGGGGCGGCGGAGTCGTGAAGCGGAACGTTGTAATGAGCGAGGCCGCTGGATTTATGGGGCTGCGCACGTGCGCCTGGCCTTCCTGCGAGGGCCTCGCCTGGGAACAAAAACAAGTCCTGGCCCAGGAACGGCGCGACTGGGTCTTAACACGAGCCCACTAATTACTGCAAAGCCCCGGCCGGTCCCCCGCCTGCAGAGGAGCAGAGCTTGGGGCTGGTTCCTGTGTCAGCCTAGGCTCTGCTGGAGACCTAGGTCTCTACCCTGGAGACCAAGCCACTCCCTGGCTCTAGGGCATCCTGTAAGGCCCTGGTCCCCCTCCTCGCTTTTCCTCATCTGTAAAATGGGATCGTAGACCTTTTGAGGCTCTTGGGAGGCAGGGAACCAGAACCAACGAGTAAGGGTTGACTCGAGAGTTACTTGTTCCTGGTTTTAAATCCTGTTCTGCCAGGTTCCTGCTGTGTGGCCTGGCCAAGTCACTTCCCCTCTCTGATCGAAGCTCTCCCACCTACAGAGTGGGGATAATCTGGTTCCTTTGCAGGGTCCTTCTGGAGATTTGATGAGAGAATGCATGCAGGCTGCTCATGTATTCCTGGTACTCACCCCCGGCCCCCTCTCTCCATGCACGGATGCTTCTCTGGCTGTGTTGTTACTGCGGTTTTCCACTCGAGCATGCGGGTGGCCTATGGGGTCTCAAAGGCTCTGCATCACTATGATTCTGCCCTGTGCTTGGTGGTCTGGGCAGCAGAGACTCGGGTGCACGTGCTGTCAGGGGCATGCTGGAGACTCCCAGGGGCCAACGGGTCCCTTGTGCTGGTGACCACAGCCTCTTCCTTCTGGCAGAGGAGCCTGACGGTACTGGCATCCAGGCCTTGAACTGAGCTGGCAGCAGGACCTGGTCCTCCTGTCCTGGTGCCAGGGCTGTGGGAAAAAGCTTCCGGACTTAGACTTGTGTGTTGGGTGCTCAGAGGCTACCTGTGGCGCATCAAGGACACCTGCCTTGGGGCCAACACCCTGGCCTGTAAAGTGTGTGCCTCCAGCCTCACTGGCACACGAGCAAGGGTCCCCTGGCTGCTGTAATGCAGAGGTTTTTCCTGCACACATGTTCCACCATTTTCGCTGTTTATCGATGCTCTGGATTTAGCATCTAGTGGAAAAGGTTCCATGTCTGCTCCCTTTTCCCATCAAGAGTCAGGGGAAGCAGAAGCACAGATGCCATGAGATCCAGGCGGTGGTTAGCCCTGGGGTAAGCCAGTGCCAACATTCGGCTTCACTCTGAAGTTGCTCTGTGCCCACATGAGGAGAAAAATCCAGGGGGGTGTTAGCCCCGGCTGACCTCTGCAGAACCAGAGTGTCGGGAATGGCCACGTTCGCCCTGGTCTTCCTGCTGCCTTCTCGGAGTCAGGTGCTTGACCAGTGATTCATGCAGCCCCTGAGAGAGCCCCTCTCCTGCCCCAAACCCTCTGGGCGAGGCTCTGTGAGGGTCTGTAGGGTACGGGGGCCCTGGTCCCTGGCTTCATGGAGGGTGGCGTCTCCTTTGCTTACTCGCTGCTGTCCATCCAGAGCCGACTACCGTGCTTGGCCCAGAGGGCTCGGGGGATGTGTGCAAATGAACAACTTACTATCTGACAGGGAGGCGGCTGTGTTGGCACCTGAGAGCCGCCCAGTAGGCCCAGTGCTGTGACTGGTGGGTGTGCGGCCTACACTGAGGGAGGACACCTGGCTAGACAGGGTAGGGGTGGTCAGGAAGGGCTTCCCGGAGGAGGTGGAAGGGCGGTCTAAGAGCAGAGACCTGAGGGGTTGAGCAGGATAAGTAAAAGGTGGCAGGAGCGTGTTCCAGGCTGAGGAACTGACACATGCAAAGCCTTGAGAGCAAGATGCCAGTGGCCTGAACAGTTGACTTCAGTAGAAAGTTAGGGCAGAGACAGAAGGTGGGGCTGGACAGGGTGACCAGCCTTCCTCGATTCCCAGGCCCTTATAGACTCCAGAAGGCAGCTTCTGAACTCGCACGGGTCCCATTTCTTCATTCACTTAACAAGAGGAGATGCCCACCCTCCCCGTGCGCATGCGGGTCTTGCATGCTGGGCAGGGCTCAGTAGGGTGTGGCGATGGTTTCAGGGTACTGTCCTAGGGTGATGGGTGACAAAGGAAGGCTCAGGCAAGGGCCCCTGGGCAACCAGATGTCCTCTCAGTGGATGCTGGTGACATCTTCCCAGGTGTTTGGATTTGCCCATGACATAATCCTGGAGGGGCTGTCATGGCCCTTGACAGTATGTCATAAGTACTCGCTAACCAAAAGTTCCCTCAAGTTGGCCCAGCCCTTGCCCAGGGTGGCATTGCCCTACGGGGGATGTTTGGCAGGGCCAGGGACGTGCCTTCTCTCCTGGTGCTCAGAGGCAACCTCAAGGTGGGAATCCGTAGCCAGGACCTGCGGGGCCCTAATGAGGAGCTGCCAGGGTTCAATTACGCACCCGGCCCCGGCTCCACACTGTTTGACTGACAGCTCATTACCCTGCTGCCATTTTGGGGCAGTGGAATTTAATCTCCCAGATGGGAAGCCAATCAATTTGCCCATCGGCCGCAGCTGAGCCTCCTTGAACTCAACTCTAATTTATTCTCTTAAGCTTAGGAAGCCTTGTCGTTTCAAGGTACAGAAATATCAGGTTTCCCAGCCAGCCTGGGCATGGAGTGCGTGGGCAGACGTGTGGAGAAGGTCAAGGCCAGGGCCCCTCCTGGGCCGGCCGGGCAGGTCGGCAGGGATGGTGCCATCAGCCTGGCTCAGAGGACCCTGGGGCTCCCGCCCAGGAGCCAAGCGTGTTGTGGGAAGGTTGTATGTTGGAATGGGGGTCAGCGTGACCTCTCGTGTCTTTGGGATCAAAGTCCCCTGCCCAAGAGCTGGGGCCCAGAAAGGACGCCCGCCAGCAAGGCACGTAGGACCTGTTCACCATGTGTGTGCTGGGGCTGGGGCGCTGGTTTCCAGCCTTTGGACCCAACAAGGTTTGGAAGGTGTCATTATGGGATTCTGAGCATTCTGCCCTCCCTCAAGTGTCATCACAAACCCACAGCCCAGACAGTGACTGTCACCTCTCGACACCAGGACACAGGACCCTCAGAGGCCCCCTCCCAGTGATGAGATCACCTCCGGTGCGTGCTCCAGGGCACATCAAGGTGCCCCCTCTGTGGTCCGGGTCCGAGTGCTCCTCTAAGCACACTTGGGGCGTGTTAGCAGATGTGCGTTCACAGGGCGAGACGTGCATGGGAAATTCAGTTGTTTGACAGAAAACAGAGTCCTGGCTGATTCTGCTCAGGTTGGATGTTTCTCTGCACGTCCTGATCCTGCGCTCTGCTGTCACAGAGCGTCCGGAATCTTCCTCCTTGCACAAATGAGAGTGGGTGTGGGTGTGTGTGGGTGTGAGCATGGGTGAGCACAGGTGTGTGCACATGTGAGCATGGGTGTGGGAGGGGCGGGGGTCCTTTGGGTGGGAGAAGGGCCGTGGGGGAAAGTGCCTTGTGTGGAGAGAGCGTTTCTGAGTTTGACAAAGCAGCCCGGCTGCGTTGGTTCTTCGGGGTCAGGGAAAGGCCAGGCTGTTTACACACCTTTGCTGAGGAGCAGGGAGGGCAGAGACGGGGGCCGGGATTAATGAGCAGGTTTATTGCTTCGCCTGTCAGGAGGGGTCATGTCATATTATTTTGATATCGGGGCCCCCAGAAGCAAACACAACAGGCCAGGTTATAAATGGAAAAAAGCCAAAGAAAAGGCGGCCTCACCCCTGCCATCGAGCGTTTCCCTTTCTTCTCAGCCAGGTCCGGCCAGGACCCTCCCGCCCCCTGCGCCTTCAGGCGGATCCCCGCAAGCGGCACCAAGGCCAGCTCCCAAGATAACAGTGGCCGGGGGGCGCCCGGCCCGGAAAATTCAAAAATTCAACATCGCAGTCAGTGGCTAATGAATACATCGGCCACACCATCCCCCAGCCGCCGCAGCCTCTGATGAGAGCTGGACCCCTCCGGGCGATGGCGATGCCGCCTGCGGGACACACGAGGAAACACGGGGCTTTCTTGACACCCCTCTCACCGCGCTGACTCGCCTCATGTCTTCCCCCCTCCCCAGAAAGACCCTCCCACGAACAGGCCCCATGGGACCCCAGGATTTCGAGGGGTGTGATGGAATGAAAGAGGGAAATTGCTGCCCACCTCTTTCCTCCCCTCCCATCTCCCTCCCTCTCCCCCATCTCCCTCCCCTCCCCTTCCCCCTTCTCCCTCTCCCCTTCCCCCTCCTCCCTCTCCCCATCTCCCCCCTCCTCCCTCTCCCCTTCCCCCTCCTCCCTCTCCCCGTCTCCCCCGTCCTCCCTCTCCCCCTCCTCCCTCTCCCCATATCCCCCATCCTCCCTCTCCCCCCTCCCCTCTCCCCCTCCTCCCTCTCCCCTCCTCCTCTCCCCCTCCTCCCTCTCCCCTTCCCCCTCCTCCCTCTCGTCTCCCCCCTCTCCCCGTCTCCCCCGTCCTCCCTCTCCCCCCTCCTCCCTCTCCTCCTCCTCCCTCTCCCCCCTCCTCCCTCTCCCTTCCCCTCTCCCTTTCCCTCCCCCTTCCTCTCCTCTCCCCACCCCTCTTTCCTTTCCCTTCCTTTTCTTTCTTCTCCCTCCCTCCCCCTCCCCTCACCCCAAGGCCCTCTTTTCTCTAGCGAAGCTAACTGTAGCTATGATCAGACACAGAGACCTGACCCTGGACAGGAGGGAGGACCTCTGCCAAACACGTCCACAGACAGACAGCTCCATATGCCGGGGACAGGCAGACGGGCAGGGCCAGGACTGACAGGAAGGCCTGGCTGCGAGCAGGATGCAGACCTGGGCTTCTCGGCATAGGGACAGAGCGAGCTCCCCAGGCAGGGGCTGAGATGGCTCTGTGCCGTCTTCCCACTTGTTACCTATCACCTCTCTCTCTTGGCCCAGAAGATTCCCTGGGCCAGTGGGCGCATCTCCCTCCACTGAGCCCCTGTCCGTATGGCAGCGGAGACTGCGGGTCATCCACTCTGCTGGACAGAGGCAGTGTAATGCTTGCCTTCTGCAAGAGGCCCTGGGCTGAGGCCTCACTCATGCCAAGTGCCCAACGTCCTTCTTGACCACTGGATTGTTTAAAACATGCGTTTCTATTCTCCTGCCATCCAACAGGTGGTGTGGATGTCCCCAGGGCCAGCTGCACAGGAGCCATCAATGAATAAGCAAGAAGACCAACCTCACTGGAGCAAAATTTGGGGGTGCACACCGAAGGACAGGTCAGTCCCGGGGAGGGGGTTGGGGGAGAGCTGTATTTGTAGAGGCAGAGAGCGGGGTTCAAACCTCAGCTGCCCCACTGATAGCTGTGTGACCTTGCGGGAGGTGCTTTACCTCTCTGTGTCATGGTTTTCTCATCTGTAAGACAGGGATAGTATCATGGGGTTGCCACGAGGAGGAGATGAAATGGTAGCTGCAGAGCACAAACACACACGTGCGCGCACACACACAGTAGTAACTTTCATAGCTGTCCTGGTTGGAGCCACAGCACTGTGTTTTAGATCTCAGATGTCGTTTAAAGGAGCTCATGAGGCACGCTGGTGAAACTGTCTGGATTATTCAGGGCAGAGCCCACTGCCGAGGGCAGGGATTGCGCCTCAGAAATAAGTGGGAAGGGGTGTCTGCTGCTCCCCCCTTCACAGGCCGCATCACAGGCTACATGGCCCCGAGGTCAGGTCGGGAGCCCAGGCACGGTGGCTGTGTGACAGTGGCAGCTCGCAGGAAAGGCAAGGCCCGGGATGACCGTGACCTCTCCAGGATCTGCAGAGTGATTTCCCTCTTGGGAAATTTTACCACCTGCAAACTTGTCTTTTCACTTGCTGTCTGTGTCCATTTCAAGTGTTCCTAGCATTTATACTATTTTTTTCAATGAGCTGTTTTCTTTTTTCCTTGTAAACATGAGCCTGACCTCAGAGAACAGTTCTGATCCGTTTTAAAAACGAACTGGGGGGTTTAGAGATGATGGGGCTCCCAGGCAGGGGTGCGGCCCTTTCTCCCAGTTCCACTGAAAAGAACTTCTCCGATGAGCCCACATCGCAGGGGCACAATGCACTCTGGATTAGTGAAAGTTGAGGAACATTTAGGTGATGATGGTAAATAATTCATGCACATCCTGCCAGATGCAGTCTGTTCTTTTGTGCAGGGTCCAGGAAGCGCAGACACCAGCTGCTGCTGCCTCTAGTTATTTCCTAATCCTTTTAGCGACATCTAGTGGAGGATCTCTGCTACGTCGCGGGGCTGGCTTCGAAGGTTCTCCTTCCAAGTGAAGGAAATGCAGTTTACCTAGAAGCCATGGAAACCTCAGCTCCATCTGTGTTTCCACTTCTGAGCTCGAAATGTCACCAAGGCCAAAGGGACTCTTGGTTGCTGGTTAACATGTGCCGTCAGTGGGGAGCAGTTCTGCGGTGGAGTCTCCTTGTCACTCACTAGCAGTGATCGCAAGGTACTCTCTCAGCCTCAGTGCTCCCAGCTGTAAAAGGGCTCTCATAAAAGGACCTGCCCTACAGGGTTATCGCAGGGGCGGAATGAATGATGCCCATAAGAGAGTCAACACAGCTCTTTACTGTCTGGCAACAGTAAATAATCAGCATCACAAGCTCACGATATAGTTCTCATCAGCCTACACGCTGCAGACGCCACCTGCAGGAACAGTGCTCTTGGATGAGTGGCTACGCAGTTGGGTTCGTCCAGGTAGTCGGTTTGCAGGTATCATTTATGGGGTGCCATCCTCTTAAGAGGCATCTTGATGAAAAGACCATAATAAACTTTCTTTATATAGTTTTCCAAAATCGAATCAAGAAGTAGGTGTATATACTCTAGACTCAGTAAAGATCTTGGGGAAAAATGCAAAAGTCTTCATAACGCCTTATATTTAGGAGAAATGGAAAAAAAAGCTTTCAGGTTTGAGTTAGAAGTAGTTGTTTTTTTCACGGAGAAGATGGGCTTCATGAGGCAGACTGGAAAGGAAAAACGACCCTTTATGTCCATCCATGATGCACAGTGTGCTTCATATTTCCTCCTGGGGAAAGTCTGCTTCAGACTCAGGCACATTTCTCAAGAGACAAAAGCAGTCTTCTGTATGTTTTAGGCAAATTTAGATGAAGGTGAAAGTACCTTCTGAAGCAAACAGTGTCTGTATTTTTGCTAACAAGTTTAGGTCCCCAGAGTTTGGCTCCCCTGGTGCAGCTGGGATGGTCCGTAAACACCCCTTGGCTGCAAGAAGGGCTGAGAGCACATCACCAGGGTTCGGCTGGTGGCCCCTTCCCCTTGGAAAGCTCCTGGCAACAGGGACCCAATCCTGTAGGACCACCACAGGCCGGGGATAGGACTGAAGGCTTCCACAGCTCCCCCAGCTGGCAAGTGGCCCAGGGGCTCTGGGTCCAGCCACGAGCCAGAGAGATCGCCAGATGCGGGCAGATGGCAGGAGAGAGCTAGGGTCAGGGTCTGGAGCCTGGGTGCAGGACCCATCTGCCAGTTGCCACCCGCCTGAAACCGACTTAGGGCTCAAGGGCCCAGTAACTCGAGATAACACTAGTCACAACAGTTTAACATTTTACTAAATCAATTCACACAAATACCAAATTGCAAATATAATTAAGGACAACAGATTCTGTTCTGCCTTTTAAATCTTTCATTTTCAAATCCATCATTAAGACAAAAAGTAAACAGAAATTAAGTCGGCTGCAAATTCATGATTTTTCTTCTTGAGGGAAAATAAAAGGAACATTATAGTAAAAAGAACGCCACTGGGTGTACAATAAAGCACCACGACACACGGTTACAAAAGGGGTTTCCTGGACTGGGCCCCACGTGGAGGACACTGCTCTCCCCGCTGCTCTGCGTCAAGCAGGATTTCATTAAAATAAAACTATAAAATCTCCTAGGTTACACTAAAATCAGACACGGTCTGGAACACAGTGCTTAACAGTAATGTCAACTATCAGTGCTAACGGAAAAACATTTTAGAAGGTCAAAAACAATTAAACTGGAAACCAAAACCTTATTTTCCCTAGATGAGCAAAAACTGAAAATGAAAGGGTTCCCGCCTCCCCCGAGGAGCGGAGGGGATGATTTTCTTGCTTTCTTTCAAGTTGGAGGCGGGGGCATGGTGCGGGCTGGTTCTGCAGTTCCTCAGCCTAGTTGGCGTCCAGCTTGGCCATTTCCTGCACGTAGATGCCTATACTCTCGCTGTCAAACAGCACAAAATACACCGTTTTGATGGAAGAGGACATGGTTGACACGAAGTAGCTGGAGATGGCCCTCAGGATCAGCTGAGCTGCCGTCTGCTTCGGAAAACCGTTCCTGCAAGAGGGAGGACACGTGCTCAGCAACGAGGTCGGGCCCACCCTCCCTGGCCGCCGCCTCCCCCACGGGGGCCTCGTGCTGCCGTGCTGCGTGGCGTCTACAAGCAGTACCGGACCTCTGGCTGCTGGTCCACAGGCAGGAGGAAGCCCAGTGCCCACCAGACAGGAGAAGGACGAGTGGGCAGAACCGTGCCCCACAGGAGAACGTGTTACATGCGCTCAGAGCAAGGGGCACGCCAGGAAGTTGTGTTTTGTGGCACAGGATAGGTGCGTAGTCTCCCATGGGCAGCGGGAGCTCCCATGGCTCTTTCCCCAACATCACCGAGACACAGCCCCGGCTCCCAACGGCTCCCCTGGGTCTCAGCCTCAGGGACGGCTGGAGGCTGGAGCTTCTCTGTCTAGGCCAGCAGGAGGGTCACCGCCTTCACACAGGCTGTGAGTGTTCACCTCCCAGCACACTACCAGCACACACACCCCACCGGCCCCGGGATCACGGAGCTGCGTGCAGGGCAATGACTCTGGCCGAGCAAGCTCTTATCTCAAGAGACAGCATCCCAGCCTCCGAGCCAAGTCGGTGGGAACTCACATACAATCCCACTTAAAGTAAACGTCACGTGGTGATGGACTCTAAATCTGGAATCAGGACTAGAAAGGCGGGCGCCCCTTTGCTCCGTGTGTGCCTGGGCTCTTTCCGGTCAGCCCAGCAGGTGCAGGTCCCAGGGGACTCGGGAGGACAGTGGCAGGAATGTGGCAGCTTGCCTAGTCTGGTGGAAAAAACATGGGCTTTGGAGCCAGTGGCCCTGGGTTCAAATCGCAACTGGCTCCGGTCTACAGTTCAGGATGCTGCGGGCAAGAGTGAGGGGCCAGTCTCCGTGGGGATTTCTTTGTTCATCAGCAGATCCAGTCTCCAACCTGCCCTGAGCCTGTGGGTCCGCCGGTGTCCGGAGCGCTGGTGCCAGCTTCGGCCGTGACTCTCCTTCAGATGGGACACAGGCCTCCCGGCGAGAGCGTCTCAAAATTCTGGGCTCACATCAAGTGCCGTGGGTCGTGAGCCCCTTGGCGGCTTCTCGTGGAGAGCCACGCTTAGCCAACTGCCAGCACCCAGGGCCACAGAGAAAACCATTCTGGTGACTTGCTTTTGATCAAGCAAGGCTTCACCCAGCTTGAGGGCGGACCCCTGATAACTCCTGGATGCTCTAAAAGTGAAGGCTGTTCCCAGGAGACTAGGGCTGTCGCCCCAGGCTTGTTGGCAACCTGTGCAGAGGATCCTGCGGCCGTAGGAGGGTGCGACCCAGAGTCAGGGGCTCCCCAGGCCTGAGGCACGCCGGCCAGGCAGCCAGCACGCCCGAGACTGGCAGCCTGGGCCCTGGTCAGAGCTCCGTGAGCACTCCAGAGGTGTCCGGCCAGGACAGTGCCACTAGACATGCAGCTTCCTCCCAGGGCTCTGTCCACCAGCAGAGTCGGGGTGACCACCATGTGCACCGGGACGGGTGGTGGCGGGGACGGTGCAGAGAGAAGGGCTGTGCTGGGGGTGGCGAGCGTAGGGACCCCACGGGGCAGGTCACCCCTCGCTCCCATCCCCACTCTGGGGCCTGCAGGCTCCTCTGGAAGAAGCTCTTCTCAGGCCCCCTGACTCGGCTGCCCTGCCTCTCTTCACAGGCGTCAAGAAGCACGGGTGCTCCACTCTCCGGACAAGGTGCATGCTGGAAAGTGCTGGATGCAATCAACCCAACCTCCTGTCTTGGGGGCCTCTCTCCAGGTGAGCATGTCCTGGGGAGCCCAGCTCCCACCCCTGGAGGGGCTGCCCTTCCTCCCCACCCCTAGTCCTGAGAGGGACCAGGCTGGCTTTGGGGGAGGGTGTGCAGCCCAAAGTCACAGGGTCGCCTGAATAAGGGCTCGTCCTGAGCATCTCCCGAAGAGCACATGTTCATTTTCCCGCTGCAAATACAGCTGCTGGCCTGAGGACTCGTCAGTTACAAGGGCCCATCCGTTTGCTTCCCGGTGAGGAGACCCTGAGGAGGAGGCAGCCGGCGGGCAGACGGTAGGAGCAGGGAGCATTCAGGCCGGGGGAGCTGCGAGGGCTTCGGACTCAGGCCATGACCTAGCTGGGTGAGCGGGCTGAGCGGGACTCTGCCCTAGAGGCCCAAGACCACATATCTACCAGCTCCCAGCTCCCCCAGTCCGGGTGCCCTCCTGCCCATCTCCGCCTTGCCCCCGCGCAGGTGCTGGGCCATGGCGAGGGCGTGTGGCACTTCCCTGCAGGGCAGCCTGCTGGTCACAGCCATCTCCCCTGGAGCCTGCCCGGCCTGTGCTGTCCCGGGCAGGCATGGCCCAGTGCAGAGACGAGACACGGGACCTGGCCCTCGCTGACTGCAGGCACCCCGCCTGGGCGTGGCGCTCTCTGACACGGGCCTTCTCCCACAGCTTCCCACTCCTCCACCTTGGACCCCGACAAAGGGATGTGTGGCTCTGAGCGAAGGAAGGGACGTTGGTTCGTTCCCGCTCCCCCCCATCAGCAGTTCTCAGCTTTAGCCTCGGTCGGGATCCCGGAGGCCGGCCAGAACGCCGCTGCCGGGCTCCACCCAGGAGTCTGATGAGGCGGACCAGGCTTTGAGGACCACTGTTCTACATGGAGCCGTCGAGAACTTTATAACCTGAGCTTGCAGGGTGGGCCCAAAGGTTAAGAACTTGCACGTGAGGAGGAAGGTAGGGATCAAAGGTCACAGACCTGCTGCGCCCACACCTGCATGCCCCACTGTCAAGGGAGCATGGGGTGCTCTGGTCTTGTCCTCCGTGGCTGCTGTTGGCTGAATGTGCATCTGACATGTTTCCAGGAAAACCTCTCGCTGCCAAGCCCGTCCCTCTGTCTGAGGCAGTCACAGCCTAGAGAAGAGACCCGGCCACGAGACTGTGGCTGCTCTGGGCCACGCAGGTGACCAGCAGGGAATGGAGGCAGGCCCCGGCTTCCCTGACGTTTTCAGGTGAGCCCTGCAACGCTTTGTCGGAGGCAGAGCTGGAAGCATTTGGAGGACAATGGAACACATAAACAGATGCTGTCACACAGGTGCTTTGCCTGCAGAGACCTGCACCCTCGAGACAGGGCAGCAGTGGCACACGCCATGCCCTGGAGCCACATGGGACCTGAGTCCGGGCCCTCTCTGTGCCGTTTCCCCTCCGGGCTTGGGTAATCAAGCACTTACGGCCTGGGAAGGTGGGGAGTATGGAACCAAGCCATGCCCAGTCCTCAATCAGGTGTCATCGATCAGGTGGAGTCTTGAAGGGTCTCTGTAAAGGCTCTCACGGTGGAAAACGGCCCCACGTCAGCTGGGACCAGGTGATGGCTGCTGTCTTTGCTGCTACCGTGCTGGCAATGTCGGCATCAGGCCCCTAGAGAGCTGCCACTCAGGTATGCCCTGTCTTGGAGGGCCGTCCGCTTCAACTGCTGGCTGCTGTGGCGTGGCAGAGGCGACAGCTCGGGGGTCCCCTGGTGCCATACTGACCAGTTTCAGGAGAGCTGCTGACCAGGAGAGCTGCTCACTCCTCCTCTGGCTTCTTGGCTGGCTGGCCGGGTTCCCTTGTTGCTTGAATAACCACAACCCCTCTGAAGAGGCATCCCACTGGGCCAAGTCTGGCCTTCTGCCCCCACCTCAGGCCCACTGCCTCTGTGATGGTCAGCCTGTCGCACCGCTGCAGTCTGTCTCCCAGATGAGACCAGATGCCACCTCCTCAAGGAGCGACAGCGCAAAGGCAGATGCCAGTTAGAACCTGAGCTGTTCTCTCAGCATTGGCTTCCTCCACAGGCACGCGGACACCGCGTGGGGATGCAGGTGCTGCTGACCCAGAGAGCCGGGCACTCTGCATAATCCCACTCAGCCCCCAACCAGCGGGCTGTGCGAATGGCGAGGGTCTCAAGTTCCTCTGGGGCCAAGCGCTGGCCATCCCACACGGAGCTTATCTTAGACTTTGACCTTGTTCACTGTCTAGTCTCGACCAGACGAAGATGTCTGAGCTCCCCCTCAAGTCATTCCAGCTGGGTCTGCAACAGCCTTTCCAAGTGTCTGGGGCCTCAGTTTCTCTGGCTGTTGCAAGGGGACCCCAGGGGCCTCTTGGGTCACCAGTTCAGTGATGGCTGGGGCTGTATCCACTGGTTACTTGTGCCACCGGCCCACCTGGATGGCAGAGATTTGGGGTCACAGGGCTCAGCAGAGGGTTGATTTCCCCCCAGCAGTGCTGGACCTGCCTTGTGTGGGCATGGCCAGGTGCCCCTGCTCCCAGGGAGCTCACATCCAGGGCTGGGTAGGCAGGCAGGCAGGCACACAGGGCTCCAGGCCAGAGGCTGGGTTGAACAGGCTGATCAGGGACCCAGAGATTCCAGCGGGGAGAGGCTGTCTTCCCAGAAAATCCACCTGAGCTTTCCACCCTCAGGACACAGACTAGGAACCTGACTCTGAAGCCTGAGGGGAATAAACATGGATTCTAGATGGACTCAGGCTTTCTTGCTGGAGCAGGCCAACCAGCTAAGTGTCTTGGCTGTTTGGGAGATGGACAGTGCAGGAAGGATGTCTTGGAAGCTTATGGGATACAGGCAAAATGTCACTCCATGTGGACCGCTTCTGCCAGGACTGGGCCTCCATCACACTGTGTACCTGGGCCTTCCCAGGTCCTGTCTGGCTTTGGGTGACTCCCCAGCCAGCAGCTGCTTCATCCAGAGCAAGATAGATGAGCACCCATCAGGGTCCCCAGCTGAGAGCACTGGCTACAGGTGGGTGAAGCTACAATTCAGAAGAGGGGGGTCATGGATCCAACGCTGCCAAAGCTCGGGAGGCCCCGTACCTTCTCTCCCTGGGGGCTCACACGTGTCGGGTTGATAAGTGGTTCTCCCCGGCTCAGCTGGTCTCTGGCAGCTTTCTCTTTCTCTCTCTCTCTTTTCGAAGGCCCATGCATTGAGGGTAGGGAGGCTGATGGCTCTGCTGGGACAGGTCAGGGAATTCCAAGTGGCATTTCAAGGTTCCTTAAAATCCACTCTGATAGAGGGTGTGCCGGCAGTGAGGTGACCTTCAGCAGGAACGGAGGAGGCAGGTCTGATGACCACAGAGGACAGGACGCAGGGGCTCCACATGCCCAATAGCGTGAACACTGAAGCCAAGGGCCTCCGATCAAATTCTGGTTCCGCCAAGTACACACCTCGGGACCTCCGGTGAGTGACTGAACCCCTAACCTTCGGCTTCTTTGCCCTTGAGAGGAATTAACAGTGTTGCTCACCTCGCAGGGTTGATGTGAGATGCTGGAGATAAAGGGTTTTAGCCCAGCACCTGGGACTCAGTGAGGACCCGTAAATGACAGCTTGAAGGAAACGAATGGGTTCTCCTTTTAGGCCCCTAAATCTAAGGAGAGTTTAATCAAAGCCCCAAACTAGCTATTCCCCAAGTTCGGCCCCTCCAGAGAGGGGTCGCCCCCTAATGTCAAACAGAGCTGAGAGAGTGAGGGATCCATCAATAATGTGACCAGAGCGGCCAAGGACAGGGAGTCCAGATGCCAGAGGGGTCTCCTGAGGCCGGGGTCTCCTTCGCCTCCAGTGGGCTTGAAGGCTGGAGGGAAGGCAGTGTAGGGCTGCGGGCATCCTGCAGGTGCCCAATGCCGGGCCGTGGCTGCAAGAAAAGTGCTGCCACAGCTCCTTACCAGCATGTTTGCATTTATACTGTTTTAATTCCAATGTGACTTTTAGGCCGGAGACACTGGATGCCACAAACAAGCTGTTTTATTTCCCCTCCTAAACCCCACTATGATTTATAGGCCAGCTCTGGTGTAATCCCATTCTTTGCTCATGAAGGAGAGGGCAGCTGTTTACATGGCTCCGTGGGGCAAGGTCTGCCTGACAGATGTGGGGTCGGGTGGCTGTGCACACGTGCTTGTCTTTGGCATTCTGCCCTCTTAAAAGCTTTCAACTGATTATTTTTTAAAACTTTTTAGTCCGTGAAAAAATGTAAATAAGTTTGTAATAACAGATGCTCTTTTATGGGCATTACTTTTATGCTTCAATTAAAAATTTCCCAATCGTCAAATGAAAGAGCGTGAAATTATTACCTCCAATAAAGGCTCCTATTGCTTCTCTGCTCAGAAGCACCTTTCATCAGAGTAGATCAAAGTGCATCCGAAACACTAATTAACTGAGCCTCAGAACCCTCCGTGAGAAAGGGAAGTCCCATAGCCTCGCTAGCTGATAAGGCAGGCCAGGGACAGAGAGGGTGATTCATTTACCAAAGGTCACACAGCAGGGCTGTGCCAAAGAACAGAATTTCTATGTGAGCTGGGGGGATGGGAAGGTGGGGAAAGTAGGAAGTTCGCTAATTAATAATGCTCAGACCCAAAAGCACTGTATTAAAAAAAAAGAAAGAAAGAAAAAGGGACTTGAATTGACTCTAGGACTGAGCTGGGCACCTATTATATAACCCACCTCCCCAGTTCCTGGGAAAGTTCGTTCTGCAGGTGCTTGCTGACCACTTTGAGAAGGATGCTTGTCTTTGCCAGGTTTCTTTCCGCGGCCAGTGAAAGGGCTTTCAGATGCTCTGGCAGCTCCTCTTTCCATATGCTTTAAATGGTGCTGACTTTTAAACTCATGTTCAGCGAGTGCTCTTGGCAGAAGAGAACGGAACAAAGATGTACAGTGATGGGAAACGCAATCCAAAACCACAGGTATGTGATCGGGACGAACCTGCATGCTGGGGAGAAGCGGCACTTGTCCTCTGCTCAGGGTCCCTGGCCACAGCCCTTGGCGACACAGCTGTTCTGGTGCTCCAGCTTCTCTGTGCTAGTGAGCCCAAGGAGAGCCCACTCTCACGGTGCAGGGGACTGAGGCACCCTCGCCTGAAGGAGCACCTGGTCCAGGAGACCTCGGCTGCCCAGAACCGCAGGGCAGGGAGCCAGGGCTGTAACGGAGATGCGGTGCCCAGAGCTCCCCTCCAGGAGGGACTGCTTGTTCTGGCCCTGATGGAGGCAGGCAGTGACAGAGGCTCCAGAGGAAGATCTCTTCCCACAGAAAAAATGCCCACTGCCATGGCCCACGGGCAGCCCAGGGGCATGCGCCTGTGTGCCTGCAGGCAGGGCCTCCGGCTCCAGCGTCTCAGCTCTGCTGGAGCAGACATCCCAGGACAACGTGATAGGAATCCCACCCAGGACTAGTTCAGTCACTGGCACTTAAGGTGTGGAACCTTCAGTGATGACACTGTTCGGGGAAGCCGAATTACAAGGCTGCCCCAAATGAAAATAGCAAAATCCACTCTCCATCCTCCTCATGGGTTTGGAAGAGAAGTGCTTGGAGAAGGGCAGCTTCCTATCCCTACAAGGGACAGTTCTGAGGACTGTGACTCTGGCTCGCCCAGGAGGACAGTGCAGCCCGCCTGCCTCGGGTACCAGGAGGGAGAGATCCTCACGGGAAAGCCCAGGGGCAGCCACCTACTGACACAGCGCCCTGGGCCGGGGCAGCTCTGAAGGCCACGCTCCCTTTGTTTCAGTGGCCACTCCAGATACCAAGTCTTCCAGAGGCCTGTGGCTTAGATCCCTGGCAGGGAGGACCCTGGTAACGTGCTGGGCAGTAAGGCAGCCTCAGATGCAGCCCCTGTATCTTCACCACACAGAGTTCTCAAAGCACGCTCCCTTTGGAGAGCTCCTCTGGTTTATGGAGCAGCCCTGGGACGTTACATGGCGCAATGAGCAAGTCTGTTTTGCCGAGCAGAAGGTTGGCTTCAGAGGGGAAGCCATCACTCAGCTGGTAAGCCAGGCCTACACGGTGCTGCTCTGATGGGCAAGGACCTGGGAGGCTATGTGCTGGCATTTGGGAGTACCCCACCTGGGAGGGACTGTGGCTGTGTCCTTCCTGCCCCATCGGTGGTTCAAGGACTGCACCATGCCAGTGCTGCCCCCTGGGCTGTGTGTCTGTCTGAGGTCCAGCTGTGCTGCTTGGGGAGATTTCAGGGCTGGGAGGTAGGGGAGGCCTAGCCCTGTTTCACTGTCACGCATCTACCAGTTCCGTCCCCCTCATTAGCAGAGCAAGGACACAGGGAGAGCATGCAGGTTTGGGGGGCAGAGGATGCTGGGAACGCAAAGTAAGGGGCAGAGGACGTTCCCCGGGAAGTAATACTGGGGTTTGCGGACAGACCTGTAACACCGCTAGGGGAGGGGCTGGGAGGGGCTCTCACGGTACCTCTGTAGTCACACCTCCCACCCATCGAAGTCCTAATGTCCTTCACAAGTCCCCCTCTAAGGGTACTTCTGTGATGACATCTGCTGGCACAGCTGAAGTTGGATCTTGTCCCCAGGCTTCCTGTCTCCCGGCATCTCAACTGTCTCTCCCAATTAATGTCTGTGTTTTTCCCGATGTCTCCGCCACAAAGGCAAGTGCTTTGCAGAGTCCGAGCTCCGTGGGTATGGGCTGAACACGCAGAGAAACACACCCACACCTGCTGTGGGCCCTTACCTGCCGCTGCCGATGGATGGAAAGGCAATGGACTTGAGCTTCTTATCGTCTGCCAGGGCCAAGCAGTTCTTCACCGTCTTTTCCAGAAGCTCCTCACACTTGTCTGCACCCCACACGGGACTGTTACAGTGGATCACAAACTTGGCGGGCAGGCCATGGCCTGCACTGACAGCAGCTGGAGGGAACAAGACAGGAGCAGTGAGCTGCGTCCCTCTGCAGAGCAGGAAGGGTGCCGACCCCAGGCCCGCACTCCAGCTCCAGGGGGTCTTCGCAGGCCTCTGACCACCTGGTCAGGGAGGGCCGAGGCTGCCTTGTGATTCCCAAGCTCATCATTCAGCCTCCTCCCTCGGTGGGGGGACTCCAAGCCAGCGTCCACCCCTGGAAAGCTGGCATTAGGGTGCGTGGCCCCCACCAGGAATTCTAGCCCCGGTCACAGGAAGCCCTCCCCGCTCCCCAAGCAGGCAGAGCCTCAACCATCTAACCTGACCGAATGTGTCGGAATGTTTGTGGCCTCAAATTAACTGCCTTTTGGGGTCTCCAACCCCCCTTTTCTCAAGTGGATTCATGTGCAGTTAATTATGAAGTATCTGTAAATCTCTCAGACACAGTTCCGAAGAAGCCTATTGGGAAAGTAACCCGACCAGCATGTCTGCTGCCCTCTTCTTCTCCCTGCCTAACGGATCCTGTTTAGTTCTGACAGAATTAATTGGGCTGTTGTTACGATGGAATAGTTTTCCTTTCCTAGAAGAGGGGCCTTTTCCCTGCTCTAGATCGCCACAGCAGACCAGCCTGTCCGTCTTTCCTTTCCTTCTCTGCTCCTTGTTACATGGGAAGACAGTGGCCTTGGGTCTGCTCCCACCAGGAAATGTAATAGGTCACCCCACATCTCCCAGAGCATGTCCCAGGATTCCTGTTCTAAAAGTTGCAATGCTAAGAAAGTGGTTCTGCTAGGGAATCTCATACTGAGTGAAATGAGCCAGAAAGACAAAGACAAATACCATATGATATCACTCATAACTGGAATCTAATATCCAGCACAAATGAACATCTCCTCAGAAAAGAAAATCATGGACTTGGAGAAGAGACTTGTGGCTGCCTGATGGGAGGGGGAGGGAGTGGGAGGGACCAGGAGCTTGGGCTTATCAGACACAACTTAGAATAGATTTACAAGGAGATCCTGCTGAATAGCATTGAGAACTTTGTCTAGATACTCATGTTGCAACAGAAGAAAGGGTGAGGGGAAAATGTAATTGTAATGTATACATGTAAGAATAACCTGACCCCCTTGCTGTACAGTGGGAAAATAAAAAAAAAAAAAAAAAAAAAGAAAAGAAAGAAAGAAAACTGGTTCAAACAAAAAAAGAAAGAAAGAAAGAAAGTGGTTCTGGAGCCAATGGGTATGGTGAGTGCTGCCAGCTAGACTTCGGTAAAGGCTCAAGTCTCCACTCACTGCTCCAGTAAGACACTCAAAATTTGTGATCAAGGGTCCCCTAAACCCAGTTTGTGAGGAACACCAGCAGTTCCATCCAAGGGATGTGGGTGTCAACGGGTCAGGGACAGCGCTCGCTGACCCTGGAGAAAGTGATGTGTGGGAAATGTCTCCTGGTGCAGAAGCAAGCGCTCTGAACCCAGAGTCACACGTCTGCTTCTGAGTTTTGACTCTGCTTGCTGACAGGTTCGAGACTCTGGGCTGAAGTGCTGACCGACAGAAAACCTGACACCGGAGGGCTGCCCTCCCCTGTCTGTCCGCATGATAAGTAACTGCATGGAAAAGACTGGAAGGAAACATGTTAGCAGTGCTTATCGTTGGACAGAGGAACAGGGGCAGGTTATTTCCTTTATACTTAGAAAAGTTTTTCCCATGTACTTAAATTTTTTTAAAACATTTCGAAAATCTTAAAATCAAGAACATGTGTCTTGTTACTGTGACAAACATCTTTAGCTGTGCTAAATCTAATTAGCTTGCACCAGCTCTGGCTACAGTCTCACCAGCTATGTTTGGTGTGTGCTGGCATCAGGGCCACCTCTCATCACTCCTCCTGCTGAGAGTCACCCAAGGGGCTTGGACTGTGGCACCAATGGGAAGGACCCAGGGCCAGCACAGGGAGGTGGCAGGAAGGGGCTGAGGAGTGGCCAGGAGCCCCGGTCTGGGCAGTTTATGCCGTTCAATGTGGGCAGTCCCAAGGGGAGGTGCCTGGACACGCTGGGTACCTGTGCTCTCCCCAACTCTCTGCAATGCCATGCTCTTGGCAGGCCGAACAGAACTGGCAGGGCACAGGGAACAGGGCAAAAGAAATTCCACCCTCTTCTCCCCACTGGGACCCATGTCTAGCCCAGGAGGGGAGCTTACGTGCCGTCACTGGGGAAAGGGGGGGAAGGCCTGGGGCACCATCAGCGAAGGCCGTGCACATGTTACATAGTTAACTGCCGATGCCCCTTTTAAATAAAACTCATTTAAAAGACAAACACAGGATGTGAAAGACATAACGGGCGCCCGGGACCGTCTAGTAAGAAGAGACAAGGGGAGCCCAGAGAGAGGAAGAGCAGGGCCTGTGCGCACACAGCCTTGCACACCATGCAGACTCCTCGGCCCTCGGGACCCTGTGTCCACCTCAGATCCCCCGTCCAGGCTGGCAGCAGTGAGAGGTGCCCTGCCTCAAGTCCTTGGCAATCATTTTCCTCACGTCACACTGGAAGTCATTTTTCTACCCCTTGCATCAGGAAAGGTGTAACTGCCAAAGGAGAAGTGTCTATTTCTATTTTTCTCATTAAAAACACAGATGGCTGAAGGAAAATGACTCCGCTGCAGCTCTCATCAGCAGTTCTTGCAGATGGCTCAGTATCACTAGCCACACTGCTCAGCTCCTAGATCTGCCAGGCTTGCCTTCCGTGACTGCTTAAAATTTGAGGGCTAGACACCAAACATTTAGAAGCTATTTTCAGTAATAAAGAAAAAAAAATGCAAAGGCAATTTCCACAACCTGAAGTTCCCCTGACACGCTGTATGGGATACAAGTGTAACGGGCTTTCTCCAGCCTCTGCTGGGAGCGAACCATGCACGTCTGATTCTAAGCTGTCTCATCAGGCAGCTCCCGGCCTGGCCTGCGCCCCACCCAGGTCCGCACGTTGCTGCCCCACCTCACCTCCGGCTACTTCCAAGGGCCCGTTCTTTTTCCGGAGTTCCAGAACAGCTTCCACAAACTCCTTGCCACCTTTCTTCTCCAGCGTGTTTCCTAGACAAGGACAGAGGGAGGTCAGGCTGCCACTCGCGTGCCTCGGGTCACACACAGACACTTAGCATGTCAGGTGATTTCATACTTCACATGATCTGACCGGCTACAGTTTCAGACAGCTGCAGAACAGGGACGAAGCCTTGGCTGAGTGGGAAAAGCGCAGTTTAGAAGGGATTCCCCATAGGCCAGTTCCCCCATGGCTGGTCAGGGAGCTGTCTTTGCCGCCCCCTTCCCTGGGGGTTGCTTGGGGTGACCGTGGACATGCCAGAGATGCAGGGGAGATGGGAGACGCCTGCTGCTTACAAGTATGCCTCCCCTGCACGCTCTTCGCCAGCATGAGAAACCAGATGGCAGCGGCTCTCAAGACTGATGCCGCTCCTGGGTTTTCTCCGCACTCTCTGGGGAGAACCCCCAAGTATGGAGGTTTTGGAAGAGGCACCCCACGCTTCCATCAGGCAGCTAGCTTGGCTCCTGGTGGCAGGCCTGGAAGAAAGCACTCAGATTTGGCCACCTCTGGACCAGCTTAGTTCCTGTTTTGCAGCTTTGGTGTCATAGGTGAATACAAAAAGAAAAAAAAAAATGGCCTCAGACAGTATTTCCTTAATCGCACTAATGATTCAGAATCATTTTAGGCCAAGGAGAGCAACATCAGAAGCAGAGCTTAAAGATGAACTTGTATTATTTTATCAAAGCTTGGAAAGAAAGGTAACTGTTTAGGACCAGATTTTTTTTTTTAATTCAAAAAATCAAGTGGCAGCAGGGAGCACTTGTTCTTGGATTAGGGTACCTGCTGAGGAATCAATTCCTGCCATGAAGGCCATCGTCCCAAACAAGATTACCAACACCTGTAAGGCCTGTGGGCTCAAGGGCTCGTGTGGGGCAGTGAGCAGCGCTTCAGGTCTGGCCAGAAGGGAGAGTCGCCGTCTTCTGTAAGCTCTGGTTCCTCAGTTGTGCACATTTTAAAGTACATTCCTCATGAGAGGATGAAATACTCCCCTTAAGATTCACCGTTTTTCTTGGGAAATTCCAGGTGCCCCTGGCACATTCTCGTATGGGTCAGTCAGGGCGCGCGGGGACGCACCAGCCCCGCTTCTCTTGGGATTCGCCCTGGAATGACTAGGTCTGATTATCTCAGGGAAACCTGCCGCAGGTGCATGTTGTTCGGGCAGGGTGAACTAACCCCAGGAAGTGTCTAGAAGGAAAAGCAGCCGGCCTGGGCACTGTCACAAGTAAGATAGCACTGGGGCTGATGGCAGGCCATCACCCACAAGGAGCTCTCAGCGAAGAGAAGGCCCGCCTTTCAGACAGAGCTTAACCTGGGAGCCGTGACGGGGGATCCAGCTTCCCTCCGCGTGAGCCCGGACTGCCCGCAAGCCTTCGCCTGTCTTAGAAAGCAGTGAAGTGGGCTTTAAACGACAGAGCTGTCCGGAGGGAAAAAACATCCACTGCAGAGGTTTTTACCAGCAGAGGTGGCAGCCTCGGCACGTTTCTGACAAAGTGCAGCATCCGAAACAGAGGCTGAAGGGGCTTAAGGGAGCAGGCTTGGCCCCGAGGCTCAAGTCCGGCCGCCAGGAAGTGGAGACTCTGAGTGGGACCCGATTACAGGTTCACCCGAAATATCTACGCAGTTGAAAACAATGACTCTGAGGTCTGGAGCTGCTGGATCCTAAACGCTGGTGCCCAGCTGGGCCTGGTCAAGCCTCTGCTTCTCACCCGCCCTCCACGGACGGGCAGATACAAACATGCTCCAGACAGGACTAGCGCAGGTCCGCATTCCCTATCCTAGCTCCTCCTTGAGGAAAAGTGGGACATTTGGAAGATGAGGGAACATCAGTGCTGTATGAATACTGCCAACTCCTTTCTGAAATAGAAAATATTAAGACAACGGGCTGCCTTATAATTAAAGGTGTTTTATCTTAGGAAGAGTGTTTACTTTAAAATTTTTTACTTATAATTAAATCTTGCTTTAATTAGAAGTGAAATTTGCAAGCTAAATTACACTTAATGCATTTCCCAAACTTAAAAATTGAACCTTAGACCGCAGGCAATCAACCCGGTCAGGACTTGACTCCTACACACACATATGTATGCACATGTTCATGTAGACACACGTGTACTTTTTAACAAGAAACAGGCCCATTTCAACTGTGTTGTCAACACTCTTAATGTAAGATTCTTGCTTTTTAGGCTTAACTTCAGGGTTAATCATAAAGCAATTGACTTATTTGCCCCCAAGCATAAACATGTGTTACTCCCATGAGAACAAGAACCATTATTTCATGCTTAGAAAGCAGGCATAAGTTACAGTGTTCAAACCAGCCTAAGCGAAAATTTAGGCTTGGACAAATGTCAGGCTCAGCCTGTGGTCTATTTCACTGTTAGAAAGAACTTTTGATGGGTAAAAGTTAATCACTGGGGCTAAGCATTCCTGCACTCGCATTCCTTCTTCCAGCAGTCTCGAGACTCGGGAATTCACACCGAATATGCCAAGTGGAGTGATTACATCCTTGCTTCCTCTTTTCCCCTCTCACACATCAAAGTGGGAGCTGGAACCAATTGAGACCATGTGTGAATCTGGTTGACCGTTGTTTTGGTATTGGAAGAGAGCTGGGCTCAGTACTAGTTTGGGCTGGTTCGCTGAGAAAAAAGCACTGAGGCGGGCTTTGGAAGACCTGGGTCCTGGTCCTGGCACGGCCTCTCCTCCTCGGCCAGTCAGGCTGTCTGGACCTGCTGTGACAGTGTCAGTGAATGATGTGCCATGTGACGCTGGCTGAGCTCTGGCAGACGGGTTACTTACACGTCACAGAGGCTGCTCGTGCCTACCCTGTGCAAACGAGTGGGCTGAGGGCAAGCGTGGCAGAGGGAGAAGCACTAGCCCTGCCATCATTCCAAGGAGACCAGGTCTGGCCACGGTCATGGAAGTACTGGGCTCTTCTGGGCTGGGGGGCGGGGGGGACAGTTGGCTCTGCCTGTTAGCCTAGCTGGTCCCCACGGGCCTCAGAGCTTCCAGCTCCACCTCCTGGCCTGGCTAATCCTGAGGAAACGTCTTCACAGCCACAGCAGGTGGGCCTTTGCTCCCTCGCTCAGACTGAGTGAGATTCTCGTGCCTACGAAGTGTCCTAGTGTCCATTTCGCCCACAGGCGGATGGCAGGATGAACCCAGGCCTTTGTTACTCCGGCCTGAAAGATACGCCCTTCGCTGTTCGCTTATTTTCCTCCAAGCAAGTACATCCTTTCCACCACGTTTTCATTTGGTGAAGAAAGGAAGTATCTTTCTCTTAAGCTGCCTGCCTTAGGAGCTCTTAAACGCCTCCAAAATCTTGTGGAACGGGGAGTTTATTTTCATTGCCTACAGCCTGATTTCACTTGGGCCTGACTGACTTGACGAATCCTGACTTTCTGTCCACTCTGTCTTTCCACCCATGTCCAAAATGCAAAATGCCCAGGGGGGCAATTAGCTCAAATCAGAGTGCCGGGCAGACTGTGACAGCAGGCTTAGCAAGCGACACTGAACAGAGGTGGACGACCAGACTGCTGAGCTGCTGCCCCTCCGGTGTCCGGGACACTCACGCAAAGCGTGACACCCTCTTCTTCAAGACGGCTTCACTTCTGCCCTCCTAAGACATGGATCCATTCTCTTTGGAAGCTGGTATGTGAGTCTACACTCAGAATGCTGCTCTCAGGGTCAGCACATCTACTGTAAAAACCACAGAGGCACATGAGAGCGAGAAAATAAACCATGAGCCACCAACCAGGAGCCAGGCATGAAGCCAGGTGCTCTGCTTACAAGATCTCATGGAATTCTCACTTTTACCCCTCGTTTACGGAGAAGGAGGAACCAAGGCCCTGAGGAGGTAGGTGACTTGCCCCAGGCCTCCTACCCAGTAAAAGGTAAGGTCAGGATTCAGGCTCCTCCCACCTAGCCCCAAACCTGAGCTTTTTCGCCGTCACACCTGGATGCTTCCTGGGCAGCCGGCACCCTACGTCCTCTCTCTGCCTCACCTCACCCTCGGCGACTCAGCGCAGAAGCCAACTGACATGCGTCTCAGCTGCTGGGGAGGGAAGGTGCTTCCTGGGTCTAGGACAGTGTTTGCCAAGAGTGGCCCAGGGACACCACATCGGAATGAGGCGACTTTTGTGCACATAAGTTCTGAGAACCCCTGAGTGTGGGAGGCCGTTCTAAAACTGCCCCCACGGGCACCTGAGGCTCGAAGGCCCTTTTCAGGACTGATGGTGTTTCTGGCGCAGACCTGTGCCCAAGCAGCCCTGGGCCCAAGCAGCCCTGGGTGTCTGGCCCACAGACGGGGTCTTGGGTGCCGCTCAGCTGATCTGGCCGCATCCCCCTCACAGCTCCAGGCACCAGTGCACCCAGTCTCCAACAAAGCTGGGCCTCAGGAAGCAGGTGAAGAAATGATGTTGCTGAACCAGGTTCCAAACCAGAAGTGTGCCCATCCATGAGCTGCATGACGCAACCTGGCTGAGAGCTCGCTGGATTTCTCGCATTCACAACCCCGGGACGGGAGACCTGGGGAAGGTCAGGACAGCTGGAAGTGTGAAATGAATGCAGCCCTGCATAGCTGTCAAAGGATCAAGCTGTCTGCGGCGGCCGACTGACCATGCACACACACACTCGGCAGCACCCGGCTAGGCATTACCTACTTCACCACCGGTGTAGAAGTCAGTGTTTGTCGGGTGAACGACAGCGTCACTGTCGATCGAGGCAATGTCAGCCTGTACAACTTGCAACTATAACAGGTAAACAAATGTATATCAACTGTGTTGGACCGAGACCCACGCACAGGCACATTTACTAAGGCCCCAATGGCAGGGCTGGCCTACCTGGTCGATTCCAACATATGAGCCAAAAGGGCAATCAGTCCACGAAGTGTGCGCACACGTGGATGGGGGTGAGGAGAGGAGGAGGAATATCAAATGTGACATGTTTAAATTAAACATTTGCATGACAAGTCCAAAAAAAGAGAAACACACACATGAGATCATTTCCAAAGGTTAAAAGAAATAACAAAACAACGAATGCCCCGTTTCACTTCGCAAGCGCCTGTAAGACTGGCACCCCACTGAGAAGGCTACTAAAACATGGCATCTGTTTTTTAGAAATGTGGACTATCAGGCCAACCAAAACAACAAGTTTCTCCATTTTGTCGGCAGCAGTCACCTTTCGGGGTTTGAGTTTATGCTTGTGATGGTCATCATTCTGTGCACCTTCAAGGGACATCTCTTGAAAAGCGAGAAAACAGTACAGCTATGTGCAGAGAAATGCCTTGACTTTTCCCTTCAGTGTGTAAGAATCTTTCTCTAGGCCTACCTTTTATTCTAATAAATTCCATTTTTAAAAATACATCACAAATAGGATCTTTGCTTTTTCTAGATTGTGAACTTTTTTTTTTTTTTTTTTAAGAGTACCTGTTTAAGGCAATTGGAAAACAAGCCCAAGCAGGGCATTCTTGAGTCCGTTTCTCATGTCTTCAGCGCACGATTATACCCAGCCCACTATTATTAGAGCCAGTGCACTTTTATACCCGGTGCGCTCTTTTACACCCAGCCCACTACTATACCCAGTGCACTATTACACCCAGCGCACTATTATACCCAGTGCGCTATTACATCCAGCCCGCTATTACACCCAGTGCACTACTATACCCAGTATGTTATACCCAGGATGCTATTATACCCAGCCCACTATTATACCCGGGCCTGGGCTCTGAAATGAGCATCTCTCCCAGTAGGGAAATCTGCCATCTTACAAAGGAAGCCAAAGATGGGAGCCTAAGGTACACAAAACATACCCAGGTCAGCATCAGGCATGAGGCTGCCTAGGTGGGCATCCGCTAGCCTGTTGCCCCTGGCAAGGCTCACAGCTAAGAGGGCAGGAGCCTTTGGCATGCCCCTAGCTGACAGCTCCTCTCTGCAAAGGTAAAGCCACAGGGTGGGACACCTGAGGGAAACCTCTCAGCCTTCCCTGAACCATCCGGCCTCCTGTGCAGGGAGACGCCGTGGCTCTGGGGCAACTTTCCGCAGGAAGAGCTCACTCAGAAAGAGTATCTGCCCTTCTTTTGAGTAGCATACCCGAGCCAAATAATGCACGAAGGTGGCACTCAGTCATATACTGTTTTCAGTTGTAGGAAAAGTTGAAGTGACAGTAAGTGGTAAATTTAGGGGAAACCAATTGGCTGACGGAGTAAAACAGCTTAATGGTATATGGATGTAGCTTAAGTGTCTCCCTTCCAAGTGTTTTCATGCTTTGTTTGCGTGTCATTTCTAATTAAGGCTTAAATGGAGAAACTATCATTTTGTAGTTACCTGAGATTTTTTTCAGTCTAAAATAAATAAATAAGCAAACACAGTTTAAAACATCCCCCCCAAGTAACCAGCAGTCAGTGTGATCGTTATGGAAGAGAATTTAGATGGCAGTACATTTGCAATCAAGAGGAAAGCGGCCGATCGCATTTCATGGGACGGGACCACATCATTCCCACTGGGAATGGCTTGGACTTTAAGCAGACATTCAACGTCTACACGCAAACGTGAATCTTGGATTTGGGAATTTGGTTTGGTCATCTGAAGTTTGGGAGGATGAAGAGCCTAAATTCTGGGTTCCATAACTTTTCATCTGACAGCTGATGGTGCCAAACCCCATCCCCAATTACCTAGGTCATCTTTAAGGTCAATGTCAGCATTGGTAGGATTGATTATGGCCTCCACCTCAAAGCCGGCTAAATTACTGATTTCACTGTGAATAAGGTTCAGCTGAAAAGAAAAGCATGAGGTGGGAAATAACAGGACAGCCGGGAAGTCACAGAGCCGTGAGCCTTGGGATACAGATGGAGGGCAGTGGACACTCGAGGTGCACCAGGCACCAAGGGGGAGAGGGAGTCACTGGCTAAAATGAAGCCATTTCAAACACGAGACTCGAGGGCAGCTTGGATGCTGAAAAGAAGCAAGCTAGGCTGAGGGTCCAGAACCTGCTGGGTGATGCCTGCGGCCAAAGGGAGACATAAGCTACATTAGGATGGTGGATCCAGTTCCCTTTAAAAGAACTTCACCTGGGGGCCAAAGTACAGCAGCTGTCAGCACCCAGAGCGGATCCCTCATTGCTGGGGCAGGGTGCGGTGCTGTGTGTGCCCGCTCTCTTCTTTGGAGCACTGAGATGATGCGGAAGTCCTGGCTGGTTTGGGCAAACCCCTAGTAGCTCTGCCAAGTGGCCCTGGGTCTTTCAGGCTGTCCCCCTCACTGTGACTACTGGCTGGCTGGCTCTTCTGCCCTGCTCAGAGGGAGGGGCGAGGAGCAACACTGGTCCTAGTAACACCTAATTGGAAGTGCCTGTCAGTCACGCAATGCAGCAGTTCTGGTGACACCCAGGAAGAGACACAGCAGTTCTCTAGCAAGACAGGGTGTCTTTTAAACTGTGTCCATCTTGCTGGTGAGGCTGCTCTGAGGCCCAAGAGGGAGATCATTTTCCTGAGTGAGTTTTACGAGTACCCGTCCCCACAATTGAGTCTGTCAAGAGCCACTGAAGGCCCCTCCCTCCCTCCCCACTGCTATTCTGGGGCCACAGCAACCCTCCGTCTGAGAGGAACCCTAAGTTCCAGACCGGCTGGCAGAGGGGCAGGGGAACTAGCTGGCACAGAACTCCCATGCTGGGTCCTCCTCTTCCCTTCCTCTCCTCAGGTCCAAGCTCCTGCAGCAAAGTGCTCACATGCTCTCTCTCAGCAAAGATGCTGCTTCTTCAGGGACACCAAGTCCTGACAGCTGCAGCAGACAGCAGTGCCCGAGCAGCCCCAGAGCAGCTGGGGCCCAAAACAAACTGCCATCCTGGCGGGGGATGCCGAGCGCACCCACAGGGCCCAGCAGGGCAGGCGGCTTTGTCCGGGCACTCGCTCCCGGGAGGCTCTTGGCAACCAATCTCCAAGTCACTGAATTTCTGGGGCCATTTTGTTCAAAATGAAACCAAACAAAAAGACCTGACGTTCTATAAGCAGCAGAAACATAAACCCACATTTCTGATTCCCAGAAGCAGTCAGAAGAGTCTCAAGAAAGAGAACTGCTTAGACTAAAAGCTGTGGAAATGCATTTGGTCTTATGGACAGGCCAGGACTCTGGCTGCCCTCCCAGCCCCAGCGTGGCGGGCCTCATTTTCAGTTAGGCTCAGAGAGAGAAGAGGTAAAGCCCTCTTCGCCTGGACTTTCTGGGGTACAGTTCCCAGCACTGCAGGGAGATTGGGGCCACTGACCTTCCTGAGGCTGAAGGAAGTCCACTGGGGTGACTTCACACAGTCACACTCTCAGAAGCACAGTCCCTGGTGCCAGGACAGAGGCACAGCAAAGAGCATCAGGGCAAAGGTGCCAAGAGCTGTGCTCAGGGAGAAGGGGTGTGCTGGGCACACACGGGGACAGGACGTGGTGGGGGTGGCTGTCCTCAAGGCAAGTAAGGCTCAGGGTTGAGGACAGGGTAAAGGGTTTGATTATGACATCATGGAAGTGCGGCATATGATTTCAAGCAAACGCTGTTCATAAAAACTCAAATTAGGTCAATACTCCCTGCTCCCCATCAAAAATAAGAACCCACACTTTGGGAAGCAGGAGGGTGTTGGGGGAGAAAGCAAAAGGAGGAAAAAGGGAAAGAAATACTCCACTTGGTGCTGTGGGTGAGTATACTTTTAAAACATCTATGAGATTCCTTTTTTGTTTAAAACTATACATGCTTAAATTCTTATAATTCACACTATTTTTCTCAATTGTATTTCTGGATTTGTATTCAGAAATGCCCCAGTGGACAATTAGCTATTTCCAAGGGCTCTGATTCACTCGCCAGGGAGAGCCTAATACAGTGTCTCTGCCTCGGCCTGGGGAGGACTCCCCCTTCTTTCTAGGGGAATGGGCTTTCTGGAGAAACAGAGATGCTTCATGGCCTTGCGGAAGCGAGGGCCATGCAACCAGAACTCAGGTTCCTCAGAGAATTCTCCATTCACTCCAGGCTCATCACCTTCCCTCTGACCAGAAGCAGTCCTGCAAGTTAGGGAGCCAATGCCACCAGCATCAAGAGGCTCCAGCTAACCGTCACTGCCACCTGAATCTTGGTTTCCCCACCATGTTCTCCTGGGTGCCAGCTCAGCACACATCCTCAGCGGGAGGGGCTGAGGCACCAAAGAGTTTTGCTCTCAAAAAATGTACGGGTGCTGTGCTGGGAGTGGGTCTGTATTGGTGTGTGGGGGAGAACAAAGGGGAGGGGAGAAGACAGACTGCTTCGGGCACCTGGAAAGGCAGACGGGCAATCGCCTTGGCTTGGGCACGCAGGACCAGTGTGCAGAAGCTGACAGTGAGATGATCATGAACAAAGACGGGAGCGGGAGGAGCACAGGCGGTGTATGCACATGCCTGCAAAGGAGCCCGCTGCATGGGGAACACTCGCCAACCCCTGGTAAGGCCACAACAGCCGTCCAGTCCCAACAAGTCCCAGGTCCCCCTAAAGCCTACCCAGGATCAAATCCCCCCCGCCCAGGCCTCTCAGCTAAAGGAGCAGACAGCTGGTCGAAGCACAAGGCAGAGCCGGGGTCTTTGTGAGCTGGGAAATCAGATTTCTGGGGAAGAGGGAGGATTCCCAAGTTGAGTCTGTCTTCCCGGGAGGAGGGTCATTGATGATTTCAGAATTTGAATAAGGTAACTGCTTCCTTGTCCTAACACTGGGAAAGATGAAAAACTAAGTTGCGAACCAGAGCATGGGGAAGTTAGAGGATCTATGAAGACTGCGGGCCCCTGGAAGAGCGAACAAAGAGCACTGCCAGGTCGAGAGCAAAAAGGGGGTCCCACTTGGCTGCAGAGGTGGGAAAAGGGACTGGGCCAAATGTCCTGCGGGATCTCCTCCGCCACCGGGGATCTATGTGCTCCTCTCCGAAGGCTGTGCTGCAGCCAGGCCCCCAAGGTCCACAGGACCCGAGTCTCCCCTCAGGTGGTCATGCCCACTGAGCGCTGTGGTCTGCTCCTGATGCAAATTCGTTTGGGTTTAAGCTCCTTGGAGGCACAGAGAGGGCTGCCTCCTGCCTGAGGGCCATACAATGCTCAAGACAATGCTCAGGATTCTGCAAGCCCAGAAACAGAGCTGGTTTCAATGTCAAACATCCAGACCTAACTCTGAGATGAAATGAACAAACGCTCCCCCTGAAAGCAGGGCTGGCAAAGCCAGAGCTTAGGGAGTGGGCCCTTGGCCTGGCAGGGACCTGAGGGGGCTCAGAGCCATCCTGGAAGAAAGGGTGGTACCCACCTATGTGGGAAGGTCTGGACATAGCCTGCCCATGATAAGCAAGGGGCTGGTGGCTTAGAGCTACTGAATAGACATCCACTCTGCCTTAACATGACTTACCTCGCTACAAGAAATAGTGCAATACTATTTTTTGCTGGTTTTGTTTGTTTGTTTGTTTGTTTTTAGGGCTGCACCCACAGCATATGGAGGTTCCCAGGCTAGAGGTCGAATGAGAGCTGTAGCCACCGGTCTACACCACAGCCACAACAATGCCAGATCCGAGCCGCATCTGAGATCTACACCTACAACCCACTGCAATGCCTGATCATTAACCCACTGAGCGAGGCCAGGGATACTGGTCAGGTTCATTTCCTCTGAGCCAGGACGGGAACTCCTTTTTATTTTAACACGTACTATCAGAAAGTCCATTTTAGGAATAGAAGTGATCATTAACGAGTATCTGAGGGACATGCTGAGTTTAGTATCTCTCATTTCCCTCAAAATGGACAAGGAGAAAGACTGGCCAGTCTTCCTTGCCCGTCACATAAAATGTAACCGTTTTCCTATCCCGAGTCCACTTCAAGGAGGATGGAGCGCGAGGTCCTCACAGAACTACTTCTGCTTCCTCACAGGGAACCCCGTGCTCCCCGCAGCCTGCTCCCGGGCCCACTCCCGCCCCGGCCTCTGGGGTGAAGGGGCTCCTTCCTCTGTGCTATGCCGCCCGGCCTGCCCGCATCCCCGGCCTGCATTCCCCCAGAAGGCTCACGCCTAGTGGCAGCATCGCTAGGTTCCAGGCTAGAATGTGCCACACAACGATAAGGCCACAAGGCTGTGAGCACTGATGGGGTCCAGCAGCACAGCTTCATCCGCATCCTGAACTAGCTCAGAAGGCAGCCGTCCACCCACAGGGTGGAAGGGGGGGCAGCCCTTCTTTCCCCATCACTGCTTCCAGAGCTCCCTCGCTCCTGCCCCCCGCCCCTCAGGACCAGGGTGTCTGGATCTGAGAGAGAAAACCCGCTGTACCTGCCCTGGAGGCCCATGGCCGCGCTCCTGACGGGAGGCACACAGACTCGCTCGGGCCCCCTGACGCTGCCTTTCCAACCACTTCCCACTGCAGACTCTTCCCCGGAAGCCCATCTCGCCTACGCCGCTGACACACATGCGCAGAAATACACATCAGAAGTACTTTCTCTGGACATGAAACATTTTAAATCTCTGAAAAGAAGCTGGGACTCTCCAGTGAATCGCAAAGCCAAAACACGTAGTCAGTTGCTTCCGATTCACAGCACCGCCTTCCTTTGGCCAACGACTCAACCACGTGCGTGAACAATGAGTCAAGTCAGAGAGTAATGAGCGTGATGGCTCCCGAGAGGTCGGTATGTAAAATACATCATCATCAACAACAATTAGACTCCAGGCTCCTAAGCCCTGGGCCAGCTTCTCTGGGCAACGAGCTTAGCAACCAGCCTTACAGGCCTGTAGTGAGAACACAGTATCGCCTTTCTGACCTCGGCTTGCCTGCACTATTCTGGCACTGGTTTCACTGCCACTGGTGGAAAATAAGATTCGCGGACACAGGGTACCATCATTGTAAAGTACCCTTTCTGAAAGATTTTCTAAAGTCTAAGTCTAAACTAACGTCTGTAATAATGACATTTTAAAATGTGCTTTACGTAAAAATTCTTATGATCAGCTGGACTGCTCTTGCTCTTTTTACACTGTATGCCACGACTTTCACCCAAGAGTTACAACTAATAACGAGCTGGAAAGAAATGCTTCAAAATAAGGCTCCCAACTACGAACGCTCCATCTCACACTGCAGGGGCACAGGGCTCCAGTAAGGGTGGCTGGGACACTGGTTTCTAACAGGGTTTCCAAGGTGACTCGAGATGCCCCTTTATTGTGACCCTACTTCTGGGGGAACATGGTCGACTCTGCTAAAGGGTATCTGCAGGGCTGCCCTGGTGGAAGCACACTGACTGCAGAGTCTCACCGTAGTCTGGGGTTCTGTTCTCACCACTCACACCTGCCTGTGAGATGCGGAAAAGAAGGCGAGAGTCCCCTCTGCTTCTGCACTCGGAACCCTCCTCTCACGCTTGACCATGTTACCCTGGGCTCCAGCTCAACCAATCCTTTCTACGCCGCCTCCAAAAAGTCAAGATGTCAAACAGACACATCGGAGTCACTGTCAAGCCTACTCTTTTTTTTCCCTCTATTTCTTAAATAATGTTAGGATGCCTGTCCATGATTATAGGGTATCAGTGCCTCTCTATAGCTTTTTGGACCTCCCCTCCCCAACCCTGAGTGGGGTACACTCGGTATTAGCTGGATTCGTACTTTCAGGCACCTTCCTGCCTGTGGCACCTGGTCCTGCAGCCTGAGACCGGGTGAAACCAAAACGGAGACAGTGCTGCTTGGTTGCCAAGGAGCCAGTGCACAGTCTGCGGCCTCTGATGCCACCCTTCCAGGACTCATGGGAGCCCAGACGAGGCCCTGATCCCAAGGCCCACAAGGGCATCTCGTTGGTATGCGGCCGTCTGTACGGCTGATTACTGCTCCTGCGGGATGTGTGAGTTTGTCCCCCAAGGGGGTGTGAGGAGTTCTGATGAGGCTGGCTCTGGGGTGACGGGCAGCAGAGAGGAACAAGAGCAGACAAGGGAGGCCAGGTCAGGGCAAGGGAACGGGGGAGGGGGAGAGTGGCCCCGGGGCCGAACTGTTGGACTTGCTTCACAGGTTCCCGAGTCCTGGCTAACGGTCAGCACCAGGGACCTAGAGCACACTGAAGCGAGTCCTCAACAGCACGGGTTTCTCACACTTCAGTTCAAACCAAAGCGGGCTGGAGGACGGTGCACGTTAACTTCCCACGTGTCACCCAAAGGACAGGTTAAAGGGTGTGAAAGGTGGCTGCCTTCACTGCTGAGCTGGAATTTGATAAATAAATAAAAAACAGTTTAAACAAAAACTTTCAAAGCCCCGGACCTTAAGATGACAACAACTGCTGCTTACTTTTCCCTTCGAAAAATGCACACAAAATACAGATTATGGTTATAAAATGTACACTGTAATGGTTATTTGCTGGAACACAGAGTCCACCACAGGAATTGCATCATGAGAGCCTGAGTGCAATTAGTGACAGGAGGTGGGGGGGAGGGAAGGGGCACTTGCAATGACGTGAGCAGGAGGGCTGTGTCACTGAGATGCAAAAGAAAATTGACAGTGAAGTTGTAAAAATGATGCAGCTTCAGAACCAAGTTGCTAACCACATCCAAACTAAACACAATTTATATGGCAAGTCAAATCCGTGCCTTTAATTTTCTTTTCTTTTCTTACTTTCTCTTTTTTTTTTTTTCAGCTGTGCCCACAGCATGTGGAAGTTCCAGGGCCAGGAATCGAACCCAAGCCACAGCAGTGACAGCACCAAATCCTTAACCATTTGGCCACCAGGAAACTCCCAATTTTTTTTTTAATGTAGAATAAAAAAAAAATTTTAGAAAAATAATTCCCCCCCATTTCTCTACCCCCTTTTTTTGGTATTAACAGAAAAATATTAACTAACTCTCATTCTCAGGTCTTAAAAGCCTTTGCATCATTTTTATTTTCAACAAAAGTGAACCGTCTGTCATAAAACCATAGCATCCTGGCAAAGTTACATCACTGGGGGAGGCTGAAAACATATTGCCCATGGTTAAAGCAAGTCAACAACGGGCTTGAGGGGTCCTTGGGTGGCGTAGCACAGCCCTTCCATGTGTCTAGAAACAACCTGCCCCCTGGCTCAGGGCTCTACCTTCAGTACCCACCAGAAAGCCCGGGCTGCGTGCTGGAGCCTTCTCTTTCCAGGACCTGGTTCTGACTTCTGGCTGTTTTTCAGGCCAGCGCTATAGGATGACCAGGTCCCCCCGACATATGCAGATGAAGCTCGGGGTGTCCCGAGCCCCGCCGGCAGCCGCTGTCCCTCTTCTTTCTATCTCCCCTCCCTGCCAGCCAGTCTCCCCCAGCACCCCACCCCAGCCCTCCCTGAGGCCTCTCCTAAAGCCCCTGCTGCCCACTCTGTCCACCCACACCCACCAACAAGGCCAGGACTGGCGCTGGGGTGGAGGGGGCACCTATCCGTCCCAGGGCCCACGAGTAGACCAGGCGCGTGTGTGCCTACCTTCTGGCCGAGGAAGAGGCTCTTGGTGGAGAGCACGGTGAAGCCGTCGGCGGGAGTGCCCTCAGTCGTGCTGTCGGCGCTGGCTGCCTTGCTGACTTCTCCCTGCTTCTTCTTACACAAAGAGAAGAATCAGTGTGAGGCCCACACAGGCAGAGACCACGTGATCTGGGCTCTTCTAACAGGCAGGTGAATTAAAAGCCTCGTCCACATTACTCTACAGAAAGCAGGAGACTAAACCACAACTAATTTTCAGCATTTTTCAAAGTGGGGGGTGCAGTCCAAGAACTGAAGTCCAAGAGTTCTCTAAATAATGCTAAATTCCATTTTCATCCCTCCATAATCTTTTCAAAATAGCCACTTAAAGGCAAGACTTTACAGTGTTCATTCAGACCAGAACCAGCTGCAGAACTGCAGACCGAGTAAATGTCTCATTGCTTACGGTCTTCACTTTCCAGATACCTGCACAGGATGCAGGGGAAAAACAGAGCAAGGACCCTCACCCTCCAACCCCCCCAGCCCCGGAGGTCAGACCCTCCCATCCTCCTTCATTAAGACCCCCTTGGAGAAGGGTCCATGTGGCGGCTGTTGGTGAGCCTATCTGTCCACCTGGATGCCCGCTGCCCTGCAGTGCGCCTGGGTCTTGGCAGGCTCTCGGCCTCTTCCCAGCATTATCTCAGACTGAAGTGTGTGGATCCTGGGGTTTCCAGGAGCTTTGCAAGGGTATGTTACGTAGAGAAGTCAATTACTTTCCAGATTCCCAGCTTGCTCATGCACGTCTTCCTGAAACAGATGTGCCTTACGAGGGATCTACACCCGCAATCAAGGTTCCAGGCCGAGCTTCCCTCCTCAACCACTTCTCCCACTTCCCAAGGGTGTGTATTAGAACAGCGCCTGGCCCTTTGAGTATGGATGCATGCGTTTCTCAGTCTTTTATACATTTCTGTTAAGGGTGAGGCCTGTATTAGAAATGGATATTCTGGCTCATTTGAAGATATTTTCTGTATTTAGACATACTGAGTGAGGAAAGTGGCAATTTTTGTTCAGATACTTCAGCTTTTCCCTTCCCCCAATTGGTATCAAAAAGGATGGCCCAATATCAGCAAATCAAGAAATTAGGGGGTGAGAAATATTATAAATGGCTATGTCTTCCTGAAGGAAAGATCTGGACAGTAAACTCAGGACAAGGCCCTGTACCCTATCCAGCTGCCCCTTCAATATTCAGATTCATTAACCTATTAACATGTTTACCTACATTGAAAAATAAGGTCTAATTTTTCTAAGTGCCCCAGCAATAAGGACTGCTTTGGCCTTAAGGTTATATGGCTAACCTGGAACATTTTCCATAAGTTAAATGAGCTTAATTTGATGCGCCAAGGTTTCAATACAAATGGGAAAACAGAAAGCATTTTATTGAGAAACATGGCATTAGCAAGGATATATTAAAATCATCACTATTTTGCTATTCTTTATACTTTGAGTGCATCAGATTTGACAAGTAAAAGAAAAACAGGTATGATCAACAATTACATGCGAAGTCTTAGTACTACTTTGCAGGAAACAAGAAAGGCAAAGGCTGGATGACAGATCCTTTCACACGTCAGATGTTTCTAATTCTGTGCTTTCAACAAAACTGAAGAAATAGCACACTGAGTTAACAGCTGATAGATCATTAAAGAACAGATTGATGGAATTTGGTTAATAGTAATGCAGCAGTGCTGGTTTCTTAGTTGTGATGAATGCACGAGGGTTATGGAAGATGTTAACGACAGGGAAAATGGGTAAGGGATATTCAGGAATGCTCTGTACTGGCTGTTGTAACGTCTGTAAATCTGAAACAATTCTAAAATAAAACATTTATTAAAACAAACTGGTGACAGATTACTACATGATTGCTGGCATGTAACTCAGAAAAAGTTCAGAGGACTGAGTGATTGCTAAAACAAAATCCTTTCCATTCCCGTTTAATTGTTTTTGTGAACAAGATTTTTATTGGCACTTTTACATATAAATATAAAAACACAGGATCATGAACCCTGACTTGTTTTAGCAATAAGTAACATTCATTTATCTTAGGGTACTTGACTTAAGTGATAAAACTACCTCCATGCATCCCATTACTTGATACCGTTTCAAAAACATTTTACTCTCTCCTTAATAGTCAAAATTAAATGTGTCAAGTATTTGTTGGTTTGATCAATTGTGTACTATTAAATAAATGGGCTAACTATTCAATCCTGTAGAAACCATATACTTACTAGTACTTTTATGATCACAAGAAATTTTTTCAAAAGAAATTTAAATTTATATGCATTATTTTTTTTGCAGATAACATATTGCAAGCAAAAAAAGATGCTATGTAAAATAGCATTTTGTGGAGCAAGTGAAAGAAAAATAAGGGCTCAAGGGGGAAAATGATGTAAATCTTCCAACTGTTAAAAAGGAGCCTGTTAAGTGTGCTATTCACAAGAGCCAAGACATGCAAACAACCCAAATGTCCATCAACAGATGATTGGATTAGGAAGATGTGGTGTATATACACAATGGAATACCACTCGGCCATAAAAAAGAACGAAATAATGCCATGTGCAGCAACGTGAATGGAACTAGAAACTCTCATACTGAGTGAAGTAAGTCAGAAAGAGAAAGACAAATACCATATGATATCACTTACATCTGGACTCTAATATATGTCACAAACGAACCTTTCTACAGAAAAGAAAATCATGGACTTAGAGAATAGACTTATGGTTGCCAAGAAGTAGAGGAGGGAGTGGGGTGGAAGGGGAGCTTGGGGTTAACAGATGCAAACTATTGCCTTTGGAATGGATTAGCAATGAGATCCTGCTGTGTAGGACTGGGAACTACGTCTAGTCAGTTATGATGGAGCATGATAATGGGAGAAAATAGAATGTATATATGTATGTGTGACTGGGTCACCATGCTATACAGTAGAAAAAAAAACTGTATTGGGGAAATGATTAAAAAAAAAGAAAAAAAAGGAACTTGTTTGTGTATATCAACACATCGCAGTAATCAGATTTCTTTAGATACATCTGAGTGATGAGTTTTTTTAAATTTCAGTATTTATTATATATCCAAAATATAGATATTTAAATTTATTATGAAAAGGTAAGCTGTCACATTTTAGTTGTGTGAGATATGAAGATTTTCAAAACTACTTTAGGAAGTATGCAAGCAAAAAAGTTTTAAAACCACTGCTTTAACCCAATGAACACCGTTCATACGTAAGGTGCTCAGTAAATGCTGTAAAATGTAAAGGAGTTGCTAACTGAATAAAGATTTAGTGCCACTCAAGGATATGTGGATTTTAAGAGGTGAGAAAGATGCCAATGAGAGAATGAATTTCAAGCATCTAGGAATTGGAGATGCTATTATTAGGAGGACGGGGTCTGAAAGACGCCCTGTGCTCTGATACAAGTCAGTAGCAGCTGTGGCTGCCTATGCAGCCAGGTTATAAAGCTTAACGTGATAATCAATACTAGTAATTTTTAGCAATGATTCATTTGCTTATTGCCACCTGCATTAAAGCCCTCACCCCGTATGGTAAACTGGTTCAGCCACCATGGAAAAAGTATGAAGGTTCCTCAAGAAAAAAATAATAATAAAACTACCATGAGCTCCAGCAATTCCACTTCTGGAAATATATCCAAAGGAAATGAAAACACTATATTGAGGCAATATTTGTACCAACATTCATAGCAGCATTATCTTTTTTTTTCTGTTTTTTAGGGCTGCACCTGAGGCATATGGGAAGTTCCCAGACCAGGGGTCCAATGAGAGCTGTAGCCACCAGCCTATGCCACAGCCACAGCCACGCCAGATCTGAGCCGTGTCTGTGACCTATACCACAGTTCATGGCAACACTAGATCCTTAACCCACTGAGTGAGGTCAGGGATCAAAACTGCGAGCTCATGGACACTAGTCAGATTCATTTCCACTAAGCCACGTCGGGAACTCCCCATAGCAGCATTATTTACAATCGCTAAGACACAGAAACGACCTAAATGCCTACCAAGAGATGAAAAGATGAAGATGTCAGACAGACACACACACACACCTCACACACATAAACACAATGGAATATTCTTCTGCGATAAGAAGAAAATCCTGCCAGGAAGCTAAAAGAGCCCCAAATAACATGAATACAAAGACACAAAGAGACCCACGCCAACCCACATTATAATTAAAATGGCACAAGTTATAGGGCAACGCTAACAGCCATAAAAAGAGAAACTGATAGTAACACAATAATAGTGGGGGACTTAAACACCCAACTTAAATCAACAGACAGATCATCCAGGCAGAAAATTAGTAAAGAAAGGGCCTTAAATGACACATTAGACCAGAAAGAATTTATATTTATAGAACATTCCATCCAAAGGCAGCAGAGCATACATTCTTTTTAAAGTGCACATGGAACACTCTCCACAGCAGATAACATCTTGGTCACAGAGCAAACCTCAGTAAATTTTTAAAAACTGAAATTATATCAGGCACCTTTTCTGATCATAAGACTATGACACTAGAAATCAAATACAAGAGGGGAAAAAAGCAAAAAACCACAAAACTCCTGATCCACAAAATCACTGAAGAAATCAAAGAGGAAATTTAAAAATACTTAGAGACAAATGACAATGAAGACACAACAATCCAAACAAAACCTATGGGACACAGCAAAAGCAGTTCTGAGATGGAAGTTCATAGCAATACAGGCTTACTACAGGAAACAAGAAAAATCTCAAACAACCTAACCTTAAAGCAACTAGAGAAGGAAGAACAGACAAAGCCCAAGTTAGTAGAAGGAAAGAAATTGTTAAGATCAGAGCAGAAATAGACACAAAGAAGACAATAGAGAAGGTGAATGAAACCAAAAGTTGGTTCTTGAAAAAGATCCACAAAATTGATAAACCTTTAGCCAGACTCATCAAGAAAAAAAGGCAAAGAACCCAAATCAATAAATTTGAAATGGAAAAGAAGTTCCAAGTGACACCAAAGAAATACAAAGGATCATAAGAGACAACTTACTATAAGCAAGTATATGCCAATAAAATGGATAACTTAGAAGAAATGGACAGACTCTACAAAGGTACAACTTACCAAGACTGAACCAGGAGCAAACAGAAAACATGAATAGACCAATCACAAGTACTGAAATTGAAACTGTAATTTAAAAAATTCCAAAAAACACAAGTCCAGGATTTTTTTGTGGAATTTGCCACAAGCAAATTCTATCAAACATTCATAAGAGTTAGCACCTATTCTTCTGAAACTCTCCCCCAAAAAAAATTCCAGGGGAAGGAATAGTCCCAAATTCATTCTATGAGGCCACCATGACCATGATACCAAAACCAGACAAAGATACCACAAAAAAAGAAAATTACAGGCTAATATCACTGATGAACATGGATTCAAAAATCTTCAAAATGTTAGCAAACTGAATCCAACATTAAGAGGATCATATACCAAGACTGAGTGAGATTTATCCCAGGAATACAGGTTTCTTCAATAGCCACAAATCAATCAGTGTGATATACCACACCAGCAAATTAAAGAATAAAAAAAAAAAAAAAAACATAGGATCATTCCAGTAGATGCAAAAAAAGCTTTTGACAAAATTCAACACCCATTTATGACAAAAACTCTCCAGAAAGTGGGCCTAGAGGAAAACTACCTCAACATAATAAAAGCTATATATGACAAACCCACAGCTAACATTATTCTCAATGGGGAAAAGCTGAAAGCATTTCTCCTAAGATCAATAATAAAACAAGGATGTCCACTCTCACCACCGTTATTCAACTTAGTTTTGGAAGTCCTAGCCATGGAAGTAAGAGAAGAAAAAGAAATTAAAAAAATTCAAACTGAAAAAGAAGAAGTAAAACTATTACTGTTTGCAGATGACATGATACTACACATAGAAAATCCTAAAGAGGCTACCAGGAAAGTATTAGAGCTCATCAATGAATTTGCTAAAACTGCAGGATACAAAATTAATACACAGAAATCTACTGCATACTACATACTAACAATGAAAGACCAGACAGAGAAATTAGTGAAACAATCCAATGTACCAATGCATCAAAAAGAAAAAAAAATACCTAAGGAACAAAACCTACCTAAAGAAACAAAAGGGGAGTTCCCATCGTGGCGCAGTGGTTAACGAATCCGACTAGGAGCCATGAGGTTGCGGGTTCGGTCCCTGCCCTTGCTCAGTGGGTTAACGATCCGGCGTTGCCGTGAGCTGTGGTGTAGGTTGCAGACGCGGCTCGGATCCCGCGTTGCTGTGGCTCTGGCGTAGGCTGGCGGCTACAGCTCTGGTTGGACCCCTAGCCTGGGAATCTCCATATGCCTCGGGAGCGGCCCAAGAAATAGCAACAACAACAACAACAACAACAATAACAACAACAAAAAGACAAAAAAAAAATAAAAATAAAAAAAATAAAGAAACAAAAGACCTGTACTCTGAAACTGTAAGACACTGAGGAAAGAAATCAAAGATGGAAAGCTATACCATGATCACGGATTGGAAGAACCAATATTGTCAAAATGACTATACTACCCAAGGCAATCTACATATTCAATGCAATCCCTATCAAATTACCAATGACATTATTCACAGAAGTGGAACAAAATATTTTAAAATTTGTATGAAAACACAAAAGACTTCAAACAGTCAAAACAATCCTGAGGAAAAAAATCAGAGCTGGAGAAATCAGGCTCCCTGACTTCAAACTATACTACAAAGCTACAGTCATCAAAAGAGGCACAAAACCAGACATACAGATCAATGGAATAGGAGAGAAATCCCAGAAATAAACCCAAGCACCTATGGTCAACTACTCTATGACAGAGGAGGCAAAAAGCATACACTGGAGGAAAGACAGTCTCTTTAACAAGTGGTGTTGGGAAAACTGGACAGCAACATGTAAAAGAATGAAATTCAAACATTTTCTAACACCACACACAAAAAATAAACTCAAAATCGGAGTTCCTGTCATGGCTTAGTGGTTAACAAACCTGACTAGCATCCATAAGAACGCAAGTTCGATCCATGGCCTCACTCAGTGGATTAAGGATCTGGTGTTGCCATGACCTATGGTGTAGGTAGCAGATGTGACTCAGATCCCGCATTGCTGTGGCTCTGGTGTAGGCTGGCAGCCACAGCTCCGATTTGACTCCTAGCCTAGGAACCTCCATATGCCGCTGATGTGGCCCGAAAAGACAAAAAGACAAAAAATAAACTCAAAATAGATGAAGAAGCTAAATGTAAGGCCAGATGCTATAAAACTGCTAGAGGAAAACACAGGCAGAACACTCTTTAACATAAATAGTAGCAATATCTTGTTTGAACCACCTCCTAGAATAATGAAAATAAAAACAAAAATAAACAAATGAGAGCTAATTAAACTTACAAGTTACTGCACAGCAAAAGCAACCATTAAAAAACCAAGAAGACAACCTATGGAACAGGAAAAAATATTTGCAAGCAAAGCAACTAACAAGAGGACTAATCTCCAAAATATAAAAACATCTCATGGAGCTTTACATCAAAAAGACAGAAAAACCCAATCAAAAAATGGGCAGAAGATAGACAAAGCACATGAAAAGATGCTCAACATCACTAAATATTAGAGAAGAGCAAGTCGAAACTATAATGAGGTACTGCCTCACACTAGTCAGAATGGCCATCATTAAAAAGCATACAAATAACAAATGCTGGAGAGAGGGTGGAAGAAAAGGAATCCTCCTACACTGTTGGTGGGAATGTAAATTGGTGCAGCCACCATGGAAAACAGTATGGAGGTTCTCCAAAAAACTAAGAATAGAGTTGCCATATGATCCGGCAATCCCACTCCTGGGCATATATCCAGACAAAACTATAATTCAAAGAGACAAAAGACACCTCTATGTTAAAACAAAACACCTCTATGTTAAGACAAAAGAGACCTCTATGTTAAAAGCACAACAGTCAAAACATGGAAACGACCTAAATGTCCACTGAATCGATGAATGGGTAAAGATGTGGAGGGGGGCGGTGTACATATATACACACAAATAGACACACAAAGGAATATTACTCAGACATAAGAAAGAACGAAATAGTGCCATTTTTGTAGCAACATAGATGAACCTAGAGATTATCATACTAAGTGAAGTAAATCAGAAAGAGAATGACAATACCATGACATTACTGATATGCAGAATTTAAATATAAGATAAACTTATCTATAAAACAGAAACAGAATCACAGAGAGAACAGATTTCTGGTTACCAAAGCGGGGTGGTGGGGGAGAGATGGATTGGGAGTTGGGGATTAACAGACACAAACTATTATATTCAGGATGGATAAAGAAACAAAGTCCTACTTATAGCACAGAGAACTATATTCGATGTCCTGCAATAAATCGTAACAGAAGAGAATATGAATAAGAATACATATACATGTATCAATGAATATCTTTGGTTTACAGCAGAAATTAACAGAACATTGTAAATCAACTATCCTTCAATAAAATAATTTTTTAAAAACAAATAGGCTGTTGTAAATATAAGTCGTTATACATAAGGTTCACGGTAAACACAAAGCAAAAGCCTACAGAAGATATGCGAAAGAAAAAAGAATGTAAGAATACCACAAAAGGAAATCATTGAATCACAAGGGAATAGAACAAAAAAAAAAGTAAAAAGGAACTAGGAAACAGCCAAAAAACAATTAACAAAAAGGAAATAAGTACATACCTATCAATAGTTACTTTAAATGTAATGGACTAAATTCTCCAATCAAAAGACATTGAGTGCCTGAATGGATAAATACATAAGACCCATCTATATGCTACCTACAAAAGACCCACTTCAGATGTGGGGATATACACAGACTGAAAGTAAAGGGATGGAGAAACATTTTCCATGTAAATGGAACCAAAAGAAAGCTGGGGTGGGAGTTCCCATCACGGTGCAACAATTAACAAACCCGACTAGGAACCATGAGGTTGCGGGTTAATCCCTGACCTTGCTCAGTGGGTTAAAGATCCAGTGTTGTCATGAGCTGTTTTGTAGCTTGCAGATGCATCTCAGATCCTACATGGCTGTGGCTCTGGTGTAGGCTGGCAGCAGCAGCTCCGATTAGACTGGGAACTTCCATATGCCATGGGTGCAGCCCTCAGAAAATACAAAAAGACAAAAAAAAAAAAAAAAGCTGGGGTAGCTATACCTAAATGAGACAAAACAGACTTTAAAACAAAGCCTGCAATGACAGACAATAATAAAGGAATCAAGCCAACAAGAGGATATAATATTTGTAATATTTATGTATCCAACATAGGAGCATATAAATATATAAAGTGAATATTAATAGACCTAAACGAAGAAACAGCAACACAATAAGAATCGGGACTTTAATATCTCACTTTCATCAATGGATGAGTCTTCCTTAGAGAAAATCAATAGGGAAACATTGGCCTTAAAAACAACATGTTAGACTAGATGGATTTAACAGATATACACAGAATAGTCCACCCAAAGGAACAGATTATACATATACATTCCTTTCAAGTACACCTAAAACTCTCTGCAGGAGAGACCATAAAAAAAACAAGCCCTAATAAATTTCTGAAAAGTGAAATCTTATAAAGTATCTTTTCCGAACACAATGGTATGAAATCAGAAATCAATTACAAGATGGAAACTGGAAAAAACCCAAATATGTGAAGATTAAACAACACGCTTTTCAACAACCAATGGGTCAAGGATGAAAGCAAAAGAGAAATCAAAAAATAACTTGAGGTAAATAAAAATGGAAATAAAACCTACCAAAACTTATGAGATGAAGCAAAATTAGCTCTAGGAGGGACAATTATAGCAATAAATTCCTACATCAATTTTTTTTTTAAATCTCAAATTTAAAACCTTAACTTTATACCTGAAGGAACTAAAAAAGGAGAACAAATGAAACCCAAAGTCAGCAAAAGGAAGGAAATACCAAATAGACCCAAGCAGAAATAAGTCAAAGAGAGACTAAAAAGACAATAGAAAAAAATAAATGAAACTAATAGCTGGTTCTATGAAAAAATAAACAAAACTGGCTAGACTGAAAGAAAAAAAAGAGAAAATTCAAACAAATAAAATCAGAAATGAATGAGGATATATTAAACAGATATCACACAAGCACAATGAATTATAAAAGACTGCTATGACAATTTCATACCAACTGGACAATGTAGAAGAAACTAACAAATTCCTAGAAAAACATAAAACCTACCAAGAGTACACTGTGCAAAAACAGAAAATCTGAACAGTCCAATTACCAGTAAAGAGATCAAATCAGTAATCAAAAACCTCCCAAGAAACAAAGGTCCAAGATCAGACAGCTTCACTGGTGCATTCTACCAAAGATTCAAAGAAGAATACTAATATTTCTCAAACTCCTGCAAAATACTTTATAGATGGAAACACTTCCAAACTCATTTTACAAGGCAGAATTATCCTGATAGCAAAACCAGTCAAGGACACCAAAAGAAAAGAAAACTACAGGCCAAAACACCTGATGAACACAGATGCAAAAATACTCAATAAAATGTTAGCAAATTGAACTCAATAATACATTAAAAGGATAATACACCATGATCAAGTGGAACTTATTCCAGGGATGCAAGGATGGTTCAACATTAGCAAATCCATCCATGTAATACACTACACTAACAAACGAAGGATAAAAATGATATGATCATCTCAATAGATGCAGAAAAAGAACGTGACAAACTTCAACATATATATGTGATGAAAAATTCTCATGAGTGGTTAAAAAGGGAGCTACCCCAACAAAATAAAGGCCACACATGCCAAGCCCACAGCTAACAAACATAGTCAATGGGGAAAAGCTGATCACTTTTCCTCTAAGATCAGGAACAAGACAAGAACATCCACTCATGCCACTTTTATTTAACATAGTACTGGAAGTCCTAGCCATAGCAATTAGGCAAGAATTAGGCAAAAGAAAAGGCACTCAAATCTGAAAGAAAGAAGTAAAAGTGTCATTATTTCAACATGACATAGTATATACAGAAAACCCTTTAGACTCCACCCATAAAAAATTGTTGGAATAAATGAGACAAAAAAGTTGCAGGAAATAAAATCAATGCACAGACATCTGTGGTGTTTCCATACACTAATAATGAACTATCATAAAGAGAAATTAAGAAAACAATCTCATTTACAACTGCATTAAAAGGAATAAAATACCTAGGATTAAATTTAACCAAGAAGGTAAAAGCCCTGCACGGTGAAAGCTATAAGGCACTAATGAAAGAAATTAGATACAAACACATGAAAAGAAATTCTGTACTCAAGGAATGGAAGAATTAATATTGTGAAAATGTCTATACTACCCAAAGCAATCTATAGATCCAATGCAATCCCTATAAAAATTCCAATGGCATTTTTCATAGAAATAGAGCAATTTTTTTTTTTTGTCTTTTTAGGGATGCACCTGCAGCATATGGAGGTTCCCAGGTTTGGGGTCTAATTGGAGCTGTAGCCACCAGCCTACCAGAGCCACAGCAACGTGAGATCCAAACCGCATCTGCAACCTACACCACAGTTCACAGCAACGCTGATCCTTAACCCCTGAGCAAGGCCAGGGATTGAACCCGCAACCTCATGGTTCCTAGTCAGATTCAGTAACCATGAGCCACAACAGGAACTCCAAGCAATCTTAAAATTTGTATCAAACCACTAAAGACCCCCAAACACCCAAAGATATCTTAAGAAAAAAGAACAAATCTGGAAGCATCATGGTCCCTGATTTCAAACTACATAACAAAGCTGTAGTAATCAAAACAGCATGGTATTGGCATAAAAACAGACACATATGGAGTTCTCTTGTGGCACAGCAGTGAAGGATCCAGTGTTATCACTTGGCTCACTGCTGTGGCATGGGTTCAATCCCTGGCTAGGAATTTCCACATGCCACAGGTGGGGCCCAAAACAAAACAAGGTAATAAAAACAGACACATATATCAATGGAACAAAATATAGAGCCCAGAAATAAACCAAGGCATATATGGGCAATTAATTTACAATGAAGACACCAAGAATACACAATGGAGAAAAGACAATGTCTTCAATACATGGTGCTGGGAAAACTGAACAGCCAATGTAAAAGAATAAAATTACACCACTGTCTTACACTACACACAAAAATTAACTCAAAGTAGATTAAAGACTTGAACATAAGACCTAAAACCATAAAACTCCCAGAAGAAAACAGACAGCAAGTTCTTTGATATTAGTCTTGGCAATGATTTTTCAGATTTGACATCAGAAGAAAAGGCCTCAAAGTCAAAAACAAACAGGACCACATCAAACTAAAATGTTTCTGCACTGCAAAGGAAGCCATCAATAAAATGAAAAGGCAGGAGTTCCCGTCATGGCGCAGTGGTTAACGAATCTGACTAGGAACCATGAGGTTGTGGGTTCAATCCCTGGCCTTGCTCAATGGGTTAAGGATCTGGCATTGCCATGAGCTGTGGTGTAGGTTGCAGACATGGCTCAGATCCCATGTTGCTATGGCCCTGGCATAGGCCGGTGGCTACAGCTCCAATCCAACCCCTAGCTTGGGAACCTCCACATGCCACGGAAGTGGCCCTAGAAAGGGCAAAAAGACAAAAAAAAAAGGGCAACCTATGGAATAGCAGAAAATATTTGTAAATAATTTGATAAGGGGTTAATATCCAAAATATATAAAAACTCAGATAACTCAAGAGAGAAAAAATATGATTAAAACATGGGCAGAGGTGCTAAACAGGCATTTTTTTCCAAAGAAAACATACAAATGACCAACAAGTACATGAGAAGGTACTCAACATCACTAATTCAGGGAAGTGCAAATCAAACCACAATGATACAGCACCTCACGCCTGTTAGAATGGCTATTACCCAAATCAGAAGAAATAACAAGTTTGGGAAGCTTGTGGGGAAAAAAAAAGGAACCCTGGTATATTGTTAGTGAGAATGTAAACTGATGCAACCACTATGGAAAACAGTATTTAGGCTCCTCGAAAAATAAAAAATAGAACTACCATATGATTCAGTAATTCTACTTCTGGGTTTTCATCCAAATAAAACAAAAACACAAACTCAAAAGGATATTTGTAACTCCATGTTCATTGCAGCATTATTTATAACAGCCAAGATCAAGAAACAGGGAACCCACTCAAGTGTCCATAAATGGATGAACAGGTGAAGAAAATATGAGCCACATAATACACATCCGCATGCACATATATACCTATATAAACAAAATAGAATATTATTTAGCCATAAAAATGAAGGAAATTCTGCCATTTTCCACAATACGGATGGACCTTGAAAGCATTATGCTGAGTCAAATAAGTCAGAGAGAAGAAAAATACAATATAATCTCTCTTAACATCTTTAAAAAATCTTAAAAAAAAAAAAACTAAACTCGGAGGGAAAAAAGATCAGATTTGTGGTTTCCAGGGGCAGGGTGCTGAGGACAGATTAGAGAAAGGTCAAAGGTACAAACTTCCAGCTGTAAGATATATAAGTACTAAAAATGTAGTGTACAACATGATGACTATAGTTAATACTGCGGAATAATACTTAGGAAGGCTGCTGAGAGAGTAGATCCTAAGAGTTTTTATCACAAGGAAAAAAAACACTTTTTTTCTTTTTTTGTTTATGAGATGAGGGATAACTACACTTACTGTGGTAATCATTTCACTGTACACCTTAAATATACACAGTGCTATATGTCAATTAAAACTTAATAAAATGAGAAGATGAAGGGTATAGAGGGTAAAAGGTGGAAATTATAAACAGAATCTATAAGTCATGAATACACAAACTGGTCAGAGTGCGGTATTAAAAAAAATTTCACACTGCAATGGGCAATGTTCAGCCCTCTACCATTAGACTAGAGGGAATTCTCCCAGGGGAAGTGGTCCATAATCACAGTGGAGACAAGTGACACTATGTCTGAACTCTGAAGTTCTGCATTTGAGTCCTGGTCCACTAGCTGCACAGCCTTAGGCAAATGGCTCACTTTCCCTAAAACTTAGCTTTCAGCAGGAGAACTAACTAAATGAGCAACAATGACAGGGAAAATGGTAGACCCTGGCAAGAACAGCCATTTCTTCCCTGTTCTCTTGTCTGTCCACCTGGTGGACAATGCCTGCTTCTTCCCTGCAAGGTGTGCAGACCACAACAGGATGCCTCAGGTCCACGTGTCATTTCATGAGATGTTGCTACTTTCCAATCATAGTAACTGTGCCCTAAGTCTTTTACAAGGTCTATGGTCTAAGACATCATGGCCCTTCCTAACTTTTTGGTCTTAAAATGCCTTTTCTTATATAAAATAGTAAGTAGCAGATTATTTTTATATCTTAGTCTGAGGGGATAGAAGCTAGCAAGCAATACTCTGTCGGTCTCCAAAATGACTGATATTTTAGAAATTCATACTGTTACACAAATCCCAAAACTTCATGTATTGTGCATGCACCCAGCTTTGTTTGAGCAGCAGAAAACCCATAAGGTCAGAGTCGGTGGGAGACATATTTAAAAATCTGTAGAAATGAGTGTCCAGAAAGACTTCTGAAGCTATCAATCCAAGAATACCTGTGTTTAGTCTCATTTGCCCTGTTGTCTGAACCACCATAAATTTGATTAAAAAGTCAACAAAATTTTGCAAGGATGGCAGCCTCTCGAAAAAACCAATTCCTTTCTTTGGCAGCCCTTACCAGAACATTAATCACTCATTGCCAGTTTAAATATTTATCAAAAAAGAAAGAGGTACTCTACTAAAATCATCTTGGGCTTTTGTCAAAATGAGGAACATGCTATCTTTGTGATCTAGGAGTATGATTTACATATTGCGGTGCAATTAAGTTGGGACAGTGGTGTGCATTTACATTTGGAAAATCCTAGGTAATAATTCTGATAGTTTTTAATCAAAATTTTTGGCAAAAACTGTCTTTATGGAGATGACCTAAAGATTAGCCTATGCAAACCACAAAAAGAAAAAAGAAAGGTTTCGAATGACAGTAAATCCTATCAATAATTAGCTTAAACATCAATGGACTTAATGTTCCAATTAAAAGACAGTGACAGATTGGATTAAAAAAAACACAAGAGTCTACAACATGCTGCCTACAAAGACCCATCTTAGGGCAAAGGACACACATAGATTGAAAATGAGGGGATGGAAAAAGCTATTTCATGCAAATGAAAATGAAAAGAAAGCAAGAGTTGCAATACTCATATCCAACAAAACAGAATTTAAAACAAAGTCCATGAAGAAAGATAAAGTAAATATTATCACAGCTTTGTAAATTAATAATATTTCAATAAAACTCAAAATAAATTAAAAATTTTTTTAAAAAGAAAGATAGAGAAGGATAGTATATAATGACAACAGGATCAATACAAGAAGAAGATTTTACACTTGTCAACATATATGCCCCTCATATAGGAGCACCCATACACATTAAAAACAAAACAAAACAAACAAAAAAACCACTAACAGACATAAAGGGATGAATTAATGAGAACACAGTAACAATAAGAGACTTTAACACACCACCCGTATCAACAGACAATCCATCTAGAAAGAAAATCAAAAAGGCAACAGATATCCTAAATAATAGAACAGCATAGTTAAACCTGATTATTTTCAGCACATTATATCCAAAAACTAACCTGGATATATATTCTTTTCAAGTGTACATGGAACATTCTCTAGGACTGACCACATACTAGGACACAAAACTAACCCCAACAAATTTAAGAGTACAGAAATGATTTCAAGTATCTTCTCTGACCACAATGGCATGAAACTAGAAATCAACCACAGAGAATGAAATGAGAAAAAACTAACCACATGGAGACTACACAACATGCTACTAACAAAACAATGGGTTAAAAAAAAATGGGTCAATGATGAAATCAAAAAGAAAAATTAAAATATACCTGAGACAAATGACAATGAAAACACAACCATACAAAATCTATGGGGTGTAGCAAAAGCAGTTTTTAGAGGGAAGTTCACAGTGATACAGGCCTTCCTCAAAGAAAAAAAAAGGAAAAAGGAAAAACCTCAACCAACCTACTCTACTCCTAAAAAAATTACAAAAAGAACAAACAAAACCTAAAGTCACTGGAAGGAAGGAAATAATAAAGATCGGAGAGGAAATAAATAGAGATTAAAACAAAAATACCAAAAAAAAAAATCAATAAAACCAAGAGCTGGTTTGTTGACAAAGTAAACAAAATTGAAAAGCTTCTGGCCAGGCTCACCAAGAAGAAAAGACAGAGAACCCAAATAAAAAAATAATAAATAAAAAAGGAGAAATTTCATCTGGTACTGAAGCAATACAGTACGTATATATATGATAATACTATGAACAACTGTAAGTCAGCAAATGTGAAAAAAATACACAGAAATACAAAGGACCAAAAGAGACTACTATAAGCAACTATATGTGAACAACATGGACAACCTAGAAGAAAACAAATCCTTACAAAGGTACAATCTTCCAAGACTGAACCAGGGAAAAGTAGATAGTATGAATGGACCAATCAAAAGTAGTGAAATTAAAAATATGATTAAAAAACTTCCAACAGGGAATTCCCATTGTGGCTCAGTGGGGTAAGGATCTGATGCTGTCTCTGTGAGGATGCAGGTTCAATCCCTGGCCTTGCTCAGTAGGTTAAGGATCCAGCATTGCCATAAGCTGTAGCATAGATTACAGACATGGCTCAGATCTGCTGTTGTCATGCCCGTGGAACAGGCCCTAGATGCAGCCCCAATACGACCCCTGTCCCAGGAATTTCCATACGCTGCAGGTGTGGCCATAAAAAGAAAAGAACAAAAAATACTTCCAACAAACAAAAGTCCAGTAGCAGACAGCTTCCCAGGCAAATTCTATCAAACATTTAGAGACGAGTTAACACCTACCCTTCTGAAACTATGCAAAAAAAACCTCAGAGGAAGGAATACTCCCCAACTCATTCTAAGAAGGCATCATCACCCTGATACCAAAACCAGACAAAGATACCACAGAAAAGAAAATTACAGGCCACTATCACTGATATTCATATTCAACACAGATACAAAAATCCTCAATAAAACACCAGCAAACTGAATCCAAAAATATATTAAATGGACCATATCCATGAGTGAGTGGGATTTATCCCAGAGATGCAAAGATTCTGCAATATCCACAAATCAATCACTGTGATACACCACATTAACAAAGTGAAGAAAAAAAAAACTATATGATCATCTCAACAGATGCAGAAAAAGCTTTTGACAAAATTCAACATTTGTTTATGATAAAAACTCTCCAGAAAGTGGGCCCAAAGGGAAACTACCACAACATAATACAGGCCATAAATGACAAACCCAGAGGTAACATCATTCTCAATGATGAAAAGATGAAAGAATTTCCACAAAGATCAGGAATAAGACAAGGATGTCCACTCTTGCCAATTTTATTCAACATAGTTTTGGAAGTCCTAGCCATGACAATCAGAGAAGAAAAAGAAATAAAAGGAATCCAAATTGGAAAAGAAGACATAAAACTGTCACTGTTTGGAGATGACATGATAATATACATAGAAAACCCTAAAGATGCTATAAGAAAACTACTAGAGTTCATCAATGAATTTAGTAAAGTTTCAGGATACAAAATTAATACACAGAAATCTAATGCATGTCTACATACTAACAATGAAAGACCAGAAAGATAAATTAAGAAAACAATCCCATTTACCACTCCATCAAAAAGAATATAAAATCTAGAAATAAACTTATCCAAGGAAGCAAAAGACCTGTTCTCTCAAAATAGTTAAGGCACTGATCAAAGAAATCAAAGATGACACAAACAGATGGAAAGTTATACCATGGTCTTAGATTGGAAGAATCAATATTATCAAAATGAGTATAGTACCCAAGGCAATACAGAGATGTAATGCAATTCCTATCAAACCACCAATGGCATTTTTCACAGAATTAAAACAAAAAAAAATTAAATTTGTATGAAAACACAAAAGACTTCAAAGAGTCAAAGCAGGGCATTCCTGTTGTGGCGCAGTGCAAACAAATTCAACTAACATCCATGAGGATCTGGGTTTGATTCCTGTCCTCGCTCAGTGGGTCAGGGATCCGCTGCTGCCATGAGTTGTGATGTAGGTTGCAGGCACAGCTCAGATCCCGGACTGCTGTGGCTGTGGTGTAGACCTAAAGCAACAGCTCCAATGCAACCCCTAGCCTGGGAACTTCCATATGCCATGGGTGCAGCCCTAAAAAGCAAAAAAAAAAAAAAAAGTCAAAACAATCCTGAGAAAGAAAATCAGAGTTGGAGGGGAGGGATCAAGGCGGCAGGGGAGGAAGATGTGGCATTCACCACCCACAAACACATTAAAAAAAAAAAACCCACCTACATGAGGACAGTTCACACAGAACATCTACTGAACACTGGCAGAAGACCACAAACCTCCAAAAAGGGCAAGAAACCATCCACATAACTGGGTAGAACAAAAGGAAAAAAAGAGAGAGAGAAGGGAATCAGGATGGGACTGGCACTCCTGAGAGGGAGGTATGAAAGAGGAAAGGAACCCACACCCTGGGAAGCCATCTAACTGATGAGATCAGCAGAGATGTAGGGACCTCAAAGCCTCATAAAAGCTCAGCAGCTGGAATGCGGAGGGCAAAGCAACAAGAGAGCTGCAGAGACCAATGGTACCACCTCCCAGGACACCAAAGCCTTTGAGGCTCAGAAAGGGGCAGGGTGCTGAGACTCAGGCTCCAGAGAACAAGAAAAATATAAGCAAAATGAAGAAGCTCAGGAACCATTCCCAGTTAAAAGAAGAGGAGAATTCCCTATAGGAGAAAACAATGATAGAGACCTCTGCAGTCTATCAGACACCGAGTTCAAAAAGGAGTTAGTGGAAATACTGACGGAATTAAGAGCAGATTACTTTAGAAAGGAACTAGAAAATATACGGAGGAGCCAACAAAAATAAGAAAATTCATTTGCAGAGACACAAGCTGAGTTAAGGCACTGAGGAGCAGAATAAATAATGCAGAGGAACGAATTAGTGACTTGGAAGACAGAATAATGGAACTCACCCAATCAGAACAGCGGACAGAAAACCAAATGAAAAAACTTGAAAGCAATATGAGAGATTTATCGGATAATATAAAGTGGAGTAATTTACACAAAATAGGGATTCCAGAAGGAGAAGAAAAAGAAAACGGGATTGAAAATGTATTTGGGAGTTCCCGCCATGGCAAAGTGGAAAGAAATCCAACTAGGAGCCATGAGCTTGCGGGTTTGATCCCTGGCCTCACTCAGTGGGTTAAGGATCTGGCATTGCTGTGAGCTGTGGTGTAGGTCGCAAACACAGCTCAGATCTGGTGTTGCTATGGCTGTGGTGTAGGCTGGCAGCTACAGCTCCAATTTGACACCTAGCCTGGGAACCTCCATATGCCGCAGGTGCGATCCTAAAAAGACAATAATAATAATAATAAAATTTTTTAAAAACCCACAATATATTTGAAGAAGTTATGGATGAAAACTTTCCAAATCTATAGGAAACAGACATCAAGATAGAAGGAGCAAAAAAGGTTCCAAACAATTTGAACCCAAACAGGCCCATACCAAGACATATCATAATAAAGATGGCAAAAGTTAAAGAGAGGATTCTAATGGAAGCAAGAGAAAAACAAAGAGTTAATTATAAGGGAACCCCCATAAAACTATCAGTTGATTTCTTTACAGAAATACCAGAAGGTATAAGACAGTGGAAAGGTATAATCAAAGTCCTAAAAGGGAAAAATGTGCAGCCTAGAATACTTTACCCAGCAAAAATATCATTTAAAATAGAAGGAGAAATAGGAGTTCCCATCGTGGCTCAGTGGAAACAAATCTGACTAGCATCCATGAGGACACAGGTTCAATTCCTGGCCTTGCTCAGTGGGTTAAGGATCTGGCGATGCTGTGAGCTATGGTGTAGGCTGCAGATGTGGCTGAGATCCTGCACTGCTGTAGCTGTGGCACAGGCCAGCAGGTGCAGCTCCGATTGGGCCCCTAGCCTGGGAACCTCCACACGCCGCAAGTATGGCCCTAAAAAGAGACAAGATCAGAAAACCACATAAAATAAAACGGAAGGAAAAATATAGACTTTCTCCAAAAAAATTGGAAGAGTACAGCAACAACAAACCCATTCTAAAAGAAACACTGAAAGGGCTCCTCTAAGATTAAAAAAAAAAAAAAAAAAAAAAAAAAAAAAAAAAAACCTAAAGAAACAGGATGGAAGTTGGAAAGTAATCACTTAAATAAGCGAGTATACAAATCTAAAAGGAGAAAAAAAAAACTATTGTAAAAGCAAAGATAAACATAAAGAACAGCAAAAGGTTAAACAAGATGTTAAAAAAGGACCTCAAAATCACAAAATGTGCGGAAAGAAAGTAGGACAATCTAGACGCTATTTTTCTTTTAGAATGTGTTTGAGCCTATATGACCATCAAGCTAAAAGCAAGTGATATAGGAAGCGGTTAACATACTTGAAAAACAGGGCAACTACAAATCAAAACCAAAAAATACATTCAAAAAACTAAAAAGAAGACACAAGCATAAAATAAAAGGACATCATCTAACCAAAAATATAAAGGAACAAAGGAGAAATATAGAATCAACTGGATAACAAGGTTTAAAATGGCAATAAATACATAATTATCAATAATTATCTTAAATGCCAATAGCTTGAATGCTCCAGTCAAAAGACAGAGTGGCAGACTGGATATAAAAACAAGAGCCTACAATATGCTCCCCACAAGAGACTCACCTTAGGGCAAAGGACAAATTGAAAGTGAGGGGATGGGAAAAAATATTTCATGCAAATAGAAAAGATAGGAAAGCAGGAGTTGCAATACTCTTACCAGACAAAATAGAGTATAAAATGAAGGCCAAAAAGAAAGAGAAAGGACACTATTAAATGATAAAAGGATCAATTCAAGAAAAGGCTATTATACTCATCAATATATATACCCCAATATAGGAGCACCCAAATACATACGACAAATACTAACAGACATAAAAGGAGAAATTGATGGGAGTACAATAATAATAGTAGACTTTAACACCCAATCACATCAATGGACAGATCCTCTAGACAGAAAATCAATAAGGCAAGAGAGATGCTAAATGATACAACAGAAAAGTTAGATTTGATATTTTCAGGACATTCCATCCAAAAAAAAAAAATCAGAGTATGTATTCTTTTCAAGTGCACATGGAACATTCTCAAGGAATGACCACATCCTGGGGCACAAAACTAACCTCAACAAATTTAAGAGTATAGATATGTTTTCAAGTATCTTTTCTGACCACAATGGCATGAAACTAGAAATCAACCACAGCTGATGAGAAATGAGAAAAAACGGACTACGTGGAGACTGACAACATGGTAGAATTTGCCTGTGAAGCCATCTGGTCCTGAACTGATGGACCAAACCTCTGGCCAGAGTCACCAAGAAGAGAGAGAACCCAAAGAGATAAAATAAGAAATTTAAAAGGAGAATTCTCAACAGATAATGCAGAAATACAAACAACCATAAGAGAATACTATGAACAATTACGTGCCAAAAAATTTGACACCCAAAAGAAATGGACACACAGCCTACCAAAACTAAGTCAACAAGAAATAGATCAAATGAACAGACAGACCACTAGAAATGAAATTGAGTATGTAATAAAAACACTCTTTATATATAAAAGTCCAGGACCAGATGGCTTCACAGGAAAATTCTAGCAAACATACAAAGAATAACTTATACCCATCCTTCTTAAACTTTTCCAAAAGGTTGAAGAAGAAGAAATAATCCCACCGCGTTGCTGTGTAGGACGGTGGCTACAGCTCCGATTCAACCCCTAGCCTGGGAACCTCCATATGCCGCGGGAGCGGCCCAAGAAATAGCAACAACAACAACAACAACAAAAAGACAAAAGACAAAAAATAAAAAAATAAAATTAAATTAAAAAAAAGAAATAATCCCAAAGACATGCTACAAAAAAAAAAAAAAAGTCTATGAAGCCACCATCACCCTAATACCAAAACCAAAGATAGTACCAAAAAAAAAGTAGAGGCCAACAAAAAAATTCTCAACAAAATTTTAGCTAACCAAATCCAACAACATACAAACAAGATCATATACCACAACCAAGAAGGATTCATCCCAAGTTCACAAGGATGGTTTAACATACACAAATCAATCAACATCATATACCCCATTAACAAAAGTCAAAAACAACATGATCATCTCAAAAGATCCAAAAAACAAAAAAAACCCCATCTCACAAAATCCAACATCCATTCGTGATGAAAACTCTTACCAAAGTGGGTATAGAGGGAACATATCTTAACATAATAAAGGCATTTATGACAAACCCACAGCCAATACAATGCTCAATGCAGAAACGCTGAAAGTCTTCCTGCTAAAATCTGGAACAAGACACAGATGCCCACTCTCATCACTTCTACTCAACATAGTATTAGAAGTCCTAGCCACAACAATCAGACAAACAAAAGAAATAAAAGGTTTCCAAACGGTAAGAGAAGAGGTAAAACTGTCACACTCTGCAGATGAGCTGATATTACATACAGAAAACCCTAAGGACTCCACACAAAAACTACTTGAATGAATCAATGAATTCAGCTAAGTAGCAGGATACAAGATCAACATTCAGAAATCTATTGCACTTCTGTATACTAACAACGAATTGTTGGAAAAAGAATACAAAAATACCTCTTAAAATCATACCCCCCAAAATTAAATACCCAGATATAAACCCGACCAAGGAGGTGAAACTTATGTTAGGTACTATAAAACATTAATTAAGGAAATTAAAGAGGATTCAAAGAAATGGAAAGACATTCTATGCTCCTGGGTTGGAAGAATTAATATCGTTAACATGGCCACACTACCCAAAGCAATCAACAGAGTCTATGCAATCCCTATCAAATTACCTATGACATTTTTACAGAACTAGAACAAACAATGCAAAAATTTATATGGAAACATAAAAGACCCAAAATTGACAAACCAATCCTGAGGAACAAAAACCAAGCAGGAGGCATAACTCCCTGCTGACTTCAGGCAATATTGCAAAGCTACAGTCATCAAGACAGTGTGGTACTGGTACAGAAACAGACATAGAGACCAACGGAACAGAATAGAAAACCCAGAAGTAAACCCAGATACCTACAGTCAATTAATCTTTATATTACTGAATATAAAGAATATAAAATGAGGAAAAGACAGTCTCTTCAGCAAGTGGTGCTGGGAAAACTGAACAGCTGCATGTAAATTAATGAAATTAGAACACATTCTCACAGTACATACAAAAATAAACTCAAAATGGCTTAAAGACTTAAACATGAGACACCACTAAAACTCCTAGAAGAGAACACAGGCAAAACATTCTCTGACATCAACCATACAAATGTTTTCTTAGGTCAGTCTCCCAAAACAATAAAAATAAAATAAAATAAAATAAACAAATGGGACCTAATCAAACTTACAAGCTTTTTGCACAGCAAAGGAAACCATAAAAAAAAAAAATCCAGAGAATGGGAGAAAATATCTACAAATGAAGTGACTGACAGATTCATCTCTAAAATATACAAACAACTCATGTAGTTCAATATCAAAAAACAAACAACCTAATAAAAAAATGGGGAGAAGATCTAGATATTTCTCCAAAGAAGATAGCCAAAACGAAACATGAAAAGATGCTCAACATCACTAATTATTAGAGAAATGCAAGTCAAAACTACAATGTGGTGTCACCTCACACTAGTCAGAATGGCCATCATCAAAAAGTCTACAAACAAGAAAAGCTGGAGAGGGTGTGGAGAAAAGGGAACCTTCTGCACTGCTGGTGGGAATGTCAACTGGTGCAGCCACTGTGAAAAACAGTATGGAGGTTCCACAAAAAACTAAGACCAGAGCTGCCATACGATCTAGGAGTCAACTCCTGGGCATCTATCTGAAGAAAATCATAAATTGGAAAGACACATATACTCCAAACTTCACTGCAACACTAGCTACATCAGCCAAGATACATAAACAACCTAAATGTCCACCAAAACAGGAATGGATAAAGAAGGTGCAGTACATATATACAATGGACTGTTACTTAGCCATATAAAAGAATGACATAATGCCATTCATAGCAACATGGATACAACTAGAGATTCTCACACTAATTGAAGTCAGTCAGAAAGAGAAAGACAAATACCATGTGACATCACTTATATGTGGAATCTAAGATATGTCACAGATGAACTTACCTATGAAACTTAAACAGACTCACAGACATGGAGAACAGACTTAAGGTTGCCAAGGGTGGGGGAACAGAGAGGGATGGACTGGGAGTCTGGGGTTAGGAGATGCAAACTATTACATGTAGAAAGGATAAACTACAAGGTTCTATTGCAGAGCACAGGGGAACTGTATCCAGTCCCCTGGGAAAGATCATGAAGGAAAAGAAAACAAAAAAGAATGTATATATACATGTACGAATGGATCACTTTGCTGTACAGCAGAAATTGACAGAACATTGTAAATTAACTACACTTTAATTTTTTTAAAAATTAGCCTGTGACTCTTGGTAAGCCTTCTAATGAGGAGAGTTAACCTGGGAGATTTAGGTATAAATGATGTCCTTTGAATCTCTGGTATTTTATGCATTTGAAAACCTGATCTTGAGAAGGCTCCCCAGGCTCCTCTGACTGCCAAAGGCATTCGTGTTACAGAAACGTCAGGGACACCACGTAAAGGCCTGTTGTGTTCTCCCTCGGAGGAGCCAGACACGCGCCCATCCTGTGCCAAAAGCTCTTTCCTCTCAGTCACTTGAATGCCCAGATACCTATCTCCCTCAGGTCTCTACTCGTGTCACGTTACCAGAGCAGCCTCACCTGGCAACTATGTAAGACGGCACTGCCATGCTGTCACTCCACTTTTTTTGGTCAAAGCACCTGCTCACCCACCTTCTGTCATGACTCTGCCTCCCTCACTAGACCAGAGCTCACTGAGTGCTGAGGTGCTGAACCCTCCCTACCAGGAAGTGCAAGGAGCACAAGTAGACGCAACAAACATGGATTGAGTGGATGTCCTTCAAGCAACTCAGTGTCAAAAGTGAAAAGAATAAGGCCACCTTTGAAATGTAATGGAAAATTCCAAAAAAAAAAAAAGAAAGAAAGAAAAGAAATTTCTTAATGGGATAATATGCTGTACATTGGAGTATAGGAAACCTAAAAGAAAACAAAAAGACAGCTTACAGAATGGGAGAAAATAGTTTCAAACGATGCAATGGACAAGGGCTTAATTTCTAAAATATACAAATAGCTTATACAACTCAAAAGCAAAAAAACTAACAACCCAATGGAAAAATGGGCAAAAGACCTGAATAGACATTTTTCCAAGGAAGATGTACAGATGGTCAACAAGCACATGAAAAAATGCTCAAAATCCCTGATTATTACAGAAACACAAATCAAAACTACCACAAGATACCACCTCACACCAGTCAGAATGGCCATCATTAATAAGTCCACAAATAACAAATGCTGGAGGGGGTGTAGAGAAAAGGGAACCTTCCTGCACTGTTGGTGGGAATGTAAAATGGTACAAGCACTATGGAGAACGGTATGGAGATACTTTAGAAATCTATACATAGAACTACCATACAACCCAGCAATCCCACTCTTGGGCATATATCCGGACAGAGCTTTCCTTAAAAGAGACACATGCACCCATATGTTCACTGCAGCTCTATTCACAATAGCCAAGATATGCAAACAACCCAAATGTCCATCAACAGACAACTGGATTAGGAAGATGTGGTATATATACACAATGGAATACTACTCAGCCATAAAAAAAGAATGAAATAATGCCATTTGCAGCAACATGGATAGAGTCTCATACTGAGTGAAGTCAGTCAGAAAGAGAAAGACAAATACCATATGATATCACTTACATCCAGAATCTAATACACAGCACAAATGAACCTTTCCACAGAAAAGAAAATCATGGGCTTGGAGAATAGACTTGTGGTTGCCCAGGGAGAGGGGGAGGGGGTGGGATGGACTGGGAGCTTGCAGTAAATGGATGCAAACTATTGCTTTTGGAATGTATTAACAATGAGATTCTGCTGTGTAGTACTGAGAACTATGTCTAGATACTTACGATGGAGCATCATAATGGCAGAAAAAAGTATGTATACATGTTATGTATAATTGTATCCCCATGCTGTGAAAAAAAAAAATGTGTTGGGGAAATAACAATAAATAAATAAATAAAAGATAAAATCATAAAAAAACTCCAAAACAAAAAAAAAGAAATTTCTTAATGGGATAATATGCTACATATGGGAATAACAGCCAAAATTAAAAAGGACTGTCTTCCTCAGCAAGCCCACCTTGAAGACTTTCTCCTACAGACACACTTGCACTTGAGCAAGGAGATCCACACACAGTGATGGTTGCTGCAGCGCTGTCTGTCAGAGTGGACACGAGCAACGATCGGCAGAGGGCTGGGTACACTGGTTCTGCACAGTGTATCAGTACCAGAGTCCTACCATGCGATGCTCAAGTGGCCCCACACGCCAGGGTGAGAAAGAGCTGCCAAGGCAGTGAGAGCAGCAGCTTGCAGTGCCGTAGGCACTTCACAAGAATTCTCTTTAAGCCTCCAACCCCCCTGTGTTATACCCCACTTTACGGGTGAGGACACTGAGATATCAGAGAAGTGAAGTCACTTCCCAACATCACACAGCCAGGAGTTAGCAGGACTGCAGTATAAAGCCAGGTAGGCTGGCACCCATACCTACTAACACCATACTGCCAAAACAGTGGGTAATATGATCTATGCTTTTTTTTTTTATTAATCTTTTATCTTTTTAGGGCCGCACTCAGGGCACATGGAGGTTCCTAGGATAGGGGTCAAATCAGAGCTGTGGCTGCCGGCCTATGCCACAGACACTCGGGGATCCAAGCCATGTCTGTGACCTACACAACAGCTCATGGCAATGCCGGATTCTTAACCCACTGAGCAAGGCCAGGGATCAAACCCGAATCCTCATGGGTACTAGTCAGATTTGTCTCTGCTGAGCCACGACAGGAACTACGTACACACACACACACACACACACACACACACACACATACCCACCCACTGAGCAAGGCCAGGGATCAAACCCGAGTCCTCATGGGTACTAGTCAGATTTGTCTCTGCTGAGCCACGACAGGAACTACGTACACACACACACACACACACACACACACATATATATGAATTCCAACCAGATGGGGAAGGAGGCTTTAAGTACCCATGTGCTTTTATGTGCACAGCCTTTCAGAAAGAGTACATGAAAGCTCGCCCAGAGACTGCTCTGGGAAGAAGCCAGAGGGCTGTGGTATCAGCGCCATTTTATTACCACATACTTTTTTCTCCAAACTCTGACATGTATCACCCAAACACATCATGAAGATATTCACTAGAAACACTGAACTGTAAGGCTGGAATGGACCCCATCGTTTCACGGCAGGGGATAAACTGAGGCACAGACCGGCCTGAGGCCACCTAAGTAGGAAGGAGGAAGCCTAAGACACTGCCAGGGCCGGGACTCCCCGCCCCGGGTGGGTTGAGCTGCCTTTTCCAGCAGTTTCCACGCTAGCCAACTCAGCTGTCACAACCGGAGACTTTCAAAACCTTCCAATTACATAGAATTGGGGGAGAAATTATGATTTGGAATTCAAGTGTTGACACTTGAAAAATACCAACTCCCTTTCACTACAAGTACTTTAGCATGTTACTCAGGCTTTTTCTGCATGTCTCTGGAAAGGTTATTTTCAGAACATTCCACTTAAATCTGGAGATGCAGGGTTCTCTGCTGTTTCTGGGAGCTGACACCACAATTTACATTAAACAAATGTTTTGAAAATTAGCTGTTCACGGTTCCAATTTCAGCTTCCCCCAGGGTTTAATGTTAGCCAAATACTGGTACAGTAAGCAGACAATGTGTTTTATTGTGTGGAAGAAAAACAGACCACCATAACAGACTTCCTGCTTTTGTAATCAAGGGAAAAGTTGAGTGTTCGAGTGATTATTGGCATATGGTTATTAGAAACACTGAGTTCCAAATATAGCTACTAGATGCTAAAGACACACACACACACTACATTTCAAGTCCTAAAAGAAAGAAGAGGCATTCCTAGTGTGTGGTAAGCTGGGCAGTTCAGAAAGTCAAGGGGCAAAAACAAATGCGGAAGACGGGGTTGACACAGAGCCAGGTCAACCCAAGGTTGTCGGAGACAATGGAGCTGGAGAGATGCTCACACATCAACAGGCAGCAGCCCACATGAACAAGGCCAGGCTCTAGCCAGCATGCACGAAGGCCACATGGAGGGACGCAGTTCGGCCCTGCTGCCCCCAGCGCCTGCCAAGCACCAATGCCCTGCTCTGCGCAGAGAGCTCCCTGAGGCCCACGATCCAGAGATGATGGATTTGGCATCTTCACCTTCGTTCTGAACACTAAAAGAGGGGTGCACAGGCACACTCCCCCTGCCTTTCCCGTCCTGCTCCTCCCCTCAAATGTAAATGTTATAAAGGAAAAAAGAAACAGGTTGATCTGCCACTTTTATAGTTAGCAGCAATGAGGAGCGGAGCCGTCTGTGAAATCCCCGCCTGCCCCAAGCCTCCTCCAGGACTCGTGAGCCAGGTGGAGCGCTGTGTCTGGAAATAACTTCCGAGACACTCTTCAGTATCAGGGTTCTCTCTCAAAGAGCAGGGAGTGATTCGGGGCCTGGTGGGGTGGGGGCCTGCTGGCAAGAGGAATTTCAATGTTGCAGTTTTCAGGGAACTGCATCCACACCCAGAAGGGTATACAAGAAACACTGCCTCTTCCACCTCAACTAAAGAGAGCCTGCCCACAGTGTGGATGGGAGGGTAGATGTCAGAGAAGGTGCCCCCCTGCAATGCGGTGGAGGCCTGCCTGACCTTGGGGTGGGCACAGAGGGGACATGCCAGGAAGGTGGGCTGGGGAGTGGCTCCGGGTCTGTGCTCCTGGACCTATCCCGGGAAGGAGTCCTCGCCATCTCACTCTGAGAAGGCTTTGGGCTCTGGTAAGAAGGCCCTGACACTGACCCTGCCATTAGACCCCACGCAGCACTTCCAAAGGGTTATTACCAGGGGTCTTACAAACAGGCTGGAGGCCAGGAGGATGACCCCTGAGGGGACACCCCGGGGCAAGGCAGGCTGTGTCCGCCTTAAGATTCCCTGTTATTAAACACAGAGCTTGGACTCTGTTGCCAGTTTGCTGGCCCTGGAGTCTGCAACAGCAGCTGAGGGGCAGGGCCCAGTGAGGAAGGAACAGAGGACTTGCGTCCCTGTCACCCTGGTGTCTCAGGTGAGTGTGACCATTCACAGGCGTGGCCCTCCTGAGCGGGAACTAGGGAGGTCCTGGCTCGGGATTCGCTGGGCTTCCCCCCTCTGAGAAGACACTGGATCACACTTACGAGAGGGTTTCACTGCCCACAAGATTTCAGCTCCTGTGACCCAGCCTCGATCCAAGCAGAGTCTAATGCATCTACTCTCCTCCTTAACAAGGCAGTCGTTTCCAAGGGCAAACGGTCTGAACCATCCCTCCTGGCAGAGGCTCAGAGGAGAACGTGCAGCCATGGCAACACGACAATGGCTCTGAGCTCAGCAAGGGCGAGTGGGCAGCCGACAGCTCCAGACAGGACTCCACTGCTGTCCCTCGAACAAGGAAGCCCCTGCACACACAGGTCCCTCCCCACGCACATGGGCATCCCCTGGAAGTGCGGGCACCGGCTCCCTCTTGCCTGAGGCCACCTGCCCCAGCACCTCCCCACAGCCCCCTTTCCTATAGAAATCGAGTCCCCCGACCTGTATCCAGAGGCTGGCCGTTTGAGCCGGACTCACCCTCTGCCATCAGCTCCACATGTTCCCAAGTCCTCCCCCGATCCCCTGCCAGAGGGATGAGCCCTCAGCAGCAAGCGGAACTCTCGTGACCCTACCTGCCTGCACCTGTCCAGCCCCGCCCCATGCCTCCCTGCCCGATCGCGTACACACCTTGGATTTCCGGGCCCCCTTCTTGCCGCCTGTTTTCTTAGACACGGGCTTCTTCTGGGACGGAGACTTGGCCTTTTTGGCTGGGGGTGGCGTGATGATGGCTTCCAACTTCCCTTTGGATCCTCGTTTCTTCGCTAGCAACTCCGGGTGGATGTTCGGTAACACCCCTCCGCTGGCTATGGTGACTCCTTTTAGCAGCTTGCAGGAAAACCAAAGTAGCAGATGGTGAGCCAGACCACCCCGTCCCTGACCTTCAAGAAGTCAGCCCTGCCCAACCACGTGCTTGCTTCTGGTTGGCAGAGCGCCCTCCGCCCTGGCACCTACAAGGATGCTGACAGGACCCTGGCTCACTACACAGGGAGCAAGTCTTCAGGGTCCCTCGCGCGGGTGGAGTTTCCAAAACATCTTTCTTCCAAGGAGAGCCAAATGCCTTGTGTCTTTTCCCCCCAACCAATAAAGCCTTGGGGGAAAACTGCCGAGAGGGACAGGGAAGCCGCTAAGAGTCCAAGACGCAGTTCACACCCATGACAGCCAGCCTCCCCCCACCCTCCTCTGGACAGACAGTTCACTTCTCGGGCAGCGAGACTCCCTGCTGGAGTGTCGGGGTCAGGAGGCAGAGGACAGCCCCATACCTGATTGAGCTCTTCGTCGTTGGCCACGGCCAGCAGGATGTGTCGGGGGGTGACCCGGCCCTTCTTGTTGTCTCTTGCTGCGTTGCCAGCTAGTTCCAGAATCTCCGCTGTGGAACAGAGGGGAGGGCATGCGATCATGTCAGAGCATCAGAGCCCTGTCTGTATCCTCCCAGACCCCCTGTTCTTGGTGCCAGGATGGTGAGCAGGCAATGGCTTCCTGAAGCAGCTGCCTGCCCTGAGCTAGAGCTGCAGGAGGTCTGCCTGACAACACTTAGTCAAGTCACAGAAGTGTTGCGAGGCAAAGCTGGGCAGAACTAGGAGGCCCCCAGTCCAATCCCTGTGTTGAGGACACGAAGACACTGAGGCTTAGCAAAGAGAAAGGACGCCTGGATGAAGCCATCAGGGAAAAGTGGGAGAGCTGAGATTTGAACCGGTTTCCCAGAACAGGGCAGCCTGCAGTCAGCGCTCCAGATGTCACCAGCACCAACCCCATGGAGCTGGCAGTGTGGCCCCTGGGACTGAACCGGGCATCTGGAGCAACAGGTTTAAGGGGGAGGTGGCATATTACTTAGTACATTTTAGTTGATGGCCTCAATGGGGACCGTCTGCACACTCAGGTTCAAAAGCAGAAGGCTATGAATGGACCCCTTACAAAATCAATGCCACAGAAACACACAAGAGGTGAGGTGTAGCAGATTAAAAGAGGCTAAACAGACCTAACAGTCAGACACAAGGTGTCAATCCTTAATAGGATCGCAATTGCAAGCAACGCTATAAAAGTCGCTCTGGAGACAGAGGAGGAGATCTGAATACAGACTGGCTATTAGACACAAGGGAACTGTTCGTTTTCTTGGCTGTGATAATGGCAGGACCCTGCGAGGGGAACAGCCCATCCTCGGGAGACACGTGCTGAAGTATTTAGGGGTAAAGGGTCTTGATGCCTACAGTTGACTCCCAAATAATTCTGAAAAAAAATCTACAGAGGAAAACAAATGTGGTGAAACACTAACAGTTGTTCAATCCAGGTATGAGGTAAAAGAGTAAGATGTCCGAGAATTCCACTTTGAGCATCCCATATGTTTGACATTTTTCTAAAAAAAAAAAAAACCTGGAATAGGAGCCTGACCTACAGTTGGTGCTAAACCTATAGTTGATGGACCAGTCCTTTGGGGCAGGGTCTTAGCACAGTGCTGAAGATGGGGAAATGAGGACGTGCCCCTAGGCAAGAGAGTTTTTTCTCCTTGGTGGCCAAGTTCTCTTGGCACCTGTGAACCTCATCACTCTCACTCCACTTTCTTGATGAGAGATGCAGGCGATCCCGAGTGTATCTTACACCCCGGCTTCTGCAATTCCATCCAGGCCACAGCCCTTCCTGGGATGGCCACGAGCCTTCTAGGCTCAACTCAAGCCTCATCCCTTCTTGGTACTGAAGGATTTATAACATTCCTAGTTATGTTGTCAACACTAGATGTCTCTGGCAAAGTCAAAACTGAAATTATTATAAAATAACTAGGGAAAAAATTCTAGCTATGTGAAAATCGTGTCTTTAAAATTTATAATAATTACATGCTTTACACTGTTAAGGTACTAACAGCTGAACCCAACGCAAAAGCTGCCCTGTGAGTAAAGCTGGAAAACGGCTTGGCTACTCACACCTGGATCAGGAGGGGCCCCTAAATCCAAGTAAGGAAGAATTAATTCATTTACTCAGTAATCACTACCCTGATGATACAGGACACCTGAGGCGCCCTGAGGCCCTGCCTGCTTGATGCTCCCAGGCCATCGGGGCGCTTCACTTTGAATGTCACATGTGAGTGACTCCTGGGTGAGAGAAGAGAGATTATCCGTACCTTTCCCACGCTCGCCCTGTCGTCCCAACAGAGCTGTCGCCCACAGAGCCTGAGGACAGCCCCATCTGACGATTCCACTGAAGCTTCCCTAGGACTGACGACGGCTGTGTTCCAGGGGAGACGGACCCAATGTGGCCAAGCAAAAAGGGCCTGAACACCCTGTGTCCAAGGGCCATGGATGCAGAAATGGGCCCAGTGCAGCCTCTATTCTCTCCTGTTCACAGTGGACGCAACACATCTGCAACATTACATCCAATGCACCCCCTGAGGGGAAGCAAAACAGGAGCCTGACCCACCAGGAGCCCAGACCCTGGGAGCAAGGGCACAGGAAGGAAAGCCCGCAGCAGCCAGCCCCTGTGGCAGGAAGGCTGCAGAGGGGCCGCTGGCACCACTGAGCCGCAGCCCACTTGGCTGGCTTCCTGGCCTCCACCACCCCGTCACCTCCCCAGTGTTCTTCCCTTTAAGGCTAAGGGAAACAAAGGGCCAGCAGTACCTTCAAACCAGAAGGCACAGGAGGCTGGCGCCTTATAACCTTTGCCCCTGAACATGTGCAGAAAGCTTTACCTGGCCCTCATGAAAAAGGGAGACAGAGAGACGCCCGCAGCGGTGCCGAGCCCACCCCTCTGGCAAAAAGATCGTTTGAAATTACGGTTTCTGGGGAAACTGGAGGTGGCCTGCTTCCTCTTCCTGCCTGGAGCATGGGTGGAGGTTCTCGCCTCAAAAAGGCACAGTGGCCGTTGGCAGGGGGTGGCGGGGAAAGGGATGTGGTCTTTTTATTTTGGGAAACGCTGTGTTGGGTGGGTGGGTGTGTGTGTGTAAAGAAGGTAGTGAGGATGAATGCAGAGACCTGGGTGGGGAGAAGGGTCACCAGAACTCCAAGTGTCTGGGCCTCCGATGGCGCAAGGGACAGGCAGTATGGAACACAAGGAGGTAAAGCAACGCGGTGACCTCTAAGTAGCACCCACGGCTGAGAAATCTGCAGACCGATTCTCCAGGAACTCCCTGAACTTCCACCAGCCCCACCCCAGCCCACTCCTAGGCACACACTCACACTGCGGTTGAAATTTCCAGCAGCCTGAGTTTTTCCATTTGGGAAATTTCAAGTACTGTGCTCACTTACTGCTAATCCAGCCTGCGACACCTGACCGGGCCCCCCTAAGGGTGACCATGAGGTGGACACAGAGGGGCTGGGGAGCTGTGTGGAGTCGGATGAGGAGAGTTCCAGCTCCTTGGAAAGAGCTGGGCTGATTATCATTCCTGGGTCATTCCTCTACTCTCTCCACCAAGGAGCCAGAAAATCCAGGACTCCCTTTTTGCAAAACCTCAGGTCACCTTTGATCTGCTAGGGCCAAGAAGAGTGGCCCTCCCACCCCCACCCTCTGAGAGCGGACCCTCAGCTGCGTGGGGAGGGCGGAAGCTGTGTCTAGTGGGGAAACAAAGCAGGGCAGGGACTCCCACCTTGACTAGCTGGGCAAGAGCTTTATCTTCTGTTTACTCCTGCGTGTTCTGCAGATGGAGAGTTACCATAGCAACTCCTTTGGCAAGGGATACACAAGACAGAGCACCTCAGAGACACACCTTTTATGAGAAGTGTGTTCCACGCTCCGCCCCTCCCCTGCACTGCGGCAGGCACAGGGCTGGAGCAGTTGACAAGAGCCCAGAAAGATGGAGCACGTACTCCAGCTGAGAATAAAAGCAGGAACGCAGAGCGCCAGCACGCCTCTTGCCAAGGGTTCGGTCATACCCCACACGCCCCCTCCCATCCTCAGTCCAGTTTTAGAAATGGGAATTGGAAAGGCTTTCCTGGCAAAGGAGGGCTGCCTGCTGCAGGGGGAAAGGAGAGGTGCAAAATGCCAGCCACTCAGCAAGACGGCTCCGTTCCCATCCCGCGCTCCGGGGCAGGTCTGCCCTCAGGCGGGAGAGAGGTGCTGAGCGCTGAGGAACTGGAGCAGGGCACACGCCACCACCACCGAAGGAGATTTCCTGCTGAAGTTTCCTTCCTAGTAACAGATCCTCGGCTCTGCAAATGATGGCAAGACTCGCCGAAGCCCTAGGCTCAGCTGGGCCTGGGCTCCTGCCGCTGCACCCCCCTGTCCATGGGGACTGGCCCCTCAGCACACCGGCCAGGGGAGCCGCCTCCTGGGCTAGGTCGGAGACAGCTTCAGCTGTGCCTCAACATGAACGGAACCCAAGCCTTCCCATCGGGAGGGGCTCCTGCACTTGATGCATCCCGTATTTTAGAAGGCTTTCTGCATCTCTCAATTTTTTTTTTCTTTTTTTTTGCCTCTGGCTGTTTTAAGAGAAAAGGGATTCTGATTAAGAGAACCAGGAAAGCACCACACCTACAGACACAAATTCTTTCCTCCTCGGTTTTCAGCGCTCCCCGCTTGGATCCCCCCTCAGAGGGAGTCCGCAGGAACCACAGCCCCGGAGCTTCTAGCCAGAACAAACGGAATCCATAAGAAACCACAGGAGCGAACTGGGCAAGAGCAGTCAGGGGGAGAAGAAACAGACCCCTCGCCGGGTTCTCCACCCCCACAAACCAAGTCCTCCCGGCCAGCGACATTCTGATTTTGTTACCAGCCACCACCAAGGGGACTGTGGTTTGGGGCTCGAAGCATGTGGGGTCAGCTCTGAGGAGGCCGCTCAGCGGGGCGAGGCTCCCCCGTTGCACGCACTGCAAAGCGCACAGGTGGACCCATGAGCTACGCCGGCCGGCCGCTGAGCTCGCCAGCTTTTTTAAGATCTTTTTGCTTGTGTTAAGATCTAATTGGCAAAACACCCGAGCGTCTCCGGCTCCCGCCCGGCCAGGGCCAGTCTCTGGCAAATGCTGAGCCGCTGGGGCCATCGCCCGCGGGGGCCCGGCCCCAGCGACACGACCTGATTCTCTCGGGGCAGCAATCGCGGCAGAGGCAGCCCTGGGCCCCAGGTTCCCCCGCCTCACGAACACGGTCGTCTGAAGGCCGCTCGACGCAATTCCCACAGCCTTGAACACCGGCGTTACTTGGCAGCCTTCTCAGCGTCGGCCCAGCTGTCGGAACGGGAAGACCTCGGCCAGGCCTGCTTTCCAAGTTCACCCAGAGACCAAAGGCTTAGAGGCTTTTTTTTTTCCCCCCCCCCAAACGTCTGGGACCGAACCCTATCTGGTGTGCTGAAGCATTCCGCCTCTCTTCCTTTAGGGAGATGAAGTCACGGTTTGTAGAATGAGCCTCCTAACAGCTTACAGGTGACGTGTGGAGACCGCGCCAAACGCTCAACACGAGCCTCGCGGAGGAAAAGAGTCGAGGCTTCAACGGAATCGTTTGAAGCGTCTCTTCTCACAAAACAAATACTGAAAACAACACGCAGAAATCAAAGAAGAGCAAATGTTCACGTCAGCCCAAGGAGAAAACAGATGATTTGCTACAAAGCCGGCACCATGACAGGGAGTCTGTTTACTGTACTTCTTCCCATTCATCGGGCTGCCACGGGCAGTGCCTTGAGTTCAGCAGGTTTCACACCGCCCTGGACGGCCCGACCCCCGTCGACCCCAATCGGAGTGGCTGCTAAGCGTTTCCGCGTCCTCACGGCACCACGGTTGCCTGCAACTCCCCCGGGAGCCCCGAACCCGCCAGCCCGCAGCCCACCTTTAGGGACGATGGGAGATGAGGGACAGACAGGGTCTGAAGCCCACGGGGCCTTCTGCCCGGAGCCCCGGGGGCCTCGCCTGCGGGCCACAGCAAAGCCCTCCAGGCTGCCTGTCCCCAGGGCCCCAGGGTACCAGGGCTTTCACAGAGAAAATAAAACCTCCAGCAGCAAGTGAAGCTGATACTTTCGCTGCAGAAGGCAAGGTATTTTTTAAGAATGAGACCTGCTGCTGCTTTGCTGCACATGTTCCAAGTCCAACACAAACTCATCCATCGCTGTTGAGCCCAGATGACAGACCCCTCCTCAGGGCCCATGAGTTAGGGGTCCAGGAGGCAGCCTCCCATTTCTCGTCTGCTCCCAGAGTCTCTCAGGAAGACAGAAATGCAGCTTAATATGAGCTGCCCAAGTCCGCTAATTGTTTTTCATATTTCAAAATAAAAAACCAGTAATTTTGCCTCATACACATTAACAAAAAAGAGCTTATGATTCCTGGCAAACCTCACCTTCATCGAACCTGCCCACCCAGCCCGCTGCGCGACTACCCTGCCCTTCGGGAAAGCTCTCCACTTCCTTCCCCGAATCTCTAGCGGTTCCAGGTAAGCTCACCTGCTGGGTCCTTTTCCCGCAGAGGGCACAGCCCCGGACGGCGGCGGGGTTAGGCCGGGGGCGCATCCCGGCTCGCCTGCACTTGGCTGTGAGGCCCCGCCAGCCCAGGTGAGCCTCCCCTTCCCTTCCCGCTCTGTAACGGGGATGGTAACTGAGGCCACCTGTCCTCTGGCGCGTGAGGATGAACGAGTTACCAAGTGACGTGCTTAGAACGCTCGGTAAAGGTAAGCTGCGGTTACAGAGGCTGCAACCATATACTTTATCTCTCAAGAGTCTAGCAGGCTGATGCCAGGGGGAGAAAACTTACACTTTCCTCCCCTCCGCTTCCTCCATCTATAGTGGCTACACAGATGGATGTGCGTGAGAGCCAAGAGGGGAAGCAATACAGAAAACCTGGTCTTTTCTCCCCTGGTCGGTTCCCCTTTGCTGTTACGCTTAACAGTTTACATGTGTTTGAAAAATGCACTTGAACCTGCTTAACCTCGGAGCTGCCAGACCTGTCTTGATATTATCCAGCACCCAGGGCGGCCCCACAGGCAGCCTCTGCCTTGGGGTGGGGTCTGGGGCTTTTGTCCGACTCGGCAGGGTGCAGAGAGGCAGGGGCAGGACCAGAGCCAGCCGCAGGGGCGGCCCAAGGCAGGGCCCCAGGAGGCCGGCGGAAGGACTGGTGCCTGGGGAAGGCCAGAGAGACCTGCTCTAACCCCCCCACACACACACCCCAACCCCGCCGCCATTCACGGGCTTTCAAGGACTTTAATTTACAAGGAAATGGTAAATATGTAAGTTTGCTCTGATATGGAAAATCACAGCCATTTGTTCTTAATTCATCTCAGGAAGGGGTGAACAATCCGAGAGGTCTGCTGAAACGCGATGATCTGAAGAGTGTAAAGAGGAAACCTGTTTAAAGAGCCCTGACGGGGTGCCAGGTCCCAGACGGCCTTTTCGGGGGTGGGGGGGAGCCCGGAGCGGAGCAGTGCTTTGGTGGGCGGCCCTCCGTGGGGACAGAGGCAGCGCCTGGTGTCTTGCTATCCTGCTGTCACATATATTCTTGGAGATGTGGCACAGCTTTGCCTCCTGGGAGTGGCATCGGCAGCCAGATCCTGGGGAGACATTTCGCTCTACCCAAGGACGCTGTTGGAGTGTATCCTGTGCACAATTTCTCGAAACGCAGCATAAATGAGAAGAGGCAACTACGCTATAAGCCATCCCACTGGCCTTGGCAATTGGGTAGCCTAAGCACCTTCCTGCCTTGACATCTGTCCCAGCCTGCTTCAACCTGCCTCCGGAGACAAAGATCTGAGCACATGAAGCCTTTCTAGGTTCCTTCAGGACTGGCTGTCTCTAGAGCAGTATGAGTGCATCACAACACGGAAGCTCCCCAGAGGTGCTGTCACTCCAGGGGTCACCTTTAATAGCCCGGCCCCACCCTGTGAGCCCAAGTAGATTCCCACGCTGAGGGCACTTGTCTGAGGATTTGCCTAAGCTCTGTCACCCAGGATTCCACCTCCCCTCACGAAAAGGGTCACGAAGGGGCATCGGGCCCTGCCTCAGTGCCACTGACTGCTTGCTCCCTCTCCACGCCTGACTGGGCACCACCCTCCCCTCTCCTCCTGGCAGTCCTCAGGCCTCCTCTGGCCACCTGCACGCTTCTCCCCCAGGACCTCAGGGTCCTGTGGCTGCTACAGCTAACATCTCCCCCACTGACCGGACAACCCCTTCCCTACAGGCCAGCACATGTCACTCTAATGACCGTCACCCCTCTCTGCCCATTCAGCTCCTTCCTACAGCCCTCGATTCCCCTCCTCCCTGTCAGAGGCTGTGCAGGAGCCCGTCCTCCTCACGTGTGCCAGGCCGCGGGGCTGTCTCTTGCCGCAGCACGCCCGGGCCATGCGCCCTATACGGGACGGCCCACCCCTCTCCGGAGTCACATCTGCCTCCTGAGCCAGTCTGCGGCTCCGTGGAGCAGAGATGCCAGCCTTGGACCGGGTATACGCCCCCCATGAGATGTCCACAGGAGGCAGAGGAGATGCCAAGTGGACGGCTCTCCTTTTAACCGCTAAGGTTCAGCTCCGGTGAGAGCCTCCAGGAAATGCTCCGCTAGAGGTGAAGAGCTGCACTGAGTGACCTTGGAGAAGTCATTTAAACACACCGAGCCCCTGGTTCCTCCTAAGCAAAGTAGCTGGTTTGAGGAGTCAGTGGCTTGCAGGCTGTCAAGCGCTCGGCCAGTGCCTGACACACAGCAAACGCGCCAGGATGGCAGGTGCTCCACTGCTTCAACGGCCCTGCCTCCGCCCGCATTCAAAGCACTGCCCTCCTTGCCCCCAAATTCAGACTCTGAAACACCACAACTGTAATCTGGAAGAGTGCCAGGGCCTGCCTGGGGCAGAAAGGGGAGGGCAAAGAAAACGCTACTCAAGGTAAGGACCTTCACTTTCAGAATGAACAGCAGATACTGACTTTCAGAAGTCAATATCCAGATGAACGGAGACCACAGAGAAACGTTACCCAAAGCCTAGACCTCAGTTACCAGTTACTACAGGGATCATCCATCAGGGCATTGACAGCAAGGGAAGCCAATAGGTTAGTCTTTTCCAGAGGCCCTGGGTTTCCACAGGGTTCTCGAAGTTCTGCGGGCAAGAAATGCGAGCTCTGGCAGAGAAGGAGCCTCCCTCTGTAAGGAGGGTGTTAAAAAGTGTCTTCTATCAAGCCCGTTCGACACACGTCCCCTGGAGACCTTCCAGGCCTCCTGAAGTACCAGGGAACACATGCTTTCTAGCCACTAGATGGAGGGCACCTGTCTAAAAAGGAAGGGGGTTGGTGGAAGCTGAGGGAAGCAAGATCGGGCGGGGGTCGGGGGGAGCCAGGGTCGGAGCTGAAGGCCGGGCAGCCTGGCCGAAGCAGCAGCGTTTGTGTCATCTTCCCAGCAAGCAGACCTGGAGGGGGCGGTGGGAGGAGACAGGCAGGGAGATGGAGGGAGCCTGACTGTGGCTAGGACCCTTTGCGTTTGTCTTCTTGCTAGAACGTATTTACAGTTCTGAGGAGTGGCTTTTTGCTTTCAGGGTATTTTATTCTGGGTTGACTAGACACAGAAGCCCTCCGGCAGGGAAAGAAAGTAAGGGGGCTATAAATATGTTTTAGTAGTTGCTGATATTTTAACGGGAAGATACTGGGAGAAGAGATGCTTGTGGCATTCTTACTTCCTCTTCCTTGCCGTGAGCAGCTCTTTTAAAGCCACTCCTGGTGGTCATCCTCAGAGGGGCCGGGAGCCCCCACACCCCTCCTGGGCTGCTGCTCCTTTAATCAGGTGGGCAGCTCCTGACTTGTTCTGCTTTTCACAGTATAGCTGAGACACCCTTTTGGGGCAGGAGCGAGAGATCAGCTCTTGAAACACTCCCAATGCCTTCCTGTTAGCCGCCAGCAACTGTCCTGCCACTGCCTCTCCTCAGGCAGGTCGGATCCACGATGCCCTTCGTGCATCACTAAAAATCCAGCTCTCATCCTCACCGGTTTCCTAGCGGCATCTGCCATTCCCAACACTGCCTCCTCCAGAAATTCCTCCTTCCTCTAACTGGTCTTCTTACCCTTCAACACAGCGATGAAGCAGGGGTGGGGAAGGCACAGTCCCAGCCCCGGAGTCACTGATCTGTCCCCTGGGATGTCTGGCCCATCAGAGGCACTCAATACAAGTCTGCTGAAATCAACCATGATGCTTTAGACTTCCGACACCCAGCTCGGCACCTCGCGCCCGATGAGAGCTTGGTAACTCTTTTGCAAAGAGGTCATTGCAGATGAATCACTAAACAAGAGAACAAGCACTGCAGCATTCAGGTGGTGATGCAGGATCCAAGTGCGGGGACGTTCTCCAAGGCACTGGCCTGGTTTCGAGAATTAGACAAACACCCAGGGGCCGTGGCGGGCAGTGCGAACTACAAAGCAGTCATCCCAGGGGACAGCAGCCCCACGATGGCCCGGGATCCAGACAGGCCAACCTTCAGTCTCAAGTCAGGACTCAAGGTTGGCTGAGAGCACCAGGGGCGCCGGGGCACGTGAGAGGTAAATGTTGGTCTTTCCATATCATAAGCACCCACTATTGTGAGCCAGTCTTTTTTGGCATGATACTTTCTAGACCCCTTATTTTGAAATGAAAAGGGAGAAGATTTAGAAGAACAGAAAAGAAACCATAACACTGCTTATCTCCTGGGGGGAGAACTGGGTGTGCAGAAGAGCCGGGAGAGAAATGCACGTCTCACTGTATGTCCTTTGGGAACGTGTGAATTTTATCATCAGTACAAATGACTTATTTGTAAAATAATTACTTTCTGCAAAAATAAAGATAATGAAAGATCTGCCAGATATGAGAAATATATTACAAAGCATATAACTAGACAGACCAGTGAAACAGAAAAGAAAGTCCAGAAGTAGCCCCAATTATATCTAGAAATGTCCTGTATGGTAAACGTAGCATCTCAGATCACCAGGGAAAAGACGGAATTTCAATTAATTGTGTTGAGATAAATGGGTACCATCTGGAACAAAATTAAGCTGATCCCTCTCCCACACTATACATCAGAAAAAATTCCAAATGGGTCAGAGTAAAAATGTAAAAAATTAAACCATAAAACTACTAAGCAAGAGCAAGAGGGAATTTCTTTGCAGCCTTGGAGAGAAGAAGGCTTTTGAAACAACAGCTCAAAATCCAAGAAAATCAGATATTAGAATCATTCAGATAAACTGGGTCATCACGTCATATATATTGTCATCACATTGTACACTTTAAATATAGATAATTTTACTTGTCAATTATTCCTTATACAGTTGGAGGGAAAGAAGTTATTCAGGTAAATATACAAGAACTAAGTACAACATATATTTAAAGAAAATTTTGAATAGGAAGAGAAAACAAGAGACTATAAAGAATGACCAGATTCACCAAAAAAGAAACACACAGAACTTCTAGAAATAAAAAACATCAACACTGAAATTAACAATTCAGTGCCAGGAGATCCCACTGTGGCCAACAGAAATGAATCCGACTAGTATCCATGAGGATGCGGTTTCCATCCCTGACCTCCTCACTCAGTGGGTCAGGGATCTGGCATTGCCGTGAGCTGTGGTGTAGGTTGCTCGAACCCCGAGTTGCTCTGGCTGTGGTGTAAACAGCAGCTGTAGCTCTGATTCCACCCCTAGCCTGGGAACCTCCATATGCCACGAGTGTAGCCCTTAAAAAAAAAAGGCAAAAAAAATTCAGTGACTGAATTGAGTAGCAGATGAGATACAGCTGAAGAGAAAATTAGCTAACTTGGAGATAGTTCCCTAAGACAGATCAGAAGTAATTATCCAGAAAGTAATCCAGAAAGACAGATATGAAAAATATAAGTGAGATGAATAAACATCAAACATAGAGTAAAACACTAACATATGTTTAATTTGTGTTCCCTAAGGAGAAAGAAACTAGAAAAGAGACACTGAAGAAATAACATCTAAAAACTCTGAGTTAAAGACATGTTAACAATCAGAGCCTCAGAAAGCTTATCACCAAAAGACCTCAACTAAATGAAATTCTAAAGGATATACTTCAATCGAAAGTAAAATAAGGAGTTCCCATTGTGGCACAGTAGAAAGGAGTCCGACTAGGAACCATGAGTTTGTGGGCTCGATCCCTGGCCTCACTCAGTGGGTTAAGGATCTGGCGTCGCCGTGAGCTGTGGCGTAGGTCGCAGACGCAGCTCAGATCTGGCATTGCTGCGGCTCTGGTGTAGGTCAGCAGCTATAGCTCCAATTCAACCCCTAGCCTGGGAACCTCCATAATGCCAAGGGTGTGGCCCTAAAAAGACCAAAAAAAAAAAGAAGTAAAATGAGCCCAGATGGAAGGTCTGAGATAACAGACACACACACACAATTTTGGACACACATTTTTCCTTGCCTGAATTCAGAATCAGGTTTTGTAGTGCTTTGTGCTCTTCCACTGGCCCACGCAAAAACAGAACCCCTGACAGGGAACTTGCCTATGCATGTGCAGACACCAGAAGCGGAAATGAAAGTTGCATATCATCCTTCAAAGAGAAATCTTGAAACAACAGTGAGACTCCCTGACCACTGAGGTTTCCTAGGCAATGCAGCAGAGAAGGTTTCAGCGAAAGGTGCTGGAACAACTGAAATTCACATGCAAAAAAAGTGAATCTAAACACAGACCTAACACCCTTCACAAAAATTAACACAAAATGGATCAAAGACCTAAATGTAAAACTCCAAACTATAAAATTCCTAGAAATAACAAAGAAAACCTAGATGATGTTGAATTTGGTGATGACTTTTTTTTTTTAATTTTTTGGCTATACCCGTGGTGTATGAAGTTCCTGGGCTAGAGAGAGAATCCAAGCCACAGCTGCAACCAATGCCGTAGCTATGGCAATGCCAGATCCTTAACCCACTGCTCCAGGTTGGGGACTGAGCCCACTCCACCACAGAGACAATGTCAGATCCTTAACCTGCTGCCCCCACAATGGGTTCCCCTAAAGATGACTTTTTAGACACGACACCAAAGGCACAACACCAAATTCTTCATGAGAGAAAGAACTGAACGTTGGACTTCGTTAAAATTGTAAAGCTTCTGCTCTGTGAAAGATATTAAGAGAGTAAGAAGGTAAGTCACAGAGCAGGCGAAACTATTTGCAAAAGCAAGCAATGAGGAGGTTCCTTTTTCTGATCCAAGTGATGTGGTCTGACCCCTGGGGCAAAGCAGGGGACATGGGGCCATCGTTTTGAGAAGCAGGACCAGGGCCTATTTACACTCTCCTGGACAACCTCATGGCCTCTTTAGAAAGACTGGATGAAGATGCAGGAAAAAAATCCGTTTTCGAGCTCTGTAGCAGGTTTATGGGGCTCTGGGAGAAGCAGACCCTTAAGCCGTGCTGCCATCTCCACATCTTGGTGGGGAAGTGAAGCACGGGGGGAAACGCCAGCCCATGGTGGCTTCCGGGTCTGGCCTCGGCCCCGACTGAGGGAAAGGCCTCTGGCCTAGTGTGCTAAACTGCTGCTTATTCCAGGTCCCCCTGAATGTGCATCCACCACGGAGTCCTCCCCGCCTCCTGGGAGGCTGAGGGGGCCTGACAAGTGTCGCACCCCCTTCATCATGTCATGATTTGCTCGGATCAGGCACAGTGAGGTTTTCTGCAACTGGCCATCAATGAAGATGACCAACAGCAGATCTTAATAAAAACAAACAATTAGACTAAAATCTAACTCTCATACATGTACACGCACACACAAGAGGCATTTAGGCCTCAGAACTAGAAGAGGGAACATGTTTAAATACACTCTGCGCGCGCATGCACACACACACACACACACACAAATACGTCTGCACACAATGGATACCCAGTACACTGCAGTTTCAACTTGAGTGCTTCCAACTTCCCTCAGGTTCATTAACATCGTGTCCTCCCTTTCAGCTGGTGAAGGGCTTTGCAGAACTGTGAGCACTGAGTGGTCCTGAGAGCCCAAGGGAAGCATGAAGTCCCTGGCAGGAGTTAGCTGGGTCTCCGCCGGTCACACCAGTCCACAAATGGGTGGTCGCACAAATGAGCAAGAGACGTAGGCACTCAGAGGGCCTCGGAGCACCACAGAGCCGGTCTGTCCTCCGCTTCCTGCCCTATTTTGAGCTGCATGAGCCCAGGACACACTTGGGTGTCCCAGACAGGAAAGCAGTAAAGACGCCAGGGAAGTGACACAGCCAAAGGCAGGCTCTGTCCACCCTAATCTTCCCAGCTCATCGGGGCCTTTCTTTCCCAGGCCAGAAATGCCCAGCGTGATGGCTGTTTGTTGGAACAAGTATCCACGTAAGAGGACCTAGTGCTGACAGAGGCGGCCTCCACATACAACACTTGCAAGACACGGGGTGGGAGTGGAGGGCAGCCAGTAACTCACCCCAAGGGGATATGCAACATCCGACCTGAGCTACAGAGCAGAACCCAAACAAGACGATCCTCTTAGCAGCGAAAATCAGGTGGCAGGGCATGTTTCACAACCATCCCTTTCCCTGGGGTTCTACGACAGGCTGCGTCGGACGCAAGGGTGGGACCTCATCCATCTGCACAGTGTGAGCCCGTAATGGTCCCCTAGGTGGTCCCTGTTTGTTCCCCAGGCCAGGAGCTGGCCCTGTAAACTTCACCGTGGTTAGTGAAATACCCGCAGGCAGCTTCGGGTAGAGCTCCTGCTGCGAGGGGATGCCAGGGGCCTTTAGAGGACTGCGGAGGGAGGTCCTGGTCACTGAGAAGAGGCAGGAGAGGGAAGGCCTAGGTGTGAAACACGGATGGGGATGAGGAGGGAGAGGGCTTGAGCATCCGGAAAAGAAGTGGGGGTTAAGGATACGAAAACCGGGATAAACATCTTCATTATTTCATATATTAGATCCAGAGAAGACAGAAAAAAATAATTCGAGCCACGGCCTTATCCTGGAAGCGGTGGAAACCTAATACTGCAGCCAGACCAGAGCTTGCGTGTGCACTTCAGACCGCTCACGGCGGCCACCTCGGGAGGGTCTACACTGGTTCCAAAGCATCAACACTCAGCCTGGAGAGCTGGCAGCCAGGGCTTCCCACACCCCTCACCGCGGAGGAATCCTCTGAGAACGAGGTTAGATTTCTGCAAACAGGCTTCTATCCTAGGAGGCCAGCTGGAAGGATGAGGCGTGTGATCAAGCTATGAAACAGGGTTTCTGGACCAAAAAAAGAAAAAGGTGTCAGAGCCCTTTTTGGAGGCGATGGCCAGGAACCAGGCCTGTTCTCTCCGGGGTTGGGTGAGTGGCTCCAAAGGCTTTTCCCTCCTGGGTGAGCCCCGTGGGCAGGAAGCTCTGTCCAGCGTTCCAGGGAGGAGCATGGACCTGGAGAGCGGTGCGCGCTTCCTGAGGCAGTGCGTGAGTGGCTTGGCTCCGGAGAAGCCCGCGCCTTTCCCGAGCCACAGCCTCACTGCTCGAGTGCTGGAGCACCTTCTAATGTGTTGGCCCTGTACGCAGAGAGCAGAGCCAGGCCTCCATCGTTACCAGCCAAGCCCCCACCTCCACGCCCTGCGCCAGACCGGAGAGCGCCCTTCGTGGCGGCCTCTGCTTTGCTGCTTCACTTGGCACTGCCCCAGTGCCGCTTCTAGCAGCCTAAACCACACGTATCCCCACCCTATCTTGTGCAGGGTGTTGACAGGTGCTCCTTGAAAGGCTTACTGATAAAAGGTGGGCAACCACTACCCATCACAGTTCCTTTCCTGGGGGACTCAGGAGGACACGAGTATGTTAAAGGCTCTGAAAAGTCCTGCAGGAAAAAGCTGTGGCTCGGTGGTTCCCAAACTAAAGCAAGTAGCTTTACTGAGGCACTCAACAAAGTTATTCCTCTGTCCACCTCAGAAGCGGGAAGGGACTCTAGCCGTAATCCAGCCTCAGCCCCTGAGCCCTGTTTTGGTGGCCTGCCTCTTAAACTTCACCAGACACTGCAGTTCTGCTGAGCACAAGGTGCGCAAGGCTGACCCCAACACTCTGCACCCATCGGATCACAGCGCACTTGCTCTCTGCTCTTCCACATGCCTCTCATTTGGGGACACCAGACGGACTGAGTGCTTGGAACCTGTCCCTTAGACCTGCCCTGCCACCTTACTGGGCTGAGGGCTTGTGTGTCCCCAACATCAATGGATATTCCACTGGGGCAAAAGCCGTAACACATTTTCCTTATTTCACGTCTCTTACATCTTCTAGCACCAAGCAGTGCTGGGCTGGGCACAGGGCAGAGACTCCCAAGAGGCTTTCGGAGCTGAACTTAAGTTTCCATTAAATACCATTTAAGGAAAAAGTACCAGAGTAATATGGGGGCAAAGATGATGCCTCAAAGAAACTACCTGGGTTTCCTCCACAATAATATCTATTTTTATCCATCACTGATTGCGTGCTTACTAGGAGTGCTGGCTAAAGTCACCAGGTACAGTATCACACTTCACAGCAATCCCAAGAGGCCGTGCTGCTGTCACTGCCTAGGCTGGAAGGTCAAGGGCCAAGGGGTGGAGCACAGAGTCAGGCCAGAGTCCTGGGGCTCTGAGAAGACCAGAGGACAGCACCACATTCCTCAGGAGGAATTCCGTAAAGAGGCAGCAGGTGCACGGAGATGTGGGGAAGGAGCTGCCTGCTCGCCAGACTCAAGCCTACTCCAGATGTTGCCTTTTCCTTTCAAGTTCAGCAGCGATTGGGCTCTGCACCCAAGAGGAGAAACAGATGCCAGCTTCAAGCTTCAGATCAGCATGCGAGGCCACCATGCCCTCCCCCGTCCTCCCCAGCCTCGAACAGCCCCTGGGGAGGGGTACGTGCGTGGTCCCTCCCCGCCAAAGGCATGTTCTTCACAGGGGATCGTCTATCTGGGCTCTGACGGCCCCTGGTCTGCAGGGCAGCTGCCTGTCCAGATGTTCTCGTGCTGGACGGACCTCAGCCCTGGCCCAACACAGGCCCGGGCCTCGGCATGCTCAGCTCCTAGCCAACCAAAAATACCTTCAAGGTTTTCACGCATGTGCCAGGAGCTCAGGACCGAAGCTGCCTGTGACACCAGACAGAAGCATCTGGTAACATGGCGTCTTGGTGTTGAGGGTGATACAAGCTTTAGGGGGAGTCAAACGGCAGTCTGACATAAACCAGAGGGAGTGGGCCTGAAAGACCCATTTCTGTAGGTGCCTAGTGAGGCCCAGGGGGTTGTGACCAACTGAAAGGACAAGAGGCATGTGACAGCTCCCATCCCCACAGCCAAGCAGGATTCCTGGGAACTCCTTCCGCTCTGCTTTCACCCAAGGTTAACAGCTAGCATTGGGCACCTACACTGCTGCAGGCATGGAAAAGCCCTCACACGCAGCCTCTCGTGTCAACCTCATCATAACCCTAGCACACAGTTACTAGCACCCCATCTCACAGATAATAACACTGCAGCCTGGAGATGTGACTTGTCTAAGGCCACGAGGAAGAAACAGCAGCTGTGACACCAGGTCCACACTCTTAACTACCCAGTTCTGCTGCCTCCACCTGACTTCCACTGAGCATCCTGGGCCCCAAGTGGTCCCCAGGACTGCCCACCAAAGAGGCGTTAGCTCCCCGCTCCAGAGCTGCCTAGTCCTAGGTGGGCCCTGCAGCTCAGCAGCCCTTGAATGTCCGGATCCCTCCTCATCACCCACCTGGGACCTTCTGCCAGGAGGAGGCCTGGCCCAGCCACTCCAAAAGAACGTCGTGTGTCATCCCACGACCAGGCCTGCAAATGTGTGTGCCATGTGTGAGGGAAGAAAACAAGGCCTCTACAGGGCCCTTCAAGTGACAACTGGAAAAGCAAGGTGGCTCTAGGGAAGCGGTTAACAAGCATCCACCAGGGACCATTTCCTGAGAAGACCCAGTCTCAGCACATGCAGTCCTGCACCATCACTGCCTTTTTCTTGCCTATGCCTGTTTCTGGACAAGCTCTCTGGGCTGGGGAGAGGTCATGCGCTGGCTGGTATCCCCATGCTGGACACACTACAGCTCTCAATGAGGACCTGCTGAATGGGTGGTACTGCCCGCAGATGCCTTGCGTTCAAGCACGATGTCTGGGCCCTAAGCTGAGTGAGGGCTGCTCCCCTGGCTGCTTCCTCTTCCCAGATCTTCTCCAAGCTCTAGGAAGAAGCAAGAGGTGCGTGGCACGCAGGTGAGTGGCTGGACGAGCCCCTTGGCCAGCCCTCGCAGGGCTGGTCGGCACTGTCTCCTCATCAAAGAAGCCCTCCGCGGCCCCTCTGGTGTCTCAGCAGAGTCAGTAACCACCTGGGCTGGATGGTTCTTTCTCCCCAACTACCATGAGCTCCATGGAGCAGAGACCATTTCCGCCCCCATCATTCCTGTGCTCTCCTACAGAGGAGGCCGGACCACAGCGGGGTCTTACCAAGCGGGGGGCTTGGTAAGCACGTGGAATAAGCGTCTTCAGTGAAACAAAAGCAAAGAGCAGAAAGAAAGCCTGTCTCCCTTGACTTCTCGCAGGCAGACGCCCAGGACTTCCCACTGTCCACGTGCTCCCACATCCCGGCCCAAGGGGCTCAGGCACATCGCTGCCGGGCGCAGCCGGCGCAGGCGTGCAGCCCTGCTCTGACGGGGCAACACGACAGTGTTTTCCTCGGACATGGCCCAGGGCTCAGCTCCCGTCCCATCAGGTGACAGGACACAAGTGACCAGAGCAGTGATCGCTCACTCGCACTAATGGCTCAGAACGTCCCCCAAGGCCCATCCTGCGGGACCAGGCACTCTCGGGGACAGGCACCGGGCAACAGGCATGTCAGTGACTTAGCACCGTGTGTAAGCAGAGGAAATGGCTCCAATTCAGCTAACTCTAGCCCTGCCACAAGGACTTGGTAAAGCTTTAAAATATAGATGACTCTTCACCATACAGGGGTAAACACGGCTAACGCCAGCAGAGTAAGGATGTGCCTCAAGCGACTTGTCCAGCTCCAGTGCTGGGCTGCCTTGACCCCTCCCATGGCCTCTGGGATCACCAGTGCACCCAAGACGGCGGGGGGGAGGGGGCGAGGGTGGCATGGTGGCTGGGGTGCAGGGTCAAGGTGCCTGGCGCCACGAACAGACCTGCTGACCTGAACTGCTGTGTTCAGTTTCAGAGCCAGTTGGGCACAGACAAGGCACACGTACAGATTTTTCGTCCAGCACAGGAAGTAGCTGCTTCAGACACGATGGGGCAGTGGCATCCCGCCCCCACACCCTGCAAACTAAAAAGAGGAGGCTTGAGGGAAGAAGTGCAACTGCTGTTGTACTTGACCTCGTGAACATGTCCACGAACACCCCAGCGTCACCCCAGTGCTACGACCACCGCAACACTCGGGAACCAGAAACCGCGGCTGGCTGGGTTTGCACATCGCGTCAGCTTCCCCATTATGCTCAAACAAAGCCCTTCTGCTCTCACAGCAGCCTGGAGCTGGTGGAGCGGGCACCGTTGTCTCCATGTGAGCTGTAAGGAAACTGGGGTCCAGAGAGGTTAAGTGACTCGTTCTGGGTCACACAGCATGTAAACTGCCAGCCCAGACCTAAAAAATGTCCTCCATCCTCATGACTTCTCCCCTGGTCTCCTTGGCTGACGGGCAGGGTCACACACGGTTTTCCGGGTGATGCCAAGGAAATCCCAGGCCTCTGTCTCCCATCTGCAGCGTGAGGAGAATCAGGCCAGCCCACGCTTCTGGGCACGCCTCCTCTAAGAGTCTCTGACCAGCAGAGAGTCAAGGTTCCAAATATGTGTCGAGGCCTCACAAACCATAACCCCAGTTACTTCTGGTGCCTGGATGCTTTCAACAAGACACAAAAACGTTACAACCCTGGGTCACGGCTGGGTTCTCTGTGGGGGAAATCCGGGTCTTCCGGAAAGAACCTGGGAGAACAAGCAGCGACTCAGCTCTTCTGCTGCCGGACCACTTCCCTTTGGAAGAGGGATCCTGTGATGCTGAGTCTCTCCTCCTTGTCGCCAGAGAGCCAGCTGTCCCGGCCTGCCACCTACCCTGAGCACAGAGTGAAAAGCGGTAAAGGTATTACAACAGGACAGCAGGATGTCCGCCCCTTCTCAGGTCCTTCCTGGCTAGACGTGACCCGAGGCAAATCTTTCCATGCCCTTGGCTCGTCTTCTCTAAGAAAGGGGGGCAGGGGGGTTTGGCCTCCCACAGTTGCTATGCAGCCACCAATAAGACCAATTTCTGGGAAAGGTCCCAAAGATTCCCCTGCAGAGAAGGCTGATTTCAAGACTTGGGCAGGGGAAGGTCAGGGGGAGATGAGAATATCTCACTGTGTCGGAAAGCAAGGAAAGGGACAGAGCAGCAGCTGACGGAGAGACGGCAAAAGGACAGACAAACCAGCTTGAAGGTCAAACGTGAGACAATGTGAGCATCATAAGGAGTAATGACAGGAGAGTGCATGACCCACTTAATTTTTTTAAAAAATCCATGAACCAACAGTGACAGTCCCAAAAATAACAGGACGGGCAGGAGGAAAGCTCTTCTTAACAGAAGAATACCAACTAATAAATGTAGAAACAGAGTTTCCGTGGTGGCGCACTGGTTAACGAATCCAACTAGGAACCATGAGGTTGTGGGTTCGATCCCTGGCCTCGCTAAGTGGGTTAAGGATCCAGCATTGCCGTGAGCTGTGGTGTAGGTCGCAGATGCGGCTTGGATCCCACACTGCTGTGGCTCTAGCGTAGGCTGACAGCTACAGCTCCGCTTAGACCCCTAGCCTGGGAACCTCCATATGCCATGGGAAGCGGCCCTAGAAAAGGTAAAAAGACAAGGGAAAAAAAAGAAAAGAAAAAGAAACAAAAAACGTAGAAATAATAAAAGGAAACCCTATTTAATAATCACCACAGTGCTAAGAGAACCAAGTAAGATCAGCAGGCAATACCGAAGCCACTGGATAAAAGACTGTGATCCAGGATGTGCAAGACTCACAGCCACCACTTTAACCAAAGGACCAAAGCAAAGATCACCAGTGACAGGACAAACCCACAGCAAGTGCCTCCTGACATGACGCCAGACAAGGACTCAACACCGCTGTGGAATTCTCGGATCAAAATGTTTCACCTGAACTCAAGCATAAGACCAATCCAGATTAAAGGGCGTTCTGCAAAACAACTGACCTGGGCTCTCCAAAAATGTCCAAGTCATCAAAGACTTAAAAAAAAAAAAAAAAAAAAAGGTGGAGAAATGCTTTAGATTAAATAAATCTAAAGAAATCTGAGGGACAAATGCATGTATGGTCCTGAAATGAATCCTGGACTGAGAAAGAAAATGGAACAAAATCATAAAGGACATTACTGGGACAACTGAGGAAATTTCCAAACAGACTATATAAGAGATAATAGCCAAAAATAAATGTGCACTTGTGTGCACACCACACACAGGGGGGAGGGAAATACAGCAAACGAGGCAAAATGTTAACAACTGATGAATCTGGGGCAAAATGTCGCTGTATTGGTAACTCTTCCATGGGTTTGGAAATTTTCAAAACAAAGGAAACCAAAAAAAATTTAAAAATAAAATAAAATAAAAAATAAATAAATAAAAGGAGTTCCCGTCGTGGCGCAGTGGTTAACGAATCCGACTAGGAACCATGAGGTTGCGGGTTCAGTCCCTGCCCTTGCTCAGTGGGTTAACGATCCGGCGTTGCCGTGAGCTGTGGTGTAGGTTGGAGATGCAGCTCGGATCCCACGTTGCTGTGGCTCTGGCGTAGGCCGGTGGCTACAGCTCCAATTCAACCCCTAGCCTGGGAACCTCCATATGCCGCGGGAGCGGCCCAAGAAATAGCAACAACAACAACAAAAAAGACAAAAAGACAAAAAAAAAAAAAGGAAACCAACAAGATCCTACCAATTCCTGGCAAGCTGGGGTGTCCGCGGTGACGCAGGCGCACTCACCTGTCAGGTACTCCAGGACGGCGGCCATGTACACCGGCGCCCCCACTCCAATCCTGTACTTGGGGTGGCCTTTCTTGATGTACCGCAGCATCCGGCCCACGGGGAAGATGACGCCCGCCTTGGCGGACCGGGAGGTTTTGGTGGACTTCTTCTTCCCACCCCGGCTGGACATGGCGGTGGCCCTGGAGATGGATCAGTAAGCTCACTGTGGGGGCAAGAGGCACACAGGTCAGGCTCAAGGAAGACAGCAAGCCTCCCCCTTCCCCTGCACTCTGGCCCCTGGAAGAAAGGGGTCCGGCCAGCAGATGCCACTGCCTGCAGCCACTGAGCCCCAAGAGCCCGGTTTCTGCATTCCGCTGGTGAGCTTCACCCCTGAAAAGAGAACGGCTTCGCTTTCACATTTTATACCATGACATCAAGGTTTTTTTTTGTCTTTTTGTCTTTTTGCTGTTTCTTGGGCCGCTCCCGCGGCATATGGAGGTTCCCAGGCTAGGGGTCCAATCGGAGCCGTAGCCACTGGCCTACACCAGAGCCACAGCAACGCGGGATCCGAGCCGCGTCTGCAACCTACACCACAGCTCATGGCAACGCTGGATCGTCAACCCACTGAGCAAGGGCAGGGACTGAACCCTCAACCTCATGGTCCCTAGTCGGATTCGTTAACCACTGCGCCACGACGGGAACTCCCCATGACATCAATTTTATTGGCCACTTTCATCTAAACATTACCCTGACCATGACTGCTCTTAAGTGCCCTGCCTTTAGGCCCCATGATGTAAAAGAAAATGGGACTTCTTAGCTACGATCTATACGCTTGTTTAATAATTGTATTTTCATACACTGGAGGCCGGGGCTGCTAAGTCTGCTAAAGTCTTCCTAAAAGAAAACTATGTCACCCGCCCCAGAAGGAAGATGTGAAGCAGATCCCTGGGGACGCGGAGGGAAGCCGCACCTCTACCTTACGGTCCTTTATCTGCGAGAGGCAAGAATGGCTCACGGGACATTGGTGCATGGCCCGGGTAGAAAAAGAGGTGCTCGGAACCCCTGCAGATTGCTAGACAGGCCTGTCCTCAGAGAAGAGGGAGGTGAGTTTTTCCTTGCCTGCCCTCCCCCCAAATCCCCACCCAAAATGTCCCTCTTCTGCGGCCATCTCTTCTCTACCCCCACTGTAACTGGATCCAGATGACCACTATCTTAACCAAATGATCCCAAACATCACCACAGGCCACACGCAGCTGGGTTAACTTTGGACACACAGGTCTGAACACACTATGGCCCAGGTCTTAAAGATTTCCCAGCTGCCTCAGTTCTCAAGATGAAGTCAGGACCCTTCACCTATCATGTGACACCCTAAAAATCTCAGCCTGGCACACCACCTAGCTTTATCTGTGCTTTCTGGGGTCTAAACATAAACACAGGGAGTCCCCCCAACCCCCTTCTCTGTGGTGGCTGTGCCCCTCTTCCAGGACATCCTTTCTATCTCATGCTTTGCTGCCCTCTGCCAACCCATCCCCGAGGGCTCCCATCTAGCTGCTCCATCCTCTGGGCTCCCCTGTGCTTTGCCCACAGCATGGCACGTACACACGCCCATCTCTCCCCTGGTGGTACAAGGTCCCAGAGGGCTGCCCCCGACTCTCGCCCTCGTGGAGCACCACTCCGCAAGGTCACAAATGTTTGCTAAAAGCATTCAAGCATTTAGACCAACCCAACACCTTTGGACAAAGAGCTTTTAGATCTGAATGTCTCCCATTTTCAGCAGGAGAGGCCTGTGGCCAGCGATGATGAACGCAGCTCAGTCCTGGCCTTACTGGAGCAGAGACTGGGTGTGTCTGGGGCTCTCTCTGTGGCAGGCAGACAAAGTCCTGTCCCAGAGAGGAGCCATGAGCATTCAGGGACTTTAGGGGTCCCAGACGTGCTTATTCTTTAAAAGTAATGCTCCTGGGGCTTCCCTCTGACTTGAGCCAAGAGTCTTTAAGCTGACATGCTGGCGACTCCCAGGTCCCTAGCCCGGCACACACTTGGCTGCTGAGCCCTGGAGCTCTGTTCTGAGTGTCTGCAGCAGGGTCCACTTGTAAGTCCCACAGGCACTTGAACTCTGGTCTCTCAGCCCCAGCGGTGGCAACATCACATATCAAGCTACCAAGCGGGCATCGGCCTGTCCCTACGTCCCTGCCCACCTCCACAGCTCGCAGTCACTGGCAAGGCTCCACCGAGCTCACTTCTATAAGTTCTCAAGCCTCTTCCCTCCTCCTCGCCCTCTCCCTACTTCTCACCCGTTCTCCCAGCACCAGTCTCTCTCCACAGACACCAGAGGCTCCCTGCCCACTTTGCTGGTTCCTCGCCACCTGTGACAGCCACCAACAGCGTCTTTCAACTACTTCTGCAGCACTGCTTCCTGCCGCCCTGCCCAGGCGGATGCCCCAGGCGACCCGTGACTTCCTGACCTGTGATGCCATGTCCAAGTTTTCATACAGGCTGTTTCTCCTGACTGCAACACCCTTCATCTCCTTGCCAACCTGCTGCACGGAGGCTCACACAACCCCTCTTCTTGGTCCTGACCAGAGGCTGGAATTGCTCCCTGCCCTGTGTGCCCACAGCACACAGCCCAGCACGTACTGCGTGCCCGCCTCCACAATCCAACTCCACTCTGAGTTACTCCAGGCCGGGGGCTGTAGTCAACTCATTCCCGGGGTCGCCCGGTCCCAGGAGAGTCCTTCACCCCCAGGGCCACTCTGCTGATCGAATGTCTTCACAGCCCATCTGGAGTCAGGTTCCTCTCTGACACAGCAACCCCGAGTCTTCATCCCCCTCCCCGAGGGGGCTGTCCTGAACAGATTCTGTCCCTCACTCCTACTTGTGTTCTTCCCGCACTAGAGATCCGTAACTACATAACTGGAGACCTCCAAGCGGCAGCCACGGCAGCGAAAGACTCCTGCCTAAGCCATGCAGCCTCATGACATCCAGTAACCTGTGCTGATTTTAAGAGCATCATTTGGAAAATCACCTTGCAGCTCACGGATGTGCCAGGTCCATCCTGCTCTTCGGAGGCCCCTGGGACGTGGGCAGCAATGGCCAGGCACCAACGTGAGGGGAGAGAGTGGCTCTGACGGGAGTGGCTGTTGAACGTTGTGGTTAATAACTCAAATTCCCAAGTCAGGCTCCACCACCGACAGCCTACGTACCCAAGGCCAGCTGCTGGAGCAAAGACGTCCCCACGGTGTACGTCTCACTTGTGCAGAGTCCAAAGAGGTTTCCACAACTGGCTGGTGTTCTCCACAAGATATGTGGATCCAGACCCCTCCCACCCTCCAATGCACGACTCGGGCTTACCACCGAAGGGAAAAGGCCGTGGGAGACAACCCAGAGGGGCTTCCGGAGGCCGGGTCTGGAACGGGGCACACCACGTATGACCACGAGCCATCAACTAGGACGGACGTGTTCTCATGGCTGCACCTAACTGCCGGAGAGGCTGAGAAACGGCCTCCAGCTCCGTCTCTGAAACATCACACACCAACCTGAAAGCTGACCCTGTAGCCAGGGTGTGAGTGCCCAGTCAAAGCCTACGCTGACCTATGTCCTGCGTCTTGCCTCTTCTATCTCTCATGATGGCCAAGGTGCTTTCTTATACACTCAGCTTCTCGGCATGGACCTTGCTCAAGGGAGAAACAGCAGTAATACCTCGTCAAACTGACAAAGCTGTGTCCTTCCTTCCTGGACTCATCAACCAGGAGGGCACCCCATTCAGCCAGCCAGAAGCCCTCAGCCCTGTACAGGGCCCCGCATGTCTTGAAGACAGGGACGGGTCTTCAGGCAACCTCGGCATCTGTTCACTACTGAACATGAGCTTGGCTGTCTTTCTGTTATCAGGCCAGGAAATGCAGATCCTGCGGTTGGTCCTGAAGGGATCTCTGTGGTCTTTATCTTTGCAACTCCTCCAACTATAAATCCATCACAACAGACAGCGCAGAAACCCAAAGCTCGCCAGAGACACTGGTGGAGGGGGCTGCTGAGAAAGAGCCAGGCGCCAGTGAGAAGCAGGTCTCTGACCACAGCAGTCCTCCCCCCACCATCTCCACTGCACCTCAACAATCAAGATGTGACCAAACAAAGCAATCTGTCCTCAAAGCACAAGACAAATGAGAAACCTGGCTGTGAGGACCCTGTGAGTAAGATGGACGGGGTGTCTGGGGATGTAAACAATTACATTTAGAACAGATAAATAAGGTCCTGCTGCACAGCACAGGGAACTATATCCAGTCTCCTGGGATAGACCATGATAGAAAAGAATATAAAAAATAATGTATATATATGCACAACTGAGTCATTCTGCTGTATAGCAGAAACTGGCACATTATAAACCAACTATACTTTAATTTAAAAAAAAAAAATGGACCTGAAACCAACGAGGAGGGACAACAGAAGTGAGGAGGGCAAAGGGCCATCCCACCACACTGGCCCTTTCCTCGCCAACGGGCACCCCAACTGGCTCCTCAGTGCGCTGCAAACCACCGGCACTGCCACTTCCACCCTTTGGCACATGGTGCCCCCTCAGTCTGGGGCCTTCCTACTTACAGTCCCCATGCATCCTCTAATGATGGGAGACCTATCAAGGAGCTCCCTCCTCTGCATTCTGGCAGTGGCTGTGCCTTGCAGGCCCCAGCCCCAGTCCCAGCCTAGGGTCGAGCCGCTCCATTCCCAGACTCCAGCTTTGTACTCAAGGCCCCGCTGGCCTCCGGCCCATCTCTCCCTATTTCCAGCAACGAGGGCTCCACCAGGCTGAATAGCGCTCAATTTCCTCAGCAGACAATTCTGCAGAGGCCCCTGAGGCCCGTGAGAAATCCCTTATCATGAAGCTGAGCCACTACCGAAGTATGTTCAACTGCTTCTCTCAGCCTAAAATAAAGTGCTTTGCAAAGGCAGTTTCCAGCACCTCCTTCCAACCCAAGTGCTGCTCTGGATCCAATTTATGTAAACACTCTACAGCCAACCACCTCCTCTTAGCACGTGCTGCACAGTTCCAGCACTGCCAAGTTCCTGGTCTGTCTCGATGGGATGGATCAGGCTACTCTGCTCACCACTATATCTCCAAGAACCTACCCTGCTGCCTGGTTCCTGGGAGGCCCTCGAATGCTAGCTGAGAGGTGACTGATTAGTTACAGTAGATAACGATCCTCTCCATTAAAAACAAGGGCAGCATTTCCAAAGGCCTGAGGACTCAGAGATGTAGCAGGTGGGACCCCAGTCCAGGACCTCCTCTAAGGACCATTCCTGTACACATACCTGGTCAATCCCTGTGGGAGCCCAGACCCGCAAAATTCAGGGAGCTTGCGGAGCTACCCTGGCAATTACCAGGAAGGGAACCACAGAATGTCCCTGACGGCCAAGGTATAGCATGCAGAGGTCTTCTGACTCACTGACCATTCTATGGCTCCAGCAACCTCTCTCTCTCTCTTTTTTTCCCCTGGCCCTGGCATGTGCAAGTTCCTGGGCCAGCAATCAAACCAGAGCCACAGCAGTGACAACACTGGATCCCTAATTGCTAGGCTACCAAAGAATTCTCTCAACCTCTCTTCTTGCCATAAGATGGGCTCAGTAACACAGACCAAAGGAAATGACTTACCTTCCTCATATCTGTAAGATGCTGACCTCTGTTAAAGCTGCAGTGCAGAAAACTCAACAATCAGAGGCACTCACAAAACCACTGGAATGAATGGTCAACGAGGAAGTCTTTTTTTACCTAAGCAATGAATGCATGCATACTGATCCGGAGCGAAATATGGAATGGAACTGCTGGGGGGCTGCTAGGCAGAGCGCCCTATCGCCAGCACCCAAGGATGCAGGAATCTGAGCAACCAGTGCTCAAGTCACTGTTCCAGAGGGAGGACCGCCCATCCATTCCCTCCGCTGGGAAAATGCCCACGTGTCCACATGCGTCTGTCACTCCAATCATGAAAGCAAACCTGAGCCACTTAATTCTGAAATGCAGGACACTCATCCTGTTTCCAGCGTCCTCTCCCGTTTACCCCTATCTATCGCACCAAATGATGAACAGTGTCACACTGCCACGGCCCCAGAGGGATGTGGATTTCCTACAAAGCTATCACTCACAGAGCCGGGGCTCACAAGCTGCACGCTGAGTGGTTCAGAGCAGGGATGTACTCTGGCTGATCAGCAAAAACATCGCTCCCCATTCATAAAAACACGCCACCGTAAAATGAGCTAGATGATTACAGAACTTCAAGTCTCTCCTCGGTGAAGCGAGGGAGTGCAAACAGGGAGAAAGGATAGCCTGAGATAGGAAATAAATCCCAAACGCCACATCTTGTTCCAGCAGACATGACGCTCATGTGTGAGGTTTTCAGCGGCGGGAAAAACCAAAACCCAGACACGAGTGTTTCTCACAACCAGCAGGAACCAGCCAGCAGGAAGCCGGTCTGGGATTACATGCTCACCTCTGCAAACCCACTCGGCAGTGCGCTTCCGGAGCGACGCTAGAGGAACCAGCACTGTTTCAACAGTAAGGCCCTGTCTGCTGGCTTCACGAGGAACCACTGCTTCGCACTTCCTCTTTCTTTTAAAGGTCGTGCCAAACCCGGAGCTGCCACTCCAGCAGAAGACCATCAGTGGCAAATGTGAGCTTCCGGAGGGCAAGACCCTGGTCAGGTTTGGCACTGGTGGCTATTCAGTGTCTGTTGGCTAATCTCCCAATAAGAACACAGCACATCTGACCGTGTCTTCCTCCTACTCTAACCGTAATGGCTCATGATCACTGCTCTTACCATGCCGGTGTGTTTCTGATCTGGATCCTCTGCAATTTGGTCTGTGCGGCCTCTGTTTCACCTGACTCCCCTCTAGGATCCAGTCCTCCTGAGCCTCTGGCAGTCCCCCCACATGACCTCTATTGTCACTGCTCTAAGGCTCTGCACACACACCTGTCCCCACCTGCCCGTCTTTGCCCAGCCAACACTCACTTGGCCCTTCCGGGCCTGATAGGGGCCTGGCTAAGTAATTGTACTGGTAGGTCCTGTGGCCTCCTGCCCTGACTTTGCAGTGGCGGACTGCCTGCCTTCTCCTCATGTCAGCTTCCCAAGGGAAAGAACTGGGCTTTTTTTTCCTTTTTCTTTACTAAATTACCAGCTTATTATAAAAGGATATAACTGAGGAACAGTCAGAAAGGAAGAGCTCCACAGGGCAAGGTGTGGGGAGGTGCGGGGAGCTCCACATGCTCCCCGACCTGGACACTCTGAGCCCTGTCCTTTGGCGGGTGGGGGTGGAGGTTCCATTACATAGGAGGAATGTTAACCAAATGATTGGCCACTGGCAACTGATTCAACTCCCAGGCCCCTCCCCTCCCGGGAGGTGGGGGAACATGGCAAGACTGGGCATTTCTTGGTCAGGTTCTGTCCCCAGTGCCTGACCCTGGAGAAACTGACTCAAGAAATATTTACTGAAAGACTGCAAGACACTGGTCTAGCAAGCTTGATCCAGGCAAACAAGCCATGCAACTTTTTGGAATAGAGAGCTGACCCACTTGGGCTCACTCCTAAGAGCTAAGGTGGGGCCCTAGGTACGTCTACACCTACAGAACGCCAGAAGGACCCACAGGACAGGTATGGGCCCCACTGACCCCTGCCCCTCCCCAGCCCACATGTCCAGAATGGGGCTCTGAAAAAGCCGACACAAATCCAAGGGCCCACTCACATGAGAACTGGAGAATGCTGCAATTCTGATGACACCACATACAGAGTCTTGCTGGGTTTTGCCAGGTCGGGATTTGCAGTCTGTGCTTTTGTTTATTTAAATAAACCTTTAAATCGCTTGGGGCAACATTAACTCTGAAGCTATCAGAGGCAGGTCCCAGAACACAGATATGTGCTCCAATTCTCTCTGTGAGAAACGGATGAGGGCTCTTCCAGACCTGCTGTCTCCAGCGGCAGAAGCAACGGCAGACTGAGCGGTACCACTCTCTGACTCTGGCCCATTTGGTAGAGACCAAGCCAGTGACTTACAGTGGTGTATTAGAGAGTCATGTGTGATGTTCCAGACACCTCTTAAAGTTTAATAAAATGTGAGCCATCCCTTCCTCATTCTAAAGGCCTTGCCTCAAACAATGTTCCCTTACTTTAACCCCTTCTCTCCTACTCAACGCCTTTATTGAGGGATCAGCATTAACAACGGCAAGAGATTACAACAATAATCGACTGGAGAGATTTCTCACGCTCTTCTTAAAACTTGAGTAGAAAAAGAATTTAAAGTCTTGAGGATTTTTTGAAAAAAGAAAAATAAATTGAAAACCACCTTATCCTCATCCAGGAGCCTCTTGTACAAGACTGAGATGCCACAGGCCAACTATGCTTAGTTGTGTACAAGGGCTATTAATGCCAGTTGCACGCATGAGGTGTCCATTTCAGAGCTAATAGCTCCTCTGACAGCTGACTAGTCACCCTGGAGTAGGTAGGTTCCACCTAATTCACAACGAGTCTCCTACTCAAACCTAAAACTGTTCAAAATTCCGAGTCCCTGGGGCAGGAAGCCTTGGAACAAAGCACTTTCCCCCCTCTTTAATGATAAAAACCTCAAACCACAAAGGTAGAAAAAAGAGCGAGAAGGAGTGCCCCTCTACTTGTCTATTCTTATATGCCTTTATTGGATCACTAAAGTCTTACAAAGAATCCGTGGTAATTTTAATTGTTGAATTCAAGGTTTGTCTCGGCTGCTGTTAGTCTCTAACTTTCAAACGCACGAATATTTTCCCTAACATCTTGTCTAACGCCTTCCAAGGAGTCTACCGACAAGATCTTTGAGGGATCTGTGCTCCCTGCAGGAGTGGAGGTGGGGTGCACCAGCCCGCACACCTGTTGTCAGGTGACAAGGCCAGCAGCATCCTGTGTATTCACCTCCTCGCTCCACCCCACCCCTCAGTGAGCCTCTTCCCTCCTGGCCTTCTCCACCCAAGAAGCCTACAGCCTTCCGGAATTACCTTAAAAAAAAAAAAAAAAAAAAACCCTCCCAACCAACCACAAAGCAAACAAAAGGCTGATCAGGAGACGAGCCAGAGAGCAGCAGGGGTTCCCGAGGCCCCTCTCCAGCCAGTCCCCGGACAAACCCCTCCCCGCCCTTGCCCCTGCCCCTGCCCGCTTCCAGCCCCGCAAGTATCTCCCCAACCCCCTCACCCTACCCTCCCAGCAGATACCAGCCAGACGCCTACACCACGGCCACATGGGGCTCGGGCCCCATTTATTGTGCCTGGGCTGGCAACTCCCCAAGTACAACTCGGCGCACAAGAGCTCCTGGGCGTCCAGGCCCAGGCCCAGGCCGGCCGGCCGGGGCGCGGCGCCTCCCCGGCTTCGAGTCCAGCCCTCCCGGCCCGGGAAGGGACGCTGGGGGAGGGGCCGGGGCTGCCTGAGGCCACAAAAGCGCCCGGGCGCGGGCAGGAGGACGCCTTCGAAGAGAAGTTGGCTTCCGGGTTTCCTTTTTGAACAAAACCGAAGGGAATCCCGCGCGGCCGGGGTAGGGCCTGGGAGGGCGCCGTGCGCACGCGAGGCCCCAGCGTGGGCCGCGCCAAGCACCACGGCCCGAGCGCCGCCCGGTGCGTGCCAGGCCGGGCCGCTCCCGGGCACCCTCGTCCGGCTGAGCGCGGCGGCCGGACCCGGGCGGCGGGGACCGGGCGCGTGGCGAGGGGGCCCGCGCGGCACTTACGGGGAGGCTCGGCCGCAGCGACGGCGGCGGCGGCAGCAGCAAGGTGTCCGGCCCGTGCCCTCTCGGCCGCTCGCGCCTTTTCTTTCCGCTCTCCTCACTGGCCCGCCCGCCTCCTCGCTTCCCGCCCGCGCGCCCAGCGCTCGCCCCCTCCGCCCGGCTCCGCTGCCGAGTGAACTGGAACCAGTCGCCGCGGCCCCGGGATTCCCACAATGCACAGCGCGCAGCTCGTCACATCCCATCCCGTCCCCGCGCGTCCGGCCACCCCTCCCGCGCCACTCCGGCGCCCCGGCCTTGACCCCAAGCTCGCGGCTGCGCGCGCGGAAGCCCTCCGCGCTGTGCCGCCTGGACGTCGATGGGTCGGTGCCCGGGGCGCACCAAGGCCCTGACTTGTGGCCTCTACCCTCAGGCGCCCCGCCCGGACGCCGCCCGCTGAGTCCGGTCCGAGCCCTGGGCTAAGTCCTGGGAAAGGGTCGGAACACTGGTTGGCAGAGGCTCTTCTCCAGCTCGCGTGCCAGCCTGAGTGTCTCCAGTGACACTTAATGAGCGCCCACTGTGGGGGGACTTTCGCTGTCCCCCTAGAGCCTTCCCACTAAGACAGGGACGGAGGCACAACTGCTTTTCCCTCCCCAACCAGTGCAAACCTTCCGAGCACCTAAGAACCTCCCGCTGTCTTTGGATACAACCCCCCATTAAACCTGCCCCATGACCAACTAATGCACATCTGGCTCCCCTGGGGTTCTTCATAGTGACACCTACAGGTCTGGATCTGCTTTGTTCCGTGGAAGGTGATGGCTATTTCGATTCAGCAAAATGTTCCTTCTTGGACCAAGTCGGGATTTATTAATATAAACAGTGATTCTTTATCATTATACACATTTTTTTTTCTTTGCTGACAAGCAGAAAGAGGAGAGAGCGCTACAAAGGCCATCTGTGTATTTCTAAACTGGTTTTTGGCCTGAAGGCTAACGTTAGTGACCCATCTTGAGTACTCAAATAGGGACCTTCCCTCTCCCCCCCTCTTTCCTCTATCCATCAAAGTGCAGAGGGAAGCCATCTCAGCACCCATCTGAGGACCAGATTTAGATAACAATGCATACTGGCAGAGTTGTTCTGTGGCTGCTGGAGTTGGTGATGGGAGATTATTAGAGTCATTAAAGATGCCTCCCAGCTCTCAGACTGCCCCTACAAGAGCAGTGGGAACCTCCTCCCCTCACTCTTTACACTGCCTTTTAAAAGTCTGCAAAGCAGTGTCCAATACATGCCATTCATACATCCATTAATTCAATTAAATATTTTGCTCATACTTTGTGCCATGCAACAATGTGAGTGATGAGGAGGAGGCAGTGACTAGAGCAGGCAAAAATCCCTGACCTCCTGGAGTCTGAGTCTGGCAGGGAAGGACTAGAGGCAGAAGAGATGATGAGGCAGATGGCGTAAATGCTGGAGAGAAAATAACCAGGGAAGGAGAACAGGGGGTATGAGTTGAGGTGGGGTTTCGAAGTTTAGAGAAGGCCTCCCTGAGAAGATGACATTGAAGCAAAGATGTGAAAGAACCAAGTGAGCAAGGCCAAGTGGCTGTCTGGGGGAGGAGTGTTCCCAGAATGAGGAACAGCAGAAGCAAAGACCCTGAGGCAGAAGGGTCTCTGAAATTATCAAGGAATAGCCAGTGTGTTCTTACCACAAAAAAGAAATGATATGTGACACAACCAAAGTGTTAACTAATGCTAAAGTGGTAATTATACTGCAAAAGATAAACGAATCAAATCGACAGATTATACACATGAAACACACAATGTTATTTGCCAATAATATCTCAAAAAAAGTTTTTGGCCACGCCGCCAACACACGGACGTTCCCAGGTCAGGGGTCGAATCTGAGGCACAGCTGCAACCTACAACACAACTGTGGCAACACGGGATCCATAACCAACTGCACCACAGTGGGAAATCCAATAATATCTCAGTTTTTAAAAACGGAATAGTGAGTATGAGGTTAGAGTAGAATGGGCGAAGGGGCAAACTACAGGAGGTAAAACTGGACAAGTGAGGATACTTTGGGTCCGAAAACAAAAGCATTAAGGGTGTGTGAGGATTCTGCCAGGGAACCTGCAGAAAGGTGTCAAGGAAGGGACAGAGACCACTCCCAATTTGTTACTCTGTCCTTCCCTGGTCCTTGGTGGAGGGGTCCCTCAGTTCTCCAGGGGCCAGCCAGCAAGTGAGGCTTCCGCAGGCCATAGTAAGTACTTAAGTAAGGATGCAGGCTTCAATAATTCACTCAACTAACACTTGCTGAGCACCTGCTGTGAGCAAGGCTCCTTCCAGGAGAGAAACCCCCCAGGTGTGTAGCCACACTGCCCAGACTCTGGTTCAAAGGGTAAGCAGCGCTCCTGGAAATCTGAACAGGAGAGAACAGCTGGGCTCAGGGAAGGCCAGGCATGTGTGCAGATGGGGAGATGCCTGCAGGCTGCTGCTGCCCTGGGGGTGTACAGACCTGAGGCTTCCTCTTCCCCAGGCCCTTAGTGATGGCTAAGGCCCTACACACCATAACTGTCTAAGCGATCCCAATCTGCAACCCTCAGGGGCCAAGCACCAACGCACTCGCCTCCACCCCAGCTTTGGTTTCGAAGTTGATGTCCCTGGCAACATGGAAGTGGGCCATGCCTACATGGCTGTCTTTTCTCTCCATCTCACTACCTGCCAAATCGCATATAGCCCATCACTTCCCTTTCCCAGTGGTCCCAGCAGACATGCTATTTCTAGGACGTTTCTATCCCCAGTTTACAGACGAGGACATGACAGATTCAGAAAGCCAAGAAATATGCCCGAGATCACAAAGTGGGTAGGCTGGCACTGGGGTTCAAGCCCAGGTTCAGCTGGGACCTGAGCTCTCACGGGTCAGTCCTGAAGAAAGCCCTTCCAGGGGCTTGGTTTCCTCTGCACCCAGCATCCATCCTCCCTACACTTCCGCCCAATTCACTGTGGGTCTTTTTCTCCCCACTCAGGCAAGCATCATCATCCTTGGATTTGAGTCCAAGGCCTCCAAGAACTGAACTTGGTGCCATCCCTATCCCCACACCCCTCCAGAGGGTGCCGTCCTCAGGGAACTCACTAGGAACATCGCCCCCCAGAGCGGTTCAAGATTCCCTGTCTCCACCTCGCCGGCAGGCTCCACCTGCCTTTCCCTTCCCCTATAACCTGTGGGCCCTATCCGTCTACCTCAGCGACCTACCCTCTCCCCTAATCTGGATTAGAGGGTTCCAACCAGCTTTTTTGATTCCCAGCTGCAAAATGAATGCATCCTACCATGTAAAACTTGGAAAATAAAAATGCACAAAAAATGGAAATCACCCTAAGGACACCACCAGGAGAGAACCACTGCTTCCCTTCCAGCCTTTGTATCCTTAGCTACTTGATAGTAAACATTTTTGAGTTCTTGCTGCATTTAGTGCTTGTCTCCTACTTTTTAAACTTAATGGACCTTTATGAACATTTCACCAGGCATTCTACAACAGCAGCTCCCAAACGCTTTGAATTCGAAACACCTTCCCCTTCTAAAATTACTGAGGACTGCAAAGAGCTCTTGTTTATGTGGGTTATATCTGTCAATATTTGCCTTATTAGAAATTAAAGCAGAAAGCTGAAATATTAATTTATTCATTTAAAATGTTAATATGTAAACAAGTTGCATCCTAATATAATCAATGTATTTGTATGAAAAATAACTATACTCTCCAAACGAACAAAATCGAGTGAGAAGGATGTCAATGTCTTGCGATTCTGCACGTTTCTTTGATGTCTGGCTTAACAGCAGGCAGCTAGATTCTCATGTCTCCTGTGTTCGGTCTGTTTTAAGTATACGAAAAAAATCTAGGCTATATGAAAAAGTACAGATGAGTATTTAGGAAAAGCAGAGGGTTTTAATAGGCTTTTCAGATAATTTTAGACATTTTTCTTTGATACATCAAAACCCCAAAAGAAGGAGTTTCTCAAAGATTAATAGTACTGTAGAATCTGAATCTAGCAGATAAACTTTTGATTTTGATAACATAAAAACCCATTAATCTTATTTTTTATTATTCATTATTTTGGATTTACTAAGCCATCTTATTTTTTTATTATCCATAATTTTTATGGATTATTTATTTATTTCTGGCTGTGCCCAAGGCACAGAGAAGTTCCCAAGCCAAGAATCAAATTCATGGAGTTGCCGTCGTGGCGCAGTGGTTAACAAATCTGACTAGGAACCATGAGGTTGTGGGTTCGGTCCCTGTCCTTGCTCAGGGGGTTAATGATCCGGTGTTGCCATGAGCTGTGGTGTGGGTCGCAGACGCGGCTCGGATCCTGCGTTGCTGTGGCTCTGGTGTTGGCCGGTGGCTACAGCTCCGATTAGACCCCTAGCCTAGGAACCTCCATATGCCACGGGAGTGGCCCAAGAAATAGCAAAAAGACAAAAAAAAAAAAAAGAATCAAACTCGTGCCACAGCAGTAACCCAAGCCACAGTAGTGACAGTGCCAGGTCCTTAACCCACTCAGCTACTGGGGAACTCCCTTGAAGGATCCTTTAGCCATATATGATTTGGTAAAATCATTCATTGGTCACTTGGAAAAGAGTGGTTCACTGAGTTATACGAGCTTCCAATCTTCCAAATGTGAGGTCCTTTCATAAACAATATCAAAAACCACCTTCCTTAATTGCATAACTGACATTAGCAGAAGGTTTTTTGGGGGTTTTGTTTGTTGTCTTTTCAGGGCCACACCCGTGGCATATGGAGGTTCCCAGGCTAGGGGTCAAATCAGAGCTGTAGGCGCCGGCTTACACCACAGCCACAGCTACGCCAGATCCGAGCTGTATCTGCAACCTACACCAGAGCTCACGGCAACACTGGATCTTAAGCCACTGGGCAAGGCCAGGGATCAAACCCACAACCTCATGGTTACTAGTCAGATTCACTTCTGCTGAGCCACTGCAGGAACTCCAGCAAAAGGTTTTTAAGTATTAAGAAGTTTTCAAGCTCATAGTGGGGCAGATCCAAATTTCCCAATACTGTAATTTTTGCTTGAAAGTTCAAATTTACATCAGCAACACATAATGTCACGGTTACCCTTCTCGAAGTAATAAGTTCATTTTACTCATTTTCAAGAAAATGTCTGCCACATATACAGGGCTGCATTAGTGCATTATTATGACTTTCCTGGGCCTTAAGCATTTTACCTTCTTAGGCTCCCTTCCTCCATTTAAAAAAAAAAAAAAGGAACTCCTCTAGTATAAAGACAGATATATTAACATGATATAATACAATGATGCCTCATGGGGAATTGAGCCTGGTACAAACCCAAGTCTGAACTTCATCTGTCAGTCAGGCCCACCTTCTCCATTAGCAACAGAACCAAGGCCCACATGACTTCACGGGCCCACGAAAATGCTTCAATTTCTTTAAAATCAGAAGAAGAAACTAAAAGTTAATTCTTTCAGACCAAATACAATGATTTTAATATATAACATTAATACATTTGTCTGTATGCTGACTCAGTAGTAAAATGGAATTTTCCTATCTTTTAACAGTGGAAGGGGCCCACAAAAGTAAAAGCGCCGAGGGGCCGCAGAAATATTAATGCAGTACTCCGCCTGTCAGTCGTCGTGTCAAGCAAAAATGGTGTCTTACAAAAGCAGCTAGTTTAGGCCACAACTCAATCACAGACATGCTCTTCCTCGAGGCAACCTTCCTACCTTATTTACATGGCAGATCTAAGACTTCATGCATCCTTCCCAGGTGGTCAGAGAGAATATTTTAAAATGTAAAATGTGTCCTGAAGGGTTGAGATCAATAAAACTATCAAGTATTACTGTTTCATCAAGGACTTTTTTTTTTTTTTTTTTTTTGCTTTTTAGGGCCACACCTGCGGCACATGGAAGTACGGAAGTTCCCTGGCTAGGGGTGGAATTGGAGGTACAGCTCCTGGCCTACATCACAGTTCACAGCAATGCCAGATCCTTACCTCACTAAGCGAGGCCAAGGATCAAACCCACATCCTCATGGATACTGGTCAGTTTGCTGCCGCTGAGCCACAGCAAGAACTTCCCATCGAGGACATTCTTAGAGGAAGTTGCTGGGGTTTTGTTTTGTTTCCTGGGAGTGCTTGGCAATGGAGGATCAAGCCTGACGTCATTGCTGATGTGTGCGAGGTCACCAGCAGTTTTGCCCACAATTGTTTTAGCACCACTGGTGCAGACCAAGATAGTGAAAAAACTAAATAATGTCTTGGCATTATCATGAAAACTCTGGACCTCGTGGACCCCTGATAAGGGTCTCAGTGACCTTCCGGGATCTGCAGACCCCATTTTGGGAACCACTTTCAAACACCCTGGGGCTGTACCATCATTTAGTTAACCAGTTAAACGAATGCTTTTTCTTGTTGTTACTGCTTTCCTCTCAGGCGGTTTCCCACTCTATTCTAAAGGCCTAATGACCGTCCTTGGAGACTTCGCATTTGTGCACCTCTGACTGTTGAGGGCAAGTTCTTAGAAGTGGAACTGCTGGATCAAAGAGGCACAGTTCAAAAGCTTTAACACAGGTAGCCAAATGGCCCCCCAGAGAAGTCAGGACAGGGCAGGCAAGGGGCGGACCGAGCACTCCTGCATTTCTCCAGCACCTCTTGGCCCCACCCTGCCTATTCTCCAATACCTTTGATGATATGAGAGCCAAATGGTAGGGGGTCCCCATTTCCTGACCTTATTTTTGGAAGGGCAGGGAGTGGGTCTCTAGGTAGTTCCTAAGCTTTTGATCAACACACATTAAGCTAAGAGGAGTGTGTGTGTATGCGCAAGGGAGTGGAGGGATCCCAAGAAAGAAGTCTACCTCCCCCACCATCCTGTGCCCCCCAAGCAAAGACATGTGCTCTCTTCCCCGGAACAGCTGCACTACCGTCTCTTCTGCTGGAAACTCCTCCTCAGTGGATACTTCAGAAATGAGGTCTCTCTGATATGTAATTGGCAGCAAAATCTGACTCTTTCCTTTGTTTTCAACAATCCCCACCCCCTCCTGTCTCCGTTTAGCAGTTAATGCCCTCCTCTAGAGGTACAGGTGACTACTTACCCTTAATCGGGAATAACAAAGGGACAAAGGAACACCATCCTAGGGTGTATTCGGGAGAGGAGGAAGGGCTCTATCACCTCTCCTGGCCCAGTGGTGTCTCTAGACTTAAATGGGGGGTTTTCTTCCCCTGAGGTTAGAGCTGGATTGAAGATAGGTTTGAAGGATTTGGGCTACCGAAAGAGCAGTGATGCTCAAAGGGACCATTCTGGGGTCCCTGAGAAACATTACCAGGGTGAGCCAAAACTACTACATGCACAATAACACTAAAGCTTGTATTTGCCTTTTTCACTGTGTGACATTTGCATCAGGATCCCGCTTTGCTGTAGCTGTGGTGTAAGCCAGTAGCTACAGCTCTAATTCCACCCCTAGCCAAAAAACCCAAAAAGAATTAAAATTGTCTCTAATGAAGTAGATTTTAATTTTTTTTTTTGTCTTTTCTAGGGCCGCACCTGCGGCACATGTAGGTTCCCAGGCTAGGGGTGACTGGAGCTGTAGTCGCCAGCCTACGCCAGAGCCACAGCAATGCCAGATCCAAGCCACATCTGCGACCTACACCACAGCTCACGGCAATGCCCGATCCTTAACCTACTGAGCAAGGCCAGGGATCAAACCCGCAACCTCATGGTTCCTAGTCGGATTCGTTAACCACTGAGCCACGATGGGAACTCCGAGATTTTAAATTTTTTGAAACCTTATATCTGCCATAATGAGCTTGAGAGTTGACAGGTTCCCAGCACTTTAAAAGCTTTTCTGATGACATTGGTGATGATATTAACTAGTATAATTTTCGATGTTAATAATAAAAATCGGTCAATATCTGGAAAGATCTTAAATATCTTAGTGATAAACAAGATAGTATAACTTGGTGAGCTAGTATTTTCCAAATTACTAATGTATGATGTTACAACCTCGTGCACAGGTTTTTAAAAAATCCATTCAAAGTGAAAGAAAAACCAACAGATTTAATGGCACAGAGTATGAAAAGCCCAGTGATGTGTTTTAATATTTTACATAACTACTAACCTTTAAGAAACTACCACTTGTCAAGTCTGGGTGTATAATCAGAGAATAAGATCCACAATTATCTGAAAATGTTATTATCATACTCCTCTCTTGACTATATTAAGAACAAAACTTTTGCATGGAAAAAGAAAACCACCATGAGAAAATCAAAAGATAAACTGTAGGGAAAATGTCCCGACAAAAAGGTCAAAAGGAGACACTCTGGCCATGACGACTAAGCAAAATCTGGCCAAACTGCCCCTAATCCAGCCAACTACCTCTAACCACCCCTCCCGCAACATCTGCTTCTGTACAACTCACTCCCGCATCTATTAGTTTGCCAGTTCTCACTCCGGTCCGCCAAGCATGGACCCAGAAGAACTAGCCCCATAAAAGCCTTGTGAAACCCCTCTTCAGGGATCAGACTCTGGAGAGCGATCTCCCCTGAGCCCGCCAGGGCAATAAACCTGAGTTCTCCAACTCTCAGTGCTCGCTTGGTTTCTCGCCGCGTAAAAGAGCTGATACATTATGGCCACAGAGCTGCTGGAGCTGGCACACTGGCCATAGGGCTGCCACCAAAGCTGATACACTCCGGCCTTGGGCTGCTGACAGCCACCGCAACAAAATGACAAATTGGAGCAAAACACTGGCAAAATTCAAACCCAGGTAAAAGTTATTGCCCTTTTCTTAATCTGTTTAAGTCACCATAACAAAATACCATAGTCTGGCTGGTGTAAATAACAGAATTTTCTCACAGTTCTGAAGGCTGGAAAAGTCCAAGATCAAAGTTCTGATACAGTTCAATTTCTGGTAAAAGTCTCTTCCAGAGCACACAGCTGTTTCTCTTCACATGACCTTCCTTCTGTGTGTGTGTGTGTGTGTGTGTGTGTGTGTGTGTGTGTGTGTGTGTGTGTGTGGTGGGGCAGGGGGAGATCTTTCATTTCCTGGTGTCTCTACTTAGAAGGACACTAATCCTAATGGATTAGGGCCCCACCCTTATGACCTCATTTAATTTTAATCACATCCTAAAGGCCCTCTCTCCAAATGCAGCCACATTGGAATTCCAGCTTCAATATGAATTTCGGAGGGACACAATTCAGTCCATAGCAGTTGCATAAATATATCTTCTGAAAACTGGGGAGGGAGTGGTATTTAAATCCCATTGAAAAAAATGCTCAAATGATACAAAAAATTAACAAAAAGATATAAAAGTGGTGCTTAAAATATGAAAAGATATTCAACCTCACTTATAAGAAAAGTGTAAATAAAACTACACCTAGGTATCATTTCTTACTTATCAGCCTGGAAAAAATTCAAAACCCTGAAACTACACTTTGTTGGCACAGCTGAAGGAAACAGGCTCTCATACACTGCTGGTAGGAATGAAAACTATTACTGACCTATGAAGGGGAATTTCACAGTATTTAATAAAACTGTATCTGAATTTACACTTAACCAAAGAATTCTGCTTTTAGAATTTACCCTGAAAATGCACCCCAATAATATGAAAATACATATCCACAAGATTATTTATTGCTTCATTATTTGTAATAACAAAATATTGAAAATACTTAAATATCCAAGCATAGGAGATTGGTTGAATAAAGTCGGACACATACACATAGTATACACAATATACTGTAAAAAAAAAAAAAAAGGATGAAAATCTCTATGAACTGATTATGGAGTGATTTCCAGGAGATGTTGTTAAATGAAAAAAGCAAAGTGCAAGTGAACATATATAGCATGTTACATTTTGTATAAGAAAGAAGGGAGGAGTTCCTGTCATGGTTCGGTGCAAAGGAATCGGACTAGGAACCATGAGGTTGCAGGTTCGATCCCTGGCCTTGCTCAGTGGGTTAAGGATCTGGCGTTGCCATGCGCTGTGGTGTAGGTCGCAGACGTGGCTCAGATCCTGCGTTGCTGTGGCTGTGGTGTAGGCCAGCAGCTGTAGCTCTGATTGGACCCCTAGCCTGAGAACCTTCATATGCCATTGGCGCGGCCCTAGAAAGCAAAAAAAAAAAAAAAAAAAAAAAAAGAAAGAAAGAAAGAAAGAGGAAAAAGAAAGGGAAAATGAGAAAACATACATCTATCTCTACAAACAGAAACACAGAGAAACACAGGAAGGATAAAGCAGAAAACAGCGAATGCAGGGTCACATATAAGAGCTGAGGGGCAGAAAGCAAGGAAGACAGTAACATTTCTCTGAGTCTATTTGTTCTACAATATTCAGAAACTAAAACTGCATCTATAAGAATGATCAAGGAAAACATTCCTAAAAGTGAAATCAAAGTAAAACCAATGAACCCAACTGTATTTCAAATGATAACCACAATCCTACTGAATGGGGGGACGGTGGCAGTTACTGTCTGTGGTAAGAAAGGAAGTCAGAGAACCAACTTTTACTGAGGTTTTTGTGATTTTTTTTTTTTTTTACAGTGCTAGGAGAAAAATCAAATTTTTTTTTTTTTTTTTTGGTCTTTTCTGTCTTTCTTTTAGGGCCGCACCGGCAGCATATGGAGGTCCCCAGGCTAGGGGTCCAATTGAAGCTGTTGCCTCCAGTCTACGCCACAGCCACAATGCCAGATTCAAGCCAATCTGTGACCTACACCACAGCTCACGGCAACGCTGGATCCCTAACCCACTAAGCGAGGCCAGGGATCAAACCTGAAACCTCACGGTTCCTAGTGGGTTTCGTTTTTGCTGCATCACAATGGGAGCTCCGAAAAATCAATTCTAAAACAATTTTGGATCTATTATAAGGTTTTAGTAAAAGAGTAAATGTGTTGATGGAGTTCCCGTTGTGGGTCAGTGGTTAACAAACCCAACTAGTATCCATGAGGATGCAGGTTCGACCCCTGGCCTTGTTCAATGGGTAAGGATCAACCGTTGCCATGAGCTGTGGTGTACATCACAGATGTGGCTCGGATCCCATATTGCTGTGGCGTGTGGCTGCGGCAGAGGCCAACAACTGCAGCTCCAATTTGACCCCTGGCCTGGGAACCTGGGAAACTCTATGTGCCACAGGCACAGCCCTAAAAGACAAAAAAAAAAAAAAAAAAAAAGAGTAAATGTGTTGATATTATTGGGAGCCAGGGTTCTCACCATGGGAAAAAGGAACATAGAAATATGAAATGTAGAAAGGCAAGAAAGAGCCCTATGGGGATGAGCTGGGACTAGAGGTACCAGCATGAACTCATTTCTAAAATTGGTATATAGGAGTTCCCATTGTGGCTGAGCGGAAACAAATCTGACTAGCATCCCTGAGGATGCAGGTTTGACCCCTGGCCTCAGTCAGTGGGTTAAGGATCCAGCACTGCCATGAGCTGTGGTGTCGGTTGCAGACACGGCTCAGATCCCGCCTTGCTGTGGCTGTGGTGTAGGCTGGGGACTGAATCTTCAATTTAACCGCTAGACTGGGAACCTCCACCTGGCACAAGTGCGGACCTAAAAAGAAAAAAACAAATAAATAAAATAAAATTGGCATAGAGAAATAGATATGTGTATATACTTGTATGTGCACTTGATACATGCATGGGTGTGAATACGTACATGCATGTGTGTGTGTGTATGTGTTATACACGCATACATTTCCTAGTTCTGCCTGCTGAAAAGGCCAAGAAGACCCCCATGGAGCAATAAGCACATCGAACACTGAGATGGTGACGTCTGCTCCCATTTCCTGCTCAAGGCTCCTTGGAGAAGTGGCACATTCTAGGCCTGAGGCCAGAAGTGCATAGGATGAGACTAGAATTTCATAGTATGCCAGAAAGTAGGGAAATACCTGTGCACAGGGGCACACACACCCACAAAGTCATAGGGACATGTCACAAGAACAAGGAACCAGTGTAAGTGGCTCCCCTGGTCTGGGACAACATGAGGAATTCTGGAATCCACACTGATCATAAAAAGGTATATATATGTAAAATACATACTTATAATACATAATGTATACTTACACATATAGTATACACGAGTATATATTTAATATATACTTACATATAATATATATTTATTTATTCATAAAGGGCAGGGGAAGAAGTTCTCTTCCTTTAGTAGAAGGACCAATGGCAACTAGTAAGTGTAGAGGGAGTGATGGAGTTGGAAAATCAGCATTTTGCAACCATCAAGGTAAGGATTAGCGTCAGCAAAAAAATCATCAGTGGATACTAATATTATTACTATTACTAGTTTCCTATTACTATTAAAATCGATTACCACAGACATTATGAGATGTCTCCTCGACATTTTACCAAGATTTTTTTTTTTTTTTTGGCTTTTTGCCTTTTCTAGGGCCGCTCCCTGCAGCATATGGAGGTTGCTAGGGGTCTAATTGGAGCTATAGCCGCTGGCCTACACCACAGCCACAGCAATGCCGGATCCTTAACCCACTGAGCAAGGCCATGGATCGAACCCGCAACCTCATGGTTCCTAGTTGGATTTGTTAACCACTGCACCACGACAGGAACTCCCCAAGAAATTACTTTTTGTATCTTCCTAATAATGTCAATACCTTAGCCTTTTTTTTTTTTTTTTTTTTTGCTTTTTAGGGCCACACCTAAGGCGCATGGAAGTCCCAGGACTAGGTGTTGAACCGGAGACGCAGCTGCCGACCTATACCACAGCCACAGCAATGGCAGATCTGACCCACATCTGCGACCTACACCACAGCTCAAGACAACGCCACATCCTTAACCCACTAAGCAAGACCAGGGATCAAACCCCCATCCTATTGAATCCTAGTCAGGTTCGTTAACCACTGAGCCACAAAGGGAACTCCCTATTGGAAGAATATTTTAACTACCTCAACCGTTCATTATTCTCATGAATCTTCTACATATATTTTAAACTCTACGGTTATATTTACCCATGTTCATTCCCATATTTACCCTTTCTGGTGCTCTTCAGTCTCAACTGCATATCTACATTTCTATGTGGATCACTCTTATCTCTTGAAAAAACTATGATTAGGGAGTTCCCGCCATGGTGCAGGAGAAACGAATCCGACTAGGAACCACGAGGTTGCGGGTTCAATCCCTGGCCTCGCTCAGTGGGTTAAGGATCCAGCGTTGCTGTGAGCTGTGGTGTAGGTCACAGACACAGCTCGGATCTGGCGTTGCTGTGGCTGTGGTGTAGGCCGGCAGCTATAACTCCGATTGGACCCCTAGCCCGGGAACTTCCATATGCCGCTGGTGCGGCCAAAAAAAAGAAAAAACTATGATTAGTGTTTCTTTTAATAAAGACTTGCTGGCAACTTACTCTCTTAGTTTTTGCTTCCTTAAAAAGAAATCATAAAACTTCCTACTTCACACTCATTTATAAAGTCTATTATGGAAAAATTCACATATTTACACATCAGGAGAATAAAATTATCTTCAATATATTCATCACCTAGCGACAACAATTACCAAATCCTGCCATTCTACCACTGTCTATACTCCCCCAAACTCCCTAACTTGATGATTTTTTTTTTTTTTTTTGGTCCTTTTAGGGCTACACCCAGGGCATATGGAAGTTCCCAGGCTAGGGGGCGAACTGGAGCTACAGAAATTGGCTTACACCCAGCCACAGCAACACAGGATCTGAGCCACATCTGCAACTTACACCACAGCTCACCGCAACACTGGATCCTTAACCCACCAAGTGAGGCCAGGAGTCGAGCCCGCATCCTCATGGATGCTAGTCGGGTTCGTCGTAGCTAGCCACGACGGGAACTCCCGGACAATGATGATGTTTGCCAGCTGTTATATCCCAGACAATGATGATGTTTGCCAGCTGTTATATTCTAAGGTAAGATATAGACACGTGCAAGTGTAGATCTTGTCCGATGGTTACCTCACTTAATTGCCTCCTTTATCATAAAAGGGAACATTTTCCTCACCTTCCCAAATTCCCTCATGTCCCTTCCCAGTGAATCTTCACCCCCAGAGGCAACATCATTTTCATGTTTTTCACCTCAAATTGGTCTTAGTTTTAAAACTTCATAAAAATGGAATCACACCGCATAGAGCTCTTTTGTCTCCAGCTGTCTTGGTTTGGACATCAATCCGTGCTGCTGTGTGCATTAACAGTCTATCACTGTAGAAGAGCACCACCTTGTATAAACAGACCCGGATCTGTTATATCCATTCTCCTGGTGATGAATATTTGAGTTTGGGTGGTTTTTTCCCAGTTTTTTGTTATCATGAATAAAGGTGTAAGGAGCATTCTTATATAAGGCGGTTTATGGACATATATTGTTAAATCACTCGCATAAATAACTAGGACTGAAACTGCTAGAGCAAAGCTTAAGTGCCTATTTAACGAGCTAAGAAATTTTCAGAGGTTTCTAGAATGACTGTACACTTTTATGTTCCTACCAGCAATATGAGAGTTCGGGTTGCTCTACACACTTGCCACTTTCCTGATGCTTCATAATGCTGAGCACTTTTTCACACTTACTGGCCATTCAAATAGCTTCCTTTGTGAAATGTCTGTCCATTCTTTAGCTTATTTTTATGAGGGTTATTTGTCTTTTACATTATTAAGTTGTAAGAGTTTTTTATGTATTCTGAATACAAGTTCTTTTTCAGTTCTATATCTCGCAAATATTTTCTTTCAGTCTGTGGCTTGCCTGTTTTCTTAATGGTGGTTTTTGATGAACAGATGTTTTTACTTTTGATAAATTCCGCTTCATCAATGATTTCTTTCATAGTTCGATCTTTCTGGTTCTGAGAAATCTTTGCCTAGCCCCAGATGATGAAGATTATTTTCCTTACTATCTTTAGAGTTTGACTTTTTCCATTTACTTTTATGATCCATGGCAAATTAAATCTTGTATATAGTGTGAGGTAGGGAGGTTGAGTTTCATTTGACCTCATGTGGATACTCAAATTGTTCCAGCACTTTTTGATGAAAAGACTTCTCTTTCCCCATTGATTTGATTTGGCATCTTTACTGAAAATGAACTGACCACATAAGTATCTCTTGAAAAGAATGTGTATTCTGCAGTCATTTGGTGAAGAGTTCTCCCGTCAATGAACTCTCATATCCTTTAAACGCCACTGCCGCTGCAGTTCTCTGATGCTTCTGAATATATGACTTTTATGGTTGGTGTTTCCAGGGGGAGGGGGTTAGTGGGAGCACTGCCTTGCCACAAACTACTTCACGCGTCTGGAAGTGGAACTCTTTGGACTGAATGTGCCTCCTGGAGATAGACGCTCTTTCCTCTTTTCTCCTATAGAAATTCCAGGTTATACATTTCCTCCTAGGTCCAGGCTTACTGTCATTGCCATTCCATAACAAAATTCCACAGCCTGGATGGCTTAAACAATGCACTTTTAACTTTTCATATTCTGGAGGCAAGGGATTCTAAGATCAAGGTGCCAACAGATGTACTGTCTGGTGAGGGCCCTCTTCCCAGTCTGCACACAGGCCATCTTCCTGCTGGATCCTCACATGGTGAAGACAAAGAGGGCTCTTGTCTCTTCCTCTTCTTTTGTTTGCTTATTTATTCATTTATTGCTTTTTAGGGCCGCACCCATGGCATATGGAGGTTCCCAGGGGTCGAATAGCAGCTACAGCTGCCAGCGTACACCACAGCTGCAGCAACACCAGATCCGAGCCGCATCTGTGACCTACACCACGGCTTATGCCAATGCCGGATCCTTAACCCACTGAGTGAGGCCAGGGATCCAACCCACAGCCATGTGGATCCTAGCCGGGTTCGTGAACCGCTGAGCCATGCCAGGAACTCCATCTTTCTCTTCTTTTAAAGATGCTGATCTCATCATGGGAGCTCCATTCATGTCACCTCATCTAAACCTAATTACCTCCCAAAGGCCCAGCCTCCAATACCATCACACTGGGGATTAGGGCTTCACCATATGAATTCTAAGGAGACATAAACATTCAGTCCACAGCTCATAGGTTTTCCTATGTTGTATTTTCATTATTATTCAGTTAGTTTCTCCTCTCCACTTTGCTATTCTTTGACCCACGACTTTATTTAGAAATATACTATCACCCTCACCCTGATACCAAAACCAGACAAAGATACCACAAAAAAAGAAAACTACAGGCCAATTTCACTGATGAACATAGATACAAAAATCCTCAATAAAATGCTAGTAAACCGCATCCAACAATACATTAAAAGGATTGTACATCATGATCAAGTGGGGTTTATCCCAGGGATGCAAGGGCTAGTTATTCAATACCTGCAAATCAATCTTGTGATACACCACATTAGCAAAATGAAGAATAAAAACCATATGATCCTCTCAAAAGACGCAGAAAAGCCTTTGACAAAATCCAACACCCATTTCTGATAAAAAAAATCCTTCAGAAAGTGGGCATAGAGGGAACCTACCTCAACAGGATAAAGGCCATATATGACAAACCCACAGCAAACATCATTCTCAATGGTGAAAAGGTGAAAGAATTCCCACTGAGATCAGGAACATGACAAGGATATCTGCTCTCACCACTACTTTTCAACATAGTTTCGGAAGTCCTAGCCATGGCAATCAGAGAAGTAAAAGAAATAAAGGGAATTCAAATTGGAAAGGAAGAACTAAAACTATCACTATTTGCAGATGACATGATACTATACCTAGAGAATCCTAAAGACTCTACCAGAAAACTGTTAGAGCTCATCCATGAATTTCGCAAAGGGGCAGGATACAAAATTAATACACAAAAATCGACGGCATTTCTATACACTAACAATGAAAGAGCAGAAAGAGAAATTAGGGAAGCAATCCCATTTACCATCACATCCAAACGAATAAAATACCTAGGAGTAAACCTACCTAAAGAGACAAAAGACCTGTACTCTGAAAACTATAAGACACTGATGAAAGAAATCAAAGATTTCACAAATAGATGGAAAGACATACCATGCTCGTGGATTGGAAGGGTTAATATTATCAAAATGACTATACTACCTAAGGCAATCTACAGATTCAATGCAATCACCATCAAATTACCAAGGACATTTTTCACAGAACTTGAACAAAATATTTTAAAGTTTGTTTGGAAGCACAAAAGACCCAGAAAAAGCCAAAGCCATCCTGAAAAAGAAAAATGGAGCTGGAGGAATCAGGCTCCCGGACTTCAAACTATACTGCAAAGCAACAATCATCAGAAACATATGGTACTGGCACAAAGACAGAAATATAGATTAGTGAAACAGGATAGAAAGCCCAGAATTCAACCCACCCACCTACAGCCAACTCATCTCTGACAAAAGAGGAAAGGATATACAATGGAGAAAGGACAGCTTGTTCAATAAGTGGTGCTGGGAAAACTGGACAGCCACATGGAAAAGAATGAAATTAGAACACTCCCTAACACCATACACAAAAAGAAACTCCAGATGGATTAAAGACCTAGATATAAGACCAGACACTATCAAACTCTTAGAGGAAAACACAGGCCAAACTCTCTCTAACATAAACGACAGCAACATCTTCTCAGATCCACCTCTTAGAGTACTGACAATAAAAACAAAAATAAACAAATGGGACCTAATTAAACTGAAAAGTTTCTGCACAGCAAAGGAAACCCTAAACAAAACAAAAAGACAACCCACAGAATGGGAGAAAATCTCTGAAAGTGAATCAACTGACAAGGGATTCATCTCCAAAATTTATAAACACCTTCTTCGGCTCAATACTAAAAAAATGAACAACCCCATCCAAAAATGGGCAGAAGATCTAAACAGACAGTTCTCCAAAGAAGACATGCAAATGGCCAAAAAACACATGAAAAGATGTTCAACATCACTCATGACTAGAGAAATGCAAATCAAAACCACGATGAGGTACCTACCACCTTACACCAGCCAGAATGGCCATCATCCAAAAGTCTACAAACAACAAGTGCTGGAGAGGGTATAGAGAAAATAGGAACCCTATTGCACTGTTGGTGGGAGCGTAAATTGGTGCAACTACTGTGGAAAACAGGATGGAGATTCCTCAGAAAACTAAACATAAGAACTACCATTTGATCCAGCAATCCCACTCCTGGACATCTATCCAGAGAAAACCATGACTCGCAAAGACAGATGTACGCTGATGTTCATTGCAGCACTATTTGCAATAGCCAAGACATGGAAACAACCTAAATGTCCATCGACAGAGGAGTGGATCAAGAAGATGTGGTGCATACACACAATGGAATATAAATCAGCCATTAAAAGGAACGAAATACTGGCATTTTTACCAACATGGATGGACCTAGAAATTATTATGCTAAGTGAAGTCAGTCAGACAATGAGATGCCAACATCAAATGTTATCCCTGACAGGTGGAATCTGAAAAAAGGACAGAATGAACTTCTTTGCAGAACAGATACTGACTCAACAGACATTGAAAAACAGTTTGGGGATGGAGGATGTACTTGGGTTATGGGATGGAAATCCTGTGAAACTGGATTGTTATGATCATTATACAACTACAGATGTGATAAATTAATTTGAGTAATAAAAATATATATAGAAAATAAAAAAACAAAAATATGCCGCTTAATTTCCAAACATTTGTGCATTTTCTAGTAAGCTTATTGTTACCGATTTTTAGCTTAATTCTACCATGGTTAGAGAATACCTTCTGTGTTTCAGTTCTTTGAAATTTGCTTTATGGCTCAACATATGTTCAGTTTTGGCAAATGTTCACGCGCACTTGAAAAGAATGTACAGTCGACCCTTGAACAACTCATCAGGTTAGAGCACCGACTGCATGTGTCCAAAATCCAAGTGTAACTTGCCAGTTGGCCCTTCATATCCACAGTCCCACATCCTCAGATTCATCCAACTGTGAATAGTGCAGTACTATAGGACTAGTCAGTGAAAAAAAAAATCCACATGTAATGGATCCACACAGTTCAAACCACGTTGTTCAAGGGCCAACTATATATTCGATCTCTCACTGCTAGGAGGTGGCAGTATTATGTTATTTAGGTCAACTTTTTTATTATATAGCTCAATTCTTTTACGTTTTTATTTTATTTATTTTTCTTTCTATGGCTACACCTGCACCACATGGAAGTTCCCAGGCTAGGGGTTGAATCCGAGCCCCAGCTGCCGGCCTACAACACAGCCACAGCAACACTGGAACCGAGCCACGTCTGTGACCTATACCACAGCTCACGGAAATGCTGGATCCCTGACCCACTGAGCAAGGCCAGAGACTGAGCATGTGTCCTCATGGATACCAGTCAGGTTGGTTACTGCTGAGCCATGACAGGAACTCCTTGATCCTTTTAAATCTTGATTTTTTTTTTTTCCGCTTGTTCTATCAGTTGCTAAGAGAAGACAATTTCAAATAATCTCCCACTATAGTTATAGATTTGTCTTTTTCCGTTTTAGTTTGTCCAATTTTGCTCTTTATGTTTTGAGCCTCTATCATGAAATGCATATGAGTTTGAATTGCTACACATTTCTGGGGATTGACCCCGTTAACATACATAATCCCTCTTTATCTCCAATAATGCTATGTTTTGAGGTCCATCTAACTACAGCGGTTTTCTTCAGTTACTGTTTGAATGAATGTCTTTTCCCATCTCCATTTTTTTAATAATTCCGTATCCTTATAATTAAAAGTATATTATTTAAAGAAACATTTTGGGTAAGTCTGTTGTTTCTAAATTTACTCTATCTTAGACTTTGAGTTGGAACATTTTCTTCATTCATATTTAAGGCTACAACTGATATTTAAGTTTCAGCACTACAATTTACTATTTATTTTCTATTTTCTTACCTCTTATATGTTCCATTTCCCTTCTTACTTTCTTTCATATGAAGTATTGTTTTATCCTATTTTTCTTCTCTATTGGTTAAGTTACACATTCAGCTTCTAGTCTGTTGATGATGAACCTAGAGATTACAACACGCCTTTTTGATTTATTAAAATCTAGTATAAATGAATATTCTAACAATCCCCCAGACAATACCAGGATTTTATAACATCTCAGTATCCCCATCCTTCTGCCCTTAAGCTACTGCTGTTATTTTAATTACATATACGTAATCTAACTGTATGTGTTTATGTCTATTAACACTTATTACATATGATTGAATTGTACGTGATTTAAAATGTTTGTAATCCCACAAGACATTATTATTGATGTTTTCAACAGATAAAATTCATTTGGTTTAATCTACCTTTTAACTCTTTTAAATAAAATTTTATTGCACAGCAAAGGAAACCATAAAAAAAAACAAAAAGACAACCTACAGAATGGGAGAAAATAGTTTCAAACGATGCAACGGACAAGGGCTTAATCTCTAAAATATACAAACAACTTATACAACTCAATAGCAAAAAAACCAACAACCCAATTGAAAAGTGGGCAAAAGACCTGAATAGACATTTCTCCAAAGAAGATATACAGATGGCCAACAGGTACATGAAAAAAAATTCTCAACATCACTGATCATTAGAGAAATGCAAATCAAAACTACTGTGAAGTACCACCTCATACCTGTCAGAATGGCCATCATTAACAAGTCAACAAATAACAAATGCTGGAGAGGATGTGGAGAAAAGGGTACCCCCCTACATTGTTGGTGGGAATGTAAAATGGTACAGCCACTATGGAGAACAGTATGGAGGTACCTCAGAAAACTAAATAGAGAACTACCGTATGAGCTGAACATATATCCAGATAAAACTTGCATTCACCCGTATGCTCACTGCAACACTATTCACAATAGCCAAGACATGGAAACAACCTAAATGTCCATCAACATATGAATGGATTAAGAAGATGTGGTATATGGAGTTCCCATCATGGCACAGCAGAAATGAATCCGACTAGGAACCATGAGATTTCAGCTTCAACCCCTGGCCTTGCTCAGTGGTTAAGGATCTGGCATTGCCATGAGCTGTAGTGTAGGGCACAGACGCGGCTTGGATCTGGTGTTGCTGTGACTGTGATGCAGGCCAGCAGCTATAACTCCGATTGGACCCCTAGCCTGGGAACCTCCATACGCCACATGTTTGGCCCTAAAAAGCCACACACACACACACAAAAGAAGATATGGTATATATACACAATGGAATACTACTCAGCCATAAAAAAAGAACAAAATAACATCATCTGCAGCAACATGGATGGAATTAGAGACTCTCATACTAAGTGAAGTAAGTCAGAAAGAGAAAGCCAAATATCATATATCATTTATATCCTGAATCTAATAAATGATACAAATGAGCCTTTCCACAGAAAAGAAATGCATGGACTTGGAGAACAGACTGGTGGTTGCCAAGGGGGAGGGAGTGGATGGACTGGGAATCTGGTGTTAAGAGATGCAAACTATTGCATTTGGAGTGGATAAGCAATGAGATCCTGCTGTGTAGCACAGGGAACTATATCCAGTCACTTGTGATGGAACATGACAGAGCCTAATGTGAGAAAAAGAATACATATGTATGTGTGTGTGAGACTGGCTCACTTTGCTGTACAGTGGAAATTGACAAAACACTGCAAAACAACTACAGTGGGAAAAATCATTATAAAAATAATAGATAAATAAAATAAAAAATAAAGATTTTATTTTAGGATAGTTTTAGATTTACAAAAAAGTTGTAAAGAGAGTTATATATATTTTGCATGCAATTTTCCATATTTTTGTTGTTGTTGTTGTTGTTGTTATTGTTGTTGTTGTTGTTATTTCTCGGGCCGCTCCCGCGGCATATGGAGGTTCCCAGGCTAGGGCTCGAATCAGAGCTGTAGCCACCGGCCTACGCTGCAGCCACAGCAACGCGGGATCAGAGCCGCATCTGCGACCCACACCACAGCTCACGGCAACACCGGATCCTTAACCCACTGAGCAAGGCCAGGGACCGAACCCACAACCTCATGGTTCCTAGTCGGATTCGTTAACCACTGCGCCATGACGGGAACTCCCAATTTTCCATATTGATAACAATTTATATTACTAAGTTACATCTGTAACAATTAGGGAGCCAACACTGGTACATAATTAAACTCCATACTTTATTTAGCTTCCATTAGTTTTTCTCTCTTTTTTTTCTTTTTTCCTCTTTTCTATTTCTCCCTCTTTCTCTCTTGCTCGCTCTCTTTTATGGCCACACTTACAGCATATACAAGTTCCTGGGCTAGAGGTTGAGTCAGAGCTGCAGCTGCAGGCCTACACCACATCCACAGCAACATGGAATCTGAGCCATATCCACGATTTATGCCACAACTTGTGGCAACACCAGATCCACAGATCCTTAACCCACCGAGCGAGGCCAGGGATCGTATCTGCATCCTCATGGGTACTACCTGGGTTCTTAACCTGCTGAGCCACAACAGGAACTCCTAGTTTTTCCCCAATGTCTCTTTTCTGTTTCAGGATACCACTTCACGTCTAGTTACCACTTCTCATCTGGCCTGAGACAGTATCAGATCTTCCTTGTTATAAATGACCTTGCAAGTTCTGAGGGGAACTGGAGTTTTGCAGAGCTCAGTATATGCTCCCTTACACATTCTCCCTTCTGCCCTGCCTCACTCACAGCTTCCCTGCAAGTGTGTTTCCTAGAAAAGCGGCAGCATGCAAGCTTTTACCTCCGCCTCTGTCTTCTAGGAAATTTGGACTAAGACTCTCTTATTCTGGGTGGTAGATCTTTGAGATACCCACTGAAAACCTAAGCTGTTCATCATATCCTCTCCTGATCAGCAGGTCTCAGACTCCAACTTTTGTTCCTGCCAGCTGGTGAGAGCTGTCAAAAGCTATACTTAGTTTCTCAGCTGCCACTTTCTGATCAGCTTTTCAATCAAAAGTTCAAATGAACAATTATCTCAAGGATTGAGCAAATAGTGGACTCGGACTCCTGGTCTCCCTTTCTCTCCAAGATCTTGCTTCTGGTAATGTTTGGTTGCTCTTTAATGCCATCAAACAGTCTTCTTTTCTAGTTATTTCTAGCCAGAAACTTCGTCTGGAAAAAAAAAAAAAAAAGGCTAGCTCACCATCATCCCCACCCCCACCCCCTGATCCACTCCAGGAAGCAGAACGCAGAACCGTTAGTTTTAACGGGAACCCATAGGGTATTGCTAGAGAAACTGCTGTTTCCTTATAAACTCTTGCAGGCCCCAGGCCCTGGAGAAAACAAAATGGGACTCTGTCCCCTCATGGGCTTCTCCTTTTATTTGTTTTTGCTCTCGGTGCCTGTTTTCTAACAGCTCTGCACGTTTGCATGTTTTGGTGGAAGGTAGCTGAAGCAGCTTTTCCTTACCTCATGCAGCTGGTTATTCCAGCTGGAGAATTTTTAGACATGTAGGAAAAGCACAGGCAGAGTTGGTCCTGTAACAACGGCAAGGGAGATGGAGGTGGAGGCATGTATCTCTAAGATACCTTCCTCGACGCCCCCAACCACCACCAGAGACTATCCACAATCCTGGGGTCAGCCCACTGCCCCTTTCCATAAACACGGACTCCATTTCTCCCTTTCATGAGGATTCAGCTATCATACGTGCATCAGCTATTATATAGCATTGCCCTCTGGTGGTACAGAACTGTTAGCCCCCTGTACTGAGTGTGTCCAGAGTCCTGCTGTTCTAAGCACTCTGTCCACAAAGGAGACAGAACAATAACAACAACGACAAAAGGACTGCCAACCCTCACAGCTAATAACGAGCCTTCCTCCCTGCATCTCTTGCCCCAACTCACCTGGCAAGCTCAGGAATGTACCTATCACAACTGTTTCTAAAGTAAGCATCAAGAGGTGGCAGGCAAGAGGCCACACTGGCTTCTCAGATTTTAAAAAAAAATTCCCTGGGGATGGCTCTATGCTGAGAAGATAGGGGTGATCTGGAGAACAGGACTTTCCTAATTTCCAAATGGCTCCTGTGTTCTTTAGGCTGGCCTAGCCGCTGTAACAAATAAGCTATGCATTTCAACACTTTATACAGTCAAGCTTATGGGCGGCTTGTGCAATGCCCCGACATGGGTCTTCCTGATCAGGTGACGCTTCCACATGGCCCCCTCCACATGGCGGCGCAGGGACCCGGGCCCCTTCTGTCTGAAGTCTCTGCCCTCTTCTGAGATCAGAGAGGACGTTCTCCTAGGCCAGAAGACAGGAAATGGTAATCAAGGGTTGTACGCTGGAGGGGTTATGGGCCAAACGTGGAATTTTTATCCATCACTTCTACCCACTTTGGGTATTCCCGTGGCCAGCATCCAGTCATGTGGCTGCACCTACCTGCAAGAGAGGCTGGGAAGCGCAGCCCAGTGCTTGCCCAGGAGGAAGAGGTAAGTAATTTGTGAGCAGCTACAAGTCTCGGCCACAGCTCTCATTTGCATGCGCGCGTGTGTTTATGCTTTCTGAAGAAAAAGTTTTAAAAAAAAAAAGCTTTTTTATTTATTTATTTATTTTTTAACCCAAAGCCCCCAAACCTTCTTGGCTCTTTCACTCCTCAGTTTTCTCAAAGCCTGAGTTGACAGCAGCACTGGATTTGGTTTCTCCAGCTTTTAACACTAGAAGGAAAATACTTTTCAATTAAAACATGGAATATTTTTCTGGTCCTGGGAGAAGTCTAATCAGCCAACATTATTTTTATTGAGGTAACACTGGTTTATAACATTAAATAAGTTTCATGTGTGCAACACTATATTTCCCTATAGTGTGCTCACCACCAAAAATTTAATTTCCATCCATCGCCATACAGCTGATCCCCTTGACCCATTTCACCCCCTCCACCCCCCCAAACATTTTTCTCTGGTCACCACCACTCTATTCTCTGTGTCTCCATGTTGTTTTCGTTTGGTTTGTTCATTTATTTTGGCTTTTTGTTTGTTTTTTATATTCCACATATAAGTGATGTCACACGGTATCTGTCTCTCTCCATCTGACTTGTTTCACTAAGCAAAATACTCTGCAGGTCCATGTGTGTTGTTGCAAATCAGCCAACATTATTTTTAAGTAAACCTTTTATTGAAATCTGACATAATATTAAAAATGCAAAAAAAACCTCATTAGTAGTCAGCTCGATGAATTTGCACAGGGTCACGATAGCCATGGGACCATCACCCAAATCAAGAAATAAAACATGACCACTATCTAGAAGCTAACAAGGTTAGCAGAAGGTTCTTACTGATGAATGAATTCTAGCGGCACTGAATTGGGGCTCTGATGCCTCCTGACCTTTAAATGTTAGCTCCAATTGTGAGGAGAAGATGAAGCAGCCTGGGTTTTGCCCTCCCCTTGATTCTATCATCTCAATTACCTCTGGCAGGTCACTTCCTCTCTCTCAATCTCTGTTTCTGCATGTGTACAATGAGAGGCGTGACTAGCAAGCCACTAAGGTCTCTCAAGCCCGAACAGTGTGGCTGCAGGACTTGCTGCAAACCCCAGAGGACGGGGTATGGCGGGGGGAATGCATGTTGGCCCTAGAAGGAACCCCTACAGTAGAGAGATGCTCTCGCTCCAAGCTAGGCTCCAGCCCGCTGGAAGCCACTTCCACTGAGTTCTCCAATGTGGCATCCTGGGAGCTGCCTTGGGTCTTTTTGCCTTAACCTAGTTCTGCATGTGCTGTGAGGGGCTGCCAGACCTTGTTGGGTCTCGGAGGCAGATAAACACAGACAGGGACTAAGGATTTCAGAATATGGACAAAGAAAGGTGTGGGTGCCCCCTCTGGCTTTATCACACACTAACTGTGTGACCTCAGATGAGGCATTTAACTTCCTAAGATTCCCATCTTCCAATCCATGAAATTCAAAGGAGATAGTTACCTACTGCAAAAGTTCTTGGGCAGATGAAACAAGCTAATCTTGGTCAATATGCCTGGCATAGTGCCTGGCATCCATGTTGTGAGAATCCCTCTGCCATGCTAACCCTTCAGCAAGAGGGCATTAAAGCTCCCCAGGCTGCCAGAGCCAGGGGTCAAGAACCTGCAGCCTAGAACAGAGGTCTAGGGAGACAGAGGTTTGCTCTGCAGCTAAGCCCACAGTAGTCACATTTATTTTCTCTGACCACTCCATCTGAACCCCCTCTCCCCTGATAATGGAATAATTCATTTCTCATGATGCCAGCATAATTTTATCTCCATAAAATCCATAATAATCTCCTGGCAATTTAACTTGAGATTTAATAATAATCACCACTGTAATTACAATTAATTGGAATGCTAAGAATATGTGGACTGTTGCTTCTCCTACATTCCCCAGAAAGGAGTGGGTAAGAACAGGCTTCGCAGTCCTGCAAACTTGGGCTTAAGTAATGGCTCCACTACCCACTAGCTGTGTGATCTTGTAGAAACCACTTAACCTCTCTGGACACAACTGAACAATGAGAAGGTGTGGAACCCTCTTCTCAACTCAACCCTTCTTCCTCGGCAAGCCTGGGACGCTCCCCGGCCCGGCTGGCTGCTAGACTTCAGGATAGGAAGTAAGGCTCATGAGTTGGTGGTTCTCATGCGAGGTCTGGAAGGTAGAGCTGAGGAAGGCCTTTTCTTCCTGCTGAGGCAAGCTGGGCTGTTGTAAGCTTAGAGGCAGCCAATAAGGACGGTCACCAGCTTCAGGCTGGGAGAGGTCCTGTGACAGTAGCTACGGTGGCAGCTGTAGCAGCTTCTCCATGTCTCAGCCACGTAATGGGTCCTTGAATACAATAGCTTATTGTCACGCCTTAGCATGTGCTCCTCCAGCTTTTACTGTAGTCTTGTTACCATTTGAGTCCCAATATAAAAATTCCCTGTTGCTCCAAAGACCTAGAATAACTTCTGTCTCTTGCACCGAACCTGACACAGGATGACGACACTCATAATTTTTTAGGATCACAAGGATTGGGCAAGCTATTGAACATAAAATACCTGGCACAAGAGGAATAGATAAAGAAGATGTGGTACAGGAGTTCCCATCGTGGCACAGTGGTTAATGAATCCGACTGGGAACCATGAGGTTGCAGGTTCGATCCCTGGCCTCGCTCAGTGGTTAAGGATCCGGCATTGCTATGAGCTGTGGTGTTGGTCACTTACATGGCTCAGATCTGGCGCTGATGTTGCTGTGGCTGTGTTGCAGGCTGGTGGCTACAGCCCTGATTAGACCCCTAGCCTGGGAACCTCCATATGCCAAGGGTGCAGCCCTAAAAAAAAAAACAAAAGACAAAAAAAAAAGGATGTGGTACATACATACAGTGGACTATCAGCCATAAAAAGGAACAAAATAATGCCATTTTCAGCAACATGGATGCAACTAGAAATTATCTAAGTGAAGTCGGAAAGAGAAAAACTGTGATATCACTTACATCTGGAATCTTTTAAAAAAAATGGTACAAATGAACATATTTACAAAACAGAAACAGACTCACAGACTCTGAAGTCAAACTTATGGTTACCAAAGGAGACAGGTCGTGGGGAGCGATGGACGGGACCGTGGGGTCTGGTATGGGCCCGTTATTGTATGTGGTGTGGATGATCAACGGGCACCTGCTATACAACACAGGGGGCTTTGCCCAAAATTCTGTGAAAACCTATGGGGAAAAGAACCTGAAAAAGAATGGATATGTGTGGAGTTCCCGCCATGGCACACTGGGTTAAGAACCCAACTGCAGCAGCTGGGGTCTCTGTGCAGGAAAAGGTTCAATCCCTGGCCCGCCACAGTGGGTTAAAAGGTTCCGGCATTGCCGCAGCTGCAGCACAGGTTGCAGCTGTGGCTCGGATTCAATCCCAGGCCCGGGAACTTCCATAGGCTGTGGGTGTGGCCATAAAATTAAAAAAAAAAAAAAAGAATGCAGTATGTGGTATGCATATAACTGAATCCCTCTGTTGTACACAGAAATCATCACAACATTATAAATCAACTGTACTTCAATAAAACCTTAAAAATTGAAAGGAAAAAAATACCTGTCACAGAAGCAGCACTCAGTCGATGGCAGTCACCAATGCTAGCAACCAGGCTAAAGGTTTAGCTGTTAAAATTTTGAGGAAACCAGTTCTGCACATTGTGTCCTGCCGCCCGCTGGTGTGAGCAGAAGTCCTCTCCACCTCTTTTTTTCCCCAAGCAGTCAGCAGGCACATGTAAGACGAGGAAAATGATCCTGAGCTGAGAGTGCTTTCCCCTTAAGTTCTCGCCAACAATTCATGTTGCCTTAAGAGATTAGGCCTTTTTATTGCTTGCCTCATTGCCCTGCTGTCTGCACCAAAGTGATGTCTTGGCTGGCTAGGAGTGTCCTTCTGATGGAGTCCAGGCCTGCTGCACAGAGAGCAAGGGGGTTATTTGATCTCCTGACTGTAGCTCTTACAAGTCCCATTGAGAGTGTGCTTACCCACAGAGCCGTGCTATGCTAATTGGCCCAGTGTAGCCCAAGAAGTAGAATTCTACCCAAAGCAGGATTTGGTACTGGGGAGAGGACAGCCTCTATGGGGGCTCAGGGGTCAGCTCTGGGTCCCAACCAACACTTCGCAGACACTCAGAACCCCCCCACAGCTAATGGGAAGCAGCTTCTTGATGAGAGTGATGGGGGTGGGGGGGCCATGAGGGACATCCCCCACCTCCAGAGAGATTTTTCCGAAACCTGAAGTCCTAGAATAAAACCTCTCTGATCGGACATCTGTCAGGATGGATCCAAAGCTGACATCTTGCCTACTGAGTGCTGCGCCACAGACACTGTTGGTGGGAAGGCAGAAAAGCTAGTCTCTCCAGCCCCTGATTCAGACATGTTTGGTTTTTGGTGGGTTGTTTTTGTTTTTGGTTTTTTTTTTTTTTTGTCTTTTTGCCATTTCTTGGGCCGCTCCAGCAGCATATGGAAGTTCCCAGGCTAGGGGTTGAATCTGAGCTGTAGCCGCCAGACTACACCAGAGCCACAGCCACGCAGGATCCGAGCCGCGTCTGCAACCTACACCACAGCTCACGGCAACGCCAGATCCTTAACCCACTGAGCAAGGCCAGGGATCGAACCCACAACCTCAAGGTTCCTAGTCGGATTCGTTAACCACTGAGCCACGACGGGAACTCCATTTGGTTCTTTTTTTAATTATTACTAAAAAGCTGGGTGACACTTTTGTCACTGTTCATTCTCATTGCAGCTCTTCCTAAAAGGCACGGTTAAAAGTCATGAAATCCTGAGACACTGGAGGGAGGCTTAGACTCCATCCCTTCCACTGGCAAAAGCTTCATGAGAGTGGCTCCATCATCACTAACCCTTCACCTCTGTCCCCAACTCAGTCACTCTCTGCCCAGTGTTCTCAGATCTCCAGTCAGCCCTCTGAACTCCCAAAGTCTTCAAACTTGCTTCAGGCCCATGAAATGCTTTCGATGGACCACTGAACTCAGCACTTAGGAACCAGTGTTTGTTAAAAAGAGCGAAAAAGAAGAAAACTCATGCTGAAAAACGACAAAAATCTCCTTCCCTTTACCTGAGTCCTTATCTCTATCTGTTGAAAGTTCTGTCTCCTGTTTAAACAGCAGAGGTCTCCAATTTTAGTATGCACCAAAATTACCAGAAAAAAAAAAACCACAGCGAGATACCAACTCACATCTACTAGGATGATTATGATCAAAAATAAGGAAAATAACAAGGGTTGGTGAAGATGGGGAGAGCAGCCTCATGCATAAGAATGTAAAATGCTGCAGCTGGCAGAGTCAAACATAAAATTATCTTTTGACCCAGCAATTCCATTACTAGGTATACACACCAAAAAATTGAAAACTGGGATTTGAACAGATACTCCAAGACCAACATTCATAGCAGCATTATTCACAAGTGCCAAAGGTGGCGTGGCAGTCCATCAACAGAAGAATCAATGGGTAAACAGTATGTGATATAGCCATGCAGTGGAATATTATTCAGCCATAAAAAGGGATGCAGTTAACGATACATGGTACAACATGGATGAAAGTGAAAAATATTTATGCTCAATGAAACAAGCCAGACACAAAAAAAGGCACATAGTATATGATTCTATTTATATGAACTATCTAGAATAGACTAATTCCCAGTGACAGAGTCGTTTAGGGGTTACCAGAGGCTATGGGGAAGGAGGAATTATTGCTTAATGGGTACAAGAGCTTCTGTTTGGATAGGAAAGTTTTGGAAGCAGAGAGTGGTGATGACTGCACAACAGGGTTGATGTGATTAATGCCTGCCGCTGGATTATACATTTTAAAAAATTTTACATTACATATATTTTACCACAATTTTTTGAGAAATTACCTAAAGAGGTTGCTGAAACGCAGATTCCTGGAACCCGCTCCCAGACCTGAATCACCAAGTCCACGGTAGGCCCCACGGTGCGCCTTTTTAACCACGTCTTGTAGTCCTAGAACTTTAACCGCAGCTGGTATTTTCGCTGTAAACATCTTTCCTCGAAAGCGGTTTCCGCAAAACTTGGCCGTAAAGCGCTTCTGCCGTAAACGGTAAAATAACCGATCAGTTTGGTTTCAATGCCGTAAAAGATAACGTAAAAGAGGCTGCTAGTAATTCACCAGAGCCTTCCAGAGCGTTTGTTATCAGTTCTTTAGCTAATTTAGGTACGGCGACTTGTTCTCTAATGCCTCTTTACTGAATTTATTATGCAGTATTTGAAATTGGAGGCAAAAGAACAATCAAGCACTTCCTATTCCCCCAAAATAAATGGCTGCATGATTCCTGATGAGTTTAAGTTTCTTGAAAATGGTGAAAAGTTATTGTTTGATAGTGGAGAATGTAATGGAGACAGAATTTTGGTATTTGGCACAGAATCTGGCTTAGAGGATTTGGTGAAAGATGAGGACTAGGCATGTGATGGAGTTTTGATTTATGTAGTTTTTGGTGAGGTTTGTTTTGTTTGTTTTGTTTTGTTTTGTCTTTTTAGGGCCACACCCGTGGCATATGGAAGTTCCCAGGAAGGGTCTAATTGGAACTGTCACTGCCGGCCACAGCCACAGCCACAGCAACGCCAGATCCTTAACCCACTGAGCGAGGCCAGGGATCGAACCTGCAACCTCATGGTTCCTAGTCGGATTCATTTCCACTGTGCAATGACGGGAACTCCGATGGAGTTTTTAAATGTAGTCCAGAGAGTTACTACCAGTTATATAGGTTACACATACTGATAAGAAATAATAGCAACCCTTATCTATTTGTTTTACTTCCAAGGAAATCTGAAGAGACTTATAGCAGATTTTTTTTATATATTGTAAAGAACTTATAGTCTGACATTAAAGGCTGAACTTTTAAAAAACAACTCTGAGAAAGGAAGTATCATTGCTTTCTTGAAGACATTCCCAGATACAACTATAATCATAAATCTACACACATTTCGAGTGTATTCATGGGGGAGGGGGAAGGAGTGGGATGGACTAGGAGTCTGGGGTTAATAGATGCAAACTATTGCATTTGGAGTGGATAAGCAATGAGATCCTGTCACTAGTCACTTATGATGGAACATGACGGAGGATAAAATAAGAAAAAGGATGTATATATGTGTGTGTTTGTGTGTGTGACTGGGTCACTGCTGTACAGTAGAAATTGACAGAACACTGTAAACCGACTATAATGGAAAAAATAAAAATCATTTTAAAATGCCCCCCCAAAATAAGTAAAATAAAATGTGTTCAAATAGCTTTGTTTTCATTTTCTACAATAAAGTATTTTAACATATTGGTTGTTAATTGTCATGTTTCATCATGTCCTTTATAAGGTCCTCTTTTATTTTCATTTTTTTTAGTGTTATCTTAATTGGTCTTATGGCCAATGCATTGTACAGGGAAACCTCTAGCAGCAAAGATTCTTTGGAATATTGGGATGAAAGAAGACAGCATGACCAGCTCCAGGAAGGGCTGGAACCCCAATCACCCCCTGTTCCTAGCCTTTGCCCAACCCAGCATAAGAGCCTGTCTAGGGAAGTGCAGGTTGGAGAAAGACCTAAGACTGGGCTTTGAGTGATGGTGTTACACATTTGATACAGTCCAGAATCCTATAGGCAGTAGGGAAAGCAGAATATTCCGAACAATCTGGTCAGATTTGCAGTGGGTTGGTTTTTTGTTTGTTTGTTTGTTTTTTGTTATTTTAGGGCCCCACCCTTGGCATATGGAGGTTCCAGGCTAGGGGTCGGATCTGAGCTACATCTGCTGGCCTACACCACAGCCACAGAAACACCAGATCTGAGCCGTGTCTGCGACCTACACCACAGCTCATGGAAACGCCAGATCTTTAACCCACTGAGCAGGTCCAGGGATCGAACCCACAACCTCATGGTTCCTAGTTGGATTCGTTTTTGCTGCGCTATGACGGGAACTCCAGGGCTTTTTTTTTTTTTTTTTGTATAAAAAATTTCATAAAAATTGTAGAGAAAAGTATAATAAACCTCCCACGAACCCATACTGAAATTGAACAATTAATGGCTTTTCCACAACTACATTGCCATTATCAAACCTCACACAATTAACAGTAGTATCTTAATATCCAACACCAAGTTTATATTCAAATTTCTCAGATTGCCCCCAAAATGTTTTTGTTTTAAGGTTGATTTGTGTGAATCAGGATGCACATCAAGTCTACATGTTGCATGTATGATTTTGTCTCAGAAGATGGCCCGAGAAAGTAAAGTTTGGAAGGCTCAAGGGTCCTGGCTTGGGAAAGAGACCCAGCTCCATCATCTCAGTTGGAAACACGGTCTGGAGTTCAGGCGAGCCAGCGGGTCTGGGATCATCTCTGTATTCCTGAGTGAGAAAGGACAGGGTCCGGAGTTCCCGTCGTGGCGCAGCGGTTAACGAATCCAACTGGGAACCATGAGGTTGCGGGTTTGATCCCTGGCCTTGCTCAGTGGGTTAAGGATCCGGCATTGCGTTGCCATGAGCTGTGGTGTAGGTCACAGACATGGCTCGGATCCCGAGTTGCTGTGGCTGTGGTGCAGGCCGGTGTTGACAGCTCCGATTGGACCTCTAGCCTGGGAACTTCCATATGCCACTTGTTCGGCCCTAGAAAAGATAAAAAAAAAAAAAAAAGTAAAGAAAGAAAAAGAAAAGAAAGGCTGATAGTAGCCCAAACACATAACAGTAAGGATATGATTACACAGGAATTCTCAGCCTCAGCACTGTTGACATTTGAGGTCAGATCATTCCTTGGGGAGGGGGGGGGGTTGTCCAGGGCATTGTAGGATTTTTTTTTTTTTGTCTTTTTGCCATTTCTAGGGCCGCTCCTGCGGCATATGGAGGTTCCCAGGCTAGGGGTCGAATCGGAGCTATAGCCACAAGCCTACGCTGCAGCCACCAGCCTACGCTGCAGCCACAGCAACGCGGGATCAGAGCCGCATCTGTGACCCACACCACAGCTCACGGCAACACCAGATCCTTAACCCACTGATCAAGGCCAGGGACCGAACCCACAACCTCATGGTTCCTAGTCGGAGTCGTTAACCACTGCGCCTCGACAGACACTCCATGGGCTTTGTAGGGTGTAGGATGCTTAAGAGCATCCCTGGCCTCTTCCCACTAGAGGCCAGTAGCCACTCCTCCCCCCAAGTCATGGCAACCAAAAATATCTGCAGACGTTGCCAAATGCCCTCTGTGGGAGGAGCAAAATCAAGTGAGGCTGAAAACCAATGGATTAAAGCATGACATGTCCATTGTGGGCACGTTAGAGTCAGAAGGATGATGTTCAGGCATCATTACGGACGTGTGCCCAAATCCTTAAAATATTTTATCAAGAAAACAAAGGTCACACATATGTTTTTAAGTATAAAAATAATACTAAATGTATTACACACATGATACATGGAAATACATGTATTTATATACATGTATTTAATACACACACATTATACTTGGAAAAGGTGGAAAGGAAATTTACTCAAACATTAAAGGAAATAACGGATAGCAGGATGAGTGATCTGTTTCCAAGTTTCTACTTAAAAGAAAAAATCCTTTACCCTGAGCATGAAGGCTTTATATCTGTTTTTTAACATAGTATTGCTGCGAACCTGACCATTTATTTCAAGGAAGTTTACTGCTGAATGTAACATACACTCAGACCAGTGCCCGAATCCTGAGTGTATGGCTCAGGGGATGGTCTCCGAGTGGACGCACCTGCTTGACCAGCACCCAGATCCAGAAACCGAACATCAAGTGCCCTTCCAGAAGTCCCCCTGTTTTCCCTTCCAGTCATTGCCACCTTCCACGATGACCTGCTTCCTGATTTAAACACCCCTGGTTCCATTTCTTTTTTGTCTTTTTTTTTGTCTTTTCTGTTGTTGTTGTTGTTGTTGTTGCTATTTCTTGGGCCGCTCCCGCGGCATATGGAGGTTCCCAGGCTAGGGGTCTAATCAGAGCTGGAGCCACCGGCCTACGCCAGAGCCACAGCAACGCGGGATCCGAGCTGCGTCTGCGACCTACACTACAGCTCACGGCAACGCCGGATCGTTAACCCACTGAGCAAGGGCAGGGACCGAACCCGCAACCTCATGGTTCCTATTCGGATTCGTTAACCACTGCGCCACGACGGGAACTCCTTCTTTTTATTTTTTTATTTTCTTTTTCTTTTTTTATTTTTTGTCTTTTTGCCATTTCTTGGGCCGCTCCCGCAGCATATGGAGGTTCCCAGGCTAGGGGTCGAATCAGAGCTGTAGCCACCGGCCTACGCCAGAGCCACAGCAATGCCGGATCCTTAACCCACTGAGCAAGGCCAGGGATCAAACCCGCAACCTCATGGTTCCTAGTCGGATTCGCTAAACACTGCGCCACAACGGGAACTCTTCCATTTCTTATTTTAAACCTTTATCTAAATGAGATCACGCAGTGTGAACTCTTTTTTGTCTGGCTGTTTTGGCTCAGCATCGTTGGTGAGATTCGCCCACGTTGTGGTATATGGTTGTAGTAGAGTATAACGAGCGTATGTGTGTATATATATACATAGTGTGTGTGTGTGTGTGTCTTTTTTTGCTTTTTCTAGAGCCGCTCCCACGGCATATGGAGGTTCCCAGGCTAGGGATCTAATCGGAGCTGCAGCCACCAGCCTACGCCAGAGCCACAGCAACGCGGGATCCGAGCTGCGTCTGCAACCTACACCACGGCTCACAGCAATGCCGGATCTTTAACCCACTGAGCAAGGGCAGGGATCGAACCCGCAACCTCATGGTTCCCGGTCGGATTCGTTAACCACTGAGCCACGACGGGAACTCCGAGCGTACATTATTTTTAAAATCATAAAGCTATTTCGATAAAGATGGCAGATGGCCACTGAGAAAAACCTGGATGCGTTCTACCTCCTGATGAGCACTCCACACACAGAGCGCCTCTGCTAGAGTTGGCCCAGGACTCCAGGCCCCAAGGTTCTTTCTCCCAGTTGCTACTCCAGATCTTGGATGGATTTGTGCCCATCCCACCATCCCCCAGCTCACCAGCCATCACCAATGACTCATACTGGTGTCTGAGCCCCTCAAAGAGACCAGTCAGGCATCATGGGGAGGGGCCGTTATGTCTTGTGCAAGGCTGAGCAGGAGGTGGGGGTCCCAAAAGGATGGGGGCCCCAAAACGGGGGGCTTCACTTCTGTTCCCGTGGTGACCATGGCTGACATGCCACTGGCAGAAAATCAGAAGTTTCCTGGTGAAAGCCGCTTCATCTGGTCTCCTCACTCGTCACATTCCTCAGCATAAGGCACTTCCTGAACGTTCTTTTATTTCTCGCACAACCCTTACAAAGGAGAGGCTATCCTGTTTTCCCATTTTATCGCCATGAGACTGAAGCTGAGAGATGTCACCTTGTTTAAGGGCACAATCTGGGTTTTGAGCCCAGGTCTGTGTGACCCCAGGATCACCCCTCCAGGCCCCTTCCCTGCCCCAGTCACCGCTGGCTGAGATGGGGGGATGGGAGCCGGGACTCAGTCTCCAGTGATGCACTTACTCTGGTGGCCTGGTCGCAGCCAGCTGTGTGGCCAGGCGAGTCATTATCTCTGACGATGCTTCGGTTGGTTTGACCACAAAAAGGGGAGCTCAATACCCCTTTTCTTGCTCCAAGCCCTACCTCCTCCAGCCGGCAGGAATCTCTGGAACAATATTCTGGAAAAACGGAGGCATTTTTATGACTCTCTCCTCACCTAAACCTGCTGGGCCAGGACAGAGCACAGACCCTTGGGCTCTGACCGTTATCCAACACTTTGGACCCGGGCCGCCCCCCAGCTTTGATGTTGTCTTGGTAAATGTCCCCAAGTCACCAGCGGACTCTGATCTCTCCGGCACCTAATAATTCAAACAGCCTGGGGCAATGAGCAGCTAATCAGCTGGGCGGCCCTGGCAGCTGCACAATGAGATTGAGGGGAAAGGGGGTGATTTCATTCTTAGGGTCTCGTTCCATGACCTGATGGCCAGGGCAGACGCCCCCCATCCGCTGGCCCAGGGGTGAGGTTAATTCCTGCAAGGACCCGGGCAGGGGTCTGCCTGGCTATAGTGCTGGCTACAGGGTTTGAATCATGGCTGTCCCAGCCAGGCCATCGGGTGAGAATTAAAATTTAATTTAGAGAGTCCTGTCTCTGCGGCCCTGGTGGCCGTCGTCTGGGTGATTGACTGGCTGGTTTCTTTCACCTTTGCACGCCTTGGGTTTTTACTGGCGGAGGAAATGAAGGCTGAACTGGGGCAGGAAATTCCATGTACGCAGGTGTTTCTGGTTAGCCCCGTGCACCTCGCCCGGGGGCACAAATGGGGTCCAGAGATGCCTGCGCGAATCCGGGGCCCCTCTGGCTGGGCAGCCGTGGCAGCTTTGCATCTCGAGAAGGCTGGGTGGGGCGCTCATGCTGATGCAGGGCAGACAGAGCTACCAACGAATGGTCCCCTGCCTGGTCCCAGGAGCCCGGTGGGCGCGCGCCACTGACTTGAAATCACACAGGCAACTGGACAGGAGCCACCCCGGCCTCTGTGCCTGCCGTGGGCGGCTGGTGGCACCAGGCCCTGACCTGGGAGATTAGCAGCGCCCTGAGGTGGTGTTTACACGTTGTAGCCAGCACTTCATGTGGCTGACCTGCCCCCATTTTCACATCTCCTGAAGGGCTTAGAGATCCAAAACCACGCCCTCCCTTGCTTAAAGGGTCCCTGGAGGGGATGAGAAGGGCAGTCTTGGGTTTGCTTGGAGACAGCCACCTGCAGGCTTATTTCAGAGGCTGAAGAAGAGACATTCTTCATCCCATAATAATTCCAAGCCTCATCCAGGCATTTCCACCATCACTCACTCACCTGCCTGGTAAAGGCGCTCAGGGCTCCTGTTAAACCCAGAGCGCACCTGCAGTGAGGACACCTGGCGAGAGGTGGCACAGGGAGACACCCCCACCCATCCACACAGTTTTCTCATCTGTACCGTGGCATCGGGAGCGAAGTCTATTGTGTTGGCACAGAGATGAGTTACAGGCCAGGCAGAGCACCAGGCCCCCAGTGGGGAAATAGAACACGCAGAATCTTCGCACAGCTCTCAATTGCACACCCGGCTCCTGGGAACACCTCCAAGAGAATTGCTCCAAAGGAAAATTATTTTATAAATAGTGGAGGGTGTTACTTGAAACATAGTAAAAGAAAAAAACTATAAGCAATGAAAATGCCCATTGAATGGTTTTACACCAAGGTGATGCTATAGTGAATAGCCAATAAGATCAAAATGACAAGTATGGGAGTTCCCTGGTGGGCTAGTGGTTTAAGGACTCAGCAGTGTCGCTGCCGTGGCTCAGATTTTATCCCTGGCCTGGGACTTCCACATGCTCTGTGTGGGGCCCCAAATATAAATAAATTATATATATATATATATATATATAATCTATCTATTGATATGACAAGTATGAATCCATGTCACATGCCCAGGAAGTAACTGGAGAAAGCCAGTCTGTGGCCTCTGATTACAACTGTAGGAAAATGCGCACCCCAAAGAAGCCTGGGGGGAGATGTAAATAATTGTGCATTTAACTATATTAAGTCATTCAATATTGAAATGCATAATAAAAATGAAAATTCAATGAGAACAGAGATAGGTGTAAGTGGGTCTAAGTTAGCAAGTTCCTGCGAGCATGAGCCCCATGTCATCAGTCCAGGACAAGATGTATGCAGTCAAAAGCGTGGAGAAATCCTGCAGCTGGGGCCCTGCTCACGCAGAGGACACAGAGGCAGCGTCATCAGAGTAAGGGAGGTTCCAGCGTTGGGCAGGGGGAGGGTGTCCCTGGGGGAAATGAGGCTGAGCCTCCACCACAGTCAGCCTCCTTTCATAGCCCAGGACCCCACATTCTCCCTCTGCCCCGGGAGCCTGGGGAGGTACCTGGGCCCGCTGAGGAGGGCTGGGAGTGTCCTCAGGGCTGTGCTCAGCACTTGGCTGCTCCCAGCTGTAAGATGAGAGTAGTGCCTTTTCATTTCTGTGAGCAGTTCCAAGTCTGGGCACCTGAGCAGCACTCTGGAAAGGACCTCTTGTTCTGGGTGCAATGCAGCTGACGGGCTGTTGCCTGGTGTGTGATGTTGCTAGTTGGTGTGTGATGGAGTCAACTGGGAGGGGGAGGGAGCCTAAACCGAGACCCCTGAGCTCAGGCAGGCTGCCTTGTCCTTGGACTCTGGCTGGGTGAGCGGCAAGGCATAGACGGTGGCGTCTATCTCCCGCAACAGACTTCCCGTTGTTCAAGGCACAGCTTCATCCTTCTCCTCCCAGAAACCTCTTCTGACCAGCCCAGCCCCTGCCATCTGAGCTCAGAGCCCTTTTAGAATCTGGCTGCATGGGGTCGGGGTCCCTCACCCTTTCCCTCCTCCCAGGCTTTCAGAACAGATCCCACTTCATTCTTTACTGAACAGCCATGGATACAAAATAACAGTTGGAATGGCAGCAATGATTTGTGAATTTCAGTTCCTCCTGGGAAACCACTTGCAGATATTTCTGCAGCTTTCCTCCCTTCCCCCTCCTTCCTCTCCACTCCCCCCGCCCCCAACAGGAATTACAGACAGTAATTCACATCCCCTCCCTTTGCCTCTCCTGCTCCTCATGTGGTTATCAGGACTGTTAGTGCAGGGAGTAAGCCTAGCTCTGACCTCCCTCCCAGCCCCCTGGCTCCACAAACCCCATCAGATTCAGGGCCGCTCATCTTGGAAGGAAGGGCAAAGAGAGATACCTTCCAAGCATTGAGCCCTTGCTGTAGGTCAAGTATCGTGTCCTCCCAGAGACAGGCATTCCTGCTGTACCGATGGAAGAAACTGAGGCTGGAAAAGACAGTAAGGGGTAGAGCTGGGATCCAGAGTTTGGCTGTCTGACTCCAACGTCTAGGTTTTTCTTTGCTCTAAATCCCTTCGCTGAACCTTCTCTTTTGTCTGCGGAATTCTAGGAAGTGTCAGTTCTGTTTCTCATCAGCGAGGCCTCCTGCTCCCCATAGAGCGGGGTCTCTGGACATTTGCACATCATCCCTAGAGGGGAACCTTGGGTGTGCAGAGCCTCGTCTCAGCGTCCACGATGTCCAGAACCAGCTGGAAGCAGAGGCCTCTGGCCCCTTTCCCCGCCACATGGAAATGTCATTTGTAGTCAGCCTGCCGTAGTTGGAGAGCAGCCTTTTAGGTGCAGTGAGTCAAAGGACCACATGGAAACGCTTTAGCTGGAGCCAGCATCGGAGAAGCCCTGGCGCATAGCCATGAATGGCGGCAGGTCCAATAATACTGAGCTCCAGGCATACATGTTGCCAAGCAGCCAGAGCGGTTTGGAGAAGGACCAGCTCCTCCAGCTCACGCCAAGGCCCTGCAGGGTGCTGGGCGTGTGGGTGCTCAGCAACGTAGCTTTCTGTTCTCTGTGCAAGGAGGGTCTGGGTCCTGGGGGCTGAGTTTCTTGGTGACGAAATGCCGTGTGCCACGGCCATCGTGGCGGAACGGGGCCTCTGAGATTGTATGGAGGTTTATGCATGTTTCTGTGCCCAAAGAGGAGCCACCGCTTTCTCTGCATGTTCAGAGGCATCTCAGACCCACGAGAGGCCACAGACCACACCATCCAAGAGACTACAGCAGGGCACCAGGGAATTACGGCATTCGGCAGGTGCCAGCACGCAAGCCCCCTCCCAGAACTGCCAGTGCGGGGAGATGCGCCAAGCTGGTGCAAGCGTGTGAGGACGGGGAGTGAGGACCCAGGTCCGATGGATTCTCTGAGTAGAGAGAGGCTTCTCCTGACTCCCTTCCCACCCTGACCACACAGGCTGCAGGGAGCATGTCCGCCCCCAGGCCCTGGGGGTAGAGGACCTCCCCCCCCCATCCCATCATCTGTGAACTTCATCCCCAAGCTTAGAGCTTCCTCCCCAGGTGGGGTTGCCCCCTCTCTGGGCTCCAATTTCCCCATCAGCCCAGGGCCGTATATCTTCTCCTCCTTTCTCCTGGCTGCTTTATAGCTTTGCTGGAAACACCTTCCCTTAGCACTTCAAAATGTATCACTTGAAAGCATCTTAACGTTAACCAATGTGATTCTTTTTTAATTTGAAGGGGCTTATTTCTCCGAATGGCTTTCCTGATCATATAGGAGGGCATGCTCCCTAATATTAAACTTTTTCTTTATAAAGAGCAAAAAATGACTCACATCTGTTTGATATTTAATTCAAATTGAATGGCAGGACAGAACAAAATTACACGGCAAAAGGCCATAAAGCGTGATGTTTAAAAGAGCCAAGCATACCAAATCTACATGTCAGAAAATTTGAAATGACACAGGATTGAGGGGACACGGCCTGGGCAATGGGGTGTCTCCTACCCAAAGGCCAGAGGGGTAGCGGCCAAGCTGGGAGAAGCTGAGAGGTGGGAGAGGGGCTCCCTGTGCCCTGGAGGATTTGGTAGGGCTGGGGGTTTCTAGCCACGTGGGAGTTTGAGGTCTGGGATCTAAGCCTCAAGCGGGGGTCCTGATGCCATCTGGAATCCAGTGCCAGTTGCTCTGGGTTGGGGGGGTGGCCTGTGTGAGGCCTCCCAAGGGGCTTCTGGGTAATGCTCACACGCTGCCTAGATGGCCAAGCAGGCACTGTCTAGCTGGGAGTTCCCAGTAGGGCTTGGGGTCTGGGTAGGGCTCACACACGGAGCTGAAACCCTTCAGCTCCCTGCTGATCAGGAGACCAGAGACTCCAACATCCTGTGTCCAAGAGGGCAGAGAGATGGGGTGGGGTCCCAAGAGCTGTGCTTTCCTTCCTGGAAATCCCAGGCACTCGGTCACTGCCCCTGGGCTTGAGTTCCCAGGAGAGAAGCGAGTGTGGACTCTTACTTGATCCCCCCGTGGCATATTTGAAGCCAGGTGTATGTCCTGATTCCAGGGCCCCAGCCCAAAGGCTCTGTTTCTGGTGACATCAGGTAGATGGGCATTGACAGTGGGGCTCTGCAACCCCAGCTGGACCAGAGCAGATGGGCTGCCCCCCACCAAGTGTGCATGGAGGGAGGGGTGAGGAGCAGAGTGAGGATCTAGAATAAAGCAGGTGCTGGCTCCCCCACTGACCAGCCGAGTGGATGTGGGCATGCATCGTCCCTTCTCTGAGCCTTAGTTTCTTCATCTGTTGCATGGGATGGTTTAACAGCTTCACAAGGTTATTTTGAATACCGAATGTTATACATCTAAACACACACGCATTTTATTTTATTTTATTTTTGCTTTTTAGGGCCACACCCAAGGCATTTGGGGGTTCACAGGATAGGGGTCAGATGGGAGCTATAGCCACAGGCCTACATCACAGCAGCGCAGGATCTGAGCCGCGTCTGTGACCTACACCACAGCTCACGGCAAAGCCAGATCCTTAACCCACCGAGCAAGACCAGGGATCGAACCTGCAACCTCATGGTTCCTAGCGGGATTCGTTTCTGCTGTGCCACAATGGGAACTCCTACATCCACATTTAAATAGCAAAAGATTGTAGAAGTTTCTTAGGATAGTTACTCTAACCCCCCTCTCCCCATAGCAAGGGCTTCTGTGTAGTAGCATCTTTATTTCCAAGGCATTTTCACTGTGGCTGTTTTGTTTCTCTGGTCCACCTTGAGCACAAGGGGCTAGCACTTTTTCCACAGAGGGGTGTGCTGAAGCTGTCTCATTCTGCCTTGTAAGAGCTGATTGTTAAACAAGCCATTACTGAAAATTAAATTGCATGAACTTCCAGTTCAATAAACTGTACTAAATACAAAGTTAATAATCAAAACCACTGCTTTCTCATTATTTTACTGTATTTTACTACATCCGGTGTAGTAATTATATTTGTACGGTGGAAGTCCTAGGCATTAGTGTGTTTACTTGGCATCTCTTTCCACATCTGAGTTCAGTGATGTCATCTTGCTACCTTGAACTTGACCACAGTTGGAGAATTTACACCGTGAGAGAGGTTGGTCAACACTCACAGCCCGATTTCAAGCGCCACCTGGAGCCGATTGCTAAACCTGGAGCGGCACATCCCTCATTGTTGAGATCAGTCAAGTGAGTTTTCGTGACTTTCTCTGTCTCTCGGCCAGGAGAAAGGTCTGCCTTTCAACCCGCTGCGTTCTCCATCAGGCTTAGCTGTTCGGCATTGCCAGGAACTCGTATCCAGCGTATCCGGCATTTCAGCATTTCGTTACCCAGAACATTCTGGCCTCTTCCCAGGGCCCGCTACCATTCCGCTAATGAGGTCTCCTCGGCTTCTGGTTTTCCCCTGAGCTGAGCCCAGACATCTGCTCTGGTTTGGGAAGCACGCTGAGCATCTCAGGTGGAGGTATTTTCTCTTTAACTGAGGAGCAAAACTCACAGCTCATCGTTGCCCCGAGGTTTTCCAACCAACACTTTACCTGAGGTGCTTGACAAAGCCCAGAGGCAGGTGTGTGCGTGTGAGCATGTGCGCGTGGTGGGAAAGGAGAAGTCAGACGGCATGAGGCTTTCCTGATGTTGCAGCTTGAAATCTGCACAGCAACCGCAGGCCCCGGGGGAAGAGGAATGCAAAACTGAAACACGGAGCCCCCTGGGGACTGGCTTCCCTCTCTGGCCTCCAGCGAGGGGGGGACCATGTGTTCCTCGGTAATGAGGCCCAGCGCTGGCTCTGGAAGCCTCCATCGTCAAGCGTCCAGCCTGCCTGCTCCTAGGGCTCCGGAACAGATCCTGGGAGCCCTGCCTATCGTGTGCAGGTTTCTGCGAGGTGAAAGGCTGGATGGTCCTGCGGCAGCTCAGAGATGGGACTCACCTAGAAACAGGGAAACCTGTGGGCGGAGACCAGAGGCGACAGGGCCCTGCTGGCATGTGTCTTGAGTCCTGGGCTCTGGGTCTAACAGATCCATGAGTCCATTCACTGAGCAAACCACTTAGGCCGGCCTCTCCCCATCCTGATGGATTCGTTGCTTAAAGTGCTTTTTAACCTTCTCACCGGCATCTTGTGATGTGATGTGCTTCTCACAGCCTCATTCCCTCACAGTCTGCTTCCACCCCATCCAAACGCTTTCTCGCAGTCAGTAGCCCCTTACTGAGGACCTACTGTGTGCTAGGGGGTTGCTCCATCTGCAGATGGTTTCTGCCACCCGCAGGGCTCCGCTGGGAGAGGGAGGCGCTGGCACGGCCAGAACACAGAGCTGTGTATGCCCAGCTGAGGAGCCATCTTTTGTCCCATGGGTCATGCCTGAAAATCCCCTCTGAGTGTCCCAACTCTGGCTTGGAGCTAGGAGGGAACCAGCTCTTTTGTGGGGAAAAAGTCAAGGAAGCTTTCTGGAAGGACAAACCTTTGGGGATGCCTGGCGGGTTGGGGATGCGTGGCGGTTTCTTACGTTAAATACAAGACAGCTGGCGTTTATTGAGCATTTCCGAGGCGCTGCTGAGTTCCCGCGTAGGTTGTGTGTTGGCAGAGGTGAGGGAGGTACTAACAGTACCCCCGCTTCATACATGAACAAAAGCGGCTTGGGAGATGAAGGTGGTTTCAGGGTCACCGGGTGGAGGGCATTCCGGATTTGGACCCTGCCCCACCGCTCGAGTGGGAGGGGAGGGGTTCTAAGCAGACCCCCCACCCCGACCCCGCAGGGCTGTGTGGGCCAGGCCAAGCCGCGCCTGGCTCTTCTCTGTGCCTTGCTGCCCTGCACTTGTCCTTTTGTGTCCTCCTCCCTCCTTTCTCACACACGGCAAAGGTCACACAGGCTGCGGGGACAGCGGAGGAGGCGGAGCCTTGCTTGCCTGTTGCCTTCAGGAGGCCTCTGAGCAGCGGAGCCCTCTGTACTGTGTCCCCATCTCCTCTCCATTCAGGGGGCCATCCCAGGGCTTCGGGAGGGCCTGAGGGCATGGAGGTGGGCACCCTCCCTGTGCTGCCTTTGCCCGCTGGTCCTCAGGGCCCTCGCCCCACCCCCTTCCCGCCTCTGCTCTGTCCTGCAGGGGAGTCACCCACCAGGCTGCATTTCCTAGGCCGCCCCTCGGCTGCCTTTGCCCGGCTTTGGCCAGTGGGAGCCACGGGGGGCTAGGAGAGGGGAGAAGCCAGTATTTCATCCTCTGGCTCAGTGCTTTTGGGAGAGTCTCTGGTGGCAGCTTCATCTGCTCTGTGGCTCCAGCTCCCCCTGGACTTGGAAGCTGCCTTCAATGTCCCAGCTTCCACAGCAGTTCTAGGTCAGTGCTGCCCAGGGCCCGCTCTGGTAACCCATTCTCTTGCAGGTGCCCGCCCCCGGGGCGGAGGGAGCCAGCCGTGATAGCACTTCCTGTTGGCACTGATCTCTCTGAACTGCACTGCCTCTGTGGCTTTCGGCAGTCCCATCGCTTGTACACACAGTTCCTTCAGTCAAATCGTTACCATCCTCAGAGTGGTTTTCTTCTGCTGATCGGATCCTGACTGCGACACTCTCTGCCACTCCCTCCCCACCTCCCCAACAAGCAACTAACTAAATAGGGTCCATCTTCCTAGCCCGCGTGAAAGGAAGAGTGATGCCACGGCACCCTCATCCCTCGGAGAAGCAATCATGGAAGTGCCAGGGCTGGCGGCCGGGCTGAGCTATCCTGCCAAAGGCCCTTTTTTCTGCTTTACTCTGAAGATTCCCCTGCCCCCAGCCGCCACATCTTTAAAGGAAAGCCAGGCGGACACCCCAGCTGGATCTCCTTCTGGCAGTTAAGAGCACCTGGCTCAGCGCCTGGGGCGTCCTGGTGGCTTTGCCTGGTACCTGCTCTCCGAAAGCTCTGGGTTAGGTAAACACAGGGAGGATCAGAGAGAGAACGGAGGCGGAAGGAAACCGCCAGAACCGCAGAACCCACGGTTTCTCCCTCCTTTCTGGGTTGTGATTGATTTTGTTTTGTATCTAGCCTTTCTCAAGGCTCCTTCTTTCTTGTCCCCAAATGTCGGGAGCTGGGTACCTTGGCTCTAGAGCCCCTTAGAGAAATGGGCCTCCTGGAGTGGTTAAGGACTTGGCATTATCGCTGGTGCTGGTCTAGGAACTTCCACATGCTGTGAGTGTGGCCACAAAGAAAGAAAGAAAGAAAGAAAAGAAAGAAAGAAAGAAAAGAAAGAAAAAAGTGGGCATCCGGGGGAAATGGAGGCAGAGAGTAAGGACTCAAGAGGGCTGACAGTGTGGGAGCACACATTTTTGTGGTGTCAGCCCCTTGCCAAATAGCGCTGTAAGGCCCTTTCAACTCACGTGCCTAAAGACGAAAATAATTAAACTCTTCTGTCGGGGATCACCTGGCTCCCCACATCCACTCACTTAGGATGTTTGGTTCCCACTGGAGCGTATGATTAGAAAACAAAGGTAAATGAGAGCAATTTCTTCCCGGCTCATTTTTTCCCCCCGCAGGATTAAAGCTGCCTCAGCCAGAAAGAGTTTACAAACTCTAAAGAAAGATAATAACTTCCCTTCTCACGGCCCGGTCATAGGGAGGTAATGCATGTTTCCAATCAGCTGAGAATGTAATTCAAATGGTAGGTTTTATTTCACTTTAATCCGCCTGCGAGTTCACTTTCAAGGTAAGAGGGACCACAGCCTGCAAAGCGAATAGCGTTTATTACCTCCGGCATCTCCTCCTAAAGGTGGAGGCGCTGGCTTGGCTTACTCCTCATCCCAAAGCCTTGCAGGGCTTTGGGACCTGGTGTGGTAGAGAGCAACTGGACCGTGGGGGTGCAGAGAGACCTGCCCCCGTGAGGGGACGCTGCCCCATGATTCAGGGACCAGCTGACCTGATGGCAGCCTCAGCACCACCCGATGCCACGGAGCAGAAGCCAAGGAGGCAGAGCACATGGGGTCAAGCTGGAGAACCGAACTCATGCTGCAGACGTGGCGGAAGACAGGTCTCTGAGCCTGCAGCCCAGTTTGGCGGTCAGTGGGCCGTTGTGGAAAGAATCCGTTCCTGTCTCAGCTCTCTTTGGTCACAGGGCAGCCTTGAGCTGGTTCCTTGACAGGGTCTTGCTTTACATGTTGATGAAGTGACTGTCCCCGCTTCCTGGCCTCCTGTGACATCTCCCATGCCAGTCTCTCCCCTGGGTAATTATCGTCCCCTCCAATCCTTTGAAAATGCGGATGCCTCCAGCAGGGCGAGATTCTCGCTTCCTAAGCCCCAGGGCGTCTCTCTAAGGGACACTCTGGTCTGTAGGAGGGACTCTTGGTTCAGGGGAGGGAAGCTGTGTGTGCAGAGCGTGTGTTTTGGGGAAGGTGCTCCGGGTGGACCACAGGCCCAGACTCAAGCCAGCCCTCCAACCCCTGACTTCTATGACTGGGAGCCCCCCCTCCCACCCCGGGGGTCTTCTGGGGACACCTATGTGCCTCTGTTAGGGGCAGGAAGTAATAAATAGCTGAGAGCTCTCTCTTGGGGATGCGAGGCCCTGTCCAAATGTCAGCCTTCCTCAGCAGTCATTGCACGGAGTTCCAAGAGCCCAGATTTGGGGTGAGTTTGGGCTGCAGAGGTTCAAGAACAAGGCAGCAGATCCAGCCTTGTCCTGCCCTAGCCAGAGGGTCTGGGCTGCCCGCACAGCCGCTGAGCGGTGTCTGCCCTCGGCTTTGCGGCCTTCTTGCCCCCGGGGGCTGGCCTGCATCTTGGCTCCCCTGCTGCAGGCTTTGAGAACTGGGCTCAAGCCTTAGCCCTGCCTCCCTGACCACGTGTGACAGTCTGTCTGTCCCTCCTCTGCCCAGCTTGGAAACACAACCTCAGGCAGCCCAGGGTCCTCATCTGTGTGGAGCTTGGGGCTCATGGGGAGACGTGGACCCTGTGGACGGTGCAGCGTTCTGATGCCCAGAGAGACGGGCCGTCCTGGGCCATGGCCAGGACCTCGCTGTCTGATGCATCTGCTGCCACGACTCACGTCGCTTCTTCGTGCCTCAGAGTCCCGCACCGTGGCTGTTTATGGAGCATTCGGTGTCTCCTTCAACACAGGGCTCAGGGGACACAGTGATGCCCTTGCAGCCGGGTTGGGAAGGCTCCCATTCTTAGAAAAGCAGAGGCGGGGGGGGGGGGCTGAAATGGCCGAAAGGGCACAGGGGATGCTTTCTAAACTTCCAGATGTCCCCTCAGAGAGTGGTGGTGCTCCGGGGTATGCCTGCATGCAATTGATGTAGCTCTTTGTAGCAGATGTGTGTGTGTTTTAGCTGAGTCCATGTGTCTACATGCATTCAATCCATTCCACTAAATCAGACAATGAAAGAGCCCTACTAAGCCCTTCTTGTGGGCCAGACATGGCACTAGGCGCTTTTTTGTCTTTTTCGGGGGGAGAGGGCTGCGCCCTTGGCATATGGAGGTTCCCAGGCTAGGGGTTGAATCAGAGCTGCAGCTGCCGGCCTACACCATAGCTCACAGCAACACCAGACCCTTAACCCACTGAGCGAGGCCAGGGCTTGAACCTGCAGTCTCATGGATCCTACTCAGATTTGTTTCCGCTGAGCCACAAAGGGAACTCCCGCACTAGGTGCTTTTTATGCAGAGCCTCATTTCAGCTTCTTGGTGCTGTTATTGTTCCCATTTCCCAGAACAGGAAACTGAGGTACAGGGAGATTCAGTCACTGGTTCAAGATCACAGAACTAGTAAGTGTGGAGCAAGAATTCTAACCCAGGCAGCAGCCTGATTGCAGAGGCCCAGCCTGCACACACAGCATATATGTCTGTGTGTGCACGGGCATGTGCATGGGTACACATGTGTGCTCACGCACACGTCTCAGCCACATGGGCTGCCCCGTGTGTGGAAGCTAAGAGAACGCAGAGGACATTGAGAGGGACTCACTGCCCTTCCCAGGCCATCTGCGCAGCAAAAGAAATTTAGGTTATCAAGTTTATGGCCCAGGGCCCGAAGCCAGCCTCATAATTCCAACTGCTGGGTGACAATGAGGATGGGTGTCAGCCATCTGGTGATTTCTATAGTTTTCTCTTTTTTTTTTTTTGTCTTTTCTAGGACTGCACCCGCAGCCTATGGAGGTTCCCAGGCTAAGGGTCTAATCGGAACTGTAGCCGCCAGCCTACACCACAGCTCACGGCAACGCTGGATCCTCAACCCACTGAGCAAGGCCAGGGATCAAACCCGCAACCTCACGGTTCCTAGTCGGATTCGTTTCCACTGCGCCATGACAGGAACTCCTCACTAGTTTTCTACTCAAGAAAAGCAGGGCCCAGGCCTGGAGCGGAGCTTTGCTGTTTTGGAAATGCGCCACGAGGCAGGCAGGGAGGTTCCCAAGGAGCCTTCGTGAACAGGTTGAGTCTGAAACAACAAACCGGGTGTTCCTTGACTCCTCCCACCCTCTGGCCCAGCTGCCTTCCTCCCCCCTGCCGTGCAGTCTGTCCCAGAGCCCAGAGGGCCTCACTGACTTCAGCCCAGGTCCGAGACTCCTCCTCCAAGGACGCAGGCTGCCCCCATCCCAGACCCCAGCTGGGATGGGTGTGCTCCTTCCTGGAGTGGCTCCCAGGTGGAGCAGGGCAGCTGCGCCCTGGGGACTCCAGGGTGCCTCCCGTCAGCTTCCTCTCTTCGGCCTTTGATGTTCAGGTAGTGGCTTCTCAGTTCCGCCTGAGAAGAGCAGCTGCTGCTTTTTTTGTTTTTATAATGATTTTTATTTTTTTCCATTATAGCTGATTTACCATGTTCTATCAATTTTCTGCTGCACAGCAAGGTGACCCAGTCACACATACAGGTATGCATTCTTTTTTCTCACATTACCAGGCTCCATCACAAGTGACCAGACATGGTTCCCAGTGCTACACAGCAGGATCCCGCTGCTTATCCATTCCAAGGCAATAGTTTGCATCTATTAGAGCTGCTGCATCCTAATGCATCGTTTAGGGACCCTTTGGTCTGTGGAGGGATCATTGTGTGGAAAGCAAAGCCAGATCCACAACTTTGGGCTCCAGTGGGCGCTGGCCACTCGCCATTTCTGGCTGTGTCTCTCAGTCTACAAATCCGGAATGCTGGGGGTTCTGGTGCCCACATTTACCATATGAAATCCCCTCCTGATTGCCTACCAGGTCCATGGTTGAGGCAAGATCCGGAAACGCAGAGTGTGGCTGAGCCCTTGGGCTCTGGACCAGTCTGCCAGGCTCCCAACCTTCTCCCGCTCCCTATTCAAGTCCAGGGTGAGCCCGTGGGTCGGGACTTATATGTTTGCCTCTGCTGCATGCCAGGTACTGTGCCAAGTGCTTTCCATGCTCCGCCTCCCCAAACTCTCACAACGCTCCAGTGAGAAGGGGCTGTCACCCTACCCGCTTTCCAGAGAGAAGTGGCAAAGTCACTTGCCTGAGGTCCTAGAGCTCGTGAGCGGTGTGATGCTGGGCAAGGTACTTCACCTTTCTGAGCTTCGGTTTCCTCATCTGTTCGATGCAGTGCAGGGCGCTATCTCTCTGGGCGTGGTGACGCTTGCACGGGCAATGCACACAGCACCTAGCAGAGCGCTGAGCACATGCTAAACACTCACTGGACACAGCCACTTAACAGTAGAGCTGAGGTTAACCTCCACGTGAAGAGAGAGAAAACACAGTGTCTGTAGCACGTCCCTCCATGATCCGATCCTGCATGTAAGTGTTTTCTGTGTCCCATGTAAGCTCCCTGAGGGCAGGGGCTTGGTCAGCCTGTTCACTGCTGCTTCCTGGGGCTTTGCGCAGCACCTGGCACAAGGTGGGTGCTTGGGGAAAGTTTGATGAATGACTGAGTGAAGGACTGCCTGGGGGGCCCCATGGGCCATTTACCGCATTGGACAGCCCCTTCCCCTCACATCCTTTGCCTGGCGGCTGTGGCCTGAGCGGATCTGTCTCATGCCCCATTGGATGGAATCTTCCCAGGTCAGGGGAGCCTGGGCCCCGCCCGCCGCCCACTGCTATCTTCCCCAAGAAGATGCTTAGAGCTGGCAGTGCAGTTGAACTTCCTTGCAGCCTGCCCTGGATGCAACAGGATCTCTCTTCTTGGGCGGGAAGTGGAGCGTGTTGAAAGTCTTGTGGGAGGTGGTTACAGACCTTGGGAGGCAGGCCAGCAGTGGGCAGCTTCGGTGCCTTGGTATCTTAGAGCTGGGTCTAGGCTGATGGCAACTATCCAGGTTTGAGGTCCCTCCACTCATTACACAGGTGAACCATGTTTCGAAACCATCCGCTCTCCTCCCTGGGATGGCACGGAGAGTGGCTGCTTATGCTCTGCTCCCCGGAGCCCCCCCCCCCCGCAACGTGCACTGAGAAAATGATCCCACTCTTGGTCCCCTACGAGTCCCTTATTTGGAAAAGCCACCCCCACCCCCAGAGTGAAATAACTGTTGGACTGAATTCAGACACCGCCACCTACCCTGCCCTCCGGGAGCATTAGTCCTGGAAGAGCCCACGGCTCTGGGAAACCTCCTTTCCCTGAAGACCTCTGCCCTCTGCTCAGCCAAGTCTTCTATGCCAAAGTGAGAGTGGGGGAGCCCAAGGATGAGAAGAATGACCATGATGATAAATTTCCAGGCAGAGCCCAGCCCCCAGCTCCCCACCCCCAGGAAGCCCTGAGCCCTCCCTTCGTCCTTTCCAAAATAGGAGCCCCCACCTTTCCAATTTCCTCTTGCGCCTCTTCTCCATTTCCCGGCCCCCGCCTCTGCGTGACCACGTGGCGTGCAGGCAGCCCATCTGGGGCTCAGGGAATCCTATTGGGTATGCCAGCTTAATGAAATACTTGCAGTTTATTAAACACAGCCTTCCCTAAGCCCCGAGCGCCTGTGGGTATTTGCAAGCCCAAGGTAGCCCCGAGCTACCACAAACGTAATTGTTACATGTGTCCATGCATTCCTGGTGCAACCTCAAAACGCCAGCTCTTAAGCAACACACAAAATGAGCAACATAAAGTAATTCCTGATCAGACAAGAGGGGGAAAGGTGGGGAAACACTGAGAGAGGCTCCCAGAACCCCTTAGGGCCTCTAGAATATATGAAGTTCCTGTTCCGTTGCATAGCTGTGGCTGCGGAGGGTGCTCCCCCGACCCCAGGCCATTCGTTGTTCGCAGATTTGGCGCATCAGTGCTCCGCAAACCTGCTTGTCAACCTTGAATGATGTAGCTTGGAATATGAGGTCCTGTGCCAGCCGAGGCTGGCTCTGGCTGGCCAGAGGGCCTAGCAAAGCTCCCTGTCCCGGGGCTCCCTCTGGAGCTGTATTTCTGTGGCTCCTCCAGGGCTTGGCTGGGAAGGACCGTGGAGAAAGCCCAGGGGACCCGGAGCCTGTGGCCCTGGGCCTGGGGGAGGCTGCTCCTGGGGGACGCCTTCCCATTCGTCTGTCTCCTCGGCCTGGAGCCTGTAAATCAGGGGCGAGGGGCTGAGATGGAAGAAGCAGACAAAGGCCTCCAGGGAGGTGCCTCCCTCGACGTGGACCACCATCTGGACGCCAGAGAAGGCGACCCTGTTGACGACACTCAGGGGCACCTGCTCCAGGAACCTCAGCGTCAGCCCGTTGACCCACACGCAGCCCTTGCGGCTCAGGGCCTTCAGGCTGAAGGTCAGCAGGGAGCCACCCTTCTCCAAGTAGGGCTCCAGAGACAGGTGCCGGCGGGAGAGGTGCGGGAGCTGCAGCCGGAGGTGGGCCTCCGGGCCCCGGCCCACCAGCAGCGGGCTGATGTCGTGCTGTAGCCGTGGGGGAACGAGGGTGAAGGTGGTTGGGTCCGGCACGGGGTGATGCAGGCTCACCCGCAGGACCGTGTGGGGCCTCTCCATGGACAGGAGCCTGGGAAGGATGGAGCACAGACACACAGGTGTGGCCGGAGTCAGACACATCTCTGTGACTCCCCCCGCACCCGGAAACGCTGGCCCGCTTCATGGACCCCCTGCCATATCCAGCTAAGCAAGAGCCAGGGCCCTGAGCGTGGATGCGGTCATTTTGCTCCGGCCAGGCTACAGTCACGACTGGAGCTGGTGCAGAAGCTCAGGCCCGCTGATTCTAGCCTCAGCTTCATTCCTAAGACACTCTGAGTGGGACGTGCCACTCACTCTTTTTTTTTTTTTTGGCTTTTTGCCTTTTCTTGGGCCGCTCTCGCGGCATATGGAGGTTCCCAGGCCAGGGGTCCAATCGGAGCTGTAGCTGCTGGCCTGTGTCACAGCCACAGCAGTGCAGGATCTGAGCCTCGTCTGCAACCTACACCATAGCTCACGGCAATGCTGGATCCTTAACCCACTGAGCGAGGCCAGGGATCGAACCCGCAAACTCATCGTTCCTAGTTGGATTCGTTAACCACTGCGCCACGACGGGAACTCCCCACACACTCTTTAAATGTTAGTTCTCTTTTCTGTAACATAGGTATGTTCATCCTTGTGTGTGCAAGGTCCGAAGCACTCCAGCTTGTGTGGTGCAGTGTGGGCGGCCTACTGGCATTTGGGGACAATTCTCCCCACTTCACGGGAAGGGAAGGGCAGAAGATAGGCTCCACCTTCCTTGTATCCGACAGTTGCACAGCAAACGCTCGCCGAGCCCTCGGAGCCAGGCATTGGCGAGCTGCTGGGGACATGCACAGGTCACCAGGCGCACCCAGATGAGGGGAGAAGGGGCTTCTGGGCACTGGAGAGGGACACAGAAAAGGGAAGCCCAGCCCACTCCCGGGGGATCAGAAAGGCTGCCTGGAGACCTGACGGAAGAACAAAAAAGGCGTTCCAAGTGCTCCTGCAGGTGCCCTGAGGAGCCCTCCTCCTGTCTGGGCAGAAGGCAGAGCCTAATGATGAACTCGGAAAGAGCTGAGATCTCTTCGGAACCGACAGGGGCTCCACAGCGGTTGACGGGCCACATCTGCCAGCGTGTGATGCTCTCCTCATGGTCCCGGCAACTCCATTGCCAGGAATTTGTCTTTTAGAACCTCCCTGGCACCGGCAGGAGGGCGCCTTAGAGCCACTGGCTCCATTATTGCATAGATCTGAGGAACCCAAACGCCCTGGCACCTCCACCAGGACCTGCCACCACCTTCGACGGGAACCAAGGAACCAAGGACCGAGTGGCTCTGGATAACCCACTGTATGCTCGGCACCAGGCTTCTGCTCACACTCTCTCCCCACCGAGAATGGCCCTTCCATCCCTAACTGATCGTCTCTAAAGGCCTGGTTCAAAGGTGGCCTCTCTCATGAAGCCCTGGTCCTCTCTCTGCCCTCTGCCCCTCACCACAAGGAGAACCCCCACGCCCCAGCCTAGGGCTCCCTAGTCACCAATTTTCCATTACATGTCAGTGGTCTCATGTGGGTCCTTGATGGTCACTTTTGTGTTCCTCTCCACCTGTGGTCCCCTGATGCCCTGGGTCCCACTGCCAGTACAGAGGAGGCCTGGCCACAGCAAGAATCTGGGGGCGTCTTTGCCAAATGGCTAAAGGAGAGGAGGCCCACACGTGGGAACATCACGTGAAGTCAAGTCCAGAGAGATCTGAAATGAAAGTCTGGTCCGTAAAGGCTGTGGGACCGGCTCAAAGTGCCTCCTCCACGGGAGACTCCCCTTTTCCCTAAAGCACAGATTCCCCACCCCTATCCCCCTTCTGGCTCCATCCTGCAGAAAGCCTCTCCCTGGGCGTGTGATGTGAGCTGGGCTCAGGACAGCTGAGCTGGGCATCCAAGTCCTCAGGCCTGGACAGAAACTCAGAGTTCAGTTCTAGGTAGCAAGCCCACAGCCAGATATCCTAAGAGAACCTGTCAGAACGAAGTCGTCACCGCTCCTCCACTTGGGTCCCCCAGAGCCGATAGAAATTGCCCTGCCAGAGCAGATAGAAATTGCCCTGCCAGAGCAGAGCCTCTGAAGAAGCCTTCTCTTTTCTCTAGGAAAAAGCCCCAGTTGCTCTGGTGAAGCAGACACCCAGCCCCACCCACGCCATCATCTGGGGATGAGCAGGGAGGGAGTCACACTGGGGGACGTGGCTAGTGAGGCGCCAGCAGGGACCCTGTCTCAGCCCCACCAGGACTCCTCCCCTCGCCGTGCGTTCTAGGCTCCGCGATCTCCACTTACCTTACTTCCAGGGGCACATCTGGCTCTGGCACTGCAGCTGTGAGCTCTTGGGGAGGAAGTGGGTCTGGGCAGGGGCAGGGCTGGTGATGGCAGTGACGGCTACAGTTTGGGGATGTGTTTGTATCAGAATGCTCATCAGCTCTGTTGCCCTCTTCCTTTTTCCTTTTAGGAAAGAAAATGGAAGTGTGATTTCCCTTTGCAGAAGTGCAACCCCACTGCTAAGAGGCTGAGAAGCCCGGTCTGGGAGCCCTGCGAGGAGAGGCATCTGACAGGTGGTTCCCTCCTGGGTTTCAGCTCTGCCAGTCTCTACGGCCCTGTCCCCAGAGGCCTCAAGAGCTGTGTCTGGTCCCAGCACAGTCCCTCCTCCCCGCGGCCCATTGGGTGGGGGCAAAGGCAGGCCAGGCCTGCTAGAAAGAGGGGCTCTTTGGGACGGAGGGCCAGGGAGGCGAGCCTCCACTGCGTGTGGGAGACTGCGAGGGACCAGGGGTGGCCAAGGGAGCTGTGGGCACCATGACAGCCCACCGTGTGGCTTGGGACAGGGCGTCTCCAGCAACAGGACAGCAGGAAGCAAATCCCATCAGGTGCACATATGGGATGTCTGCGCTCTCAGTGGGAACACATAGAGATTTGGGCTTACATTGTTGTTGCAGTGGAAGGGCAGAGATGGGGGAGGCTCTGGGGGTATTCTAGGAGGGCTTCATGGAGGAAGAAGGCCCTAGAGCCATCTCTGAACCTCAAGGCTAGACTGGAGAGGCTGCTTACCCGTCGGTCACACTTGGATGCAAGTTCTTTCTTTTAGTGATGGCCCAACCCTGGGCAAATCCTTTCACCGTTTCTGACTCAGGTTTTCCACCCGGAAAATGGGGACAGCAAGAGCACCTAGCCCAATGGACTCTGGTGAGGATTCATTTTTTTTAAAAAAGCTGAGGTAGGGTGGCTAGCACACAGAGCAGACTCAACGAATGAAAGTCAACAGAAGTCATTACCAATTTCTGCTCCAGCTATGAAAGAGGTTGCAACAGATTAACTTGCCCACCAAGAACAATTATAAATGGTAGCCTTTGAAAAAATACGTTTGGAGGCATTGAAGAACAACAAGGCCACCAGGACTTGAAGGGCCAGGACCCCAGTGGGGAAGAAAACCCATAAATTAATTAATTAGTCAATTTTTCTTTTTAGGGCTGCACCCACAGTATATGGAGGTTCCCAGGCTAGTGGTCGAATTGGAGCTGTAGCCACCGGCCTACACCAGAGCCACAGCAATGCGGGATCCGAGCCGCGTCTGCGACCTACACCACAGCTCAATGGCAATGCCGGATCCTTAACCCACCGAGCGAGGCCAGGGATCAAATCTGCAAGCTCAGGGTTCCTAGTCGGATTCATTTCCCCTGCACCACAACAGGAACACCCAAAACCCATTCATTTAAACCTGCTATGCTACCCTTCTTCCTCGTGAAACATTTGCCAGTCTGAAAGCGACGTGGGCCTGAGGCTGAGCAGATGGTGGCAGCTGACACGCTTAAGAGTCTCCTAGGACAGAGGAGGCACAGATCGAAGCTCAGCACTGGAGAAGCCCAGCGTCTGGATGAAAGAGTATGCAGAGAAATGAGCTCATATTCTGTTCTACCCTCAAGATGCCTGCTGGTTTCAAAGCAAGAGTGAAAAGCTGAGGAACCAAATAAAAGCAAGAGCTCAATAGCTAAGAAGCTCAGCAGAATGTGTGGCTGTCCCACGCTCCCAGGTGACCAAAATTGGAGGTTAGCACTGGCCAGGGAAGAGGGGCTCCAATAACCAATCCAGGCTTTCAAAAGAATCTGTACAGTCCCAGGAACTAAGGGCAAACCAAATGAGAGCAGGCCTTAAAAAGGTGGAGACCTGGCCCTCAATGATTTCAGACTCTCTTCTCCAACTGCATTGTCCTCTTCCTAGACAGAGTTAATATCATACAGAGCCTCTACAATTTCTCAGTAGCAATGCTCTGTGATTAATAAAAAAGTGCCAGGCATGCTATGCTAAGCTACAGGACCAACTGTCCAAAAACAAACAAACAAACAAACAAAAAAAGCCAAGAGAAAAAAAATCCTCACCAAAAGACCTATACAAGAATATTCATAACAGTGTTATCTTCTCAACCCCCAACTGGGAATAATGCAAATGTCCATTAAAAGAAAACTGGGTAAACACACTGTATAACATGTATACAATGAAACACTACACAGCGATGAAAAAGAGAATGGGCCAAGAATACACAGCACAATATAGATGAATCACAAGACCATGATGGCCAGCAAAAGAAGCCAGACACCAATGATAGAGACTGTCTGAGTCCACAGAACAGATAAAACTAGCCTAGAACAGAGGTTGGAATAGTGGAGGATCTCTACAGAAAGGTATAGGCAGGTGTCGTGGGGCGCTGGGGCTGCCATAACGAGGTACCGCAAAGGCCGTGGCTTAAACAGCAGACATGTACTGCCTCAAAGTCCCAGGGGCTAGAAGGCCAAGATTGTTTCAGCAGGATTCGTTCCTTCTGAGGGCTGTGAGGGAGTCCGTTCCAGGCCTCTCACCTCATGGCTGGGGGTCTGCTGGCGATCTTTGGCATTGCTTGGCTTATAGAAGCATCACTCTCATCTCATGGCAACCTCCCTGGCATGCAGTGGTTCCCAGGGCAGTGTTTCAGCCTCGCTGATTGGCTTCAGGGAGGGGCGCCAGGGGCAGGCCATCAGGCTAGAGCTCAGGCCTCTTGCTGGCACCTTACCCCTCTCAGTACAGACAGCTTCACCTCCCTGATGGGCAGATGCATAACCAGCCATCCAATGGCCACAATGAGGAGTTTTAAGGTCTGCAGACACACGTGGGGCTGAGCCTGCTGAGTGGAAGCTGGTTGGCCATGTTCCGAGCCTCTCCACTCGGGCCATGGGTCTGTCTAGTCCAGGCCACGGGGCCAGCTCTGTCTCCGAATCACAGACAATAGGCCTCCTGCAGGGCCCTGCACATACACTGCCTTCCCGTCTTGGTGCTACTCAGCTATGTCGTCCCACCAGCAAGGAGGGCACAGGGCATTAGGCAGAAGCCTGGCAGGGGCTTTGCTGCCCCTCACTGTATGACCTTGGGTGAGTCCTACCCCCTCTCCACATCTTAGTTTGCCTCCCTGGGGGATGGGACCCCCCCCCCCTCACTGGCCCCAGGAACCAGGCTTCCGTGAGAAGAGGGCTGTGCTCCCGATCCCAGCCCTGGCGCAGGAGAGTGGGTGGGCAGAAGAGATGCCCTGGTGGCCCCTGTGTTCTCTCCGAAACTCCACTCAGAGCAGTTCCCAGCAAGAGGGAGAACTGAAACAGCCAGGCAATCATCTGGCAGGAGGAAGAAGCGGCCAGGCTCTGCGTCCTAAGGGTCATCGGGAAGTCATGCTGGCTGGCTGGCTGGCTGGCCATCCCCCGGGGGTGGGGGTGAGAGCAGGAGGAGTGAAGATGCTGGTTTTTCTCTGCTCGCCCTGCCCCCTTGGCTAGGACGGACTCCTCCGCTTGGCATCAGGGCCCGGGGGAGTGTCCCTCTGTGAGCAAATGTCCGATGTCGTGCTCAGGAAAAAGGAGGGAAATTGCAGGGGCTCCTGCACTGACGGGAAGGCGAGGACTCGGGTCAGCCTCAGGTCTGAGGCTTGGCTTTTTGTTTTTCACTTTTCCTGTCTTTTTAGGGCCACACACCTGTGGCATATGGAAGTTCCCAGGCTAGGGGTCGAAATCGGTCTATACCACAGCCACAGTAACGTGGGATCTCAGCCACGTCTACGACCTACACCACAGCTCATGGCAACGCTGGATCCTTAACCCACTGAGCAAGACCAGGGATCGAACCTGCGTCCTCACGGATACTAGTCGGGTTCCTCACTGAGCCACGACGGGAACTCCTTGGCTCCTTCTTGTAGCAACCGTGTGACTTCGAACAAGTGACTCAGCCTCTCTGAACCTGATCTCTGCTCTGTAAAATGAGAATAATTTGTTGCTGTGTGAGGGCTAAATGAGGTACGTGCAAAGTGCCACGCCCGAAGAAAGAGGTTGGGAAGTGGGATCTGCTCTCTGTAGAAGCCTTAACAGCAGAGAGAAGGTATGATGTGGGGGGAGGGGCTGGCAGAGCCGAACAGCCCGCTCAAACCCTCACTTCTCAGAGGGCTTCAGATTTTGCTTAAAACATACATTACTTTGGAGTTGAATACATCATTTGCACGAGTTCAACAGAAATTCCATTGTAAACGATAATGAGGTGAAACGGATGACCTAGGAAGCACCTCCAGGTTACCACTGGGGCCGGTGGCCCTAATCCAGGAGGAGACAACTACCCAATATACAGATGAGGAAGCCCAGGCTCAGAGCAATTAGGTGGTAGTTAAGATCACATGTCTGGGAAAGGTCAGACCAGGATTTGGACCCAGTCTGTTGGACTCCTGGGCCTTAATATGAAGCCATCATGTCTCGTGGGTGGTGTTCTCTGGGGTCCGGCTGCCGCACCTTCTCCAAACTTGGGCCAGCGCCCTGGCTGGCAGGACACTCCGCAGAGAGAGGTCCCACCGGCCAGGGCTGCGTCCCAGCCCCACCTCATGTGCGGACGGCCTGTGGCCGCCAGGTGGCAGCATCCCTAAACCCAGGGCCTTGCTCTTCAAGGCGGAAGGGGCGGGCTTTGAACCGCTGAGGGAGCCATTCATGGACCCGCCCCAAGTGCTTAGGGAAGGGCTGGGAGGGGGTCCTGGCTTTTCTGACTCAAAATGCCCTGAAATGGCCCAAGGTGAAATGTGCTGTGGAGCACACCTCACCAGAGGACACCGATGCCAAGATAGAGCAGAACCCAGAGCGTGAGACCACGTGGAGCCGCGGTCGGTGTCGGGCACAGGGGCTGGAACAGAGAAGCTCAGAAAGGTGAAGGGACCCGCCCGGGGATACAGACTGAGTGTGCAGCCCAGCGAGGGTGAGAGGCCGCGTTGGCTCCCTTATCTGTACAGTGGGGTGGCAAAGATCCTCTCCAGGCGAGGGCCGCCAAGCGAAGAAACGCAGGCCCCGCACTGAGCCCGAGCCAGCGCTTCACGCTTTAATAAGCGCTCAGGATACAGATGGAGCGGTTGTGACCACGATCCTCCGGACAGAATGTTCCCTGCCCCCACTGAGCTGTCAGGTAAGAAAAAGATCACCTGGCATTTGTAGAGATGGTTCTGTGAAGGGGGACACCCAGAACATGAGCCCCAGTGGAGGGGGTGTCTAAACTGTCAGGGGTGGGAAGTGCCAAGGAAGTCCTCCTGCAGGAGGAGAGGCATGCCCCGACTCTTGCTGAAGGACCAGGAGCTGGCAGGTGGAGCTGATGTAGATGAGATGGTGCTGGTGGAGGCAGGTGCAGGCAGAGACTCAGCGGCTGGCAGGGGCTCTGCCGCCCTGTGCTCTCCGAGCTTGATGGTGACAACAGGGATGGCGCATTTGACTTTTAGAACAGTGATGGAGGTAGCTCTGCGTGAGTCCTTACTCTACCGTGTGTCCTGTGCTAAGCCCTGAAAGGATATGAACTGTCTTGTTTAATCCTCACCTTGACTCTGAGAGAGGTTCCAGTATTGATCCCATTTCATAAATGAGAAAAAAGAGGCACAACTAGGTAACTTACTCAAGATCACCCACACAGTAGGTTGCAGGGCTGCCTCTCAAACCCAGGCCTGATTTTTATTTATTTATTTATTTATTTGTCTTTTTGCCTTTTCTAGGGCCGCTCCTGCGGCATATGGAGGTTCCTAGGCTAGGGCTCGAATCGGAGCTGTAGCCACCGGCCTATACCAGAGCCACAGCAACTTGGGATCTGAGCCGAGTCTGCGACCTACACCACAGCTCACTGCAACGCCGGATCCTTAACCACTGAGCAAGGCCAGGGATTGGACCCACAGCCTCATGGTTCTTAGTGGGTTCGTTAACCACTGAGCCACGACGGGAACTCCCACAGGTCCGATTTTTAGATCTTTGCCCTTAACTCACCTGCTCCCAAGGGGCAAGGCCTTTCCCCTCCCTGGGCCTTGGGTCCCCACTGTCTGATGGCTGGGCGGGGTGATCTCTGAGGATTTGACCAGCTCGACTAGCCTCCTCCTGGTGGGAAGCGAACGGCTCTCGGGGCAGCCCTGGTTGCTCATTCTAGCTATGTGCCTCCCTGAGTGCTGGAGGGGCCTCCTTGCAGAGGTGAGGCTGGCCTGCGTGGCCTGGGCGGCCTCCACCTGCTCAGGAGCCAGAGATGGCGAGCGTTCCGCCCATGCTCCCTCCCCTATTTCAAGGGTCACTGCTAAGCCCAATTCCATTATTGTTCTGAATTTCCTCATGTATATCAATTCTACCTGATGCTAAACCCAATAATGGAGCCCTGACCAATGCTGAGGGCAGGCCCGGGGGGTGGGGGGAGCCTGGAAGTTCTGGGGCCTTCTGGGCTCCTCCCCTCCGAATGGGATAGTCAGGCCTCTTAGAGCCAGTACCAGTGAGCTCGGCAGTTCTCTAGTGCTTTACTGCCTTTTTGTCCCAATGAGTTAAAGGGCTGTCCTTTAGGCGGCCCAGGAGGAGAGGCTTGGGGAAGGAGGAGGCCAGGTGCATCCACGTGCTGTCCCCTCCCCCTTTGCCCATGACCTCCAGAGCCCCTGGGGGCCAGAGGGCCAGGAGGGCGCCCTCCTGGGAAGCCCAGCCTTGGCTCTGCCAGGGACACACTTTGTGGAAAGTTGCTTTTCCTCTCTGGGCCTCCGTGTCCTCAGCGGTAGCAAGGGGATCATCATGCGTGCCCAACCCCCGTCACCTGCCCAATGACAGCTGGTATCTTCATTTAACGCTTCAAGAGGGATCCGCTTTCCCCCAGTCCCATGGATTTGCAGAGGGCTTCTTTTTCCGTCAAGAACCCATACTGAAGAAGCACAGCTTGGGCTTATTTAAAGAACGCAGCTGGCAGGGAAAGATGGTCTCAAATCCAGCCCAGCACACATCAAACAGGGGCTTTTTGTTTTTAATTAAGCGACCTAAAAGCCTAGCATAAATACTTTTAACTAAAGTTTAGGAATAAAGCGTATTCTGAAATTAGCATGTCTTCAAAGGCAGATTTGTAACATACCATGAAAAGAAACCTCTGTGTGGTGATTTAGGTGGTTCCTGGTGCCTAGAAGTACTCCAGGAAGACCTGATAGCGGGAGGTGGGGGGGGGGGGAAACAACCCTCCCTCGGCAGAGAGTTGCTTTCTTTCAATTGTGGTCAAACGCACAGAACAAAATTTCCCATATTATCCTTTCTAAGTGTGCAGTTCAGCAGTGTGAAGTAGATGCGCGTGGCTGTACAGTCTCTAGAACCTTTTCCTCTTGCACAATTGGAGCTTTAAGCCCATTAAACAACCCTCCATTTCCCCCTCCCTCCCAGCCCCTGGCAACGACCATCCTATTTGCTCCTGTGAGCTCGACTCTTCTAGACACTCATAGAAGTGGAATCCTATAGTATTTGTTCTTTTGTGATCGGCTTGTCACTGAACATTCCGTCTTTAAGTTTCACTTGGGTTGTATGGGTCAGAATTGCATTCGTTTTTAGGATTGGATAATAGGACTATTAAATATTAGATGAATATACCATATTTTGTTTATCCAATCATCTGTCGGGGGACACTTGCCTTGCTTCTTCCTTCAGGCTGTTGTGAATAATGCTGCTAGAAATATGTTCAAATACCTGTTTGATTCCTTGCCTTCGGTTCTTTTGGATACATACACAGACGTGGAATTTCTGCATCATGTGACCACTCTATGTGTCATCTTTTGAGGAAGTGCCTTACTCTTAGCCATAGTGGCTGCACCATTTTCCTTTCCCAACAACAGGGCAGAAGGTCCCAATTTCTCCCCATCCTCGCCGACTCTGGTCCTTTGCTGTTGTTGTTGTTGTTTGTGTTCAGAGTATTCATCCCGATGGGTGTGAGAGGCGTCCCGATGGGTGCCTCTCATTGTGGTTTTGATTTGTGTTTCCCCAATGATTACGGGGACATTGAATATCTTTTTTTTTTTTTTTGCCTTTTTGCCTTTTTTTGCTATTTCTTGGGCTGCTCCCGTGGCACATGGAGGCTCCCAGGCTAGGGGTCCAATTGGAGCTGCAGCCACCGGCCTACTCCAGAGCCACAGCAACACTGGATCCGAGCCGCGTCTGCAACCTACACCACAGCTCACGGCAACGCTGGATCATTAACCCAGTGAGCAAGGGCAGGGACCGAACCCGCAACCTCATGGTTCCTAGTCGGATTCGTTAGCCACTGCGCCACAACGGGAACTCCAGAATATCTTTTCATTTGCTGTTGGCCACTTGTATACCGTCTTTGGAGACATATCTGCTTAAGTCCTTTGCCCATTTTTTCACTGGGTTCTTTGTTTTTCTGTTATGATTAAGTTATAGGAGTTCTAGCATAGGGTATATTCTGGATATTGACCACTTATCAGATATAGGATATACAGATACTTTGTTCCATTCCACGGGTTGCCTTTTCTCTCTGCTGTGTCCTTGGATGCATGGCAGTTTTAATTTTTTTTTTTTTTGTCTTTTTAGGGCTGCACCCTTGGCATATGGAGGTTCCCAGGATAGGGGTCCAATGAGAGCTACAACTGCTGGCCTACGCCACAGCCACAGCCACGCCAGATCCGAGCCGTGTCTGCGACCTATATACCACAGCACACGGCAGCACCGGATCCTTAAGGCACTGGACGAGCCCAGGGATCGAACTCGCAACCTCATGGTTGATAGTCAGATTCGTTAACCACGGAGCCACGACGGGAACTCGGTTTTAACTTTTGATGTAGTCCAGTGTACCTCTTTTTTTTTCCTCTTCTCGTCTGTGCTTTCAGCATCACATGCGAGGAGTCGCTGCCAAATCCAGTGTCATGAACCTTGTCTTCTAAGAGCGGTTTCGTTTGAGTTCTTCCATTTCGGTCTTTACTGCACTCGGAGATCATTTTACCTAGGCTGTAAGCTAGGAGTCCATGCTCATGTGTCTCTCCAATTTTCCTTCCAAGAGTTATTGTCACGATACGATTTTTGACGGATGGTGACCCTTGACCCTCTCGGGCCATTTTTGGTTGAATGCAGTATTTTGCCTCCCTGGGCTGTACCACAAAACAAAAAGCCTTCAAATTCATACCTTGTAGGTTTCGTTCATTTCACATTCCCATCTTCACGTGGTTTAACAAATACTCTTTGAAATAACACGCTCCCCTCTCCTCAGAGTGGATTACTGTCTAATGATACACATCTCGGGGAGGGGTTGGTGGGAGGGTTGATGAATCATCGTACATTGGGTCACTTGCCAGGCGCCAGACCTGCCATTTCCTGCTGGTGGGTTGGAGCTTGTGCTCCTGCCATTGGCCTTTTGCTGGTGTTTCTGATGTCACACATTTTAAGGGTAAAGGTGGGTGTTGGTGTTAGGTTTTTGTGACCATGGGCTTCTAAGGGGAGCTGCGGCCAGACAGACACCACCGAGCACCATTATGTGTGGGTCTGAGCGCCAGACTCAGAGCCCACGAGCACACGTTCTGAACCCCCTAATGTAACAGATACACAAAACCCAGAGATTCAAAGCATTTCCAGGAGTTCCCGTCGTGGCGCAGTGGCTAACAAATCCGACTAGGAACCATGAGGTTGCGGGTTCGGTCCCTGCCCTTGCTCAGTGGGGTAACGATCCGGCGTTGCTGTGAGCTGTGGTGTAGGTTGCAGACGCGGCTCGGATCCCGCGTTGCTGTGGCTCTGGCGTAGGCCGGTGGCTACAGCTCTGATTCGACCCCTAGCCTGGGAGCCTCCATATGCCGCGGGAGCGGCCCAAGAAATAGCAACAACAAAAAGACGAAAGACAAAAAAAAAAAAGGCATTTCCAAACTTTTGATTGGCTCATAATTTAAAACTCTTCCCAGGAGGCTGATTCTTTAAATGCTGGCTAATACCCGCAGGGCCGCGTGGTCTCCACTGTGTGGCGCACCACCGGCAGCAGCAGCGGGCATTGGAGGGGCCTGTGCTGCCCACGCTGGGGGTCCGCTCACACCCTCCCCTCTCACACCTCAAGCCACCGCCCACATCTGCAATAGTCATCATGAGCTGGAGGAGGACCCGATTTCCTGGGAAGAATGCCTAAATCGCGGCAGCTTCCAGTGCCAAGAAAAATAGCGGGGCCCAGCTCTCAGGCTGTGAGCCTCGAGGCCACCTCAGGAAACGCGGTCACTGCGGTCACCATGGGTAGTGCAATCTGGCTCGATTTTGCCAAAACAAAGGAAAGGCGCTCCAACACTTTCTGTGGCTTTGTTTTGCAAAATTAAATCGTCTGCTTTTAATTCTCCTTCACCAGCTTAATACAAATCGGAATTTCAAAAGCAGTGAAAGACAGAAACCTGACTTTGGAAGTGGGTGACAGATGCCACAGGACCTGCCTTGCGTCTGGGACAGAGTCAGATCAGGAAAAGCTGGGGACTGGGGGCTTTGGTGGCAGTAGGGTCCCGAGGGTTGGGAGCTCCTGGAGCGCGGCCACGCGTACACATGCTCCGAGCCCGTGGGGGATTAATAGCCGTGTCCACACACAGAACAGAAGGGAAGCTTGCCAGACTCCCTCACTTCAGGGCCCTACCCCAGGCCTGCCTCCAGAGCCAAGGCCCGGCTCACTCTGTCTATTTCCTAGTGGAGCCCCTGCCCTTTCTCCCAGGGAGCAGGCTGGGCCCCACGGAAACCGACCTCCTCTGCCCCCAGCCCGGGGTGGGCTCTGCAGTGGCCAAGCATGCCAGGCAGCCCCTGCCCTCGAGGAGGTCCAGACCCCCTCAGGAGACAGGCAAGACGACAAGTCCCACCCAGCGGGACCCCGGGGGGAAGCATGAGGCCAAGGGCGTCCCAACAGAGGACCTGGACCAGCCTGGGGGGATGAGGAGGGTTCCTCCAGGGAAGGTGCCAGACCCGATCTTGAGGAAGCAGCAGGAGTTGAGTTCACAAGGGGGCGCGCATCTCCAGGGGGAATGCGCATGCGCAAAGGCTCACTCAAGTGCCAGGGAGCTGGGAGGAGGAGGAGGAGGGCTGCGGCCCTCCTGGCGCTTCCCCGCCAGGCTCTCCCTTGGCCCCGTGAAAGCCCCAAAGCTGACTGGGGTTGATGGGGCATGTTGGCCTTCTTTACTTAGCTTGTTTTCCTGTCTCTGCTGTGGAAAACCCTACGCTGCAGCCCCACATAAAGAGTGTGTAGGAGTTCCCGTTGTGGCGCAGCGGGAACGAATCTGACTAGGAACCATGAGGTTGCGGGTTCGATCCCTGGCCTCGCGCAGTGGGTTAAAGGATCAGGCGTTGCCATGAGCTGTGGTGCAGGTCGCAGATACCGCTCGTATCCTTTGTTGCTGTGGCTGTGGCGTAGGCCAGCGGCTACAGTTCCTGTTAGACCCTTAGTCTGGGAACCTCCACATACCACGGGTGCGTCCCTAAAAACATAAAATAAAATAAAGACTGTGCAGTCACCACCCCAGAACGTGGGAGGCCAGCAGAAAAAGCAGGTCCGGCCCGCAGTCTGGATGGATGGTGCTATACCCAGAGCACCTGCAGCCTGGGTCTCTGGAAAGCCCTGTGGCTCTGGGGTCAGGTGGGCCCTTTAATCCCACCTCCCCCACTGAGGCATCAAAGGACTCGGCAAGTCACGTGAGCTCTCACAGCCTCAGGTTCCCGTTTCCAGAACAGCGATGGAGCGAGGACTAAGTGGGGTGGAGGGTGTGCGTGTAAAGCCCGGAACCTGAGACGTCAGCTAGCGTGACAGCGGGGCCCGTGTGAGCCTAGAGGAAGAGAGGCAAAGGGCTGGCCTCCTCTCTCACCTTCCCCAGAACTCCCACGTGATGTGTTCCTCTACGGCTCTGTCCCTCTGTCTCTCCGGCACAATGAAGGCTTGGCTGCTCTCACATGGATCTAAAGCTGTGGCTTCAACAGGAGACCCATGTGTTTCTCTTTGCCCTTGTACTCGGGGTGTGAGCAAGCCATCCAGGGCTGGTAATGGTGGCTCCACATTGTCAGCAGCCTGAGCTCCTTCCTGCTGTCACCCTGCCCACCCCACACCCCACAGGGCTCCAGATGGCCCTTCCCCACCATATCTGCCTCCCCCCAGTGGGAGTGGGCCAGAGAGAAAGCCCTGGCACGTCCTCTCCCTTTAAAGACACGACCTGGGAGTCGCCCACATCACTTGTGCTCACCTCCTCTTGGCCTGGCCTTAGCCAGGGGCTCCACTTAGCTACAAGGGAGGCTGGGTGGCCCTGTGCGCAGTGACCAAAAGAGGGCTCTCATAGCCAGCTATTGGGAGACAACTGAGTCGTCTTTTCTCAGTCTGCAGGCCTCCTCTTCAAGGCTGTGAACGCTCAGAGCCGGGCCCTGCTGCTCTAGATGTATTCGCACAAGGGAGGCTGCTTGCCAGCCTGGCACCTTGGAACTGCTACAGCGAAAAGCCGCATAGTCCGCCCTCCTCCTCCTTCTTGGAGTGAGAGCAAGGGACAGTCTAAAACGGTGGCATGAGGACTGCAGTTTTGCCGGGGGAAGGCTTCCCGCAGAGTGGGGGCTGTTCACTGTAGAAGCCTCTGTGCGGTGGAGAGGGGCCACTCGCTGGGCACAGAGAGGGAGACGGCTTAGAGGGAGGAAGCCCGAGACTTTTCTAGTCGAAGGAGGCCGTGTTTCTCTGCATGTTCTCATCTGTCCTGAGACACAGGCCCACAAACGTGAAGGGCTTTTCGTTTGATTTTTCTGTAATGCTTTGCAAAGGGAACACATTCCCGCAGTTCCTAATCTTCAAAAAGATGGAAAAAGAGTTGAAGTTCCCATTGTGGCTCAGTGGTAATGAACGCAACTAGGATCCATGAGGATGCCGGTTCGATCCCCGGCCTTGCTCAGTGGGTTAAGGATCCGGTGTTGCTGTGAGCTGTGGTGTAGGCTGGCAGCTGCAGGTCCAGTTGGACCCCTAGCCTGGGTACTTCCACATGCCGCAGCTGCGGCCCTAAAAAAAAGAAAAGAAAGACAAAAGATGACCAAGGGTAGAGCCCACAGTCCCTCAGCCCTCGCCATCACTCCAGCGAGTGCCCTGCGTACCATCCGGGTCCTCTTTCTGCAAGGACAGCAAACGTGAACATGCGGCATAGCCATGTCTGGTGCCCGGCTCTGTGGATGTGTCCTTAAGGCGGGCAGGTCGCCTTCTGCCCGGTCGCCTCTTACGCTTTGCTGGGCTCTCCCTGTCCTACAATATTTCACAAAACTAGCCCGAGCCGCGACAACAAATACTTCCTACGCTCCACGCAGGACGTTTTTCACATGTGCTTCACAAATGTGCGTCTTCACCCCAAATCCAGTGCCCCGGGAACTATGGCTTTTCCACATGGCTGCTAATATCATATAAAAAGCATTTCCCCCTTGCCGCAGCCCCAGGGGGGACCTATATCCTGAAAATGGAAAAGCGATGAGAAAATGAGAAATCCTGGCTCCAAGCTCTCCCTCCAAGTGGTTTTCCAGAGACTCCCTGGGTCGCTGTCGCCTCAGGAGGCATAAATCACCACCTGCGCCCGGAGAAGCAGTCACCCAGCGGCCTGGTGCGTGGCTCTCTCGGTTTGGTGGCCACGGACCCAGGGCGTCCCTGCTGTGTGAGTGAGGTTCTCTGCCTGTCGCCCGCCCACTGTCAGGCCTGGCACCGGGGTGAGCCCCCACTCCCCCGGGCCCGTCTGCGGCAGAGACACACCAAGACCCCCACCGCTGGGGTTCAACTGTTTGAGGGGGCAGACCCTACTGCTGGCCCTGCCACAGACCCCAGGGTGCCTCTGATGCCTTCTGATAAATCCCTGGGGCCTGCGCTCCAGCGTGGCAGCCTTTGTGAGCCTTTGGTACCAGCCCTGGCCTGGCTTAACTGGGAACCTGGCTCAAACGCCCGGGCCAGGCCTTGGTAAAGGCCAGTCTCTCCCTTGCTCGTCCTCTCCTTCCCTTGAATCCCCAGCACGCTCAAGTTATCCATAAGTGCTGCTCAGAGAAGCAACATTTCCCCTGGTCGCTGGCTCTCCATGCTTCAAAAAACAAAACCCCTCCAAGCCCTGCTCTCTGGAAGGAAGCGCACCGTTTGTGGCTGCTAGGGGGCGCTGTTGGGCAACGTTTGTGGGCGCCAAAGATCTTGCCAGCATTTGGTTAAACATTGGCTTTTCCTAAAAGAACAATTTGAGGGTCAGAACAAAGATGAGCAGCAAGTACAGAGGATTCCTATATGCCCCTTGTTCCCCCCACCGCCTCCACACACAGCCTCGTCTGCTGTCAGCAGTCTTCACCAGAGGGTCCGTGTGGTAGACTGTGCGGGCCTACACTGACACGTCGTTATCACCCAAGTCCCACCGCTCCCATTAGGGTTCACTCTTGGTGGCTTACCTTCCCTGGGTTTTTGGCAAATGTAGAATGACAGGTGTCGCCATTATAGTATCGGACAGAGTAGTATCGCTCCCCTAAAAATCCTCTGGGCTCTGCCTCTTCATCCCCCCCCCCCCCAGTTTCTGGTGATCCCCCCATCTTTGTACTGTCGCCCTCGTTTTGCCTTTTCCAGAACGTCGGATAGTTGGCATCCCACAGGACGTCACGTTTTCAGATTGGCTTCTTACACTTAGTTCAATGTGTTGGACGTTTCCTCCATGTCTTTTCATGGTTGGATAACTCCTTGCCTTTTCTGTGCTGAATACTATTCCATTGTCTGGATTACCACAGTTTGTTTATCTGTTCACCTGTGGAAGGACATCTCGGCTGCCTCCGACTGGGGGCCATTATGACTGCTGTCAACCTCTCTGGACAGGTTTCTGGGTGGATGTGTTTTTAACTCATTCAAGTGACTGCTAAGGAGCACAATTTCTGGCTTCTTCCCTGCCCGTGTAGAGAGGCAGGATGCTGGGGAGGCGGGGGTGGCGGGCTGTCTCATAGCTCGCTGCCACCCCTGCAGGGTTCCACCTCCTCCAGGGCCAGAACCCCCCACCCCATCCTGCACAGCCCCTGCTCCTGCTTGGGGGCAGAAGTACCCTGAGAGGTGTGAGTGGTAGACCTGCCTCTTCCGTCCTCTCTCTCTTTCATTCTTTACTCTGCAAATGTAAGGGCCTGAGGTTTTTCAGGAAACACTGACTTTTTTTTTCTAAATCAAGGACGCAATTTTTCATTCATTACTGGTATTTTAATGTTATTGTTAGATTAATATCCCACCTCTTACTTGTTCTAAGTGTTTGTTGCAAACACACAGCTGAATTGGCATTCAAATTGATGATGGGACAAATTGATGAAGACGTGGTGTGTGAGTGCGTGTGTGTGTGTGTGTGTGTGCGCACGCGCGCGTGCGCATATATATATGATGGATTACTACTCAGCCGTAAAAAAGAATGAAATGTTGCCATTTGCAACAACAGGGATGCACCTGGAGAGTATTATGCTTAGTAAAATAAGTCAAAGACAAATACTGTCTATTATCACTTCCATGTGCAATCTAAAAAATAAAACAAACAAATGAATATAACAAAGAAACAGATTCACAGATACAGAGACCACACATGGTTACCTGTTGGAGAGGGAAAGTGGGAGGGGCAAGAAGGGGGGAGGGGATTAAGAGGTACAAACTACTACAAATAAAGTAAGTGAGCTCCAAACTCACTCAGTGGGTTAAGGATCTGGCGTTGCTGTGAACTGCGGCGTAGGTCGCAGATGCGGCTCAAATCTGGCGTGGCTGCAGCTGTGGTGTAGGCCGGCATCTGCAGCTCCAATTTGACCCCTAACCTGGGAACTTCCATATGCCTCAATGTGACCATAAAAAAAATAATAATAATAATCTACAAAGATTTACTATACAGCACAGGAAATATAGCCAATATTTTATAATAACTGTAAATGGAACATAATATATAAAAATTTGAATCACTGTGTTGTGCACTTGACACTCATATAATATTGTAAATCAACCATACCTCAAAAAAAAAAAAAGTGTGGTGCTTCTCCCTGGAGAGTCGGATTCCCCCACCGGGCCCTTAGGGAAAGCTGTCCTGATGTACAGGCAGCCCTGTCTAAGCTGGGAGCCACCAGGACTTCGCTTTCCTCAAATGAGAAGCTGCTGGTGAGTCTGAGCCTCAGAGGATGGTATTTTAAACGTTTTGTCTAAGTCGTCACAATTGAAAAATCAGAAGTCTGGAAATGCAAACCTTGTTGGCAGCTTCTCTTGAAAAGTCAGACCATGAGCCCCCCCCCCCCCGCCCCCGCGACTTCCGTTCCCACGGGGCACCAGGCTGTGCCCTCCTGAGGCGTGGGACTCCGACCCCCACGCACCCCAGGCACCTCCAGCCTGTCTCACCATCCATTTCACACCTGAGGCTCCTGGAGAGGTTCGAGTTTGCAGCTCTTCTGTGAGGTGTGTGGACACCTCCCGTTAACCAAGATGGGGTTTTTCTTATTTCCTGAGTCCCCACGGAACCAAATGAGAGAAATCACCACGAAGGGGCAAAGGTCCACCAGTGAGTGGGGAACAGGCATCCCCAGGGCCTCGACCGGGGGCCGTAGCATCTCTGGTCCTCAGACTGTGCCTTGGGCCCTGCTGTGGGCACTTGACCTGTATCCTGAATTTGATTCCTCCCATAGCCCTATAGAGCAGGGGCCGGTTTTTTTGTTGTTGTTTTGTTTTTTAAATTGAAGCGTGGGTGGTTTACAGTCTGGGTTCATTTCTGCTGTATGGCAAAGTGGTTCAGTCATACATATGCATATACATTCTTTGTCAGTATGCTTTTCTGCTTTGGCTTATCATAGGATATGGAATACAGTTCCCTGTGAGCTGCAGTGGGACCTTGCTGTTGATGAGTAGGGGCCCTTAAGAGCCTCATTTTGCTGATGGAGAGACTGAGGCGTGAAGGCGTTAAGTCACTCACCCAAGGTCCCGGATGACAGACAGACTCCGTCGTCACAGCTCCTGGGCCCTGATGGGACCCCTCAGGAAGGCTGGTCCTGGCCCTTGGGGATGGAGGGGAGCATCTGGGGTCTCCCCAGGAGCCCAGCAGAGACCTGGGGGTGCTCCTCGGGATCAGATCAGCTGTCTCTCAGGGGAGCCCTGGCAGGAAGCTGGCTGGAGGAAGAGCCCCAGACCCCCGCTGCCCCCTTGGCCGGCAGAGCCAGCCCGCTCCCCTCTCACCTGCCCGTGCGCTGTGTCGCCATCACAGGGTCTACACACGGGCTGCCATGTACTGCGTGTTGACTCTGTGTGAAATGCTCTGGGTGCGCTGTGTCGTTGAACCCCCTTAATGACTGCTTTCTGTCCGCCTCACTTCATTTTCTGGAAACGGAGGTGTGGAGAGCTTTCTTCATTTGTCTCAAGTCCCAGCCTTCGCCAGGCCCCCCCCGACAGTCGCAGACTCAGAGGCTCGGACCCCCGTCCTGTCTCTGCTCTCCTGAAGCTCACCGCTGGCCCCCTACACTTAGGGGCCCCTCCTGGGTGCTGATTCCTGGGCCCAGCTCCAACCCCCCAACCCCCGAGTGGCCCCTGCAGTCTCTTCCCTCAGCTTCTGAACGTGGCCTGCCGGCAGCCCGTCATCCCCGTCCATTCGTTTATTAGGTCCGGCTTCTAATTGTGGGGTTCAAGCCCACCGTTGGACTCAGTCCTGGCCAGCTTGACCTGTTCGTTGTCGAGAGGAACAAGACAAGCTCCTACTGGGAGCACGTTCTCATCTCCTTTCCCTTTTAACCCTATCCAATTTTGCTTTCTCGATTTCGAGGTCACGCTCTTAGGGGCGCACACCTTCCCCATTGGTACCCCTGTGCCTTACTCTCTACTTAGGCTCACAAGACAGTGGTCCTGTATTGCTTTTGGTTAATACTTGCCTGGTTGATTTTTTTCCTATCCCACTTATTTTCTGATAATTTGCTTCAGGTTTAATTTCTTTCTTTCTTTCACTTTCTTTCTTTCTTTTTTGTCTCTTTACGGCCATACCCACAGCATATGGAGGTTCCCAGGCTAGGGGTCCAAACAGAACAATAGCCACCGGCCAACACCAGAGCCACAGCAATGCCAGATCCGAGCCATATCTGTGACCTACACCACATCTCATGGCAACGCTGGATCCTTAACCCACTGAGTGAGGCCAGGGATTGAACCCGCAACCTCATGGTTCCTCATCGGATTCGTTTCCCCTGCACCAGCTCCCTGTAATTTCTTTTATTCAGTAATCAAACAGAGACTTTGATGGTCAGGGATTGTCGGTGAGCACAGGAGGGGGCAGACCGTCCCAAAAAGCCTTGCAGGCCAAGGCCAAGGGTTTGGAGTATATCCCAAGGCCACAGTGAGCTGCAGGAGGGCTTCCACCCTGGAGGGACTGAGCTATTGAGATGCTGGGCTAACAGAAGCCCCTTCGTCAGGAACCCGCCCCCCGGGGAAGGTAGGGGATGACACAGGGCTGCCTCTCTGGGCTGCCCCACTGCCCAGCTACAGGCCTTTCAGGCCCTGATCTATTGTCCCTTAGGCTGGGCACCCCTCCCCCTGCTCCCCACGCCCATGCTCCTGTCGCCCCACTGAGCGTTTGACACCCACATTTGTAACAGGGTGCTCCAGTGATACTCTGGGATGTTTGAAACCTCAGGTGGTTAGAAGTGGGCAGGGAAGGGTTAGCTCTCACATCGGCTTACTCTGACCCTGAAGCAGTGCTGCCCATCTGAAGCTTTAAGAAGCCAGACTGTCTGGGTTTGAATCCCGAATTCAGACACTTACTAACTGTGCGACCCTGGGGGAGGCCGGTAACCTCCTTAGGCTTCTTTTCATCCTCTGTAAGATGGAGACCAGATGCCTTCGAGTGTCAGTGTGAAGATTCAGAGATAAAACAGGCCGAGGGCTTACAGCAGGGGCTTAGATTAGGAAACACAGAATAAATGTTCACGATTGTTACTCGATTTTCAGTTCCTATACGAGGTCGATGTTGAGAGCAAGCTTTGTTTTCTGAAAAGGGGGGAGCATAGCTAATAGGCCCTTCGGATTTATATAGAAAAAGCCAAGACGCTCTTCTGGGACAGAGAGCTTCCTACCAGGCAAGAAAATAAAAACACTTGAGAGTTCAGTTTGGTATAGTGATGTGAAAGCTTAGCTTCAGGGCAGAGCTACGTTTCTTGCCAGTTTGCGTGCAGAAATAAAAAGGCAGCGGTTTTCCTTTGAGGAGGCAGAAAGCTGGAGGTTCCTGTAGGTGGGGGAGAGCGATGTGGCCAGGGCTTTCCCATGCAGAGGAGGTTGCTGAGCGGGGACCCCAGAGGCAGCGGGTCAGGAGGAGCCTGGGGCCACCGCTGGCTTTAGGACCTAGTGTGTGGTCATACCCAGGAGCTAGTTTGGGGTTCTCCATGATGGCCTGTGGTTCCTCCTGCTCCTCTTGCAGGCAAGGCTGGTCCTGGTTGGGTTTAGGGTGAAGCAGTGAAGGAGCATCCTCAGCCACATTTGGGGTGAGGGGTAGGGGGCAGGAGGACACCCAAGAAAAGGAGAATGGGGAGCTGTAGTCAGGAGGGGAAAGGAGAGAACAGCAGCTGGGATCCGAGGGAGGGGCAGACAGCTGCAGACTCCCAGCAGCGCTGGGTGGGGAATCTGATAAGAGCGGCCATGCTAAGAACAAAGCTGAAGGCTGGGTGGCCCTTCAGGGAACAGAAGTCTGACTCTTGGGAACAGTGAGGATCCTGGTTATAGATGCTGTCTCGTCTTTGTAGTTCCTCTCTAGGGTAGGTACTGTCACGGAGTGTCTTTTGCAGGTGAGGGAACTGATGCACAGAGAGGGTACGTGTTGAGTCTTCAGTCACACAGCTAGTAAGGAGCAGAGCTGGAAGTCACATTGAGTCTTTCTGACCCCAAAGCTTGCTGGTTCCTCCAGGGAGCAGGCCCTGACCTGAGCTCAGCAGTAACTACAGTTCCTTGAGTCCTGTGTCTCAATGAGAAGAGTTTCTGGGAATTCCTACCCTGGAGGAACTGGCAGAAGAGAAGCCCCCTCCTGGGTATCCTCAAAACAGTTCAGGACTCCCTGCACGTTTTTGGACTGAGTCCTAATTTCCTCGAGGAGGAGGCCACGTTTGCTGGTGGTCCGGAGGCCGTGCGTAGAGTGTTTGGAGCACGGACTCAGGAGCAGCATCGCAAATCGCAGCTGACTTCGCAGTCACCAGGGCTGCGCTGCCCACCCGAGGGGCCGGGATCCCCAGCGGGCTTGGCCCTTTCCTGCCGGTCTGCAACGCTGCCGGTAGATGGCGCGCTGACCCCGTTCCTGGCTCTGCAGTCCACGGTGCTGCGCTCCTTGCCTGGCACCTGTCCGCCTGTCCCACCCTCATTCCAGAATGACCGGGGGGGCACTGGCATTTTCACAGCAAGAGCTGCTTCTTCACTGTCCTAACAGACACTGCTGTGATGCCTGCTGAGGACTAAGGCCTGTGATGTGTGCTGTGTGTTCAGTGCTCCCGGTCCTTTGGGGAGGACAGAGGAGGCCCCTGCAGTTCAGTGGGACCACGACTAGGGTAGGAGGGTCCTGGGCAGGAACTTGAGGCTGGGGGAGCGCTGAATGCCTGCCCTGGGTAGAGGACTGGAGTTAGTGTTCTCATAGAGCTGCACCCAGGAGGGATGTAGGACCAGCACCCCAGGCACACCCCCTTGGTGCCCAAGACATGAAGCAGAGCAGATGAGAACATTCATTGCAGAGAGCAGCTGTCGGCGGCCCTGGCCCCGCCATGGCAGCAGCACCAGCAGTGGCAATAGCAGCACTTATTTCATGCAAACGCTTGGCTCCTAAAGGGTTCACGATGGACTCTGGGCCCCCCCCCCGAAGCTGCCATCTCTGTGGGTCTCAGGTGTCCACTGCAGCCAGGCCTCAGGACGGTACCCAGCCTTGAAGAGAGACGCAGCCACGCCATGGGGCCCCACCTGGGAAGCAGCCTGCAGGGGAAGCAGGGAATGAGTGGAGGGGACTGGGCTGATGGAGCGGGGAAATACACCCTGCATTCAAAGCCTCTGGCGTGACAGCCCTGTTCTGGGCACCGTGTCCTATGTAATCCTCACCACAACCTTTGCAAGAGGCATAATCTCCCGTGAGGCAGGGGGCATCATGGAAGTTCAGGGGAGGAAAGTCTCAGGTCCAGGTGTGCCCAGGGCAAGGGGCAGATGAACAGTTGTGCTGTTGACACATGGAGTCAGGTGCTTGGGGGAGATGAGAGTCAGCTCCTGCCCCTCCCAGCCCCACACCTTGGCTGGCGTTGGGAGAGGGGGACTATTAGTGGACATCTGAGCGCAGAGCCAGCTCCCAGCTCATGTCCCCAGACTGGCTCTGGTTTATCACGTGGGTCCCTAGCCACTGAGTCAAACTGCCTCTGGGGCCTAGGCGACAGAGGACAGAGGGCAGGACCTGTAGCCATTCCTGTCCTCATAAAAGGACCTGGGCCACCTTCAGGGGCTCCTGTGTTTTCACTTGCCTGGCCCCGGTTGCTGGCTGAAGTTCCGTGTCCAGCCTGATTCTGAGCCCAAGTCAACCAATAAAGATCCCAGCCCATGCTGTCTGTAGCCCCCACTCCCAAAGCGACTTCTCCAAACCTGCCCCTTGCAGGCTCGCCCAGCCGGGCTTGGTCCCCAGTCTTTTTTTCTCCCTTCACATAGTTCATTATTTTGCACGGAGATTTTGCTTTTCTTTGACTTTTTTCCCCCTTCATATATAACCTGATAAAAGGGCTCCCGTTATTTCAGAATATATTCTGGGCTCTATTCTAGGCCCAATTACACACCATCTATAGTTGATTTTCATGAAATTTAAATAACAAAGAAGGACGCTTATGTCATTTCTTCCTTATAAAATTACACCCTTGAAATCCTCTCTCACTGGAAAGCTGCAGCGTGTCCGCACTTGAACAGCTTGTGAGAGTGTGTGTGTTTGTGCTGCCTCATTAGAAGTGCACGCAGAGTGAGGTGTGTCCTGGTAACAAGAGCTAAATTTGCACCCACTGTCCCCATGTGGAAACAGACTGCCCGGAACACCAGGATTTGGCAGCATCTGCCAGTCTCGGCAGCAGAGTCAGGTCAGGGCGACCTGACATGGGGAGGTCAGAGGTCCCATCCTGGGGACAGTGGGTCCAGGGAGGGCAGGGGTTCAGGGGGACTGCAAGTGGACCAGGCAGGATGTCTCAGTGACAAGGCATTAAATACCCAAACTGGGCGTACCCCTCGTGAGCCCCACTTGGCAGCCTGCATGCAACTTGTGGTAAGAAAGGGAGCTTTGAAAGTTTCACCAAAGTCCGGGAGCTGAACCTGGTGGCTAAGAAACCAGAGGCCTTGAGGGGGCCCATGTGATGGGGCTACTCTGTTGAACTGTGGGGCGATTATCTTTGTCATGCAATTTTAAGTTTCCTTCTTCTGGGGAGTTCCCATTGTGGCTCAGTGAAAACGGATCCATGAGTATCCATGAGGATGTGGGTTTGAACCCTGGCCCAGCTCAGTGGGTTAAGGATCCAGCGTTGCCTTCAGCTGTGGTGCAGGTCGCAGACGTGGCTCAGATCTGGTGTTGCTGTGGCTGTGGTGTAGGTGGGTAGCCATAGCTCTGATTCAACCCTTAGCCTGGGAACTTCTTTATGCTGCAGGTGCGGCCGTAAAAAGACACACACACACACACACACGTGTCCCTCTTCTGTATTGAATTCCTCACGTGGGGCTCGGCAGAGAGTAGCAAAGAGAGTTTTTGCCTGGATGAGCGGCTGTCAGGAGCTGGTGTCAGCAGAGGAATCTGGACTTGGGGAAGAGGGGGTTCTGCCCAGACCTCAGCCTTCACTCTTTGCATCCCAAAGCCCACTGAGCAGGTTTCACAAAACCTTCCTGCCTCTCAGTCTCCCTTCAGGGAAGCTGAGCAGGAGCCAAAGAGCATCCACAGCCACAGGAGCCAACGTGGGGGACACTCCGTGGCCTGGAGGTGACCTTCTTGGGCCCAGCCTGTCATCCTAACCAGCTTGGAGGAGTGGGACTTGGGCTGGGCCTTAACTGCCTTGCTGTCTGAAGGAACAGGTGAGGGGGTCTAAGAGGAGGACCAGCGTGGAGAAAGGCCAGGACCAGGCCATAGAGCTCAAGTCTGGAATGAAGGAAGAGCTGCTCCTTTTGGAAAAGGGAGTTGGGAGCTGGCCCAGAGAAGTATATCAAAGTGAAAATACATGTTGTGGTGGGAGCAGAGAAAAACATAGAATTGAGGCTCCCAAACCCCCATCACCTGCCCCCCCCGCCCCCCGAAAAAGAATCGCGACAACAGTCGTTAAGGGTCCGGTCTGCCTTAAGTCAGCGATAACAGAGAAAATGGTAAAACAGAATCAGTATAGAAACAAATAAACCTAATCTGTATTTCCAATGAGAAACATAGCCACACTGAAGGAAGAAAAAGGAAACCAACCCAAGGAACTTTTGAACACAGTACCTTGACTATGTACTCTAAGGCAAAAAGAACTATACATATAAAACTCTACTTAGAAGGTACATTTTTCACAAGGGTATGGGTATAGCGATTTTCTGTGAATTGCAGGATTAAGCAAATGAATAAGTACATAATGTTGAGAGTCAGATTCTCACTGTTGGAGAAGGGAGTAAAAATAGGAAACAGAGAAAGGCAAGGAAGAATTCTGCGAGTTGGATTTGAATTGTAGAATTGAGGTATGAACACATACAATATTCTGTCTAGGAGTTCCCATTGTGGCTCAGCAGGTTAAGGACCTGACATTGTCTCTGAGAAGATGCCAGTTTAATCCCTGGCCTTGCTCGTGGGCTTAAGGGTCTGGCATTGCTGTAAGCTGTGGTTTAGGTCACAGATGTGGCTCGGATCTGGTGTTGGCGTGGCTGCAGTGTAGGTCACAGCTATAGGGCCAATTCGACCCCTGGCCTGGGAACTTCCATATGCCACAGGTGTGGCCATATTTAAAAAAAAGTATATGTCTATATATCTATAACATAACGAAAGACCTAGAAGCAAAAACATCCCATTTGCAACAAGCACATTTAATATGCAAATCTTGGTTTCTAAAAATCATGCCTTAGTTTATTTTTTTATTTTTTTAAATTTTTTTATGACTCAATGAATTTATTACATTTATAGTTGTACAATGATCATCACAATCCAATTTTATAGGATTTCCTTCCCACAACCCCAGTGCATCCCCCACCCCCCCAAACTATCTCCTTTCGGAGACCATAAATTTTTCAAAGTCTGTGAGTCAGTATCTGTTCTGCAAAGAAGTTCATTCTGTCCTTTTTTCAGATTCCACCTGTCAGTGAAAGCATTTGATGTTGGTGTCTCATCGTCTGGCTGACTTCACTTATCATGACAGTTTAAGGTCCATCCATGTTGGTAAACATGCCGGTATTTCGTTCCTTTAAATGGCTGGGTGATACTCCACTGTCTGTATGCACCACATCTTCTTGATCCACTCCTCTGTCGATGGACATTTAGGTTGTTTCCATGTCTTGGCTATTGAAAATAGTGCTGCAATGAACATCGGAGCACATGTGTCTTTGCGAGTTACGGTTTTCTCTGGATAGATGCCCAGGAGTGGGATTGCTGAATCAAATGGTAGTTCTATGTTTAGTTTTCTGAGGAATCTCCATCCTGTTTTCCACAGTGGTTGCACCAATTTACAATCCCAACAGTGTACTAGGGTTCTTTTTTCTCCACACCTTCTCTAGCACTTACTGTTTGTAGACTTTTGGATGATGGCCATTCTGGCTGGTGTAAGGTGGTACCTCATCGTGGTTTTGATTTGCATTTCTCTAATCATGAGTGATGCCGAACATCTTTTCATGTGTTTTTTGGCCAAGTGTATGTCTCCTTTGGAGAACTGTCTGTTTAGATCTTCTGCCCATTTTTGGATGGGGTTGTTTATTTTTTGGTATTGAGCCGAAGAAGGTGTTTATAAATTTTGGAGATGAATCCCTTGTCAGTCGATTCACTTGCAGAGATTTTCTCCCATTCTGTAGGTTGTCTTTCTGTTTTGTTTAGGGTTTCCTTTGCTGTGCAGAAACTTTTCAGTTTAATTAGGTCCCATTTGTTTATTTTGGTTTTTAATGTCATTACTCTAAGAGGTGGATCTGAGAAGATGTTGCTGTCATTTATGTTAGAGAGAGTTTGGCCTATGTTTTCCTCTAAGAGTTTGATAGTGTCTGGTCTTATATCTATGTCTTTAATCCAGTTGGAGTTTCTTTTTGTGTATGGTGTTAGGGAGTGTTCTAATTTCATTCTTTTCCATGTGGCTGTCCAGTTTTCCCAGCACCACTTATTGAACAAGCTGTCCTTTCTCCATTGTATATCCTTGCCTCCTTTGTCATAGATGAGTTGGCTGTAGGTGGGTGGGTTGAATTCTGGGCTTTCTATCCTGTTCCACCATCATGCCTTACTTGAAAACAACAACAAACCAGGGCTCCTTGAGGGACGGCTGATTCTGGGACTGGGGCCGGAAACATGCAAGATGAGCCTGGAACATGTCTTTATGCCAGAAAGTAAGGAAGTCCTCAAAGAGTGTTGGAGACATATCAGAATGACAAAGAAGCCAGCTCGAGGAGGCTCCCGCAAGTCATATATAAAATAATCTGAACATCAAAACAAAACATGATAGAGAATGCATTGAGTGAGTCCATGAGTGTAAACTGATATGAATAAGTGGACGAACAACCAAATGGATGAAGAATAGACGGGGTATACGGGAAAAGTGTTCGTTACAGAAATGCCAACCAATGAATGTAGAAAGAATGATGGAATTAGAAAATCTCATTTTGCTGACATTATATAATAATTTTTTTGTGTGTTTCCAGAGCCGCACCCATGGCATATGGAGGTTTCCAGGCTAGGGATCTAATCTGAGCTGTAGCCGCTGGCTTACGCCACGCCACAGCCACACCGGATCCGAGCTGAGTCTGCGATCTACACCACAGCTCAGAGCAATGCCGGATCCTTAACCCACTGAGCGAGGCCAGGGGTTGAACCCTCAACCTCATGGTTCCTCGTCAGATTCGTTTATTCGTTTCCGCTGCACCATGATGGGAATCCTATAATAATTGATTTAGGCCAAAAATCATCATGGATGCTAAAATTAATGGGTGAACATTGGATGCGGATCAGGATACTTATAAGTCTCTAAGAATCGCCCCCCCAACTTACTTATTTATCATACAGAGGAAATAGTCACTTTGCAGTGGAGAGGCCTGGCAGACACCACCTTAACCAGGAGCTCAAAGCCATCATCACCCATGTTGTTCCTGGTGGGACAGGTCAGCACCCAGTACTTCCTCATACGAGGCAGTGAGACGAACACACCGCCCCCACGGTGTTCCTGCCAAAATGTCAACCCACAGTCTGATTCTGGGGAAACATCAGAAAAGTCTATACGTTTACAAGGAGATCCTGCTAAGTAGCATTGAGAACTTTGTCTAGATACTCATGTTGCAACAGAAGAAAGGGTGGGGGAAAAAATGTAATTGTAATGTATACATGTAAGAATAACCTGACCCCCTTGCTGTACAGTGGGAAAATAAAAAAAATAAAAAAATAAAAAATAATAATTACATTAAATTACGTTAAAAAAATAAAATAAAATTAGTTAACCTAAAAAAAAAAAAGAAAAGTCTATACGGAGGGCTATTATGCAGAACGACTGGCCTGTAGTCCCCCCCCCCCATGTCAAGGTCATGAAATATAAAGGCTGAAGAACCATCTCAGACTAAAGGAGATCAAAGAGGCATGATAGCCAACAGCAGTGCATGATTGCAGGCTGGATCTGGGCTTGTTGGGGTGAAGAGGACATAATTGGGACAGTTGGAGAAATTTGAACAGGTACTGGACATGAGACATTAGCATATCTCAATATTAAATTTCCTGATTTCGATAACTGTACTGAGATGATTTTTTAAATGTTCTTCTTAAAGGAAACGCTCACTGAAGTATTTAGGGGTGTAAGGTTATGCTGTCTGCAGCTTGCTCTCAAATGATTTGGCTAAAAAAATGAGCTTTTTAATCTGAATCAAGCAATCAGTGTGTTTATATATATCTGGAGGCCGATGGAATGATCATACAAATAGGGGGAAGTGCTCATAGTTGGTGAATCTGGGTGTTGAAGTGTTCTTACCAAAGTTTTGTGTTTGAAATTATATTAAACTAAGAGATTACCCAAAAAAGGAAAAAAATATATAATTCATGCACATGAGAAAGCAGGCTCTTAAACTTTTTTTTTTTTTTTGTCTTTTTGCCATTTCTTGAGTCGCTCCCGAGGCATATGGAGGTTCCCAGGCCAAGGGTCAAATCAGAGTGGTAGCCAACGGCCTACGCCACAGCCACAGCAACGCGGGATCCGAGCCGCGTCTGCAACCTACACCACAGCTCACGGCAACGCCTGATCCTTTAACCTGCTGAGTGAGGCCAGGGATCGAACCCGCAACCTCATGGTTCCTAGTCGGATTTGTGAACCACTGCGCCACAATGGGAACTCCTCTTAAACTCTTAAATGGAGACAATATCTGACTCTGAAGTAGGTTGGGAGGAAACTTAATACATGAATAATAAATAAGGTTGTGAGAAAATAAATAAAAACATCTGCTTTTACTTTATGTTGTTCACAAGGAGAGCTCATCCCTTTTCCTTCCATGATATCGAATGAATTGTGTGATATTCCTGGCCTGGCATCTGGGTGCCCATAGAAACGTCCCAGTTCCTCACCCCTGCTGGTCCTAAAGTCATTCAAACTGAGTCTTTGGTGTTTTGGACCCTCCAGGGCACATGCCAGGAACCTGGAATCAGGCTGAAATTCTTCCTAATCCATCCTTAGCCGATGCCATGAGATGTGTCCAAGGTCATTAACTTTTGACTAAGACTTCAACACCTGCTGAGCCGCTTTACAAACGAGTGGTGTGAAAATCCTTAAACGTGAAAATTGTCTTCAATACCAGTTTTTAGCACGTAATATGAGGGACAGGTAGACAGAGCCAGGAGGCTGGTGTCAGAAGCCCTGATGGCCCAAGTTCTGTTCCACCCCTTGTTAGCTGTAGAAACTCAGGCCCTTCATTGGCCCTCTTACCTTCTTGTCTGTTAGGCCCTCCAAGGAACCAGGCTGACAGCTTTGACCTGCAAGCCCATCCTCTCTTACTCCACCTGTTTTCACCTACACTTGCCGCTGGGCTGAACAGTCCCGCTCCACCTGCGAGTACTCTCAGCATGCGCTAGCTCACTGGTTCTCAAAGAGTGTTCCAAGGACCCCTGGTGGTCCCTGACACGCTCCCTTGGGATCTGCAAAGTCTTTGCTTTTCCAGCTTTGTTTTTGAGACTTCACTTCAGACCAGTTTCAGGGCAGAAGTAGATATGTGAACCTAGTTGTCTTCTGTTAGGCCAAATAGTAAAGAGATTTGCAAAAATGTAAAGCACTGTTAACCTTATCTTTGAAAAATAGTTATTTGTTCTTGAAAATGTCATATGTTGACATGAAATGGGCTTGTTATCGTTATTTGATTTATTTATTTCATCTTCACTGAGGTATAATTGACAAAGAAAATTATAATATATTGGAGTTCCTGCTGTGGCACAGTGGGTTGGGGATCCAGCATTGTCTCTGCAGTGGCATGACACTGCACCCAGTGCAGTAGCTTAAGGATCCAGTGTTGCTACAGCTGTGGCATAGGTCACAGCTGTGGATCATATTTGATCCCTGGCCCAGGACCGTCCATATTCTATAGAGGCAGCCGAAAAAGAAAAAAAAATGTAATATTTTAAAATGTACAACTTTTATACGTAAAATGTTTAAATTTTTTTTGTGGATTTTTTTGTAAGAAAACTTAAGTTCTATTCTCTTAGCAAATTTCAATTCTATGATACAGTATTATCACCCAAAGTTACCAGGGTCAGCATTAGCTCCTCAGACCTTAATCGTCTTCCAACCAAAAGTTTATACCCTTTTTTTACCACATTTTCCCTACTTCTTCCACTGCACCCTCCAGCACCTGACAACCACCATTCTATTACCCTACTCTCTGTTTCTGTAAGTTCAGGAGGTTTTTTTTTTTTAGATTTCACATGTAAGTGATGCTATGCAGTATTTAGCTTTCTCTCTCTGGCTTATTTCATGAAGCATAATGCCCTCCAGGTATATCCAGGTTGTCAAAATATCAAGAATCCCCTTCTTTTTCAAGGCTGAATAATATTCCGTTATATATATGTGTGTGTGTGTATTCATTTTATATATCACATATATATATATGGCTACATATGTACATACCACATTTTCTTTTTTTGTCTGTTGAACACAGGCTATTTCCATATCTTGGCTGTTGTGAATGATGTTGCAATGGACATCGGTGTAGGGATTCTCTTCAAGGCCATGATTTCACTTTCTTTGGAGATAGACCCAGAAATGGGATTGCCAGATCACACGGGAATTCTATTTTTACCTTTTTTTTTTTTTTTTTTTTACATTTTAGGACCACACTTATGGCATGTGGAAGCTCCCAGGCTAGGGGTCAGATCGGAGCTACAGCTGCCAGCCTACACCACAGCAACTCAGGATCCGAGCCATTTCTGCAACCTACACTACAGCTCATGGCAACGCTGAATACTTAACCCACTGAACAAGGCCCGTGATGGAACCTGCATCCTCATAGGTATTAGTTGGGTTTGTAACCCCCTAAACCACAATGGGAACTCCTATTTTTAACTTCTTAAGGAACCCCCATGTCTCCTTCTTCCTATAAACATTGTATGAGATTTCCCTTTTTTCTCCATATTCTAACCAGGATTTGTTATCTTCTGTCTTTTTGACAGCAGACATCCTAACAGGTGTGAAGTGATATCACATTGTAGTTTTGATTTGCGTTTTTCTGATGATTAGTGATGTTGAGCATCTTTTCATGTATCTGTTGGCTATTTGTATGTCTTCTTTGGGAAAAGAGTCTGTTTGAGTCCTGTGCCCAAACCATATTGGGTTATTTGTTTTTTTGCTATTGTGTTGTATGAGTTCCTTGTATATTTTAAATATCAACCCCATATCAGATACATGGTTTGCAAATGTTTTCTCTCATCCCATAGATTACCTTTCCCTTGTGTTTTTGATTTCCATGCTGTGCAGAAGCTATTAGTTTGACATAGTCCAACTTATTTGTTTTTTGTTTTGCTGCCTTTACTTTTGTTGTCCAGTACCAAAAAAAAACTATCAATGAGACCAATGTCAAGGAGCTTATCCCCTGCCATGGTTTCTTCTAGGACTTTTGCCCCCTGCCATGGTTTCTTCTAGGATTTTTGTGGTTTCGTTTCCTATGTTTAAGTCTCTAATTCATTTTGAGTTGATTTCTGTTTATGGTGTAAGATAGTAGTCCAGTTTCATTCTTTTGCAAGTGGATATCCAGTTTTCCCAATACCATTTATTGAAGGTATTATCCTTTCCCCATTGTATATCCTTGGTTGAAAGTTCATTGACCATATATGCATGGCTACATTTCTGGGCTTTCTATCCTATTGCATTGATCTACAGGTCTCTTTTTATGGCAATGCTATACTGTTTTAATTCCTATAGCTTTATAACACTGATGCCTCCAGCTTTGTTCTTCTTTCTTGAGATGGCTTCGGTGGAGTTCGCTGGTGGCTCAGCAGGTTAAGGATCTGGTGTTTTCACTGCAGCAGTTTGGGTTGCTATGTGTCATGGGCATAATCCCTGAATGCTATGGATGTGGCAAAAAAAAAAAAAAGATTTGTTTGGCTATTTGAGGTTTTTGTGATTGTCCAAGCAGTCTACTTTTTTCTCAGTGGCTCCTGGTGGCTGAGGTTGTGTTAAGACCCATCAGTATCCCAGAGGGGAGAAGGATCACAGAGGCTGATCTGAAGCTAGACCCTCAGGCAGCAGCTCGCAAAGTATGTAGTCAGAGCCCTTTCAGGCAAAGACTCGTGGATGGATGATTTTGCCTGTTCCTTCTTTGCTGAACCCAGCAGAGGGTTGGTGAGGGGAAGGATGATTCTGAGAAGTGCTCATGACCCACTGAGTTTTGCTTCTTTGCTATATTCGTCTGACACTCCTGCGATACAAGCTCCGTTGGCTTTCAGAGCTCAGTGTGTTGGGGGCCCATCCATCAGGTGGAAGTCTTAAACTTTGGGACACTCGATGTGGGGTTCCAATCTTTCACTCCTAAGGAAGGAGCTGGGAGTTGGGAGGCCCCCTGGTTGTGGGGCACTGTGTTGGGAGTGCGGTTTCTGGTGAGGGTGTGTCTCACTCTCTCCTACCCTTTCCTTTGTGGGTATCTTCTCACTCAGCCTATGTGCAGGAGTCACTCAGCTAGTTTCTAGATGGCTCGCAGAGGAAACTGCTCCATGTGTAGCTCTGTTTGGTGTGTCCATGACAGGAAGGAAATCCGGGAGCTTCCAACATCTCCATCTTAGTCCTTCCCCTATTATGATTACTTTACAATGAATTAAGTAAATAATTCTCTTTGGATTTCTAAAAAGGTAAGCATCCATATTAAAACAAAAGGCTCTCTGGGGTTCTCAGTAATTTTTGAGAGACCCAAACATTTGAGAATCTCTGTTCTAGCCCTTGCCTGTGTTTTAATAAGAATGGACTGGCTCGATGGTGATAACATTATCCCACAGGGTGTAGGCTGAATAAAGCGCCCACTCTCTGAAGCACTGGGGGTCACTCTGTAGAGGTAAAGGGGGCTAGAGGATCTTGAACTAGCAAATAAATGCTGCAGCCCAGAAGTGGCATGCATCACTTCCACTTGTAACTCGGGGGCCAGTACTAGTTTCATGGCTCTGCCCAACTGCAAGAGGAGGGCCATATGAGCCTTTCCTGTGCCCAGTGCCCTGAAGGAGAGACCTGGTTGTGGTTGAGACCATTAGTCTCCACCCCCTGCTTCATTTCTCTGCACAGCACCTGTCACTACCTGACAGTCCTATCCGATATTTATTTGCTCATTGACTCTCTTGCTCTCTGATAGGTAAGCTCTTTGAGGGGAGGTCCTTCGTTTTGCTCTGTTCACTGCTCAATCCTCAGTGCCTCGACTTGAGTCTGGCTATGGTATGGCCTCCACAAATGGAAGTAATGGGCTTTCTAGGTCGTTGGACTTTCAAATGGGGGCTGCTTTCTGAGACCTAAAGTGCTGGAGATGTGTTAACTAAGCCTGCAAATAGGGTTCCTTGTATCGAAATACAAAGGATGTACTTCTAGATGCTGGTGCTGAGCAAAGCCAGGTGCCCCTGTGCCGCTTGTGCCTGGAAGGGGGACATTGTTCTAAGTGGGTGAAAGGTGACCATAATGAGGATCTGGGGTACAGCCCACATATGGAGAAAGTGAGGCTGCATCTGGCATGTCAGGGCCCCCTTTTCTCCTGGCTAGGCTGGCCTGTGGGCAAGGCCAGAGCTGCAGCTTCTGTGAAGGAAATTCCAGAACCAGCCTTGAGGATCCATTCCTGCAGAAACGGCCTCACGTGAAGTCTGTTAGGTATGCAGCTCTGCCCTTTCCCTCCAGAATGCTCGTCCCATCAGCCAGTCCCACTTGATCCTTACACCTGACTTGGGTTGGGTCAGGCTCTGGTTTCTAGCAGGGAGCTTAGCCTTGCTGGGGAGTCAGGAAAGGCCCAGGTGGTTTGAGGGGCAGTCGGCACTTGGAAGGGAGCTCAGCGCCTTGTTCCGAGCAGAGGCAGTGGTGTGGCATAATTGACGTGTTCCAAGAGGCCCTGAGGCCGAACTTGTTTGGGGGTTTTCATGCCCTCATAGGAGGGACTGGCTTGGAACTGAGGGAAGAGTCCTGAGAGGATCCCTTCCTCACAGCCCCCCCCCCCCCACTTCCTTTTCCAAACTCTGGGGCACATGGACTGACATAAGATGTGTGTCCTTTCTCTAGGACGGGAGAGAGAGTTTGAATGATGAAACTCTGGGCTTTCTGGGCTGTGCAGAAGGTTTGTCAGAGTGACAGCATACAGCACTTGAAGTCGAGGTCATTCTAGGAAATCAGGGATGGGTGGTCACCCTTTTTCAAACTCATTCTTTGCCACCACAGGGATTCGGGCTGGGAAAGACATAGACGCCCATGGGAAAGCACTGGGGGTTCTAAGGCAGCAAAAACATGAGCACAGATAATGCATTTCAGCCTGGCTGCCTTGCTTTGTCAGTTAGCACCAGGTGCTGACCAGTCAGGAAATCCCTGAATCTTAGAGTGCTTGGCTAGTGAAGCTTCAAAAAATTAAGTCCATGGAGTTCCCATCATGGCTCAGCAGAAACAAATCTGACCAGTATCCATGAGGATGTGGGTTCGATCCCTGGCTTCACTCTGTGGGTTAAGGATCAGGTGTTGCTGTGGCTGTGGTGTAGGCCGGCAGCTGCAGCTCTGATTAGACCCCTAGCCTGGGAACCTCCATATGCTGTGGGTGTGGCCATAAAATGCAAAAAAAAAAAAAAAAATTCAAGCATCTAGTACTTTGTCTAAATACTCATGACATAATGATAAAAACAACAAAACCCTGCACATAGATGGATTGCTAACAAACCTTTAGCCTGAAGTGGGAAGGGAAAGGATCTGGAGTGAGCAGGACTTGATGGAGCCCCAAGCCAACTGGGACGTGGCCCCAAACCAGCGTCAGTAAGTGGTCCAGACTGCAGAGAATCCTAGGGCTTGTATCACACACGATTCTAAACCATACAAACTCAAACAACACGAGGCCAAGCATCGGTTTTCCAAGGCTATTGGAAGTCATACACATTGTCTTTAAACCGCATCTTCCTGGGACTGAACTGATGTTTCATTTTTCTGGAGCCTTCTTTTTGGAGTAAAAAGGAAAAACAAACAAAGGAAACCAAACAACATTAAACATAGAATTACAATGGGATCCAGCAGTTCCACTCCTGGGTATGTACCCGAAAGACTTGAAAGCAGATACTTGTACACCCATGTTTACAGCAGCGTTTTTCACAAAAGCCAAAAGGTGGAAACAACCAAATGTCCATCAGTGGATGAAAAGATGAAATGTGGTATGGACACACACAGTAGAATACCAGTCAGCCTTAAGAAGGATGGAAGTTCTGACATAGGCTGCACCTAACCTTAACCTTGAGGCCATGATGTTAAGTGAAACAAGCCAGTCAGAAGGGACAGCTGCTGGATGCTTTCATTTGAGTGAGGCACCAAGCAGCGTCAGATTCATAGAAACAGAAAGGTGGACAGTGGTGGCCAGAGGCCAGGGTGGGGAGGGAGAAATGGGGGATTATTACTCAGTCTTTCTGTTTGGGAGGATGAAAAAGTTCTAGAGATGGATGGTAGTGATGGTTGCACAACAGTGTGCATGTCCCATTGGGCTGGAATTGAACTGTCCACTTGAAGTGGTAAATCTTGGAGTTCCCATTATGGCTCAGCAGGTTACAAACCTGACTAGTATCCATGAGGTTGTGGGTTCAATCCCTGGCCTCACTCAGTGGCTTAAGGATCCAGCGTGGCCATTTTTTTTTTTTTTTGTCTTTTTGTCTTTTCTAGGGCCGCTTCCCACAGCATATGGAGGTTCCCAGGATAGGGGTCGAATCGGATAGCTGCCGTCCTGCGCCAGAGCCACAGCAACTCGGGATCTGGGCCGCATTAGCGACCTACACCACAGCTCACAGCAACGCCGGATCCTTAACCCACTGAGAAAGGTGAGGGATCGAACCTACAACCTCATGATTCCTAGTCGGATTTGTTAACCACTGAGGCACAACGGGAACTCCCAGCGTGGCCACTGATGCCAGAAAGTTGTTACCGGAATCGGGGTTCTTGTTCATAGAGCCAAAGAATGAACTTCACAAACACACAGGCAGCAAGCAAGCAAAGTCTTTATTACAGGAGAGAAAACAGCTCCCAGGACAAGACTGAGAGGGGGAAAAAAAGTCCCCATCTCTATTGTCCTATAGGAGTTTTTATCCCTTAAAGATAGGGGTTACCAGCGTGGGGTCCAGAAAAATGTGGTTTTCTCCCATTGGCCTTGCCCAGTTACCTCTCGCAGTCCTTGTCCAGTAGGGGCCTTAGAGGCGGAAATGCCTGTAAATTTCATGGTGTCTTTGCTCGTCTCTTCCTTAGACTGAGAGTCACCATTCCTCTGGTTCCATTGCTATTAGTCGAGGAGTAGGTTAGTGATTAATGCCCATCTGGGCGTAGGGACACTCCCTACAGTAAATAAGGCCTCTGGGGATGTTACTCCCTGGAGCCCTTAAGCCACGGATGTTAATCAATGGCCATAGCAAAGGATGCATCGAAGCCCACGCTCCTCCACTAATTACCTGAGTTACTATCCTGCCTCACCGTGAGCTGTGGTGTATGTCCCAGACCTGGCTCGGATCCCATATTGCTGTGGCTGTGGTGTAGGCTGACAGCTGCAGCCCCGATTCGACCCCTAGCCTGGGAACCTCCATATGCCATGGCTGGCGCCCTAAAAAAGCAAAAAAAAAATTAAAAAATTTAAAAAATAAATAAATCTTAGGTATATTTTTACTACAATAGAACAAAACACAAAACAGGAGGGCGTCCACTGGGATCCTGTCTGGAGAGGTTCTTCTTGGTAAAGGCAGTGCTGAGCTGCTGGGTGCGGGTCCTGGAGGGGCGCCTGTGAGCAGCAGCCCCCCCACCCCAAGCCCCGCACCAATGGCTGTGACTGGGCAGAGGCAGCAGAAACCCAAGAAGGGGGTCTCCGGGTTGTGGACTTTCCTTCACCTCCTTGGGTGGAGCTGCCCCTCCCAGGTCAGCCAGCACAGAGCCAGGGGAACAAAGCCAGGAGGGTAATTTAAAGGTACTCTGAGCCCCTGGGGCGCCATCGTACTGGGCTTCCCCCCTTTCCTGCCCGGCATCACCAACTGAACAAATGCAGGGACAAAGGAAGCCCCCATCCTGTCCCAGCCCTCCACTTGAGCTCCCGGGAGTGGGACAGATCCTTGGAGGAGCCAGGCCGAACTCACGTGTCCAGCTTCGCAGGGCAAGCCCTGGCACTCCCAGCAGCCGTCATAATTATCAGGTGCAGCCGGGGTCTCATCACCTAACAGCTTTCTCACCCCTCGGTGGGGGTGGGATGTGGGGCCCCCTCTCGGCCACGGGGACTTGTGTCTTCCTTCAGGGTTTGCCAGACAAGTCAGTCAAAAATGGAGGTGTCTGAGCACCTTGCAGATAACCAACCACTCACGGTGTGAGTCCGCCAGCCTCCCCAGGCCGAAAATCAGACACTGCCCCCCGTCCTTGCCTGTCATAAGAACCCCCAGTAGATAAACCGAGAAGCCAGAGAGAGCAAAGCAGAAATGCAAGCAACCTTTCCTTTGCAGCAGAGAGACTCTCCTCGCAGCCCCACCGCCCAGCACCTCCTGGATTAATCTTTCTTTCTTTCTTTCTTTTCTTTTTTCCTCTTTCTGCTCAATGGATTGTGGTCAAGGCCATTGTAACGTGAGCAGTGCCTCGGAGGGGATTGGCCGAGGGGGCTGCGAGGGGCCCCTTTCACAGAGGGCTAATTGCGTTTCAGACCACCAGTACTCGGGAGCTACAGATGTCTTCGTTCATGTGCCTGGCGGCACAATTGGACCCATCTGTTGCATTTATTCCGCAGGCTCCCCCGCCCGCCCCTGCCCGCCCCCCATCCCCCATCCCCACCCCCTCCCTTCCCTTGTCTGTGGGCCTAAATTGAAAACTCATCAAAATGTAATCCAAGAGCAGTTTGGCTGCTGAGCTGCTGAGAAGGGGCTCGGTGGGAATCAAGGCCCCCCCTGCCCCCCGCCACTTTACACACGGGCCAGAGCCTGGGGAGCCGGGTCACAGGCAGCCTTAGGGGGGAAAGTGAGAAGTTAGCCGGCAGATGGGCTGCTCCACGCGGCCCTATAACCTGATGCCTCGGAAGCGGGGCCCTAGCAACCGGCCGGCCCAGGCTGGAGGATGCCGCTGCCCTGGAGGTGGTGACCCCACCTCGTGGGCCTCGCCCCTGGCCCAGGATGCTTCGATTTCAAACGAAGCTGGGGCCAGGGCTCATCACTCTCTGACCCCCATCTGCCCTCTCGAGCTCAAAGGGATTTCCAAGGCAGAGAGGCCAGGGCTGGGCGGCCTTGCAAGGCCTGGGGAATGTGGCACTGCAGCCTGGCTGCCCACCCCACCCTCTCGTGCGGCCCAGTGGGTCTCTCCTCCATCCATTCCTCCCTTGGTGCTGCACCTTGCAACGTGCTCAGGCCCTTTTCTGATCAGACTTCTCTCCCGCCAACCCCACTGCACGCGGGCAGTGGCCCTGGAAGGTCTGGATGTGGCCGCTGACGTCTTGGTGCTGCCGCAGGCTTGGAGGCTGGCTGGGAAGCAGACGAGGGGATCTGTGCTTGTTTTCAATACAAGCCCCAGCTCCTCTCTTTCTGGGTCCCCTTTCCAACACCTGCCCCAGCCTGGGCCCAGAATGGGGCCATCGCCCTCGCGGGAGCAGTTCCCTCGCACCTGTGTGCAGATGACTTCTAGGGGAGGGGGCGGGGGCCGTGGGCATGATCCGTCGGCTCAGAGGAACAGGCATGGTTGGGTCTCATGGCCGGCATGTGTCTGCATCGGGTGCTGGCACCTCTTTGTTGCTGAAGAGTTGTGGGTATGAGGTTTCCAAACTCTCTCTTTCATTAAACTGAAACCCACAGTAAACCGTATATACTGTTGACCCTTAAACAACATGGCGCTTAGGGGTGCCAACGCTGAGCCGTCGAAAATCCGTGTATAACTTTACAGTGAGCCCTTTGTAGCTGAGGTTCTGCCTGTGAAGATTCAACCCAGCTTGGATTGTGTAGTACTGTAGTAGCTAGCAATTGGAAAAATCCACTTTGGAGTGGACCCTGCATGGGTCAAACCTGTGTTGTAGGAGTTTCCGTGGTGGCTTAGCAATAATGAGCCCAACTAGTATCCATGAGGACATGGGTTCGATCCCTGGCCTCGCTCAGTGGGTTCAGGATCCGGCGTGGCCATGAGCTCTGGTGTAGATCACAGACATGGCTTGGATCTGACGTGGCTCTGGCTGTGGCTGTGGCATCGGCTGGCAGCTGTAGCTCTGATTCAACCCCTAGTCTGGGAACTTCCATATGCTGAGAGTGTGGCCCTAAAAAGACAAAAACCAAAAACCTGTGTTGTACAAGGGTCAACTGTATCCATATATATTTTTTCTTTTTTCAGAGCAACCCATAATACACACAAATATATATGTAACTAAGGCAGAATTTTCACAAAAGAGTATTCGCTCCCACACTATGCAATGGCCTCCAGTATATTTTATTCTGATGTTTATGTTCCATTTCATTCCGTTGCTAACATCGTCTTGATCCAGTGCATTGCTCTTACAGCCTACCCACGCTGTAGTTCTCAAACGCTCGTGGGCATCACCCCTCCTTGAAATGTGTAAAAATGCAGACTCTTGG